>NC_091485.1:49628972-50301472 GCF_947461875.1 Haliaeetus albicilla
ATGGGTCATGAATACTTCAAATGACCTCTGTCCTGTCAGGGCACAAACTTACTTGCTCAGATGTTTTTCTCTCAGTCTCCAATTGCAACACAAGACTGACCTCAGGTCCAGGTTTCTAGTTCACCGTCTGTTTGTGAGAGAAGCATAAGGACGCTCCCAGAAAGCCTCTTCTCTTCCAGCATCCCACCAGCAGGATTCCTGCACAGGTTTTCCTTGTGATCCACCATTAGCTGCAGTAGGGCTCTTCACCTGAAGCATGGAAATCCCACATATTCAGGTGCCTGGGCTGGCTCCTGGGTGCCAGTTTTTCTGCGGTCAACCTATCCCAGGTTCACTGGGAATGACAATAATAGCCAGAGGTTTCCCACAACTTTTCAGCAGTGCCTCGCTGGCTATATTCAGTCACTTAGTTTCAGAATGACTATTTTGAAATGTCTGTCCCTCTGCTTCTCATCACATCCCTACTCTTCCCACAACCTGGAGGAGGGTAGGGAAGAACTTGGCTCTATGCCATGGAAAAGCATGGAAGGCAAAAGTGGTAGCTAAAAGCTGTCCCCTCAAAATGAGATCCTCTGCAGCCTGAAACCATATGTGAATCTGTGGCCAGAATGTGCAGAGAAAAATCTCCCAGAAAGCCACAGAAAACTGAATAAACCAACTGAGAAATAGTAAAGCACGTGAGCTTAACACCAGCAACACCGCAGTCTGACAGAGCCTGTGTTAGAACTGAAGGAGGCCCCAGGAAGAGATCAACCTTCTCCCTCCACCAGTATGGGGGTCACTTTCTCCAGCCATATGTATGGAGACAAACTACTCCCATTTTGGTGCAGACAGAGCTCCAGTAACTGCTCTTGAAGTCATTCTGCAAACTGAAGGACAGACGTGCCAGAAAGTAAGTATCTGTGCTGGCACTGAGCTCCTTTAAAAGTCCTGCATTTGCCCTATAGATCTTAAGCTTGACTAACCAACAGCTTGCTCTGTGGGTACCCCACATACTTTAAAGCAGTCTCATTCTGATTTTCCATTCAAAATTGCACTGTTTATTTCAGGAATAGCCTACATGCCTTTTGGGCTGACTCTTCCCCGCTCCTCTGTGATATTATCTAGGGTACAGATAAGTGGAAGAATTAGGAGTGTTTTGCATGGCTGCTCTTAAGATTTTGAAACACTTAGAGCCTTTAGCTTTGAGAAAAGTTTGCTAACTTCAGCGAGCCTTTCCAGCACTTTTCTAGAGACTTACAACAATCTTTTTCACCATATATTTTCCATTGACAAGCCAAGTTCATAGACCAGGATTAAACTTTAATGTTTATAATTAACATTTCAAGTAACCTGAAGATGTATTATTAAATTTTGCAAGCCACATTTCTTCCCTGGATGCCAGGGCGTGGCTTCTTTTAACTCGGAGCGACAATGAACATATGTATTTCTGGCTTGTTGATGCTTTACATGTTGGTATAAAAGCCGTAGTACAAAGGACTTCTCTAGTTTCTTACACAGGACTCATATTCTTCCCTTTTGCTACCCATAAATCTTCAAGGTCATCCGTTCCTAAAACTAATGTACAAAGCAGATACAATTCAAGAAAGTGGGAGGAGGCTTTGATTTCACAGGATGGTGTAGTGGGCAGGCTGGATTCTTTAGGTGACAAAGTCAGCAGAACCTTTCTTCATGGTGACTCCTTCAAGGGGAGATCACTGGTAACAATGATTCATAATCTCCTCTCTCCGCATATTTAAAAGACAGGCACAAGCAAGCAACAACAGCGTGCTCCTAAAATGTTGGCAACCAGAAGGTATCTGAGACTTGGCCCAGGAAATCCCACCAGAGGTCATCCCTGCGGGGGAGCCTAGGTTCAAGCAGGATTTTTGTACTTATCTTTAGTGCAGACCATAGGAAAGAGCTACTTCAATCTGGGAGGGGTCTGTAGACAGTCCTGAATGTTGTATGAAGGTCTTTAAACCTTGAGAAAAGGTCTTTTTCATCAACTAATATGTACCAAATAACTAATGTACCTGGACCCATAGCTCCTGGGGCCTTATTCATCCTTCCCCTGCCACAACGGTCACAATGTATGTGAAAAAGGAAAAAACATGCTTTTGGGAGGCAGAATGATAGATTCATTTAATCAAACTGGTCTGCTTGCTGGTTTTACACACAGGCAACCCATACCACTGGTGTGTGCAGCAACCTGTACACATGGCCATTTGTGTCCTGTGCCAGGGAGGAGCTAGCTGGGCCACTGGTGGCAGGAGCTGAAAGGACCAAGTAATGTTCAATTCCTCCCATCCCAGTGAGAAGGGCTGCTGCTGAGAGCGTATCTTACATCATGAGAAAAACTAAAGAGCATGGAACTTAATTTTTAAAAGTTTATTTAAAGAAGAAAGGGGCCAAAGCTTGTTTATATAATAAAGAAATATCTTAAGACTGCTTCTGGACCAGCTACATCTTCTACCTGAATTCCAGCAAACTAAAAACCTCATTTCTTCAGTGTTTGACACTTCTTAGAGAGGAAAAGTTTGGGGCTTCTGAGTCCTGATGTTGTGATACAGAAATCTTTGAAGGTCTCTTGAGGTTGAGTAAGTTTATTAATAACGTAAGCTAAACAGATGCCGAATGTGATTTTCTGTGCTTTGAACCAAAGTTGTTAACAAATGCTAGAAAACAAGTAAAAATGTAACACTTTGCAGATCAGTTTTTCAAATGCGTCTTTCTTTCACCTAAGAGTAGGAAAGTCTGGCAGAAGTTTTGTCAGATTGCCTTATACACTCCAATTTAGAGATTTCTATCAGGCTCCAAAGTCTGTATCTAAGCACCTATGAACACACTGTTTGACTTTCCAAAACTCAAGTGCACACAAATCCTATTAAAGCAATGGAAGCTGTAGATAATCACTATCACTTCATGAAGGCTTTTTCCTGCAGGCAGAAAAGATTATCAATCATCATCAGTTTTAGGACTTTTTATGGTGTGTGCTGTAGCTCAAGCTGGGAGAAGGTGAACTTCTTCCTAAACCTCCTAAGTGGAATAAAACAATTTTTTGATTGGGACCATAGCTAATTTATGATTTCAACTGCAAGGGCCACCAAAACATACACATAACTGGGCCTGAAGGGTCTTCAAATTTAGGTATCTAATGATTTGTTTAACCCCACTGAGCTCAAGCTATTAGTTTGGCAAGTCTAAAAATTCTCTGTCTCTACAATTCAATGCAGGCTACATAATGATCAAGACATTATATCAAATTAGGGTCAAATCGTCCCAGCACCAAAAAAGAAGAGATTAAATGAAGCAAATAGTCTAAGATAAAACTAGTCGGATCAGACACAGTTAACTTGAATTACTGGTGAAGATCTATTTTAAAATTAACAAGTTCGTATTGCTGCGGGCATCACACTATCAGACTGGTTAACACCAGTTGCTCTCCCGGACATGCTCTCCAGATTAACCAGGCATGAAGTAACAGAACCTAAATATAGGTTTCTATTTTTGTTAGCAGGTGTTATCCTTACCAGGTAAAATTGCTTTAAAGCAGAGACAAAGCAATTAGGGTAGTCACTTGTAAGTATTTTGCATGGGCAAATAAAAGTATTTGCAACTGTCAAAGGAAATTTAGTGCAATTGTTCTAGTAGCTCTCCTTGACAATTCTGAAGTCTTTCTAATGCCTTTAAGTACGTGGCATTTATAAAAATGTGAGTTAAATCATTGCTCTTGCAATGCTGTTAGCTGTCAGGGAGTGCTAGTCGGGGAGATGTACCTCTGCTTCAATCTCCATTATCAGCGTTTCTGGTTTTTTTTCACCTCTCTTTGGACCTGGATCCTTTTCTAAGCAAAAAAAATTGTGTATAATTCAGAATATTCTGTGTTTGGAAGGAGACACCCCCCCCCCTTTTTTTTTTTTTAGTTTATGAAAGCATATGAAAACAAAAAAGCCAACAAAAACCTTAAAATGTGTCAGTTTCTGTGGTTGTTAGAAAAGAAGAAAAATTAATTACTCCCTAGGTTTTTGCTCAGGTTTTTAATTAGGAGGAAGGCAAGGAGAGAGGTCCTTAAGCTTTTAGCAGGAAATACCTTGTTTTATCAGCTCCTGCAGCCTTGCCTCAGTAAGACACCTTGTTGCCAGTACCAGGTCACCATGCTCAAGAAATCTCACACCACTGGAAGGAGTCCCAAATACTGTTGCCCTAACACTCCCCCAGCTTGGCTCTGTATCATCCACACAAAGCAGCCCTAATGCCAGCTTAACTGGCAGCCAGATGATCCAGAGCTTGGGCAGATCCACGGGCTGAGCAAAATCATTTTGACAACTGCCATGGCACCTCTGTGGACCAAGGTGGCTGGGTTAGGTGAGCAAACGACTCTCAGTAATTAGAGAAATCCTTCAGCAGCAATAATGACTGCTAGGACAAGCAGTGGAGGCTAGGAAAACGGTGAACCCCTAGGTCAGGGTGGCACAAAAGCCACCTAAGTGCCCCCTCATTAAAGTGACGAGCAGTGCCAGGAGGTCTCTGACTTGAAGCTATATATTTGTGTTAATGGCTTGAAACCTAGATTTCTTTATTGCATAGCAGTCCGCATTTGCTGTTGGATTAGTGACTAACCCGCTTGTAAATGGTTCAGCTAGTTTCTTGTTCCCACTTGTGCTAAAAAAGTGTGGATCTGAGAGGGAAGAACTGCTCCTGCAGAGCAAAGATAATAATCTAATAAAGGAAGGGAATTCAGAAATAGCCATAAGTGGGAATCACTTCTATGTTAGTTGCTATTATTTGTAATTTCCTGCCATTTACAGGTTCAAGACCTGTAGGGTCAATATTCAAGATTTTGACACCTGTGGTAAATACACCTCCAAGATTGGTGCATGTACCCCATTTCCCACAAACTCCATGTTTCCTCATTTGTATGCAGACAAAGCTTAGAAAGGCTTTGTTTTAAATATGCCAGTACAAATACTGCCTGCAAAGCAACAGTCTGATGTGGAAGGAAAGAATCCTGTTTCCTCCAGAGGGTTTTGAGTAAAGCCTGAAGTGCATTTGTATGGAGGATAGTGGTGTGCAGATTTGTCCCAGTGTTTCCAAAGGTATCTCTTAAAACCAGCCAAGACACTATTTCATACTTAGGACACTTGGATAATATGAAATGCAAGAAAGGATTAATCAGTCTTCTATGATACATGACATAAAGTTAATTATTTACATAGTAGATAGAAATAGTTCCAGTATATTTGCTTAATACAGGGTTGAATTAAATTGTTATTTTATAAGTGAGCTTCTTTCTGGTGATCTGCATCTGATGAAGGACACTAGAACTCTTGCCATGCTGGTTCTGCCTGCTCATAACCCTGTTATCAGGGCTTGCGGGGTGATGGCCAGGTGTACTATAGATGTGACAAATTCTCATTTTCCACAGGAATCTCTTGTCTTTCATTTCTTCTGCGTAACCAAAGAATCTAGAAGTCACTTGGGTCTATGACTCACATTTGAAAATAAGATTATAAAGAGCACAGGTAAATTTTTCAAGGAATATTCTCCCATTTTCATGGGTGATTCAGAGCTAAATAACCAAGGAAGAAAAGCAATGTTTTTATTGATGTCTAGAGTGGACCATAAGGCAACCATCAAGCTGGGGCACATGGGTCCTCTGCTCTGACCCCCCTTCTCCAGAGGTCAGGCCTTCTGCTGAGTGCCAGATCTCAGACCCTACTGCTGCTTGTCCTGGGCTCAGGAAACCTGCTAGTGCAGCCCTAGATGCCACTGTTCCTTATTTCTGTCCCTCAAATCCCTCTTTCTTTAGTGAGGGGTACATTGATCTGGGGAGAGGGGAACAATTCCCAGCAGAGCTCCAGTTGCCCTGGACTCCAGTGAACTCCGATTGCTGTGGACCCTGCTGAAGCATCTATTTTACTTCAGGATTGGTACCTCTCCCTGTGCTCTTCCTGCATCTCCAAAAGTGGGAAGAGCAGGGTCGCCTTCTCCTTTCTGCCCATGTACTCAGTTGCAGGGGTAAGTGCTCCCGCAGCAGGCGATGGGGTACCGCAGGCTGGGGCTCTCCTCCGTCCTCCCCTTGCAGCTGTTTGGCACTGTATTGTGTAGCTGCATGTTCCTTCAGCCGAAGAGAAGCAGCATCGTCCCAGCAGCTGGGCACTCACCTGAGCGAGAGAGAGCAGGAGAAGAGAGACCTGCTTTCCTGTCCCCGCTCCACTGCTGTTCACGTAGTAACAGGAGGCAGGACTGAAACACAGGTGTCCCCTCGCCCAAAGAGGCATCTAGAGAGTAATGCTTATCTTCGGGCCAATTAATATTTAATAATCCTATATAAAATGAGTGGCTCCGAAAGGAAAAATTGGAAGTGGGCTTTCTTCGTTCCCCCCACCCCAAGAATATGTAATAACCTGAAAGTGAGAGCTTTCCTCCCCTGAAAAGTGTGAGGCACCATGGATTCAAATCCTCACGGGCAGAGGAGGAAGGTCTAATCCCAGCTCCTACAGTCCAGTGAACACTTCACACAAGCTGCTGGGTAAAGACCGTGGTGCTGGAGCTTCCCTTTTTCTGGAATCAGGTGCCTGGCTTGCCTTGTGTTACAACAATCCTTGACAAATTTTGCAGGCTTATTTGAAAAACTCAGTTCTGTGGCTGCCCCATTCTTAAGTCTTTTTTGTTTTGTAAAAGGAGCCATACATATTCCAAGGAGAAATGCTTTAAAGTGCCCCACCATCGTACTGTACAGCCAGCCTTTATGGGCTGTGTTGTAAGGCCCTTGGCGCCAGGGTGGTCCTTACTAGACCGAGCACTTTGAAAATTTCCACGTAGGTTGTTAGAACCTCATGTCCCTGCCTTTTGGCCAGCTCCCAATTCTGGAAGCAAAGGTCAGAATACATGGCCAGAATATTTACTGATGCAATGGCTGGGTCTTGCAAGGACTGCACTGAGGACTGTTTTTAAGTAAAGTACTAGCCCATTAAAAATTATGTACTTATAGACTGGAAAACTTAGAAAGTTACCATCTCAAAGAATTTTGCTGCCTAAGTAGTAGAATGATAAGACACATTGTGTACTTTTATGGTCAATAAAGTAAAGCCTGTTCTCAGGTGCAGGGCTCTTAAGTGGCTGCCAATCACTAACATGAGACTTCAGACTGATTTTATCCTTCTGATGTTCAATGGAACAAATATCCCGTAGTTTGCAGATAAGGATCACTCCAGGATCAGTTTCAGTTTGACACAGTTGTTTCAAAATTCACCTTGGGTATATTTTTTCGCTTCCACTTTATCTAAAAAACAAATCTGCCTGGCTAATGAATTAAAGGGGTCAAAGGAATCAATGGTCCTTATTTGCATTCATTCAAATGAATACATACCTGGTTTATTGAATAAGGAGTTATAGCTCTGGTATTCGTAAATACCTGATACGGAATGAACATAATTCAGTAAAAATAGTCTGTTTTTCTTGTTATGAATTAATATACACTGCATATAAGTCTTTTTACAATTAAAAAGATTGTTGATGTGAAAGTGATCTCCAGACAGGTAAAATGGTGCTATTGAAAGGAAGGATGATTGAATAGCTGAGGTCCTGCTGTTAGACTTAGGAGGTCTGGGCTCAGTGCTCCCTGAACTGACTCCCTGAATGGCTCTGGGAGCTCTTTGGAGCTGTGGTGCTTCAGTTCCCACTCATGGATTTTCTTTCTTAGAGTAGTGTGGTGAAAATGAATACCTTAGAAGCTAAGGATGTCAGATCTTTTAGTTGTGCAATACGGTAAGAATAGAAGACCAATACGAAAGAAAAAAAGGTCAATTTCTTTTAAATGGAATAAAGAAATGTAGTGGGAAAACTGGAAGGGCTGACAAGGCTTGTTTTGTTAAAGTTGTTCTTGTTTTTCCATGACGTGCTAAGCTAGGCCTGGCCTAAGGAAGGCAACAAGAAACCTGATTTGAAAGCGCATTGGGCTGTTTTCAAAACTGTACAGTCCCTAATCATTCTTGAGACTGCTGGAAAACTGCACTACATTCTTCTGGAAATTATTTTACATATTTAAGTTAACGGAGGTACGTGTCCGACTGCAGGCTGCAAAGTCAAAAGACTTCTGACTATTCCTGTCATATTGGCTCAGAAGAAAAATAATCTGAATTTAGGGCCCACTCCTGCTGAAGCACACCTGCTTTCACTTGTAAGGGCACGGGATGTCAGCTGGCAGGACTTCATTAGTGTCAATGAGATGGCTCAGGTGGGAAACAAAACTCTTCAGAGCAGGTCCCTTTTACGCAGAAGTAATGGAAGTGTCAGTGCCACACAGTTCAGTGCCATGTGGAGAAACCTGAACTGTTTCTGCTGCTCCGGCTGGGACTACAGAAGCCAGACAAGCTACGTCAGCCAGTGTGGAGTGCTGCATTGACGTGGGCCTGCTGAGACAAAATGGTTTCATCTGCAGTAGCTACTAAATGTGAAACCCTTTCGGCAACCCATTTTAATTCCTAAACAGTTATAAAAATGTACTCCTCAGATTACCTGTGGTAGTCTTTTATTGAAAATTACTTGATAAAACCCATATAGACAGTAGTGCTCAGGTGTCTTCTCTCTCAGATGAGCATCCTCAACCACTAGCCGGAGAAAGTGTTTGTCCCCCTTTTCCATGCAGAAATGAATGGCTTTTACGGCAGGGAGTAGATGCCTTTTTTGCAGCACAGAAAGGAGCCTATAGATACATAGAGAGGGCCCTCTCATGCTCAGAGTTCAACTCCGTTAGGAGAAAAGCAGGAGCTAAATGCAGATCTCTACATCTCAGACAGCTGCAGACACCAACAGGGGAAGCAGATCCCCATCAGAGCTTTGAATGAAAGGGCTGTTTTGTGATCAGTTCAGGAAAGAAACAAACTCGGAGCAAAATTCAGCAATATTGTGGCACCAGCTGAGCATTAATCGGCACCCAGTGTAACACCTAGAGTCAGAAGAAGATTGCCTGGTACGACACTGATGCCTGACAGGCCACCTCCATTTCCCTGTGGACCTCAGTGTTTACTTCTCTGGGAAAAGATTTTGAGCTGAGTCTCAAATAGGTAGAATCATAAGACACCTTTTTCAGGGCTTTTCCGCTTTGCTGATGTAGGTGGCTTGCCCCTGGAGTACCATTTTTTGCATATCTCTTTCAGAAATGCTGCACTATTTCCAGCCTGTGTAAGCCAGGCAGGCTCCCTTTCCCAGGGCTGTAGATGAGAGGGCTGGAGGGCAGCTGTCTAAGATCCCTTGTGTATTTAACCCCCTGTTAGTATTAATAGCCATAGTTCAAAACTGAAGGCATTCAAATCTTGTCTGTCTATAGAGAAAGAACTGAAACAAATATTTAATTTGATTTAACAGCAAGGCAGGAAGAAATGTTTTACAGAGTTCCAAGTTTCCTATTGGCTTTCTCCATCATCATGTCTTTAAATTTCTTCCTTCTTAATTGGTGGAGATTTAAGGACAAGACTCCTCATGCTCTTTTTATCTCTGTAACAAGCTGTGGTTTTAACATGAGTCATTTTGGGGGTACTGGAGAAGGAAGAGGGAACATTGGACTCTGGGGACACATTTCCATAGGGTAATGCTGTTGAGCTGCTTGATTTGTGCACATCACTGTGCCTCGAGGTGAAAGCAAGGGAGGTGTTTGGAAAGCTACCTACTCACTCAAGTTATTTGATTGAAGTTTGCCATTACCTGCATGTACACACAAAGTACTCATTTGTGTTTATAACTGCTCTGTGTAGATTTTTGGCAGATGTTGTGCTGTTACCCTGAAATATGGCTCTTTGTTCTCCTTAATGAGCAAGAGCTCTTAATACCATGCTGTGTTTCTGATGTCTTTTTGCTGGTCAGTACTCACTGCCCTCTTTGCTGCAGCAGAAGCAAGAATAGAAGCAGTGGTAGCAGACCACTGCACCTCCCACTTATCTGATGTTACAGACCGGCAAAGTGAGGAGATCTCTGGGAGGAAGAGCCATTTTCTTTTAGTCAATTATTAACTGGTACGTCAGCCTGGTCAATCTTTGCTCAGCAGTTGAGTGAAACTTGTGAGCAGGTTTTTGAGCAGACCAGGCTTAGCTGAAACCAAGTGAAAGGAAAATCATATTCTGTGCAGACCGGCTGAAAAAAGAAGCAGGTGGCAAACTGTGGAGACAATGAGAAAGCACCCACTTATATTTATAGAAGTGTTCTCGTCCTAAGTGTCATAAAGCAGTTTAGAAACTTAGAAATACATACTGTGCACAGGGACTCTTTCATTTTCCCCTTAGAAACAATAAGTGAATGAAAGAAGCCTTCTCATGACGATACATGACAGCACTGCAGTGAAGAATACTCTACCTGGTAGCAGGTTATGTTAGCCAAATATAACTACCTAGTACCAGCTTGGCACAGTATTGTTACTAGTGCAGCTATTTTTACTGTGATACAGCACCTGTAGCTAGTATATGTAGTCAAAACACTGATGATGTCTTCATCACCACTACCCCTTAAAATGGAGGAGTGCACAAATGCAGGACAGAAAGAAATCCCTCGTTTAAACTCTTTTTTCCCTGGGAAAAAAATGCAAAGCTACTCAATTGCTGCTGCTTTCCTTGCAATAAACCCTACCTGTTAATGTGATAAAAAGAAAGATGTTGCCAGTTTAGTAGTCAGACTAGCTAGGTATTCTGACAAAGGTCACCAAAAGATGTGTGTCATTAAAGGAAGTAGAGTCAAAGCTTTGGGTTTGCAATGACATTGGATGCTAAGCAAGCATGGTCCAGATTAAGGGTCATCATAGTAAGCGTCCCAGTTGACGTGCTGGAAAAAGTAATTCCCATAAGTTCTCTGTGGAAAAGCTGATATATGGTCTCTACCTCTGATTCATGGGTGACACGGCATACAACCCTGGCCACTTTTTAGCAGCAGGAGGACTTTTTATGGCTCCACAATGATAGCTTTCTTGGAAGAAGCCCTCTGGGACCTCAGATTGCCAGTCCTCCTGCAAGTGTGTGCTACACAGTTTAAATGGGGACCTGATGTAAACAAATACCGAACATTTGTTAGAAGTAATTAAATGTTCTCAGAACACTAGATTCTCGAAAAAATACAGCTGTGTATCATTTTTATGGTTGTCTTCAAAAAAGAATTTACTATACAGTCACCGAGGTGTACAGTTAATGAACAGCAAATTAATCAAAACATTCTCCTGATAATGTGCTTGTCTTCAATTTACATAAGCATTACCTTCAGCAAAGAATTTGCTAATGAGTTTCCTGCCACACTAGGACTTATTCAACAGAGAAAAATGAGAGATGCACAGAGAGAACTGTGTGAGGGTGTGATGCTTCTAATTCATCAGGGCTATTCAAATGCAGTCCTTCTCTGAGCAGCTCCAGTGTGAAGCTACATCTTCTGTACATAACAAATCTGCTTTATCTGGTTTTATCTACTTTAGTGCTTTATTTTGGATCAGAAGTGTGTTTTGAAACAAATGTTCCTCCTCATGCTTACTGTGCTTTTGTTCCCATCATGGAACAGTTTTTGAAGACACGAACTGGATTCCTTTTGCATGAAGCTAAAGTGGAAAATGCTCTCTAGTAGTATAGCTAATGTACTGCAGCCACAAACAGGTCTTCAGTCTGTGGGACTGGACTAGAGCTGTTCTGAAGAAAAAGGGAAAACAAAACCCTGGGATGGGTGCTGTGTGGATGTTGGTTCTCAGACTCTTTCACTTTATAGATCTGCTCCTACTGATCCACACTGTTAGATAATACAGATGTAGGCTGCATCGTCAGGGCCATATCTACTAAAGGGAATGACAATGTGTTGCTTCTACCCTTGCTGAACCAAGCTAGCAAAGCTGCTCTTTGTTCTTGTCTGTCACTTTACATGTTTTCTTCTAATCCAGTCATGTTCTAATCCTTTCCTGTGTTCAATCAACAGTCTTGCTTAATGAAATGCAAAGGATAACATCTGACAATCCCACTGAAGTCAAAAAGGTTTGCAAAGGTGTCACTGCAGGCTACTTGAAATGCCATGGGGTTCTTACACAGCAACCTTGTTTGGCCTTGGCTACCTTATTAATGCTGGTGACATGCAAGTAGGAATAACATTTTTAGTCTGGATCCCATGCTGAGTTGTCCAGACTGTGAAGCATGTACCTTATTTGTGTAGATGAGAGGGTACAGGTGGATCCTAGCAGTACTACTTTTAGAGAGGAGAAATGGACTTGACATGAGGAAGAGGCCCAAGCTAAGAGACTGGAGATGGATATTAATGTGCAATTAATGGACTAAGAGACTGCATTCATAATAGTAAAAGAATAAGGTAATTCGGTTACTAGCGTTCTGTAATTATTTTCTGTGTTAGTCCCTAATGTGTGGGTCAAACCTTTTGTCTACTGAAGTTCATAAAAATATTCCATCTGGCATCAGAAGGACACAGCCAGGGTGCATTAGAAATGAACAGCTCCTCCGATGTGCATATAATGTCACGTGCATAAACTCTAATGCACTCACTACTGCCTTTGTGGAAATAATAGACATCTTTATACTAGATTTGCATATCTGCATATCTGTATATAATTGAAAGTGAAACCAATATAGATTTCAGTGGTAGTAGTACCATGATCATTTAGCAGAAAAATCCTAAGATTGTGTGTCTTTGCAAAGAAAATTCTTCAGACTTTCTGTAGGGTAGGCTCTGGCTAATACCGCTCTGCATTGCACTTATATGGCTTAGAAAACAGATTGGGTTTTCAAACTGCAGATGGAGCTGAAACAAGTGTCTCTGTTCAAGTTAATTTCACTTCCAAGCCATCTCAGTAACGCTACTAATGAATTTCTGTCTCTATGTATATGATATTTCTGAATGTCTATCACCAGGGTATCTAAATGTCATTATAAATTTAATGAACAGCTGCTGCCCATTAAAAGTAAGTGTAACTTCTATTGCTTAAATTAAACTAGTTTAAAGTAAAATGAGCATTTAGGTTAGGCAGGTGTTGCTGCTATTTATATCCAAAAGTCGAATTTCTCCTAGACCAAGGGCTAGTTTCAAAATTGCACTTTTTCTGCTACTGCTATTTTGCCAGAAAAAGCTCCATAAATTGGTATCTAAACTATAAAGATGGTAAAAGAGGTGCCTACATCACAGTTCTGGTCATCTCTCAAATGTGGGTATCCATACCAGAGGATTGAATGATCTTACATGAGGAACTTCTAGCATTTGCCTTCTATATTGCCAGTTGATGACACTATACTGAGGTTAATTGGGCCATTCAATCGTGTTCTGCCACTCTGTCTTTCCTTAAAGGATTGAGTAAGATTGCCTGCTAAAATTCTTATAACCTCTGTAACAAATCTTAGTTTTACTACTGCTGGTCTAAGAGCAGAGGAAAAGGATTGGGGCAGCTCCACAGCAGAATCAATTAGTGTCTTCGATGCTTTTTTGAATAATTACCAGAGCTCACAGGGGTGTCCAGAAACAAACTTGATCAGGGTAAAGGACAATTGTAACCTCTCTGCCAGGTAATTAATAGCAGCAAAAAGGGCCAGGTTCAGTATATCTAGGACTGCTCTTCACAAGAGACTGAGCAAGGCCCAGCCCCAATTCATGGAGTGGTGCCCTACGCAGGCAGGTCATCCCTCTGCTAGCTCTCTCTAATTGTAGGAAATCTGTTTATTAAGGCATAGAAAACGGACATAATTGGAGGGAACTAGAGAAGCATATTACACATGCACAAATATTGATAGCATCTGCGAGTCAAGAGGAAATGATGTTGTAAATAAGCCATTTAGCATCCTTCCTCTTCACCGCTGAGTATCTCGCATCACTCCACTTTAGACATCCCTTCCACCCACTCCCCAGCTTAGCTCTGCAAAGAGCAGCTCTGTGAAGGTCTCTTTACCTGTCACAGGTCCTCAGGGAGCTTTTCCGATCCGGCTGTGCGTTGCTGCTCCTTAGTGATTCAGCTGCATGAAGATGCTGAGAGAGCAGGACTTGATAGTAGAGTCCACTGAGCGACGCTTCCCACCCCAACTCCTCTCATCCGAAGGATTTCCTGCAGCGTGTCCTAACACACAGCGTTTCCTAGCCTGCGGAACCGCAGTCAAGGCCAGGGAGGTGCCCGATGCCTGGGTCTGGGGCTGCCCCAGCTGCCCTGCTCCCTGGCTGGGGTGGTGGGACAGGTCCAGGCTGCCTGGCCCTGCCCTGCCACCCCCATGGGGAGCCCCCGAAGCCGCCAGCCCCGACCAGCCCCTGGCCCACTGGAAGGTGTGTGAAAGGCCCCACTTTGACCGTGTGACTGCAAACATTTCCAGGTTGTTTTCAGTGCGTAACTTTACTTACCAGAAACCTTGGAAGACTTTGGACACATCTGGCTGAGCAGAGATCTGCAAACAAATTTCCTGCGAAATTTTAATGGAGAGTTGAAATTTTCCATCGTCTACCTGCAATGGTTAGAGCCTACATGCAATTTGACTGCACACCTGGCGTAGGACGCTTGGCAGAAGTCAGGTGGAAGAGCTCTGTTAGGTCCAGACTGGCTGGGGCTATCCCAGGTGACAGCAGATCCAGCACAGCTGTCCAACGAGCACAGCTGGACACAGCACCACCACTGTGGAGCACCACAGTTTCTCCAACGAGCAGATGTTCATCAAATTCACCATCTTATTCAGACAGGGAAATGGAATCCTCCTCTTCAACAGTGCCACCGCCTCCCCTCATTTTCTCCTGCTCCAGGTATCAGGCTATTGCTGGCCTCGTTAATACACTTAGTCCTTCCTGCAGATCCTCTTTACATTTGACCTAATATTTGGTACTTTTATTTTGAGGAGAAATAAATGCACTGGGTTTCTTTATCAGCCTGGCAAATTTGCTCTTGAGTAGCTTATACATGATGCTCCGTAATATCTTAGTCTACTGGGAAATTGTCTTTCCATCCTTACGAACTTTAAACTTGGCATTTACTGTATTGCAAAGGAGAGATGGTGGCTCCGTGAGACAGTGCCTGATGTCTGACCGTGGTATCATAAAGCAGGTGCAGACCTCAGCAGGGCAGTAAAGACTTCATGTGGCACAGTGCCTGAAATGGAAGAAAGAAGGACTCAGTGGCCAGGAGATCTTTTCCAACCCTGTGTTATTTTTGCGTTATTCTTTGCTGGATTAGGAGGATGATCTCAAAGGATGAGATACAAAAGGCAGGTAAGAAGGCTTCAGTACACCCCAGGCTTTATGTCAGCTGTTGTGTCAATCACTCTCTCACAGATTTTATTTTTAATTGCAAGTAATTCAGTAACAGCTGGGTTTGGTTCATCCTTTAAAAGTAACTTCAAGAGAACAAGAGAAATGATTCAATGCTCAGTGACAGCAGTCAAGCACCAGCAGTGTATATCATATATTTTAACCCCAGGCCTTATCAGGCAACAGAGGACTAGAAACAGAAGTTAATTTACCATATCCAAATATCCTTCTGTGACATGAGAAAAAAACCCAAATCTTTTACACATCCTGAAGACATGAAAGTATATGACTGTCCCACAGCAAAAATTTTGAGGCATATTGCTGATGAATGAGACACTTTGATACAAGACAAAGCAGCCATGCTGAGGGAAGCCCTTGAGGTGCTGTTGTATGACCTGGCATGTGGGAGTTGGAGGTTTTGCCCAAGTTGTTTGGGGAAACTGAGGGAGTTAGTCCAGAGTCTCTAACACTCTTAAAAAGGTTCTGAGCAATGCAAAAATCCTTTATTCAAATTTCCTCATTTGATGGCTAACATGGTATAAATGGGTCTTTTCAGGAAGTTTCATGTGTGTCACCTCTCTGCTCTGGATAAAGAGCTATTTCTTCAGCTGGCTGAGTTCTGAATATGAAGACCCTGAGCTCTATTCCAGATGCCATGTGCAGCAGGAGTGACTATTTAAATCATTATATATACACAATGCATACATGTACAATACACTACAGTTCATTAGTCACACTGCAAACAGTTTTCCTTCAATGGAAGTAGTCATGCAGATACATATCCTCTCCAGCCACTGAACTCGTTGTCAGCATGACCTTGGCAACATTAATGCAACATCAAAGTGGAAGATCTCAGTGCCAACTGCAAAACTACTGGATATATATATTAAAAAAAAAGATTTAATGAAAATTATAAGCAGCTCTGTTCGCTCCCTCCCCAACAGATGTACTCTCATGCTCCTAGCTACCATCTGGCTTATTAATGGACTAAAGAAGGGCAAACTGCTGTACAGAGTCACCTGTTCCATGAGGAACAGTTTGAAGGACTACTTAATGGAGACAATTAACATGATGGACAGAACAACTGGTTTTTTACCTTCCTCATAGCAATAGGATGTTTTCTTAATTACAAGGAACTGATTATGAGCAAAATGCTAGTCAAAGCATGGCTTCACCAAGGGCAAGTCCTGCCTGACCAACCTAGTGGTCTTCTATGATGGAGCGACTACATCAGTGGACAAGGGAAGAGCTACAGATCTTGTCTATCTGGAATTCTGTAAGGCCTTTGACACGTGCCCCACAACATCCTTCTCTCTAAACTGGAGAGATGCATTTGGTGGATGGACTGTTCGGTGGATGAGGAATTGGTTGGATGGCTGCATCCAGAGGGTAGTGGTCAACAGCTCAATGTCCAGATGGAGATCAGTGATGAGTGGTGTCCCTCAGGGGTCTGTATTGGGACCAGTACTGTTTAATATCTTCATCAGTGACCTAGACAGTGGGATTCAGTGCACCCTCAGCAAGTCTGCAGATGACACCAAGCTGAGTGGTGCAGGTGACATGCCTGAGGGATAGGATGCCATCCAGAGGGACGTGGACAAGCTTGAGAAGTGGGCCCATGTGAACCTCATAAAGTTCCACAAGGCCAAGTCCAAGAACCTGCACCTGGGCAATCCCCAGTATCAATACAGGCTGAGGGATGAAGGGATTGAGAGCAGCCCTGTGGAGAAGGACTTGGGGGTACTGGTGGATGAAAAGCTGGACATGAGATGGCAATGTGTGCCTGCAGCCCAGAAAGCCAACTGTGACGTGGGCTGTGTCAAAAGAAGCGTGGCCAGCAGGTCGAGGGAGGTGATTCTGCCCCTCTACTCTGCTCTGGTGAGACCCTACCTGGAGTCCTGCGTCCAGCTCTGGAGTCCTCAGCACAGGAAAGACATGGACCTGTTGGAGCGGGTCCAGAGGAGGGCCACAAAAATGATCAGAGGGATGGAACACTTCTCCTATGAGGAAAGGCTGAGAGAGTTGGGGTTGTTCAGCCTGGAGAAGAGAAGGCTCTGGGAAGACCTTATTGCAACCTTTCAATACTTAAAGAGGGCCTGTAAGAAAGATGGGGACAAACTTTTTAATAGGGCCTGTTGCAATAGGACAAGTGGTAATGGTTTTAAACTGAAGGAGGGTAGATTCAGACTAGATATAAGGAGGAAATTTTTTTACAGTGAGGGTGGTGAGACACTGGAACAGGTTGCCCAGAGAGGTGGTAGATGCCCCATCCCTGGAAACATTCAAGGCCAGGCTGGATGGGGCTCTGAGCAACCTGATCTAGTTGAAGATGCCCCTGCTCATTGCAGGGGGGTTGGACTAGATGACCTTTAAAGGTCCCTTCCAAGCCAAACTATTCTATGATTCTATGATTCTGTGATTCAAAGACTTCTGGGCAGCCTACTGAATCCTGTTTAGTGCCAGTCTTGGGGTGTTACAAATAGTGTCAGGCACTTCAGAACATTAAATATATTTTGTTGCCTCAGAATGTAATTGATTTTGTTTAGCTCCAGAAAGGTTTGAAAAAATATGGTGATTTTTTTCACATTGCAGCAGCTGCACTGGTGTGAAACATTAATCAATTCTGCATGATTTTTAATTAATGGTCTCCAGCCTCTAGAATTGTACAATAGGAGTAGTTTTCATTTGCACTCTACTACTGTATTTGTCTTCCTTCAAGAAACATAGACAGTCTAAGTCAGGAACATTACTCAATATGAGAATTGGGCTTCTGAATTTTAAAAGCAAAATGACCACAATGGTTATCTCAGTAGATCTGCAAAACCCTCAGTCAGGGAAGCAGCATTCAGAAATTCATGTCTCAGTCTTGCTCCATTGTGCACCCCATTTCAGAAAAGTTAAAAACTATATGGAATTTAACAAGCATGGGATCCTCCGACAGCCCCCCAAAAAGAAGAATTGGGACAGTGAAGGTGACATCATCAGACAGAATGAAAGCTGTTAAAACAGCAGCAATCCGCTTAAAAAAATCAATACAGTAAAATTATGAATGCATGTAAATTGCTTCTTGCCAAGTACACAAGGCAGTGGAAAATCATCTGTAAGGGATATTACGCTTTATCTTGGACGTGTATTGCTGCAATTAGGTAGTTTGCTCTTTAACTGGGAAGCATGGAGTGTCTGGACAGTAGTATTAGAGCTAGTTGTATTCTCAATTCCCTGCTGCGCAGTCAGCAGGAATAATTTTACCGTTCTTCTTTATGAGCCCTTGGAGCCATAAACACCTTCCCAGCTTTCTGTGCAGAGCTCTGTAACTGGTTAAGCAGTGAGTCCATTAGCAATCTGGTTGCAGAGGAGCTGGAGCAAGTCTACTCCGGTAAACTGTGTGTCTGCCTTGTACTATCTGGTGCAGCCCTCTAACAAGGACCGACAGCAATTTTCTGCTTCAACACCACGTGAGAAATTCAAGGGAGGCAGGAGAGTCTTGGAGATCAGACAAGCAGAATCAAGCTACATTTTTCTTCCCCTTGAAACATATAGATATGTATATAATAAACCTTTTGTCCCTCAATAAGTGGTTCACGCCCCCAGTTCTTGTTAGAAATACTTAAAACTGGCACAAGATGATGCTTGGATTTTGACTTCTGTGAGATGTTCATTTCCATGTGGATGGAGACTGACATTACAAACTCCATCACCATAGCTGGCCCCAAATCTGACAGCGTCAGCTGGACCCCAGAGCTGTAGTCAAACCTCTTAGCTCAGAGGTGGCTCTTTCCGCATCAGGGCTGATGGGAACGGGTGGGTCTGCCTGTACAGGGAGCTCACCCTGATGTTAACCTTCAGAGGTTAAGTGCAAGATGCTGATCATCCTCACCATTTTTTTTATGAGTGTTAAATTCGCCTGAAAACATGAACAGTGTCTTGGAGGATTTGGTGTCTTGCATCTTCAGCTCTGCAGAATTTTCTGCTACCTGAATGTGGGATGGTGTGATGAACTGTCATCTATGTATGTGACAGGTTAATTGAAACAGATTTTTACATGCATGAGACCCCCACAAGTGTGTGGTGGGAGGGAGCAGTTTTATCAAACTTCTGGCAAGGCAGTGAGCTCGTGATCTTAAATATTCACCTTTTCATGTTCATTGTGTAAATCTGACATGGCCCATTTCTATGGGAACATTAGCAGGAAAACACACACCTTAACTGTGTGAATGGGCAACTGGTTTCCTTGCAAGTACCACCTTTCTTTCTTCATTCATACATTCATGAACACCTCATGGGACTGTGGAGAATTGCTCAGCAACAGGCATGAATGGACAAGACAATCATTCCTCTTGTTCTGATGAACAAATATGGATGAACAACTTTCAAACCTCGCTGTTTAAATCCAGATTGCCTCTCCACACAGACAGTCTCTGGGAGGAGAGAGACAGGAAAGCAGGAAGAATTTCACCATGAAAGGAAGAAGTCCCAGTTCTACAGCTGGAAAAGAGATGCACTCCGGCCACACATCCTCTCCATGGACCTCTAAAGAATGGTTCCTCCATTGGCCAGCAGCTAACAGAGGTCCCTGGGGTCTCTGCACTGTCAGTGTCAGGAATTGTCACTGGACAGTAAAATTTTATTATCTACTATGCTAGACTGTTAAAACTGTCCCCAGCGCAGCCTAGGCTACGAATTCCATACAATTCCCAAGCAATTTGGGGGTTGGTGCAAGCTAGGGACTATTGCCAATACACAATTTGTCTTGGAGGCTAAAGAAGTTTAGCAACATGGCTACAGGCTGTTTGGTGATGGATAAAATATATAACACTACTGTAAATGTAGCTGGCTGGAGGGTGAGGCATTCCTCAGTCTCTATTAGAGGATGGGTGGTAAAGCTTTAAATAACACGTGCTCTGCTCCTGGTGTAAAACTGTGTTCCTATTGCTGAAGAAATAGTAGTTTGGTTTTGGGAAGAGTGGTTGAAGCACACTGTTTATCACTGGGAACAGTTTTATAGAGGACTTTATGGGTGTTAAACTCAGCTGGCCAGAGGGTACGGGCAGGTGAGACATGGGCACTGTGATCCCGAATGTCAGGGGAAGGTGGAAGAATTCCTTCAGGGCAGGAAAAAGGCAAAGGCTGATACCAGAGAGGGTGAGTAGGTGGTCAGAAAGGGGATGAAGGTGCAGGGACGTCTGGCTTTGCTGAAGTAACAAGCACATCATGACTTGTTTGTTTTACATTACCTCATTTTCCACCAGGTCTGCCTGATTAGCCCATCTGTTGGGTCATCCGCACGACCCACAGAGACTTAAAAGTGCATGGGAGGCTACCCTCCTCTTCAGGAGTTTTCCACACTGTTGTTAGCACAGGCAGACCTTGATCCTGAGCAGCACACCAAGTGCAAGGTGTAAAGGAACATAGCCAGGCCCTTGCTTTGACCCTTCTTCCCCTCTCATGGGAAGACGAGTTCCTTGTGTTCATTTTCTCAACAAACCCTGCTAAAGAAGCAGCCATGCGTTTCCTGGAAGAGGGGTATGGTATAGTGGAGCGAGACAGAAGCGAAATCTCTGTAGCATGAAGCTCTTCCGGAAAGGGGGTGGACATCAATTTCAGCAGGATGCAAACTCCAGCACCGACTCACTGGGAGCATTGCCTGGATGAGGCTTCATAAAACTTTTGTAGCGTAATACATATTTAAAGAAATTGAGTGGCATCTCATCTAAGCCTCTTGCACCGGAGTTTGCTGAGTACTGAAGCTCTTTCTGATGGTTTAGAAAGTTAGTGTGGTATTGCAAAGGTGTCCTCCTCCCAGATGTTCAGAATACAGACACTGACATAGCTAAACCAAGACGTAGCATGGGCAGGAGGTACCAAAGAAAGAAAGGGATGCGTTGCTGGTGACTGGAAATTACACTTGCACTGGGAGTTATGTTTAGGATCTTATGTACAATCACAGAGTGTAAATGATACATGACTTTCTAAATTCTTCTTATTAAGAAATAAATCATAAGGTGATTGAGACCACTTTGGAATAATAGAATAAGAGCTGATTCAACAAATGAGACGTGTCTAGAAGCACAGAGAATGAATTTATGCATCCGACCAGTGTAACTAGATTTCTACTCCTTAGCCATTCATTACTCTCTTTTCAGCAGGAGTCTCACACTAAAAGAGATGGCTGGTTTAAATGCAGTATCAACGGGAAAAAATACAAATTTAACCCCCTCTTTTTGGCTCCAGCTTTGTTCTCAAGCCGAAGCACGTGCAATCAGGATGGAATGCAGGGTGAGGCAATATGCTGGGGAATACAATGTTTTATTAAGGGATTTGTGAGTGAAATACTATAACCTTCCACAAGCTGCACTCATTCACCCAGTGTAAAATAATTGTTACATCCTGAAAGTAAATCACCACATTGAGATAGGGAAGCTGAGTACCAAGTTATTTATGGCCCCTTCTTGATGTAAGATTTTGGGAGCCCAACAGCTGTTGGAAAAGGTAACTCCCTGATTGCTTTTAATCTTCACAGGTAAGGCTGACTTCCATCTCACCTTCTAAAACAAAGTTTCATGCTGCACTACTAAAAAAGTTTTCAAGGTTTATGTACAGGAAACCAATGTGTTTGCATTTTGTCTCCCCACCCTGAAGTCTCTTTTCAGGGGAAAAACCAGTTGCAGTATTTACAGAGCAGTTACAGATACTGCAGGCATAGCGTAATATCCAAAGTTTAGGTTAGCACCAACACCAGAATCATGGAATGTGGGAAGGGTAGGGGAGAGGCATTATATATGCAAGGTAGTGCAATAGAAGAAGCCATTCTGGCCAGTGGTCAAAGCTATATTGTTTCTCTTCCCAGTAAATTAGTGCCTGTTTGCCTGTTCTTTTTATTTTTCTTTTTTTTTTTCTCGGGAATATCTTTGATTCTGGTCTCCAAGTGCTATGTGCAATGTTGGGGTTTTTTTCCGAAGCAGGAATGCAAAGGACGGAATTATTTTGTGCTCCTGTTCTTTACTAACATAAAGCATCTTCTTCAAGGAGCTCTTTGGATACCAAATCTGTGGGTCTTACCTTCTAACCTGCTTCCTTACCAAAAAGGATGAAGAAATTTGCTTAGAGTATGGTGAATGCTTTTGGGTGAGGGCTAAAGCAAAGAATTTCCTCTGTCTTTCAAGTTTAGATCATTCTAAGACTTCCAGCCTGAAATCCTGAGATTATAAGTAGATTTTTCCAGGTCTGTAATGGGATGATTTTCTGTCTCACAAAACTGGTAAGATTTAGGGGAAGCTGAAACTTATAGAAGGCAAGGACTGTGGTCTTGGACCTGGAGAGCAAAGCCTGCTTGGTTTAAGTCCTAGCCTAGCAGGAGGACAGTTTGCAAATCAAATTGCCTTACGCTCTTGTTGACCCTGATATTATGATGATATGCACAGTGTGAAACCTCATTTAGGAACAAGAACAGATATCATACAGTATAGTAAATCTGATATTTTCCTGGAAGATAAGGAAAGAGGAGATAATCATGACTGCCTCTATTCTTATATTTATCTCCTCATATAGGAAGAATAGCTCTTCAATGTCTTTTCAGTTTTAATCAATCAATAAGAGTTATTGAAAATATAAAAAAATTAAAGAGAATTCTGGTTTGGGGGGGGTTGGTTGTTTGGGTTTTTTTGTTTGTTTTTGTTTTGGGCTTTGGTTTTTGTTTTAAATTATATCCTATGTCCTTCCTGTATTTCTTTGTACATATGGCCTCCTTGATCTTCAAACCTTTCTCCCTCCTTTCCACTTTTGTAAGGCTCCAAGCAACCCTGCTGGTGTAAAATGGACCTGGTTTTCATGTAGTCTGAGTCTTGTAATTAGGACTTTGAATGCTTTCCTTTTAGAGTAAGTGAATCAAATCTGACCTAGAATGGCCACAGTCAGACATTTCTATCTTCTGGAAGTTGTCCGGAGAGCAGTGTTAAATGCTCCCCATTTCTTTCCCAATGGAGAGTGTCTCAGCACAGAAATGACTGACATTATAATTAATTCTTTTGTTGGCAGTTTCAACAGAAAGACCCAATCCAGAAAGAACTAGAGACCAGACTACCTTAGCAGCAGTGATCCACTTATCTGTTGGATCCATGGTTAGCCCAGGGCTTTCCAGAAGAGTTAAATTAGGGGCTTTACTCAGATGTACTGAAGACTTAGGTGTCCACGTGGTATCTTGAATTCAAGGGCAGAGCAGCTGATATTCAATACTGTTGGACCTGGTTTCTTTATGTAATGAAGACAAATAGAGCTGGATTCAGGCTGCCCTCTACAGCTATTTAATATAAATGTTTAGCATGAATTGGAGAGCTTACCATGGCCATGCAGCAGTGGGGCTCCCTACGCAGTCATGGGACTCCAGGCAGTCAGGACAGACAGTGATCAGGAAGGTCAAATTAAAGCAACCACGTTGTTCCTGGCAGTCCAGCTTGTCACCGAGCTGGATGTCACATAGTCTGCATCACCCTGAAATGGGGTCTGCCTCTTGCCGGTGACTGACGGTGCAGGTACTCGCTTTCATTCAGGTCCTGATGCACCCTTGCTGCTGCTGTGCTTGGCATCGGGGACCTCTTGCTGGAAGAAAAACTAGTGCCCTGTGACCCCCTCAGTGTAGAGGGTGTTTACTGAAGGTCACCCTTGTCCTTCAGTGCAGGCTTAGTTTAAGTTAATAACTTTGGCCATTTGGCCATCTCCACAAAGTATCTCAACTGTGCGCTCTGAATAACCCTACCAGGCCAGGAAACTACATCTAAGTGATACAACGCTGAACACTGGGCAACCCTAAATCATTGCATAGAGAAAAAGTGTCACTTTTCCCAGAAAGTTATTACTACAATTCACTGTTAATCTCATGTTCACAGAGTCGAAGTCCCTTCCTCAATGTCTTTGCAATCCCAATGTTAGTGACATTAGCAGAAGTCAGCAATGGAAACATTCCCCTTAAAGCAGCCTAAAATCATATACAAACACTGTTATCCCCCACATCTGTGTACGATTGAAGAGTATCACAGAGCAGGGAGGTGCGGGTGACATTCTTTGCTTGGTGTCACTGGAGAGCTTGAATTTATCTCTTTTCATGCTTCCTGATTTATCCAGATAAAGGTGACATCAGCTGTTGAAAATGGCTCAAATCTGCTGTTCTTTGACAAAAAGTGAGTCATCCACAGCTAAGAGGAATATTATCTTTTCAAATTCTTTCTCCAAACAATAAACAAGCACAGTAGCAATACTGATTTTTCTATTCTGTGTTTTTGCGCTCTGTTCTTTGCTTTATTTCAACCTGCACAGCTCAGGGTGTATATTGAGCATTCAGAACTCTTACAGAAGTCTGTGCAATTTGTGGAAATTCAGTGTGTCTTCAACTTTGATCCTGTTAAAGAACTTCAATAGGATGTGCAGAAAATCTCTTTTCTTTGCCTAAGCCCCAGCTGAAGCTTTTCACTCACCACTTGAGATGAGTCTTTAACAACTATACTTCATCTCGTGGATGCTTGTCTTCATGCAGTAAGTTTGGGTTTGGGTTCTGTGTTTACCATAGACATGCTATAAGCACCCACACCTCAGTACTATGGTGAAGTCTGGTTCCCCAGGTCCAGTTAAAGCTTCAGTAAGAAAGAGCATGGGTCTGGTTACATCCCAGTCTTGCAAGGTTATAAATACTTCTCTGCACATTGTGGGGGGGGGCTCTTACTACTCAGTCTTTTCAGTGGTGTTCACAGTACTCCCTGCCTAAGTTCGCAACATGATAAAACATGCAGTGGAAGGGCCAAACACAAGGCAGAGCAGATTTAAAAGGTCTCTTTTGAGATCTATGGGGAGCTAAGACCTAGGCATTTTACAGCATACTCCAGCAGCTACTTTAAATAAGATTATATCTGCCCTGGTGAAGCCATTTTCCCACCAAATTCAGCAGGCGTTTTGCTTAGACTATGCTTCCCTAGACTATGCTTAGAAAGTTGATTTCAGTTTTATAAATAGCAATGATTTCAGACGAAATATTTATGCCTACAACAAAGAATCTAACTTCATTAATGACACACAAAAACCTTTTTGCTTCCATGGCAAAACAGTAGAATAACTTAAATGAAGTATTTGCAGGCTGGTTTATATTTTCTGACATATTGAAATAAAGTTTAACATTCCTTAATTTTGAGTCTGCTGAACTTTAAGTTGGCTTCAGAATGATTTGCTGAGTCTGTGTGTTGGGAGGGTTCATTAACAAAAAGGCTTTAAATGCCTTTTTTAAGTTTAGCTTTTTTTGTGTAGCTGAATATTTTTTTTTTTTTTTTAATTCTTTAGGAATTTAAGCCAACTTCAGAAACTGTATTTTTGAGTAAATAAATTGTTCACCTAAAAAGTTCAACTACCTCTGTTAGCTGTTCTAATGCATTCACCACAATGAGTTTTTGAATCACATCCAGTATTTTTAATGAGTGGTAGACCAAGCCCTAAGGTTTGAATACAAACCTATACCTTTTATGTAAGGCTCTTATCTGGATGAGATTTGGTGTTACTACCATCAAACTCCACCGTGAAATGAAGCTATTACTGAACACGGAGATCAACTGAGCATCTCAACAGATTTTCAATGTTACATTAGTATGAAAAGAATTAAGCCAAAATTGGCTTTGCTGGGATCTGCCAGTTCTAAATAAAACTTGTAGCAGGAAAATCCTATTGCATACTGCATCAATAAGTCAATAAACTGAATTTGCAAGAGACTCAATGTATAAAAAGATCGATGTCTCCTTGGGTTCTTACCAGCTTCTCTTGTCAAGATGCTCTTAGTACTTAAATGCCTTTAACCTTCACTATAACCCCTACATTTTCTCTGATATGATGAATATGGGATGAAGATATTTAAAATAGATAAGGTAGGATTTCAAGATTTGCTCTTTTCATTGCCTTCTATGATGGGTAAGTAGGGGAGGAGAAGGACCAAATTTGACTACAAAGATAGATAAAATATCTATGGGTAAAATTCTAGCTAGAAAACTGACAGGGCTTTATTCAGCTTAGTCATTTAAAGGGATCCAAATTCCAGAGAGTGCTGAACAACTAATCTTCAATTTTCAAGCTGACAGGCTTTGACTCTTAGGAAGTCTATGAAGAGGGGCAGGTGGGACATCCAGGTTACACCAGTGTGTTGTGGCAACTAGGTCTCTTCATGGATGGTGCAGGAGGTCCAGAGATGACAGCCATGGACAGCAGGGAGCTTGGATCATTAAGCATCAGTCTTAGATAACTTTTAATTTCTTCACTCCACCTCTGTATTTTGTATTTACTGAACATCTCATACGCAGCTACTATAGGCACCACCCTCGCCTTTGCTAGCTATCTGTAAAAGACACACAAATTATATTATTATAGACTCCTCTCCAAATACCAGCTGGGGTAAAGCTGCCAAAACCCAGGTCTGATTGCCACCTGACTCTGGGTTCCTCCACCTTGTGTTTGGACAAGAAATCTGCAGACAATACCAAAATTTGAGTCACATTGCAGATCTACGTATCCCAGCATCCTTCTCTGATGATAACCAATGCTGGGAAAAGTATACAGAAGGGACAGACATGTGTCGTATGTCCTCCAAGATCTCTCCAGCTTTCTGAAATTTGACTCAAGTATTTCCTGAACAAAGATGTTTAAGTACTTCCAGTGGGTTCCTCTTTTATTATTATTCATAAACCTATATTGTGTGAAAATAGAGTCTGCAGTCTGGAAACTGCATCTGTCTCTTCACTAGGCATCAAGAGCAGCCTGCAGGTCATTCACATAGGCAATTCATTTAAAAGCACCTACCCATACAACTCCCACTGAAACCAATGGCTACGTCCACAGTACCTGGAGCAGTGATCTGCCTCTCCCCCACCTCCTGTGCATGGAGCTGCCTTGAAGACAGCCTGCCTGAGAGCACGGCATACTTTTGGGCATATGGGACCTGTTGGGATGTTTGAGTTCATTGGTGTGTTCTGGCTACACAGGAAGCCAGCTTTGCAAACTTTCAGCTTTGGTTTTCTGTGTTTCCTTGGGGCAGCCATTAACACACAAATCTAGAAATATCACTGAAAAATAGTTGTCTAAGTGTCCCATCCTAAATCTACCCTCTGCAAAGGATAGAAGATGATTTTGCCTTTTCTACCTGCAGTACAATGGAGAGATGTAATACTATTGGTAAGGCACGTGGCTATTATAGTGACAGTAGAAGACAGAATGGAAATCCTAGATCCGAAACCAAATTAAAAAGATACCAGCTTGAATCCCAGCAGCATTACAGATGCATTTGTGGCACTAACTGATTTACCTTCTAAAGGAAGTAAACTCTTTTACTATCTCATTTAGAGCTAATTTGAGAGTTTCTGCACAATTCTTTGTATGATGCAAAGACACCTCATGATTCTCTGCAGCTTTCAAAAAAAAAAAGGAATCCCTCTGGCATTTTTGTTTTCTCACAGGTTGATCCTGACAAGTGGTTCATCAATGCTAGCACTCCTGGAGTTAAAATGTTGACAGTTTGCATTGCATTTTCCTGTTACCAAATAACATTTTATAAAGGTGAACACAATTCACTTAAGTCTGTCCCCCCAGTGTCTGGTTCCTTGCCTAGGCATCATAAAATATTACAGTTTGGTCATTACGGCTGTCTCTTACTAGTCTATTTTTGTGCAGGTTATTTGGGGACATCCCCAAGTCTTTGCTTTCTGTTACCCGATTTAGCCCCAACTTCACCAGTGAAAATCCTAAGGATCAGGGAAGGATTTTTTACATTTAGCAGCTTGTGACATAACTTACAATTTTCATCAGGCCTAATTCAGAGGGAAATGCAAAATAAGCCAGTTACCAAACTTTTTCCATCTCTGAAGGTCTCCTGTTTCACAAGAAGAGAGGGGTCAAATATGCGTAAGACTGGATTAGGAGTCTTTGAAAGAATATCCAGAGTAGCAGTGATTCCCAGCAGACAGATTATCTCACTATAGGACAATCAAAACCACACCGTTTTGTAAGTAGTTTACAGATTACTCTGCTTTGGGAAGCTCCAAAATCCTTTATGACTGAGACTTTTAAGTATTCAACACTGAATATATTCAATCACTTTTGTAAGAGCACACTCAGAGTTGTCAAACTGTAAAGGCCTTTCTCAGATCTATGGAAACAAACTAGATTGTGGGAAACAATAATTAAATATTGGCTCAAACAAACATTTAATGTGAAATAACAAAACACTGGCTGTTAATATTTAATGCAAGGATGTGTAGTTTTGGCTAGAGTCAGCAAAACCATGAGAAGGCACTGAACTACCGAGGATAAAATTCATTTTGCTAAATTTAGAACCTCCTCGAAATGACAGAAACTCCCATTAACTTCAATAGAGCCAAGATTTCATTCAGAGCTCCTAAATTTAGTACAGAACTTGAAACATTCATAATTAGCAAAATGGGAGTTCTGAAATGGTGGGAATGGCTTTATTTATTTGCCCGCTAACTCTTATTCCACTTTAATTTGAACAATGATTCATTAGAGGGATGGTTCATCTGTTTCCCAGGCTATTTTTGTAAATCTTTAGAAGATTTTTGAGGGAAGATTCCCCAAGTCTTGTATTGCTGTTGGGATTTTAGTGTGCTTCTTGAATCAATAAATGGTAAGCTTCCTTCAAAAATCTGTTTTGATCTTCAAACAGCTGATGATAGCCTGTTTCTTGCACCGAAGTAGAGAAAAAGACATACATCCTTTGTCAGTGTGAGAAAAATGTAGATCTACATTTTCATTCATTCATGTCTTGCTTCCACCCAAACACCAGAAGGGATTTCTTGTTTTCTCCATCAGTTGTAAACTGGAATGAACTTGTATCTTCTTCCTCTTGAAAAGGCAGCTGTTGGGCAAATGGTTTCACAAAAAATAATTCCTGTGCATACTCTGCAGTCAGCTTAATCTGTACATCCGCAAACTGTGAATTGTGCAGAACTGGATCTCTATCAGCTGACCTCTTGCAGGCAGAACTGTTAGCTTCAATTAAGAAAGCACAAACACAAACACTAATCTTGCTGACTGGCCTGCATGCAATTTCACCTTCTTTGGGGCTTTTTCTGGGGGAATGAATTCAATATGTAGGCTGTGAATGAGTCAGTGAGTCTTTGTGGGTTTGGGGTCAAGCCAAGTCATATCAAAGGCTCACTAGGTAACTGTGGTAACTTTGATAAGCTTTTCTTGGACCTTATTTCATTAACAAAATTTTGTTAGGAAATTTTGTGACTCTAATAGCAAGTACATGAAATGCTCTCCCACCTTATGCAGCCATGTAAACCTTAAAAGACTGCTCAAATGAAGAGTAAACTTGCTTACTTTGTAGACAGTGGCCTTTAATACTAGGTAGATGGTCTTCACATATGGCTATCAACATTAATAAGTAGTGATTTCTATGAACTGTGTGCATACTTGCTGCTCTTAACACTGGCTGGATGTGAGCTGAGCCATTGGTGGCTGAACACATATGAAACGCTCAAGATAGCTTGCATGTCATATTCTCACAAGTATCTAATCTTATTATTTGTCACACATGAGAATATACAAAGTGAAGAACAAACTCACTGGCTTGAACCGAAAGACTGCCCAGAGAGCCGTGTCTCCAGCATCACCCAGTAACGCAAAGCTTGAAGAATATGTGTAAGAAACAGGCACGATTAGCTGATGCTTCTCTTTGTTTATCTTCCTGGCTATTGCTTCTTAGTCTATTCTCCTTCCTTATCATAATTTCTCCATTTCAGAAAAAAGCTGTTTAGAGATCTCTGGAGTAGAATGTTTTATCTGGACTACAGTATATTAATTCTCCAGCAATCTGTTCAGTTTCTTTGGCCTCCCCAACACCTTGTGGCAGAGTTCCACTGTTCAGCTATGTCCCACGTGAAAGAGAACTTCTTTGTGTCTTCAGCGTGCTGCTTGATAACACCACCATTTTCTGAAAAACTGAAGCACTTGAAAATAATACATCTCATACTAATTCTCTGTAACAAAGAAGGCATTTTTCCAGGGAGCTACTGATTGTCTACTGGCATACAATTTGAAGAAGGTGTATTTTACCAAAAACATCCTCTTTCTAATTTAATGCCTAGCTTCCTCTAGGATACATCTAATTTGGGGATATTTTGTGCTAGCAAAATAGAGATTCATACAGAACTGCCTCATAAATAACTCACAGTTCCCTCCATCTCTGGTCACCACACCTGCCTACTTTGCCAGGGTGTTCGGAAACTGCTGAATGATTGTTTCCTTTGCTATGGTAAGCTGAGAAGAAGAGGAGCCTCTAGCAAGGTCTGCCACATGCTGACTGGGAAAATGAGGCTTTCAGAAGTTCCTTTGTCCTTCGCTTGCCACCCACCTACCCCGCTTTCCAGAGCACAGCAAGTGTTTCTTTTTTTTTTTTGGTAAAGTGATAAAGCAGGTTTTTGTCATCCTATCCTTCTCCATATGCTCTTTTAGCAGAAAAATAATCCAGCAGCAGCAAGAAAGCTCTGTGTGAGTGAGCTCCTTTCAGCAACCTGGCTGAAAGGACCTTTTCCCTTCTTCCCCAAATCTGTTTATCCAACTGCTTAAGAAAATTTTTGTTCTTAAGTAAAAGTTGGATAAGTTTGTTTGTTCTTTCTTTGTCTTCAGGGAGAGTCAAAAACCTTCAGTCTTTAGCAATCTTAAAGCTTTCTAATGAGTGGTTTAGTTTTCTAATTACAGTTTCTCTGCATTAAATACAAAAAATGCATACTTTTGTTGTTGTTCCTCTTCTTCTAAAGAAACAAAGTTCCTTTAGTCAGCTTAGGATAGTTGCTCAAAAACAGATGCACAGTGTCACTAGTCTCTTTTAACAATCTTGGTTTTGCATTTGACAGTACATGCCATATGTGGGTGTTGAATACTTTTGAAAGCAGGTGAGAAATGCCATTACAATACATTGCTATTCAAGGCCAGAGTCATAGTAAGACAGCAAGCACCCCAGGCAGAGTCTCAGTTTAATTTCCCAGCTAGGATGGGTGTGTGGCCCTGCACAGGCTGGGCCTTATGCAGGATGGTTCAGCAGTGCCTTCCATTTTAAGTGACTAGAAAGAGCCAGATTTGATGGTAGCTCCTCTGCCCTACCTATCCTTAGAAGCCTCCAACACTCCTAGGATGCCTGGGGAGGGGCCAAGCTGGGCATGATTTTAGGTCCAGCTTTTCCTCTTCTGCAAACTTTGAGTGGATGCCAAAGGAGCTGTGCCTTGCCCTTGTGGTTTGTGGCTTCCTGCCATGACGGGTCCAAGCACTCAGCTGGCTTCTGAATGAAGAACAAGGCAGGGAAAGGGCAGAGCCTATGTTTACGATGCAGACTGCCGTTTCCTGGCTGTGCAGCTCTCTCTGCCCGTGGCCGCGCCAAGGAGTTCAGGGACTGTATAAGCCTGATATGCAACTGTCTTCTTTGCTGAAAAAGTAGAGGAAGCAGTTACCCATGGATCACTTTTCATGAGTGGAAGACATCACCACTTGACCTGTAAAAGAAAGGGGAACGGGTTTCTTAGGGTTTTTGCAAGCCTTATATAGCTTCTGTTGCAAGTGGGGTTTCCCTGAGACACTGTAATATGGAAAGCCAGAGGAATTTCATTGTCTGTTTTTTAAGGAGCACCTGCCCACCTGACCCAAGCCGAAGGACAAGGGTTACCAGTGAGCCTCAGAAGTGCCTTCTTGGGAAGTAACATGCATGTTGGCAAAATTCCCCACCAAGCTTAAAGTGTTATTAATTGGGAATGGTCCCTAGCACATCCTGACCCCTGAATCCTCCACTGGTATTATCTTCAGAAGTGCTGTTCCTGCAGACCAAACCTGTGTTGGGCAGTTGCTGGATGGACAGGCCACAGGCTTGTTCTTTTTCCCTGATTCTTTTTTAATCAGATTCCCCCAAAGTGGGTGATACCATCCTGAAAGGAGCAGATAGAGGCACTGTTTATCTACTAGACCAGCAGCAAACTTGATTTAGCCCATAACAGGGATGTACAGGTCTAAATTCCAAAAGCTGGTCTGCTTCGACTCAAAACCGGCAACATGTTTCAGACCTTGCACTTCTATCTGATGAAGAATCTGATACCTCTGCAAGTGCTGGTGCTCCTATTCTTGCAGATAGGGGGTAGAGGCATCACATGTCATGGCATCTTGTTGCCTCTCCACAGTTACCATATACTTTGTCACCATGTCAGCGCCCTGCTGCAGAGCAGGGTATTTCATCAGGGGATGCACCTGGAATTCCCACCCCTACAAACGCAGAGGTCTGGGAATGAGCCTGCTAGACTAGGATACTCCTAAAATGAGTCACGTTTCCCCACATAAGGATTTACATATCACAAGGGATTACATTGCAGTGATGGGTGCCTTAGATATGTTTATAAGGGTTAAAGGTGCAATTGGACCAGCAGGGAGGGAGGCACACAGTCTCTAAAGCTAGCCCTGCTTGCTAGCTTTAAGGAAAGATGGGCACAAAGTTGCCCGCTACAGACCTGTGAACCTGGGTTACTTGGAGATCCCTCAGTCTCTTGGTACATTTTTGAGCAACTCGAAATCTTTCAGGACAAAGCCTGTAATGAGGATAAGCATTCAGAAACACAGATGTGTACCCTACCTTCCTAAGACTCCAGCTGGCAAACTCAGCAGCTGCTGTCTTTCTCCCTGCTCCTTATGCCCTTCGGAATCCAGCCTGTGATTTCGGCCTGTTTCCTGGTGCCCCCAGAGGACTAGCTCCACAGCTAGCCTCCACTACAAAGACCTTTCTAGCACATGCACTCCTTTGCAGACCAGGGACCATCAACTTCCTTGATTTACAGAGTAATTCCTCTTCCACTGCCAAACAGTGCCTTAAGTACAATGGGATATTTCATGTGCTTCCACTTGGAAAAAAACCCACCCCTCCAGCTGTCTTTTTTTCTGGAAGATTTCTGGCAAAATATCCTCTGAACTCCTTAGTACTCTCCAGGCCTGAAGAAAACACATAAATGTAGTTGCCTTGTTCCTTCCCTGAGGAGTGGAAAATGTTCTGCTGCTGCCCATACATCACCCAGGAACTCATTGCACTGTGAGGTATGCTTAGACCTTGCCAAGGATGGAGAGCAGATGAACAGATTAACTGCTTTGTTTGGTCCTTGCTGAGACTTTCAGAGAATTACTCTTCTCTCAAATACAATTTTTCATGCATAGTTTCTTTTTCTTGCTCATTATGACTGAAAGGTTATAACAGAAATGTTTTGAAGGTATTTGGACAGCCATGCTCTTCATGCAGAGCTGACAGTTTTACCAAGCCTGAAGAGCAGAATTTAATTCGATCCCAGCCCTTAGTAGGAACTGCGTTTTGGATAAAACCTTAATTGGCTAAAGATTTCTTGGACATACGGTTTCTTTTCTGAGGATCCAGAAGATCTGTTTCCAGTCTTTGCATAGCTAGACAGTTTCTCTTAAATTCCACTTTCTCCACACAACTTGTAACTTTCCAATTTTGAGGCTCTGCTGCTGACCTATAATTATACTTTGGCTGAAGTTACACTTGAAGGTCACTGGGAAACAGTTTCTCATGTGCATTGCAAATGCATACCTATTAGGTAGTGTTAACTAGTAATCATTACATTAGCTCTTTTCTGGTTGTTCTGATGGCTGCATCTCACAGAATCACAGAACGGTTGAGGTTGGCAGGGACCTCTGGAGGTCATCTGGTCCAACACCCCTGCTCAAGCTGGGCCACCTAGAGCCAGTTGCCCAGGAACATATCCAGACAGCTTTTGAATATCTCCAAGGGTGAGACTCCACAACCTTTCCAGCGAACCTGTGCCAGTGCTTCGTCACCCTTGCAGTAAAAAAGTGTTTCCTGATGTTCAGATGGATCCTCCTGTGTTTCACTTTGTGCCCATTGCCTCTTGACTTCTTAGTGTTCTGGCTGCAATTCAGACTGTCAAGATCCTTATGTGACGCCCCAGAGTGTTTTTGTCCTTCCTTTCTGAGAGACTTCCTGTAATCTTCCACAGCTCTCCTTAAACCACTCTCCTTGTGGTTGAAGCTTTTCCAAAGTTAATTCTGAAGATGAAGAGTTTGTGGATTCACAACTTCCATCACATTTAAGGGCTCCTGTTACTGTCACCTTTCAACCAGGAGATTGTTCTTCTAATACATATTTACAACCAAAATGGAGCTCAAAGCATATGTTAGAACATGAGATTTCTTGACTAACAGTAACTTTAAAAGTTGGAATGGAAATAACAGCTGTGACTGTTCCTATTTAATTTGATGCTCCAAGCAATAGATGTGCTTCTGTGCCTTGCTGAGCCCTACTGTGCCCTGTTGAACCCCCTGCAGCTACTGTGCTCTCCTCTGGGTTTGAAGACACTATGAGAAACAGTGAGATCAGAAGACACCTAACATAGGGTCTATGTGTAGGACAGAATTTCCCATTCATTTTCAATATTCAGACCTGAACCACGATTTTGTGTACTTGTTTGTAAGGCACCTGGCTATGCAAATTTCAAGTCACCGCAAGTAACCATTTGGGGGATGTAACAGGTTAATTTATTCCTGTACATGTTTTATTTTGTTCCCATTTAAAACCTAACATTATCCTTTTGCATTAAAACCATTATCAGATTTCTGGAGTTAATGAGCCAGAGAGACTAGAACACAGCATATTTTCTTCCACTGAGTTGGAAAAATGTAGTCATTGAAAGAAAAGACATCACTTGTTATTGCATAGATCTAAAAGATTATTTATTTATTTATTTATGAAGAAAAGTGAGGAGAATGACAATGGCAGATAATTAGACCTGGAATGACATATCTCAGAAGGAGCTGCACAGACTTGAGAGGTATGTGTTACTTGAAACATTGGCTGATGTGGTAAATATCTCTGCTTTTAACATTTCCTCCAGCTCCTAAATGGGGTGAACGCTGAGTAAAGCATCAGGCCCTATCAGCAAGGTACAGGCTGCAATGCCAGATGCGGTTTGGGACCATTCTTCACCCCCACCGGCCTTCCCGCCCCGTAGGTCCTGCAGGCAAGTGTGGGCATCTGCTGTGCAGGGGGTCATCTTCACCATGGAAGTGACTCCAGTTGTCCATTCTCAAAAGCAAATCTGAATGAGGGAGTATATCTCCCTCACTTGTTTAGTCATGGAGAAATAAGTAGTTAAACTACTTAAATGCCGCTTGATTTTTATCTTCTTTAGATTTCTGAAGACGTAGTTTCTACATGATAAAATGTAACCAAAACCCACAAAGTTTTGTTTAAAAAGGGTAAGGTTCACTGTGAATATGTTGCTGTTAAACTCCCAAACACCAAAACTTTAACAAGCACCAAAAAATGGTATTTTATATGAAAATGGCATGAACTGCTCTGAGTCATTCTGTCTATTGTCAGCATCAGACTATAAAAACACTGACCAAAATGAAAAATTATTAGAAAAATTTCAATTGTAATTGAAGAGTCATTTTAATTCAGCAGATGTTGACTAGATCTAATACACTCTTTACAGAGTAAGATCCTGAAATGAAGACCCATTAATTTAGAGATGAGTTCTATTTTGTTCAACTAAGCACATCCCAGAGAGCAGAAGGATAAAAAGATTTAAAGCCTAACCTCCACCAAGCCTAACATCCAAAAAATTTTTGTTTAACAGTTTATTAAGCAAAACAGAGCTAGTTTCTGCATGTCTCTCCTTAGAAAGTAACACTGCTGAGCTCATTATGCTTTCTCTCACATCAAAGATATGAAGAAATCATCTCTGTTTGGGTCTTTTTCTGCTACAGGGAATCTTAGCTGGGCAACTGGGATTCAGTAGTGTTTTATTCATTTTAATACCTTACTTTTTAAAATTTAAAGTCATTTTAGTGAATCTACTGTTCCCAGAACATTGTGGGAAACAGACAACAGATACTGTAGCCATTTCTACAAAAGCCCTCTATTCAAATGGCTTTTTGCATCAGGGTGCTTAATTTCCTTTAATTCACTCATAGTTCAAATAACCTCAGAAAAACAGGACCTTGCTCTCTGATTTACAGAAACAGCATCTGAACTTGTATGTGCATTTGCAAGAATGCAAAGAATTTATTTACTCATGGATTTTCTGTCAGGCATAAACTCCACCTTTCTGAGACCAGATTTCATCTAATTGTATGAATGCATGAACTAAATGGCTCCTTAAAGCATTTAAAAAGCAAATGCCCATACTAAATGTTAAAAAGGTGTCTCAGACTGGACCGAAGAGAATGGTTTTCATTTAGTACTCATAACACTAATATTAATGAAAGACATGCAATACAAGATTCTTGGGGTGCAGTGTAAGTATGCATAAGCTAAAATGTTTCACTTCTTTCTGTCTATAGAGAAACAAGTGTTCTGCAAATAACTTACTTAAAAAAATAATCCTAAATTGTCATCAAATAACTAGATATAATCTACTGTGTCATCAATTAATGCCCACAGATGATTACAAGGATAAAGTATTTTTACTACAGTGGCTTGCATTTAGTAAATCAAAAATAAGATGTCCACATGTAAGAAAAGGGAGATTTTAAGAGACATTGGGAAAATTTAATTAAACCATGCATGCGTGCATTCTTGCTTTCGTGTATGCAGACAAACAGATCTACTCCCTGTTCTTCTTTTTCATTGTCCCCTAAATTAATCCCAGAAAACTTCACTATCATGAATCTGTTGGTCATAGTTGTCCAGGCAGGAGCAGAGGTTGGTCATATTCTTCACCAATTTCATGACCCCACTTTAACAGCCAGGCCAACATTCAAGAAGAGTAATCGGACCAAAGATGACCAACTAAACCTTAGACCAAATAACAAAATGCAACTTCTTTTAATAGTAGTAAGGTAATATTTACATAATTAGCAGTCCAAGATATCAAGATGATAAATTTTGCATACCAATTTCCAAAGAGAAGGGGCACCTGTGGAGCTCAGTGGGGTTTGTGACCCTCTTACACATCCAATCTAGAGGCAGTTTGACCTATGCTATTAGCTGGTCAACTCGGATGATTCCTGTTTTCTTCAATATGGTAACACATCCATTCTTTGGACTAGCCATCAATGTATATTTTTAGGTAAGCTGTCCTTCCTGTAGATTACCTATTGGGGTATATTTTCAGTCTGCAGACTGACATTCATTTTAGACATGGTACTTTACTGATTTGTTTCCAAATGTGGTTCAGGATAGCCTTATTATATTCTTGAACGCTCATAAATTCTTACTTTAGGGTTCCCAGATTTCTCAAGGTCCCTCAAATTTAAATTATATAGCAATAGTAAAAATGTATATGTCTAGATGTTTGTGTGCTTATAGGTAATAATATTATATCTATGTATGACACTTTTCTAACTACGTGGTCTTAATGTATTAACATCTATCTCATTCTGACAATGTTAATGGTAGTTATCAAACTTCTTTACTTATATTTCCTTGATTCTTTTGAGGCTACAACATACCACAGCTCTCTGCCTGAACTTCCTGCTGGATTTGGTGGATCAGAAAAAGGAATGGACTAAAATGGCTGACCCCTGGTAAAGTCATGCCTTTTTTAACTTCAGTGCCAGTATCAGTGCCTAAGAGAGAGGATAAAGAAGAGTGGTAAGGAAAGCTGTCATGCTCTAATCCATGAAAACAAGGGCTTGCTTTGCATGTATCTTGGAAAGAAGACAATTTTGATATCAGCAGTCAGGAAAAGGGAGACAATGGGTTTGGACATTTGAGGGCCACTTTGTAAACAACCACTACTGCTCAGATGGAAACGCACTGCCTTGTCACGTGGCTGTCTTGAGTCAAAGTTGGATCTTTGTGATCTGATATGGCAGTTGTGCCACTTTGTTTATTAACTGCCATTGTTAATTACCATATAAATTACCATTGGGCCACTGTTTATTAACTGGTAATTTTTAAAAACAAATGAACAAGTCTGGCCTGCATTCACAGTTGATGGAAATCTTGTCTATTTAGTTAGTGGATTTGAATGTCAAAGAAGAATTTGAATGTCTGAAAAGACTGGGAGCATTTTCTACTCACTTTTTTTTGTTATGGTATACTTGTGTAAGTGAATACAGAAAGGTGCCAGAGCACTGGTGCTTCAGCCCCTTCATTAAATTCAGTTATGCCTAGGCATGGGTAATTGCTTCCACCTTGGAAAGAAATGGAGGGTTGAGTCCCTGGAAATGGATTTCAGTTTCAAGCCTGAGGAATATGAAGAATTACTGAAGGAGAGGCATAGTGAGTACAGGGATTCTTTCATTTATTATCCTCAGGCCTGTGGGGAAATAAAACATTTTAATTGTGTCTGAAAATTTGTTTGCAAACTGCTGACCCAGAAGGATAGCCCTGGAAATAATTTGTTACAGACTTCCTGGTGAACTCCTGTGTGAGCTGACATGTATCAGAACTGCCCAGACATCTTGTGCTGCTGAAAGGAGAATGCAGTTAGTTGCTGATATCCTCAAAAAAATAAAATCTGATACAAAGCTGTTGCAATATTCAGCACTGGAATCTATGAGAAACATAATCTGATGATATGGCCGGAAGTAAAGAGCACAGGGCATGCCTCTGACTGAGGCTGCAGGACTCGGTTCTTTGGGGATCAGCATGCTTTGTTATCCAGAACAATTATGTCAAACTGTGGATTCATGTAAGAGAAATCCCCAGGAGCAGGGTGTTGAAGGCAGCTTTACAGCTGCTGTGTGCTGATGGGGCAGGGAAAAGCATCCTGGCCCTGGAATCATAATTTTAGGTAGCTGAAATTCTTGTGTGACTGTTTTGCAAGACTTTGTAAACACAGACTGGAAATAAATAACTGTGCTCCTATGGTCTGACAAGAACTGTATAAGGAGGAACTGGGGAAATGTAAAATCATTATATTTTTCAGCAGATGAAATATATTTTTGTTTTCTTCACATGAAAACATGGCAATATTCTGTAACAATAGGAAAGGCAGATGCTTGGTCTTGGTTGTTTGATGGGCAGAAGTATAATGCTTTTTCATGTGCTCTACAGCAAAGTCTCTATGCACACAGAGGAAGACAGAAATCCTGTATGGGTCAGAGTCATCTTGTTTATGTTGCACGTCTAAAAAGCTTTCTGCCAGCCACGGGTGAGAACATGTACAGATACTTTGACAACTGTAACTCAAGGTAGAGCAAGATCTTACAAGCTCCTGGGGAATATGGCAACATCCTGCCAGTGCTGAGGGGGCCGTGGTCTGCTCCTAGCCCAGTCCCTTCTGTTGGTTGATGATGGAAGGACAGGATTATGATGCCCTTGCTTCCCCACAGCCTTTCCTAAAGCTAAGCCCTGTGTGCATGGTACAGGAGCAGGGCCTGTAGTCTGCAGAGGGTCTGGTCAAGGGGGACACCCTGGGAGAAGCTGCAGCAGAGCATGGGAGGGCTCCTTCTGCATGCCCATCCTGGAGCGTCTGCCCACGTGCAAGCTGTGCCTGGCTAGCCTGAGCAATAATAAGCTGAGTGCCATGTGTTACCAGAATGGACTGGGGTTTTTTTGGCTTAAGCTGAGACGCTGTGTGAATGGCAAACTTAAATCTTAGTTTCTCTTTTGCTACTCTCTCTCCCACCGGCAGTGCTCACCCTGTATGCCATGCACCAGCTAACAGGGAGGATTGGACTCGGCTCAGAAACCAACATCACTAAAACCCTATGGCTAAAAATTTTGTGATGGAACTGCGTGGAGCAAGGCATTGTCCAGCAAGGCATTGCAGATGGAGCAGGTACAGATGATTGCAGCACGGCATGAAAGGCAGCTTCTCTGAGCAGTGGGGTCCTCACATGTGCTCATTTCAGTGAACTTGCTTGCCTACAGAGGACTCTCAGCCCTGAGATTTTAAGAAAAAAATTTCAAACCCCCACAGGACTCTAAGCTCCATCAGAAAGAAAGTTTATGAGCGTTGCACGTCTCCCTGCAATTTGCACCTTTCAAACTTCCCTCTCTGCTGAACTCTCAGCAGCAGCAAAGCTATTATGAAGAGAGCCCCTAAGTTTCCTGCTAAGCTGTGAAATGCTGTGAAATAAATCTTTGAATTCAGTTTTAGAAAGAAATATCTGAACATGGAAAAAAGTATTTTATTAAGGAAATAGAATTGAAACGGTGTCCTTCATGTCAGCTGAACATTAATCTGCCTCTGAATTGCTTGTATGTGTGTGCTGTATTACGGCATATGTACTCCAGTGAAGGAGCCCAGCTCACAGAGCACTGTGGGATCGCAAGTTGCTTTTAACTACAAATCTCCTGAAATACTGCTGTGGCTTAAAGAGGATGCAGGTCAATATTCAGTAAAGTCAAAATTAAGTACTTCAGAATTTCTGTATTAATCTCATCCAGAAATGGGACACTTTCTTTTGCCCTATTCAATATAAAATCAAATATTAACAAGTATTTATGCAATAAATTCTCACCTTTAACAGCTCCAATGAGTATTAACACTCTAAACTATGTGATTTCACTGGAAAATTAATCAATCCACTAGCAGATTTTGCTGTGACAAAATATACATCACAGCTTCAGGCAGCCTGATTACTTAGCCCAAACTATAACTCTGTGAGCAGGAGCATCTTCTCCGTCTATAGCACAACAAGAGAGAGTCCACAGCAGCTGTGCGAGGGTGCAGGGGGAAGCCCCCGCAGTGCGGTGGGTACCAGACTGGGCCATCGTTCTGTGCAGCAGTTCTGGACAGGAATCTCAGCCCCAGTAGCAGGGTCCAGCAGTCCAATTAGCTGTAAGATGGGTTTTATAAACTGATAAACAGAGTGGTATAACCTGGTTGTCTGCAGGGGCAGGTAAGTGGATCTGATGATGCAAGGGCTCTTGCAAGCCTGTATGTCTATATTCCTGTTTCATCTGTGCATCCTGGAGTCATTCTCAATGCAGGGCTCCTATTCTGAGAAGCCTTCAGGCCACTTCTCTAGGGACATAGCTCATGGAGTGCTCTCGAGGGCCATAGCTCCCCAAGTTTCTGTGTAATTATATTGGTTCATACAAGTTACTTTCTCCTAATTCTACTGCTTTACATGGGCTGTCTCCCTCCTCTCCACAAAGTTATCCCATTTTGATTTTTGTCCTAAAACACCATAAGCCTTTTTTCTAAACAGATAATTTGCTCATTTTCCCCTGAGTTAGGATACAATTTCTTTACCTTCATCTACATCAGGTCCCAGGACAATTACTGGTAAAACACTCCACTGCACCTACCATAGCTGGTTCCCGTGCAAGACACGTGGGTGTTACAGAATTAGACAAAAGAAAGTAAACCGGGGCAGTTTAGCTGATAATGCTATTTCCTTGTAAGGTTATAGAATGTAGCAATGTGTCCTAATGAGACAAATCTCTCCTTTATCAAGGGAAAGCTATTTTTAACCGATTCTTTTAATTGACTTGCAGTAACTCCTTACATGGAGCAGTTAATGTTGAATCATCTCAAAATGTTCTTCTTCTCTGTCTTCCTGCAAAAAAAGATCTGTTAAGAATATCTATCATTTTTGTATGCTAAAATCAAAATTAAAAATGTGGATTTTGGCTTAGTTCTGACATGAGCCACTGTAGCATAGTATGAAATTAAAAGGAAGTGAGGAAGGAGGAGTCTGTCCTTTTTAATTTACTGTCCCTCTTGCTCTCTCTGTAAAGCTATGTGTGTGGATGTGATGTGGAAGAAACGAAGGTGACTAAGGGTCCCAAAAGGGTCCAAGTGATTGTTTTCTAATTTCTGTCACCCTCACTATACTGAATTTTATGTATGAGAGGCCATTTGTTTTATTACTCCTTTTTAAGAAGGTTGTGAATACATGAGGATCTCTGTAAGTTGAAGCCTACCTGATCCTTATGTGGGGATGCAGAATGAGAGTATGGAAAGGGAGAGGATACATCCTCTCCGTTTCTGAGGGGCTCTTGCAAAGGCCAACCTTTAACCAAAGAAACTGCTGTCAAAGAAAGATACTCGCCACTTCTGCTCTGTTCCCTAACGTCCCCCAAGGGATGTTTCCCAAGATGTTAGTGCCACCTGAGGGGAGACGGGCTCTCTTTAATCACATATGCCAGGTTACAAAGCAAAGATGACAGGTAGTAAGGCATGGGCTGTGTGCTTTTTGTATGTGTGTATAGTCTTCTTGTATAGTAAGAGTTTCAGGCACTGAAATGCTTCCAAGCATTTCCAAGAAGCAGAATGCCTCACAGTGCTCCCTCTGGGACAGATTGTTCTGCATTACCCTCTCTTCGAGCTGAGCCTTGAAGTTATATTTTAGCCCTATACGATCAAGAAAGAGTTTTTCTCTGCATAAATTTAATCCTGTGTTTGACTGATTTGAAGGTAGTGAGAAAGCTATTTTCTTCCCTATGCACAGAGGATTTACCTTGCAACCTACAACAGAGCAATTAGCGTTACAAAGAGTTAGGTGCATAAATTCTATCCCCTAGATAACAAGTACATATTAGCTGCATGGTTATGAATTAGGTGTGTTATATATATAGAAAGCCTGTCCCCTGGACAGTCACCAAATGTAAGAGCAATCTGTTCTCTATGAAATGCTCAGATAGAAAAACCAAAGTGAAAGTAGGATATCTCCATCCATTTACAGTCCAGGAAGTCCTTGCATCTGATCTGACACTGGTTGTTTTCCGATATCTTTTAACAATAAAAATAGACCTCTTTAATTATGATGTGAGGTTGCAATGTATGCTAGTAAGCAGAACTAACATCAGAGGATTGCACTGAGCAATCTGTTCTCTGCAGAGTAGGGCAGTAGTACGTAATCAACTTAAGAACTTAAGTTCATTGCCTTTCAGTAGGGCTCAGTTTCCTAAACCACTAAACCATGAGATAATTTTGGTGAGCCTGAATGGTGCTGTCACAGCAAACCCCTCCTCAAAGGGTTCTTGTGCGGTGCTTTTGGTGAAGCTATCCATGCTGCGACACAGTGTCACAGCCTTTCTCAAGTTGCAAGACATAAAGCACCTTCCCCATGACCTGGAGAAATCCCTTCCTACACACCTGGAAAGAATAAATTCCCTTCCTCTATCTTAAGCCGCTCAGCACACCTTAGTGAGGGGTATTTGGAAACGGTGCGTGCATGTGAGCTGGCTCCCATGCCTCTTTGCTGGGATGTGGTGCACAGCTCATATTTGCTCATCATCCAACAGCAGATGGACCAGTGTGCTGCATGTCCTGCCATGGCTTCCCAAACTGCCTGCAGTCAGCTGTGTATTCTTAATAACTTTAAGGATTCCAAGCAATCCATGAAATGCAGATATTTCATAGGTCTTTAGAATAAGTAGCTGGGATCTGCACCATGCTATGACATCCGTCATATGTCTTGTGTGCCCTGGAGTGAGATGGACATGCATCACGGAGCAAAGCGCATCTGCAGGGAGCAGCCCCTGGAGAGCACTGGTGCCGGAACTGCCCCCATACTTAGCTCATTCTGAAAGAGACCCAGGGAGGGAACTAAGGTACGGTAAGTGCGAACAATCAGGGACTGTGGCAGCCTCAGCTATGGACCGCCACATTGCGGTAATGTAATGTACATGCTGCATCCCCTAATAGTTTCTTTGCAACAAAACGTTATGTGTCCTCATGAACATACCAGATAATGGCAAAGTACTAAAACAAGAAAAAAATTCCCCTCCCCTCCACATGGGCATTGTCCTTTCCTAATTTTATTTCCTCAGCCAAAGTAGTTGTAACATCCAATGTATTCCAACATCTAGGACAAGCTAACTAGTGCCTTCCCAGAAAGGACTACTGCATCCTTACCAACTGCTCATAGAATAAGGGCATAGCCCTTCTGCTGATAAACCATGGACTTCTTTTTTGTTCTTTGTATTTTTTTCACTATGTTGTCCCTAGAATTATCAGTCAGGTGGATGTTTTGTTGTCTGCATTTTAAATTTTTTTTTCTGTGGGATGTACTCAAGTGTACCAACATTTTAATTGTCAAATTTCAATACTTATGATACTTAACTTATTGTTAAGTGACAGTGTCACATTACTGGCAATCATTAAGCCAAGATCAAATTTACTCTTTGCATAATTTTACTCTTTGCTGTCAAAGAGACAGCATTCATACTGCATGTGTATGAAGTGCAACACTTAGTAGCAAGACGACCTCTCTCTTTTTTTTTTTCATGTGGATGTATAGCTCTTAAATTTTTTACACCTACAAAACATTGCATTACAGGACTGGCAATGATAACAGAAAATTTTCAGGCAAAATGAAATCTGAACAAAGCCTTTTCTCAGTATTCTAAATCATTCAGATTACAGAAAATATTACATTTTTTCCTAGAAAAGATTTCTGTACAGATAGAGGGGAATGGTGATTAGCTTTGCAATGATAATGAGACCAGTAGTTCAGTTCCTAAGGGTATGAAATGTTCATCTGCTTTTAGAGTACAGTGATTGCAGAAGAGTCATAAAATCTCCTAAATCTGTATATCCCAGTTAAGTCCGCATGTCTCTGTTTCTTGGTAAATGTAGAACAACCTTTTAAAATCCCACTTCTGATATCAGAACTCCTAGGATTCTCCAGCCAATACAACTCTGCATCTCTCCAAATGATTTTTGCCTGAAGGAAAACTACAAACAGGCTTTTCCATCAGTTAAATGTATTAACTGAAGACCACTGGAAATCCGCTGCTATCTTTTCTGGATCTGACATCTGTTACAGATATCTTACAGGATGGCTGAGGTTGGCAGGACCAACTCATCTGGTCCAACCCCCTCCTCAATCTGGGCTACCTAGAGCCAGTTGCCCAGGACAGTGTCCAGACGGCTTTTGAGTATCTCCAAGGAGCGAGACTCCATAACCTCTCCGGGGAACCTGTGCTAGTGCTCCGTCATCCTCACAGTAAAAAAATGTTTCCTGATTCTCAAGAGGGAACTGCCTGTGTTTCAGCTCAGATGCTGTTATCCAGTGTTTCAGTTTCAAACCTAGCCTGAACATACTCTGACTTGAGAGCTTTATATTGTTGTTACAGCAGGGAAATGACAGGTTCCTTGACAGCACTGTCTCTCCTGCTGACAAGGAGGTCAGCTGTTTTATTGTTAGCACAATGATGGTAACTCACAGGGCCGAAAAGGCTCTGTTGCTGTAGCATCTATCTTATGCACTCACATGGCCTATTGTGAAGGTATCAGGATATCTCAACTTCTTATTATTCTAAACTTCAGAACATCTCTGTGAAATATGGAAAGGTTGTTATCTTTATTTTGTAGCTGAGGAAGCCAGAGACAAGAGAAGGTAAGTAAACTGTCAAGGGTACCCATATGCATAGCTGCAGTAGAGGAAGGCACTGATCCCACTTCCCAGAGACTTCCCTGCAGTCCTTGCTCACAGGGAGGGTATGGTTCTTCTCACCTGATGGTGATGATGTCCTTCACCAAAAAAAGACTCTATGTAGTGCTGGCCGGACAAAAACATTCCCTGATGTATCTCATCTGCTGTCATTGATGAGGTATGTCACCAGGGTTCACTGAGGACATACCTCAGGTGAGCCTGGTTCACAGACAGAAGTACTTATTTTAACAGGACAGTATTTCATTCAGAATTCTAAAGTGAAAATAAAATGTTGGTGATATTTATTTTTTAAATCCAGAGTATTTGATCCAACATTCAAAGTTTTTCTTTTCTTATTTGCTTGCATTATATGGTTGTATAAAAAGACTAAACAAAATACTGATCCAGAAATAGGTCCTTCCCATCAGATAGATTTCAGACTGGAGAAACTGAAATGAAATATTCTGTGCTGTTTCCAGATAAAGGGAACCAGCACATTCAAATCCAGTGGGTACTAGCTATGGGTACAGTGGAAAATTACAACTAGACTTTTATTATGTCAAACTTCCACTGCCTTTGCTAACTAAAAACTTACGATATCAGCTTTTCTCCTGAAAATGGCTGCATGGTAGCAGAAATTGGCGTAAAGGGATGTAACAGTCTCCCTCTGACTTAAGATCAGACGACAGGCTATAACCATAGCAGGCATTATAGGAGTTGGGGTTTTTTTGACAAGAACATTCTTCCTACCAGCCTCCATCTCTACATTATGAGAGAAAATGATCGCATTAGCAGTCACCTTCCTATTTCTAATTCCTAACAATAATGTTAGCCAAACTCTACTGCCTATTTGTCACCCTTAACCAGACAGCTCTCGATGGAAATGAACAAGATAAGAGGAGTTTGTTGTGTTTTCTTTTCTCAGTGCTCACAGGCCAGCTAATCTTTCTGCTGGGAATACGAGGCAAGTCGATTGTTTCTCTAACTTCAGCCTTCATAGCCCAGCAGCTAGCCATTGATTTTCAGTAGATTTTTTTTTTTTTTTTTTGGGCGGGGGTTCTACATTTGTCTAGATGCCAGTTCTCTTCCTGGGAAGGTGCCTTTCTGTCAGGATCAGTCTCCCTTTTGCACATTGACACCCAGGTTCTCCTGGCAGATGCACCCTGCAGCAGTGGTGCGATTATGGAGTGGCCAGTGCCCTGGGGCTTCAGTGGAAGTTGTGATAGTAAAAACTTCTCAAGTTCTGGCATAAAATCTGTAGGAAATCAACAGTTTGGGCATATTAGAAAGTATGTCTGAGTTAGATCTATAGGTTGCATAATTTTTATCAATCCTTTAGAAACAGCCTGCTGACATTCTTAAGTGGATGTTTGTAAAACAATTATTTGCTGCCTTGAAAACTAACTTTTCTTTAGATAAACATATACCTAAAAATAAACATACATTACTTAAGACACTTTTCAGCACTAACTTTGTTTTATCCACTGAAAAGTACAGTGTCAGTAATATGCAAAAAGATACTGGCATATCTTTAGGTTTCTGATACAGGTATAACTTTCACAGGTCTAGTCATACACAAATTAAACAAAATGACAGGCTGAGATATGATTACAACTGAGGAAATAACTGCCCTGCCTTCATCTGTGAACTGCACAAGAAAGCTTAATACATCTCTTAAATAAAAGGCAGCATCAATTGCAGGGTGCAGTTTTGGACTGTTTTCTTGTCTTTGAACCCCGCACAGGACAAACTAGTCCATTAATTTTGTATTTCCCCTGGCTTATCACCTATCTGACTTCTTGTCTCCACTCGTCGGGATGAAAGCTTGCTATTTCCTTGGTTGGCTGTTTGAAGCAGAGGTAGCATCTGACAGCCCCGCTCCCTCAGCCTGTGCAGTGGTCAGGCAGGTGGGGTCACTACTGGCCCCCAGCAGGTTACCAAGTCCTTCTCAGCCCAGTAACTGAGCCGGAGATCTCTGGAAAACAGGTAGTGAAAAATATAGGGTGAAAGTCTCCATCCAAGGCAAGCTTTGCTGTGCGTGCTAGAGGGTGGCCAGGAGAAGAGCTCCCTTCCTTCACCACCAAGCCTCTTGCTAGTGTCCTGGGGAGCCAGGCTTCTGCCAGGGATGCAGCACAGGAGCACATAGCAATATGGGGCTGTGTAAAAGTATATCTAGATATATACTGTATTCCATCATGAAACATGGGTGCTTCTTTTCCTCCTACATCTACAGTATGCCCCTACCTATGGTTGCAGCCACTACCCCAAATGGTTGTACATCGTGATGAACAGAGTTCTGTTTTTCTAGCAAGCAGCTGAGTGCAACTTCCTTCCAAACACTACAAAACACCACTTTGTATCCAATCAGGCTGAACTATTTTCCTTCTGACTTATCTCTGCTAAAGTCTTCTCACTTTCCACATCAGGTTCAAATCTGACTTGTCACCCTTTAATGTCCACCTTTCAATTTCACATCTGCATACAACTCTTCACATATTTTCTTCCCATCTTCAAGACAGCAGAGACTGCATCTTCCATGTCTTTCCATGATGCTTCTCTTTTATGCCTCTTACTGGAAGCTCTTATCCTCCACCAAATAGCCAATATCTTTCTCATGAAGATGTCTGTGAGGCTCTTCAGTAACAATCCAAGAAACGAAACAATCTTTGCTTTCCTCTATGCTTTGGTCATTACTCGTTTTCACAGCATAGAAGTTGAGTACCTTCTAATGTTAAGTTTGTTTGTCTCATGCCATGCTTTCTAGTGGATGAAACTAATAAAATGATTGAAGACAGCATTAAATATTTACCTTCCTGACTTCCTTGCTATCTACTTCTTCCCTTCTGAAAAGAAAGCTCTTGAAGTCCTCTGTGCTTTGGTAGCACTGATGCCATTCCTCAAGCTGCCTCTGAGACCTTCCTGCAGCTCCCCATCCTTCAGCGTGCTAGGTTGACATTTCTGCACCTCAGATAGCTACAATTATACATTAGCTCTCACTTTCTCCTCTTATCCATGATTGTCTCTCCATCTCACATCTATTGACATTATTTTAATATCTCTTATGCTTATAATTTTATATCTAACACATTGAGAAATCTTTCTCCCTTGCATTCAAAGGCCCACTTCTTGCTTTCTCTGCTGTGTTTTTTTTTTTTTTACTGGGACTGCCACCTTCTCCCCTGAATGTTTTGACTAAATTTGTTTCTCTTGAAGACCTTATACTCTAAGTTCATTTCAAGCAGTTTTAAAAGACACAGTGGTGTAGATGTGAAGTACAATATAGATTAGAAGCTGAGGAAGTAGAATATCCTTTGTCTCACAGAAGGACAGTAAGCATTCAGAACTGGATATAAGCTGAGCACACAAGGATTTTGTTTTTCTTTTCATTAAAAGGAAAGGCATTATCTGTAGGCATGAGCAGGCATTCCTGCATATGCAGTGGGGAATACCACTGACACTGAACTATCTTCTGGGAGAAAAGATTAAAGACCTGCTGCTGGCGTACCCCAGTTCCAAAGAGCACTGTGCTTATTAAACAGACCCAAGCTTGTTTTTGTATATAAACAAGGCTATAGACCAAGGGGGTCTGTATACTAACACAGAGACATATCAAGGATATGTGGCTATTGGTACATAGGCACTTCAGAGACCTGGTAGAAGGAAGATAATCTTGGGAAACTGAAATAACAGTATATAAATTATATGAGAGATTAGGAATTTAAGAATGGATTGTTCCAGCAGGGGAGGGTTGCTATACATCAAGGAAAGTCTGGAAGGAAATGAGTGAATTTGATCAATGAGCAACATACTTTATCAATGCATCCCTGGCGATTGCACAGGATCCCCAGCAGCTGCAACTTCAGACCTACATGAAGGGCACACTATGAAGCTGTCTTACAATCACCCAGGGGAGAGACCACCTGGACTGTGATTAGTAAGAGAGTTATTAGAGAATCCACAAATGCAGGAAACATGTTAATAAAAGACAGGTCTCATTCTTCCCCGCTTCCTTCTGCACCTTCATGCCTAGGTATATGCCATGATGGGACATTATGCTGAGGATACATTTTTGGATATCACAGGTGTTCTAAAGCTACTATCTCTTGGAGCAGCTGGTTAGAAAACTCACAAGCAGAGAAGCATGACCTGATGAAGTCCTCATGGGATCAGCTCACAGGTCCTAGTCTGAAGCATTATTAAACAGCTGTCTTGTAGTGCTGAGTGCAATATACTCATATCCAGCAGCCATGTAGAACTGAGAAAAGTCCCCTAAAAGACAGGAGAAAAACTCCTAGCCTCACAGTCCAGTATCTCTTAGCTTCAAAATCAGGAACTGCATAAAATGATATAATTTTTTCAAGGAAATATAGAAGTCCTGGTAAGAGAATAAAATTATTGTAGGTGGCAGAGAGGTTGCATAAAAGCATTAGATTAGAAGTTCAAAGTAAATACATTCCTATCCAAAAGAAGTTTAAAAGGTCAAGAAAGACTCTGTGGTCATGCAGCAGAACGAAGACATTTCTGGGAGTAGGGAGGTACCCTCAAGATGTGGAATAAATCTCCAAACTAGAAAACTGGAAAAATCATATACACTGGCATGCTGAATGTAAAATTATTGCAAGACAGGCCAGAATGAGTTCGAGGAACAGCAAGTTTAAGACATGAACTTTAGTAACAAATCTTTTCCAGCCATACCAGAAATGGCACATGTATTAGAAAACTTGTAGGACCAAAAGGTAGTTGAGTTGTAAAAGGATTGCTCAAGGAAGATAAAGAAGCAGCAGAAAAGCAAAGTGCAATATTTGTATCAGCAGTCAATATGGCAAAGCCTGGGTCTGGTCTTACCCCCTCAGCCTTTCTTTATAGGAGACAGAGTAGGGGAACCGTCTCAGTCAGAAATGTCAGCAAAAGACGTTTTAGGACGATTAAAAAAAAAAATCAATAGAGCATTGTCAGCGCTGACAGTATTTGGCCAGTGGGTCTTAGATAATTCAGATTTGAAACAGTCATGCTCTCAGCTATAGTGTGTAACCTATCACTTAAATTGGCCTCAGTACAAAAGGAAAGGAAGACAGCAAATGCAATGCTAGTTTTTAATAAGGACTCCTGGGGAATCTGAGAAATTACAGACTAGGAAGTTGTACTTTTGTACTGGGCAGATTAGTAAAAAACTGTAATAAATAACATAACTAGCAGTATACATGAATTAACATGATTTAATAGGGGACAATTAACATAGGTTTTGCAGGAAGAAATAATGGGTCTTAAATCTGTTTCAGCACATGGAGGACTCATTAAACATTGGTTTATCACTAAGCTAGTTTATTTACTGGGCTTGGATTTCAGAAAGGCTTTTGATACTATAACTTTCCAAAAGCTCTAAGAGAAAGTAGGTTGCTATGGGGTAAGAGGGAAGGCCATCTGCAAGAGTAATAGCTAGGCTAGAAGATAGGAAAGAGGACAGGAAGAAATGATCAGTCTTGAAAGGGCTGTGATGGGGCCTGTACTGCTGTGTATATTCATACATGAGCCAGAAAAGGGGTTACATAAGGTGATCATAAAACATAAGTATATGTAAGTTTTCTGACTTTACAAAATTATTTAGAGTAGTTAAAAATAAAACTGATCACAAAGAGCTGCAGAATTATGTTGAACTGAGCAACCATTGACAGCTGCAAAGAAATGCACTTGAGGAAAATAACCCTGACATTAACTATTACTTAGTCAAAAGGTGGATCTTAGATTTATTGCGGATTGTTTTATGAAAATGTCATCTCAATACTCACTATAATTCAAAATGAAAACAGAATATTAAGTACTATCATGCAAGGAGTAGAGAGCCAGCCTTTAAATGTCATTATAATAACACATAAACTCAATCACATTCCTGCGTTCTGGGTTTTGATTGCCTCACCTCTAAGATACAGAAAAGACACAAACAAGAGCAAGGAGAATGATCAGCACTACGGCATGGCTTTCAAGCAAGACGAACTTAAACCAGACCACACCAAATGTAATTATTCTGCAACAAGTTCAAAACAAAGCAAGTCAAGCTTTGTCAAACTGCACATCTAATAAAACTCATTGCCAAAAAATGTTTTAGATACTGAAGTATAAATAAGTTTGAAAGCAGGTTAGGTGAAAATAGAAAAAAATGTCCATTAAAGCTTCACAGTATAAAGATGCAAGTGCCATGTCTTGCTCAGAAAGCCTCTAATCTGCAGCTTTCTGTGAGTGGAGAAGGTAACTAAAGAAACACTGCTTGTCTTCTTATACTCAGTAAATAACCAGTACTTAGGACAAAGGTAGACACTCCTTGTCTGAACCCAGTTCAGGTGTTCTTATGTTTTAAGGTGGCAGAGAATCACACTGTGGAGGACGCATCTCAGAAAAGGTCGTGACAACATTTTCTATAATGAGAAATAACTCCCACTGAAATCCATGCAACACTTCTGGGAGCAGGAGCTACTCAGTAGGTCTAATGCTGCCTGACTATCAAGCAACTTCACATGCTGTTATTCCAGGTGACCGGTGAAAAGATACTTAGGGTTGTTGTTACATACAAGTAGTAACACGCACTTGTGCAGACTATTCCTTCTAGAAACATAGCAGTATTTGGCTAATAGCAGATCACTGTTTTGACTATATTCAGTCCATTGTCTTTAAACAGCTGCTGATGTATTCTCTTCATGCAAATATTTGCTGCTTGACACTCCTGCTTCTCATTAAATACCAAGATCGAGGAACATCTGCCACTAAACCTTCTTTTTTTTAAAACGATCCAGTATAAGACTTACCAAGACTTATTTCTGTTAGCTTTCTAAAGCTCCTTCTGCTGAAGAGCAGTGATTTGTTAAAGGGAAAAGAATTATGTCAGGCCTTCTGAATACGCACTTTATATATTCATAAACATTCCCAGCCCAAAATCAATCTGGATCATAATCAGTTTACTTCTTTACGCAGCCATGGACAATTATTTCAAATGTATAAATGTCAGCATTCTGTATGATGATTAAAACTCTTTATGGGTCTGAAAGTCTCAGCCACAGACTGCTACATGGAAATTATTGCAAAGATTTATTTTTATTCTCCTAGTTACACTGGCCTCAGTTTTCACCCTGTGGTTGAGTAGTTAACTTCACCCAGACCACGGGTTTTTCTCTTTCCCTTTGTTCTTTTATCCTCACGCACCGAGTTTCTCTTGCAGGCATTTGCTTTTTGCAGGAAGAGGGCCACATCATTAACTGTGGCTCTTGCTCAAGGAAAGCCTCATACAGCGCACAGTGATTCCCAGAGCCTGGTGCACAAACGAGTACTGTCCCCAGGTGATCTTCTAAGTGCTTGTAACTGTCCCACAGAGCCAGGGTAGCTTATCACATTTTCAGTTAAAAGTTTGGTGGTGAGAGAGCCCAGCAGTCTGTGAGAGATCTTGAGGGCTGAGGACAACTCACCCCAGAAGACAGGAGCTGTGTGAGTGCCATCGCTGGTCACCCTCTCAGGCATCACCCGTGACTGACACTGCAATTTTCTGACCTCAGTTTCAAAGTTCAGATCAAGGAATCAGGCCTGGGCTTAACTTTCTATTTCGTATTAGGCTTCTATAAATACACAGGCTTTGCAAATGTAAGCATTAGAGTCACGCCAAATGCCTTCACAGAGAGCAATATTATCTTCCGTTCTTTTTCAACTATTAAAAATTATTTTCTTTTGTTTTGTTTTGTAAAGTAGCGTATTTATTTTTAACATCACTACAACAATGGAACATCTTTGTATGTATATAGCTCTGGTCTCTCAGAAACATTTAATAATGAAAACATATGGAGCTCACGCCTGGTTTCAGTGCCTGCCCGGTGTTCATGCTTCCCTCCAGCTGAAGCAATGCCCAAGAGCCATCTGCTAGGTGCAATGCCTCCATTGATACTGGGTTACTGACTTGGTGGGCCTTACTCTTCAAAATGTTTAATTATCTGCACTGTGTAGAGCAGTTGCATAAGGAAGTAGTAAGAGTGGCACCCGCTGACTTCCAGAGAGTTGTGCCTTGTGCCCAGGGTACCTACTAGGAGGTGACAAATGACGGGAGAGAATCAAATCTCTCACCCTTCTGCTGTGTCCTGGGCAGTGCTGGGACATCTGAGACACTGGCAGGTGGGACGAGGGTCTCCTCCAGCTGCTCTTTGGCGAACTGAGTCCTCTCTGCCTTTCCTCACAAACATTATTCACCAGGAGATTTCAGCCAAATTCATATTCATCTATAGCTATTTGGGACAGACAAATCCGTTTAAAAGGAAGGTGCTGTGGCATTTGCTCTTTTCTGGAGGAGCATTTTGGTGGCCAGGAGCTTGCTACAATTGCTGCAGCTGCTGCTGCACATCTTCCTTTGGGGACAGTTGTGAGAAGAGCAGGATGTTGTTGCTCATCAGGTTGATGACTTTCCAAGGTAGGGAAAAGCAAGAGATCCTTCGGTGACCTGGCACTGCAAATCCTCCTTCTAGAGCGTGTTTCCGGATTACGGTTGAAGCAGGCAAAGCTCCACTGTACAGGAGCCAGCACGGTTGATATCTTGGCTGTAGATTACAGGGTTATGCAATGAGTGAAGCAATCCTAGCTGGCAATATTTGTATGATGTGAACTAAAATTTGGCTCTTGCTGTGTGAAAGACTGCAGTGTAACACAGTGGTGTGACTTTGGTTGCTTAGCTCTGTAGAGCAAAAGTGTATAAATAACCCTGAACAAATAGCCTTTCAAAATTGTCACCAGCAAATTACTGATTCTCTGCCTCTTGCCATGAGAGCATTAAAAGTATTTTAGATATTTATCAAAAAATAAATCCCTCTTTCATGAGAGACAAATAGAATTTTCTAAAGGGTCGATCTGTACTCCTACACATTTATGGAATATATTTGGCATGTGAGTATTTATAGACATTCCATACATGCCTATAAACATGTTGTACAAAAGATATTTCAAACCTGAAATGTTTATGATACATATGACACTTATGTTGAGCCTATAGGCAAATAATATTTTAGCAGAGGCAAAAAATTCTGCATTGATCTGTACCTCTCTCAACAGGGTAATGCCTCTTCACAACGTAAATAGTTTCAAATGAAACCCTGGATATTGCTAACACCATCCCCTTATATTTTCTTTAGAGAAAATGTGAAAACTACCCTTCTAATCCCATAGGTCTTAAAAATTGATACCTGAAAATACTCACTGACAAGCACATCAAAGACTGGGGTCAGCCACCATACTGCCTTTACTGGGCATCTGACGGACCCAAAGACTTGACAGCGGATACACGGCAGTTCCGGGGGGGTGGGTAAATGGTTTGAACCAAGACCCTCCTGCATGCCCCCAAGCCCTCAGTATTCCCCTGATCACTCAAAAGAGGTGTGAAAGAGACAGCGCCCCAGATGTGCACACAACTTGAACTGTGAATTATAAACAACAAAGATTTGCCACAAAACTGGTCAGAGTGATACTGATAACCTTTCCGTACTTTTGATTGTTTGTTAGAAGTTGATTTGCCAGAGCCCTTACAAGTCTTAAACAAGAACTTCCAGGATTTTAAAGATAAACAGAGAATGTTCAAACAATTTATGAAAGAAAATGAACAAACTGGTTTAGTGTTGGTGATATCTCAAAAGGTGTTAGTTTCAGAAATAGGAACAGTATTTTTGTTGAACTCTAATTTCTGCAATCAGGGGCAAAAAGATTTGAATTTGAAGACCTGGATTCTGGATTAATTTATTGAGTAGTTTACAAAAAAAGAATCATCCTTACTATTTGTGACTATTTCCTGAATGTCCCAGGGTGAAGCTAATTCTGGGAATTTCAGTGATGGAGGAAAACATTTTTTGATTACATGTCCTGTGCTGGAATTAGCAACCTTTTTCTGTGACAGATAGGGATGTGAATGTGGGGAGGAGACGGTGGTGGAGGTATGAAAGGGGTCTTTGAAGACTCAGACAGCTATAGAGGATGTAAGGCCATTTCTCCCACCATGGGTCCCATGGAAAGTTTAAGCAAATTAGCACCCCTCATAGAGGAGCAAAATGAAACTGTAAGAGAAGCTGAGGTGGGGCTGCCTCTGTGACTGTATTCCTGGCAGAAATTGCTGCCACACATCACCTACAAATTTCCTAATATTAGAAGAGGGCTGGAAATGAAGGTAGCATAACATCAGGCTAGTAGAAGCTCACACGGAAGGTTTTTCTGTTCCACCGTCTCTGAGAAGAGCTTTCTTTAATCGTATTATGGTAAACCCAGCATCAGGTCTTTCCCTTATGTTGTTTTGACAAGAGAAGGGAACTGGCATGAAGGCTGTATCTATATTAGTGAATTAACCAGCAACGGGAGTGCTCTGGGGCCACTGATGCCTGCCCTGGTCCTCAGCGTGACTTTGGCCTGGGCCAACCAGCACTTTTTGAAACACCTCTTGAGACTGGCTTTGGCATTAGCACAGGACCAGTCCTAAGAGAAAATCTGAAGTTGTTCCTGCACTTCTGCATTCTCCAAAACATGACCCAAAGTTACAGAATTTTTTCTCTGCCTCTGATTCTCTTTCTGCCTTTTTTGATTTTTGATCACTGTCAGCAATTCTATTAAATAGCTAATATCCCTATAAGCATTCTGCAGATGCCAGAAAGAAATGAGCTATTAAATACCAGCCACTAGGATATAATTCTGTTAGATGCTTTGTTCTGGATTTGCTGCACATCTGATGGATAGCTAGCCACGAAGTTATCCGTAAGTCCCTCTTACCAGTGCCTCTCAACAGCATCTTCCTCGGGACGTTGCTTTTTACAGCATTATCATCAGTGTTTCTTCAAAACTCCATTGAACTCTGTTTTCTTCTCTGTTTCCTTCTTCCTCTTAAAGGGAAGTATTCCAGCTTTATTTAAAGCTTCCGACCAGAGGTCAAGCTGCTTGCAGAGGTCTCAGACACACTTGAATTAGACTCTCTGCAGCACCTGTGGGGAAGAAAGCGCAGCAGCTTGCGACAGGCTCTGCAGGTGTGCTCTCAGCAGGAGGAACGGAGCACTGAGCCCCTGGTGGGGATGGCACCACCTCATCTCAGTAAGCTGAAGTACGGCCGAGCACTCACTTATTGACCTATTGCATTTGACCTCTGGATATACTTCAGATTACTTTAGGAGGCCTGGGGATGCCTCTGGAATGGGGAGAGGACTTAACAAATACTTAGTCAATTTTTTGCCCTCAACCAGTAGGCCTGCGACTAACAAGGTGTTATTAAACACAAGCTCTACAAATATTTAAATTAGTGAAATATACCTTGTGAATAATTTATATATTGTGTTCTCAAGCCACTAAAATATTAAGGAAATAACTTACAAGATCATGTTGTCGAAGCCTTACCAAATTCACAAACCAGAAACTCTCTGGCTTTGAACAGGACTAAACAACTTTGCATTCTGTCTTATTCAGCAGGTAAATTTAATTTTGAAAGTAAAATAGGAGAGGCTGACCAAAATCATATTCAGGTTAATTCTCCTTCAGGGATGCTATGGCATTTGCTGAAATTGGTGTGCTGAAGACAAAATGAGCCAGTTATTTCTGTGTGTAAAGGCCACCTCCGCAGAGTGGGTACCAGTGCCGTAGCTGTGAGGCTTCACGGTCTCCGCCAAGCAATAGCGCCTGGCACCAGTTTGTCCTGTGAGCAGGCCAGTCCATAGCTGTTTACCGTGAGAACTGCAGCTCTGTCCTCATCACAGAAAAGCAGTTCCTTGTCCCACAGACCACAATGCTGCTGCTGTTCTCATGTATTTCTATGGAGGTGTTTATTGACCAAGCCAAGTAAAATGATAGTACCTGAAAAGTTACAATAACATGCTATACTCATTACCAAACACCAGAATTTCAATCACCAGCACCTTTTTGATGCTTTTAATCAGAAATCTCATAATTAATCCACTCTTTTTAACACAGTTCAATGAATACTGAACAAAAAAATGTGAATACACTCCGGTACAGTGCTGGCTGTGCGAGGCTCATTCCTTAGGCTAGAAACCCACATGGTAGCAGTCATCAGTCTCCTCCCTTCCAGGGCACAGAATCAAAGAGGAATTCAACATATGGTCCTGTGGGCAAACATCATGACCCCAAAGCCGTATCATTCAATCCAGATGCAGTTTAAGACACTAAGATTAGGATTCCCAAACAAACTCATAGGTGCTTACATCCCCGTAACTGAGAGGATATGTGATCCTAACACTAGGATGGCAGCACCTGTAGTACTGAGTAGTGGATGCCATCCCTGGGGTATGACAGGGAGGTACTCAAGTATCTTAGTTTCTGAAAAAGTGGTATTCAGAGCTTGAAAACATTTCCTGGACTTAATATTTAAAACTCATCTTTGATATGCACAAATAAGAGTTTCCTTTGAAGGAGTATCTGAAGTGCATCTAAGTGCCTGTGTGAATCCTGTCCTGCGTATATAAATCTGTTCTTTAAAAATGTGTTTTGTTTTAAATCTTGACCTGAATTTTCAGGCTCCAGAACCAAGCTTCTCCTTTTATCCAAGATCTGGTACAACAGTTTCTGGTTGCACAAATTCATATCTGCTTAGAAATATACTAAAATCAAAGTCATCACATAAAGCAAGGTTAAACTAAGACAGCAATCTGTCTGGCAGGTGAAAGGCTGCTGCTTTATTTACTAAGCCTTATAATCTTTTGACTTGCAGTTCACTGCCAAAGAAGATTATGGAAGAACTACAGCCCATATCCAAGTGTTACAAGTCTATATTTGGTATCACATTGAATTCCTATAATAAAGGTTGGAAAAGATTGCCAAGCATGAAAGATTACCAGGTAGGTTGATAGACAAGGAATGAAGCTGCATTTTGGAAGATGTGAAAAAACAATTATGCATTTATCAGTATCAACACAGACCCTTTCCCAGCTCTTTCCCATCATGGTTCAAAGCTCAGTGCCAGTGCCAGTGTCTGAGTTGTCTGAACTGAATTAAAATCAGAGGATGCTGCACAAATGATTCAAATGCAGATTTGGATTTTCAAAATTTGATAACAGGATACTTTTAACAACCTATTTTTATTCATTCATTAGTAATTAACTTGATTGGTATGCACACATGGGGTCTCTGTGGACTTCTTCAGTTGCTCATTGACTGTCCTCAGGAGGCAGCCTGGGTGCCCTATTGCCTCCATGCAAATCAGAGTGGTCAAAAAATCAGAGTGATCAGAGCTGAAAAAGGGTGGAAGTCTAGCCCACATTTTACATGCAATCTATTACACTTTTGGTAATAGCAGAGTGACAGCAGAAGTCCTTTTCAACCCCAAAAGACCATTCCTGTAACTGGATTATTGATGTGGGCTCAGTATTTTGGAGTGGGCTGTGGCAGGCTGAGGTATGAAGAAAGGTGAATCGGTGGCAGAGAGAGCTGAGTTGGCATTACCTGTAAAACAGCCCAGTTATAGGCTGACACATCTGTGGAGAAAAATCACAGCTTTATTATTATTAAAAGCATGAGCACGGTGGATCTTCTGCTACTGTTTCTAACCATGAGGAGGAACGGCTGACAATCTTCTACAAGATGCAAAGGATGTTTCCTTACAGAAGCTGTAGCTACATGTGCCTACATGTATTCTCATAGTGTGTTCTGCGGGCTAGAAAGGAAATGTAAGGATAGATTAGGATAGGATTGTAGCAAATATTACTGGTAGTTGGGCAATGTCTAGTGTTAGCCCTTAAAAAATGGTATTTTCCTCTTCTGCTCATATTTTCTCTGTAAATGCACAAGTAAACAAATTTACTTAGGAGTATTGTTAAACTGCATAACTTAAGCCAACTACTCACAAGGGTTTGAAGAACTATGATTGTCTCATGAGGAATGCATCCAGTTAAAACTAATCCAAACAGCTTGAATATTCAGATATCACTTTGCTATCAGGAGTTTCACAAGGAGTTTCTGATCTGCAGTATAAAATGCTCTAAAAGATTGATAAATAATTTAAGGCACACAAAAGCAAACTGCAAGCTGTACCATGATGAGTTATAAAGGGAAAAGTAGTTAATTTGGAAAAATGTGTCACACTAACCATTGTTCCCTAAGATTGTAGGAGAATCAAATAGATCCCAAGTTCATAACAATGCATCTTCCCATCTTTATGTCTCTGGAACATTGGTTTTAACAGCCGGAAGCCCTATCAGAATAAATATCTGCTGCATGCACAAAAAAATAGACACTATCTAAATGCACATATATAGGAATTCCTGCTTTGTAACACTTTGGCTGAAGACTTATTTGCTTTTTTACTTGCGAGTATCATACAAGGCAATATTTGCCACTTCAACCAAGAGTGGAAGAAATTTAATTCCCTCACCTTGTCCTATTCTCCACCAATCTTGAGTGAAGTGGAAACCTTGGCTATGAAACCAAGATAAAGGATGGGAGGTGAGCTGAAGCCAGACTGCCAGGCAGTGCCATCTAGGGGTAAGCCATCAGGACAGTGTCTTCTGCATTACTCAAGCTAAAGAGACCAGACCTATAGTTGCTGTAGCACAAAATACATCAGGGCTTGTATTCCCTAAAGCTGACCTGGTTTTCCAGCCCTGTAAGATGGCCTAAAAAGATGCAAAATATCACTTAGGTCCTTACAGCCTCATGTCTGTGACAGCAGCTCCATGAAGTCCTATAAAAACCTCTGTAGCACTTTAGTGGGATTATTAATAATGATGGTGTTGTATGTTCTAAGTTATTTGCTTTTTTTCTCTTCAATTCTGTCTCTGTAATAAAACTGCGCTTTGATTAATGCATCTGATTGATAGATTTAAAAAGTCTTGAGGGGATTTTGGCAACAATTTGTATTACTGGCCATACAGGCAGAAAAACAATAAAATAGGAGATCTAATAGGACATTCAGAAACTAAGTCATGGCAAAGATCCCAGACAGTCACCAGAGGTCCTCTGTCTGTCTGTTTATGTACCTGACTGCCTCAAAAATGGTTTCAGTATTTGGGGTAGGATCCTGCTACATTATGAGGTGAAATGATGGGCTTTCTAATCACTTGATCACGGCAGCAAGCAGAAGCCCACCACCCAGATGAGATTAATGGAGAGGTTGCAGCCCTTTTAGATGCTCCATTGCCTCTTCTGGAAAGGATGCTCTTTGGCAAGACCCAAATCCAAGCAGCTCTGCTCAGACGTGATGTAGAAAAGGATGGTAAAAAATATTAATTTTTCACAATATGAAGCGTCTTTGGACAGCTGGGTGAGTGCTACGGTATGTGCTGAGAGAAGAAAAGTTATTGCAGTAATCAAACTTGGTGCAGCTACCTACTCAGTTTCTTAATTTGCAACATAAATAACATGAAATCTGCAAAGATGCTGACATGTTTAATGCAAAAAATAACTTTTCTTAGGGTGTACCCCAGCACAGCTATACAAGCCATAGCCAAAATAATGGTATTTTCACTTGAGGAAGTGTGTCAAGATGCAGAAAAGATCAATGCCCAAGGGAGTCTTTGATCTTGACACAATAGAGAGTTTAGAGAAGGGAGATGTAATCTCATCCTTGTAACGATGAATTGAGGTAAGAAGAGATTAAGTGAATAGCTCAAGATTGTATAGGAAAGCCTATGATGTCAGAGCCAGGGAACAAACTGAAATAAGCAAGCAAAATGAAATACAGTCTCGGCAGTTTGAAGAATTCAGACCAGAACCCACAGGCCATTTTTTTAGGGAAGGTAAATTAAACACTGGAACAGCTGACTGAGGTGGGTCTTGGATTCACTATCACTTTTGAATGCATCACACTCGTATGGGAAGTCTTTCATAGATGCTGTGACTCCACAGGAAGCTACTGACTATCACTTGGTGATTTGCAGAGGCACTTAAGTGTCCACCCTCTGTTGCTCTGCACTTTGAGAAGGTCTCTGGCTTGTGCTGTGTAGGAGTACATCTCAGTTTATCATGATTGCCATATCTGACCTTAGCCTTTAGGAATCACGAGTCTCTCCTCTGTCACAACATCTCCAGATGCCTCTTCCCAGAATATTAAACATGCTAAAAAACAGTCTGTACTAAGCAGCCTAATGATGGATTAGGTACTTACTGCTGAAAATCTTGGCCAGTTATTGCAGCAGACAGAAGTGACCACAGCTAACCCTCACTTTACTTCTTGGGACTGTTGCTACACTGTCCTGGCACAACTCCAGCCCTCACATGAATGTGAGAGTTGCCTGTGATGCCGCATCAGAAGAACAGGCCGACAGCTTTTGCAAATCCCTGCATTGTACAGCTATAAACAACTACAGAAGATGCAGGAGAGCTTTGAATGGAATAGCTGATCTTCTGAAAAAAAAGAAGTGAGCCATATTAGGGCCAGCCCATGCAGGGCACTCGCTTGCCAGGCGCACACCGTGGTGGCCAGAGTCTGCTGCTCCTGCCATGGGTAGCACATGCCGCCACAGCACAGCTGCTTCCACCGCGGCTCACCACCTTTTTTCGCTCCAAATCCTTGCTGGCTGGGAGGAAGTCCTGTCTTTGCATTAGTGTGTGGAAATCTGTGGCCTGTGATGCACAGAAGCTCAATGAGATTATCACAGCTGTCCCTGCCTGAGTTAAAGTCCATTATTCTAAGCCACTAGGTCCTCTCCCTCCCCCCAGCCTGAACTCCTGCATCACTTACCAGAAGAGCAAAGCCGTGTAAGTAATAATTGTAACTCCGGCTTGTGTGTTTTGGTGACTTTTCACAATATAAAACTGTACTGAGTGATTGATTATAGATGTTAACTGTAATTCTATGATGCTTTTCAAATCACAGTAAATGCTGAGCAGCCTAATATTATCGAGTATACAGTTACAGGTGGTGTGCTTTTTCTACATAGCTTCTGACTTAGGAAATGAAAAGTGTAGGGAAAAATCAATGAAAAACATAAAAAGGCCTGTCTGAATTCAAAGGCAGCCAGTTTGTGAAAGCAGTCAACTTTGGCTTCTGAAAGAAGTTAACTTCGGAATACTTTTTTGTTGTTGTTTTGGTGTCAGATGAAGGAAACTTGCCCCAGAGCAATCAAAAGAAGGAGCTAGAATTTGCATCCCCTGATCTGGAGCAAGGGTTCCTTGGCAGGTCCATAAGGGCTGGTGACCCGTGTGAAGAACACATGCAGGGTAATGACACAAGAGCTGTGACCCAGCATGACCCCTCCTGATGGCTCTTTGAAAGCTCGTGGTGGATTGCAGCAGCCTGAATCTTTACCTTTGAATGAGCACCATCCTCACTTTCAGGTGGTTCCCTACACTTCTGAAATACATGTGAAGAGCCTCTCCCTCCTCTGCTAGGGGTAATCCAAATTCAACAAGGAATGATAGCAAAAAAAATTGCAAATGAAGAAAAACTTCTGTTTAGGTTAAAGATGATGGTGGCAGCTCTTCTGGCTACATCCCAAGTCACTTGATAGGGTTACTGAAGGAACCTGACTCCTCTAGCAGCAAAAAAGAGATAAAATAAGGAAGAGGAAGAATGTTACCTAAGGAAATGTTTACAAGTGTGCTGCTACAAGGCACCTGTCTCCAGGGATATATGGATATGTGGTCACAGAAATGAGGCAGTGCCAAGCCTGCTCCAGTTCATCATTTGAAAGGAGAAAGTTTGTTAGAACTTAGTCACAATGTACAGAGCAGGCTGTGACTGTAGTCTGCTGGTACCTGCTTCTCTGGGGAGGACTAAGGAGAAAGAATTGTAGGTCTTTAACCTGATTGTGTATCATTATCAACAGGTGTTCATTAATAGGTGTTTGTCAGTTTACGCAAAGCTTAGATCAGCATCTCTCAAGAACTTATTTCAAAGAGATTTTTGTGATTGAATTTAAATATGGAAATGCTTTGTTAGCTTATTTTTGAATTTTTAGCATTTTGACTTGTAACATGCAGAAAAAGACAAAGTTATTAACATTTAGGTGTGTAGGAGGAGCGTGCATTTCAGGGTGGAGAATCTGTCGTACAATAATTGAAAAATGAAATCAAATCAGTCTTAATGGGCTTGAGAGCTCAGTTGGTAAGAGATTTGGTTTTAATGCAAAATGAAAAGCTCTGAAGCTTTGACGTAGTTGAGCAAGCCTTAAAGCTCAGCTCTCTCACCATAGTGTTAGTCTTCTGAATTTAGGTCTGTCTCTTTCAGGGAATGAGAAAAAGAAGATCGGAGCTGGATAATGAAAGTGTTAAAGGCCTTAGCACAATAGCAAACCCAGGATTAGAGAAAACATTAACAACATCAGCCAAAAAGTCCTAGCAGCCACATGGGCATAGTGGAAGGAAGATCTTCATTTTTACATCCTGCATCTCTAGGTATGGCTAACCTGCAGGACTCAGGAAGATCTCCTCCCTGCCCCTGTCTCCCCCCAGCCATGTCCTGGCACCATGTAGAAGCAAGCCTGGACAGGTATTTAACCCTCCAACTCTTCCTCCTCAATCCCCATGGGTTGGAAATTCAGACAAAACCTTAGTCAGGAGAGATGTGTGCAGCCCTTCAGGCAGGATGAGCAGGAGATGCGCACTAGGGGCAATACTGCCCTTCACATCTGCCACACATCTGCCTTGCTGACATGGGCAAGGCAAAGTCCTCCTGCCCGGACGGCCACTTCTTGCATCTTTACATATTCCTCTAAGGTAGATCTTCCTTTCTAGCCTGATCACTGAGCACTTCGAATAATTTAAAGCTAAATAATGCCCTCCTGGCATACCAGGGCTAGAGGACAGTCTTGCTGCCCCAGTGATGGTGACAGCTTTGTCGGGCTTGCAGGATGTGCAGAGGTCAGGACCATGTGCTCTGCTGCAGTCCCTGTTCCCAAGCTGACCTGGGTATCCCTGTCAGGCACTTCACTGAGCCATCTGCACACTGAATGGGCACAAACCTCCCGTGGAAACACTCTTCGTGTTACAAAGGCGTGCTTGGGAATTGCACAAATATGTGTACTCTGCTTCCATATAAAAGAAAGTCCTGTCACCACACGGGAAAACTAGAATTTGTCTCAAGAAAGACAGAAGACTCTGACATTCAGAGTCCATCATTAAAGCAATTAAAAAAAATCCACTAAACAGTAGGAGTGGTACCATGACCACTACCTCTGATCACCACCTCCAGGACTGCATACTCACCAGGATTGTGTCCATTGTAGCACAGTCCAGAACGAAAAAAATTCTAGAGCTTCTTCAATAGATAGAGATACAGACATGCCAGCTAGTGCATGTATTCATTGTCACTTCTTGCTCTGGCATGGCATTTATTGAATTATTTTGATCACAGTGGGATTGCACAGAGCTTTTGCCTATCTCAAACCTTGCACTCTAATGTTACAATACTGTGTATATAATGGTTTAGATAGGAGAGTAGAAAATTCTTTCATTCCTGTCTTATAACATGAAGATCTAGAAGACACTTAATTAAATCATAGGAAGGGCACATTTAAAATGTATAGAAAATATACTGAGATATTTAGCTAAAAGTTATATGTAGATATTTAAGTATGTATGCATAAAAAATTATCAGAGATAATGATATTATTTATAAACTTTATAGAATTGTGGTATATATTACAGAATATATAACATATACTACAAAATGTATATGTACATCTACTTCTCTACAAATCAAACCAAAGCCTGCCATGAGTCAGGCAAAGTGTGACCTATGATTCAGATTTCCTCATACATATGTACTTAGATGTTTTGAACAGTGAAAAGTGAAGTCCACAGTAGTGTCTGCTCTTGGATGCAGGAAGATTGCTTGGACTTTGTACCTGGCTTGGGATTACTCTACCTTGCATATTCTGCTGGTGTGCAAAAGTACTGCATAAAAATGTCAAATTCAACAAAAAAAGCCATGCCTTGGACATTGCAAAAATAGATGTAGAAACAAATGTTCAAAGTATTCTCAAGAAGTTATCTATGAGTCTCTCTGGTAATAAAGTTCTGTGAACAATTTTCTGACTTGGTACTGACATGGTTCTTGTGAACAGTGAGGCAGAACAAGGGCTGCTTGTGCAGTCTATATGCCTTTAGTGTTTTGGAAGCAATGTAACACTGCCTTAGCAGAGTTCTGCTTTGAGCTATGTAACAGCTTCTATCTAGAAAGCAAGAATCTTTTTTTTTTTTTTAGCTATCAAGAGTATATTGTATCGTACACAGGACACTGGCATTAGAAATCCCCACTGCAAACATGACTACACTCTGTCAGGTGGTGTCTAGCAGCCATAGTAAGAGCAAATCTGTGCCCTATAGATCTTACATTCAAATAATAGATTTAAAAGCAAGAATATATCATTGCAGTGAACTAGTCTGATACTACACTTAATACATGCTGAAGATCCATATCCTATAACAGTGCACTCATCTCAGCATCAGACCCATCATTTCTGCATGAGCCTTTTTAGAAATATATTCAGCCCTGAATTAAGCCTTCCAGTGATGTTAGTGGTCATCATAGATAGACAGAAAAAACATAGACTTTGTTTCTAGACTTAGTCATATTTTACTTCTGATCACTGAATCTTACTGTGTCCTACTCTCCTGAACAGAAGACTTGTTTACTCTCAAAGTTCTGTTCCTAATATAAATATCTGCAGACAGAAAGCAAATCACTTAATTTTGCTTGGATAAACATTGTAAGTCTCTCTCTCTCACTCAGGCATGTGTGCCACATGGGAATAGTTTTGCAACACTTCCAGTTTTCACCATGATGTCTACAATGTAAGGACACCACAAGTGAACACCATGTCAGTATTGGTCCTGTTACTGGCATGTATAAATGTGAAACCACCCCCATAGCCTTCTGAGAGATTATCCTGCTGGTAAAGTGTTTCTTAGTTAGAGCCTTGCATGGGGAGCTCATGTTCAAGTGGTGTCCACCAGCACCATAATCAGACAGAGTGGAAACCAGACAGGCAGGAATGGAAACAGAGCTAATGGGGAGTTGAAATTATTGCTCATAAAGTATCACCAAAATTAGATTACGTCTTCTGAGTCCAGGCTTTCTGCTATACCCACCAGCTACCACTTCTCAAATGAACGTGCACCACCAAGCTGCTACATGGTTTGGCATGACAGACTGCCCTTTTCACTCCCACTCCCTGTGGAACAACGTTGTGGGTTTTTTCCCCTAAAAGACAGATCCTAAATTTATTCAAATAAGGTGTGCTCTAAATAGGCTATGAGGCACTCTACACCACTTGGACTTCCTATTGCTCTGTCCTATGATCTAATCTTTCCTATCCAAATTTTGGAGGTGGTTTTTTAACACCTTGATTGTGTGTGATAGGGAAAGAGGAGAAATAGGTTTTGGGTTGGGTTTTTTGTGTTGTCAGGGTATAAACAAGTAAAATGTCTTTCCCATCTCTGTTCTCTGAACAGAGCTATGGGGACAGTCTTTTGTGTTTTTCTGTGATTTGGAGAACACAAAAATAGCCATTCCTTTAGCTTTATTCCTTTTCCTTTCTTAATCATATTCATCTCTGCTCTGCAAGCCTTAGAGATGTACAATGGATGCTGACACTGACTTTGTAACATACAAATTAACATTTGTTTGACATCCTGTTAATCTGCAATGATAATCAGCTGGACTCTTTTGATCTAGTAAGGGTCGAAGGGAGGTTAGCACAGGATGGACAACCCTTTTAATTGATTAAAATGATAAGCAGAGAAAGAGCAAGCTGCTTCCAAAATCCTACAGGTCAGTGGCCAGAGGAGTGTACACAGTATATTTTCTAAATACCCCAGTGACTAAGCAGCTTTGACTAAGATCCCCCGTGTACATTACTTCTCACTTTGGGAATACAAGAGGGTGCAGGTCTTGAATTTGCAGATCAAGAGGCATAATGATGTCTATAGCCGTTTCGTGTTGTCCTATACGGAAAGCAACAGACAAAGCATATGTAACAGATTAAAAGATCAGACAGCTGCCGTAGGTTTGCATGTCAGAAAATCAGCTTTGGTTGTTCAGGTATCAGAGAAAAAAAGGATGTTTTATTTCCATCTCTGTGTTTAAAATACACATGCATTAGGGCAATCTTGTAAAATTATGTGCCAGGGAAAGTACATTTTCAGTAGCATCAGTGAGAATTACCCCTCTAGATTTACAATTATCCCTTTCAAAACTGAACGGTAAATTTTAGATACACAAGGAAAAAGAATTCCAGCCTGGTTTTAAAGCTTTTCTATTTGCTTCCTGCTGAGCAGAAACATACAAAAACCCAAAATGAATGCAAACCTGTTGGGGTGCAGACACTCCTGAGCAAATGGCTAGTGCATTATCTTTAACATAAAGCCATAGGAGAGAAAATTTAATTAGGGAGCACCCTGGTGGTCAATTAGTGAAAGGAAAAAGTTAAATCTGATGTGTGCACAGCCATGACAGCAGCCATCAAAGTTATTGTTCATACAGTAAAAAGAAACGTTTTAGCACTGTTATTGTCCTCTGTGTCTCACTTGTTGTTGCCACATAGTGTGTGGCACCTCCTTCAGGAGGTGTTGGCAATATGCAAGTAAGTGCACATTTATATAGCACCGTGAAGAGGGAAGAAAAAACCCTAGACCGACAGATTGACAAATTTTGTATTGTTGTATGTGTGGTTGCTCCAGAAATAAAGGATCCATTGCAGACTGAGTCACTGTTTTTCTACTTGCTCAGCTATCTGCTGTCCTTCAGGTTTAGTTCATACTGGGTGTGGTTTTTCCCTGTGGAATTTAGAAACAAGGTCAGTAAGGAGGACTCCTTGTGTGAAGTGTTACACAAATACACATGCCGAAGAGAGTCTGCAACTCAAAAGTTACACAATAGGTAATTTTTACACAAAGGCTACACACAGTGAAGCATATGGGAATAATGAGAGTATCTGACAGAGTAACAGGCAAAAATCTTTGCTGTTGTCAAGGATTTTGTTTTCTTTGAAATAATCAACTCAAAGAAGAACTTAAAGGAGAGACATGAAGGAGGAAAATTAAGTGGATCTGATGTATTTATGGGTACCATGAGAGGGAGACCTAATAAGACCACACACCCTGCCATTCTTGAAAGTCAACTGTTGATGTGTGACATGATCAGGAAATGGGAGCTGCAGAAGAACACATCTTCAAAGCATCAGGCTACGATGGTGACCGTGGGGAGCGGCTGTGAGCAGTCTGGGATTGCCTCTGCCAGTGTAGCTAGACAAAAAAGATATTGAATTAATGAGTCACGAATGTCAAAAGGCTGAAGGGTTGCAGCCATGCAGGTGAGACTGAGAGCTCTAGAGAAAGAACCTTGGATACAGTCTGAACAAGAGAATTAAGTTACAGCCAAGGCAGCTTCTCACTGGTAGATGTGAGAAACAACTAAGGTCAGTCATGGTGTCTGTAGGAATCTCACAAGAAAATAATAAAAAGATGGGGAAAGGAAACTCAAAGGTCTCTCCCAGCTATGTTGGCTTTGACAAGACATCTAGATATCTGGAATGACATGCCAGAGACATAGGTGGAGTTTTTAACTGATATACATTAAAACACTGGATCTATAAACTATTTCGATGGAAAGAGAAGCTAAATTTGTGTCAGATCATAAAAATATGAAGAGGGAAAAGAGGAAAGACCCAAGCATGGAGCCCTGGGGGGATATTTCTCTCTAAAGCCACAGTAAAGGAACCCCAACCAGACAGCAAATTTCTAAACATGCCTGCAGGCATGTTCCCCTAGGAACTTTATTCCAGACTGTGCAGGCCTTTAAGCAGCAGTATTCACACTGTGCAGCACACCTAAATCCTGTGCACAGCAGCATTTTTATGAATCTCCAAGTCAGTCCTTATTCCATTTCATGCACCTTTGACTTGCTTTCAGTGTAATAAGTTCTCCAGTCACCTGGGCTGGTATTCTCATTATTCTCTGCCTCTGCTGATCTTCTTGGCCATCACTTCTCCATGTTATGCATAATCTGCATCATAATCAGTCTGTGTGCACTGCTATGTCAGTGAAATATGTGTTGTCTGCTGATACTGTGAATGGACATCTTTACACTGTATAAATGAATACGGGCTTGCTTTCATCAGTCTGCACTGAACACTAACCCATTCATATTGCAACTTACATTTCAGACTACATATATATGGCACAGAATGAGCTTTAGTTTCTCTCACCTGTTTTTGGAGTGATGTTGAACTGTAGGCTTTTCCTCACAAACTCTTTCTTCTCAAAAGGAGGAGTCAGGTTGTTGATAGTGGTCTTAAGCAAACCATGTGCTTCCTCCACTAATCAGATCAGTTGCCATTTATCGCAGCATTGTTGATCCTTCAGACTATTTAGCAATTATTTTATCCAATAGTTTTTTAATATATTTTCATGTATTCATGGGATGCTATATCAAAAGGGCAACTAAAATCCACCTACTTCACCTCCTATCTTTGCATAACCTACTAATTTTGTAACAGAGCACCAGCTGTTCAATATCCGATTATGCTGTTTGTTGTTTATAATTCCATCATACTTACACGTTGAGATTTTTTTCTCTTAATATTTATTCCACTGATGACATCTAGACTTCATTTTATCAATATCTGCTTTAACCAAGCCTTTAATACTTTGTAATTTATCAAACTGCTGTCTTTAAATATCAGCATCCAGGTTGCCATCAATTTTATCTTCTTATTTACCAGTAAGCCTCTATGATGTTTAAAATGTCTCCATGTATTACTTGTAAAATCCTTTCTGATTTCTCCCAACTTTTTGGCTTGATTTACCTCACTATATCTTTAATTTTTTCTTTTCCTATAAATCTTCTCTCATTGTATATGCAGTTACACAAGTGTCCCTTACCTAGTTTCATTGGTACACTTCATAGTCAAGTTTCTTAACATTGGACATTGCCCAACTCTCTAATGATCTTCCTTAGGTCCTGTACTCTTATTTGTGGTAACTTAGTGTCTGAGTCATCTTGGTGTTTGAATATAAAATGCCAAGAAGCTCTTGGCACTTCTTAGACTCTGTGCTGTTGAGACTAGGTGAGTACCGTGAGTCTGCTTTGCTCAATTATTTGTGTTCAGTCCCAAGCTGACAACATGATTATTAATTACATTCTGCAGGATTTCAGTTCTTATCCTGCTAATTGGACTGGGATGCTCATGGCTGACCTTTTTCTCAGTCTTTTACCCCCGTTAGCATATCTGTTAAAGGACCACATCTGACCACTTGTGTAATTCAGTCTGTCTTGTTACTGCAGCTGCTTAATTAGGAGTCATGTCTTCACAATAAACTACATAAGCCCTGTATGTTAGGGAGAATTTTGATTGTCTAGACCTTAAGGATGGTGACAATAGAGTTGAGTGTTTATGGGTAAGAATCAGGGCGAAGGCCAACAAGGCAGATATCATGGTGGGAGTCTGTTATAGGCCACCCAACCAGGATGAAGAGGCAGACAAAATATTCTATAAGCAGCTGGGAGAAGTCTGACAGTCACTAGCCCTTGTTCTCATGGGGGACTTCAACTTACCAGATGTCTGCTGGAAATACAATACAGCAGAGAGGAAACAGTCCAGGAGGTTCCTGGAGTGTGCGGAAAGTAACTTCCTGACACAGCTGGTGAGTGAGCCAACTAGGGAAGGTGCCCTGCTCGACCTGTTGTTTGTGAACAGAGAAGGGCTTGTGGATGATGTGACAGTTGGAGGCTGTCATGGTTCAGGCCCAGCTGGCAACAAAGCACCATGAAGCCGCTCACTCACTCGTCCCTGCCCCGGCCCCAGTGGGACAAAAAGGATAAAACATAAAGAAACACTCATGGGTTGAGACAAGGAGAGGGAGGAATCACTCACCAATTATGGTCATGGGTAAAAGCCAGACTCAACTTGGGGAAAAAACAAAATCAATTTAATTTACTACCAATTAAATCAAAACAAGGATAATGAGAAGTAAACCCAAATCTTAAATCACCTTCCCCCCACCCCTCCTTCCTTCCAGCTCAACTCCACTCCCGGCTTTCTCTACCTCCTCCCCTCCAGAGGCACAGGGGGACGGGGAATGGGGGTTGGGGTCAGTTCATCACACCTTGTTGCTGCTGCTCCTTCCTCCTCAGGGGGAGGACTCCTCACTCATCTTCTGCTCCAGCATAGGGTCCCTCCCACGGGAGACAGTCCTTCATGAACTTCTCTGGCATGGGTCATTTCTGTGGGCCACAGCCCTTCAGGCACTGGCTGCTCCAGCGCGGGCTTTCCCGTGGAGTCCCGGCCATCTTCAGGGGCATCCATCCCCCTGCTTCGGTGTGGGGTCCTCCCCAGGCTGCAGGTGGGCATCTTCTCCCCCGCTCCCCTCCACGGGCTGGGGGGACAGCCTGCCGTCTCACCAGGGCTGCAGGGGCATCCCCTCCTCCCCCGCTCCTCCTCCCCTCCTTCCTGACTGACCTCGGTGTCTGCAGAGGGGCTCCTCTCACACTCCGATCCCCTACTCACTGCAGGTTCCCCTTCTGAAATCTGTTCTCCCAGAGGCGCTACCACTGTCACTGACGGCCTCGGCCTGGGCCAGAGGCGGGTCCGACTGGGAGCCAGGGAAGCTTCTAGCAGCTTCTCACAGGAGCCAGCCCTGCAGCCTCTCCCCTGCTACCAAAACTGCACCACACAAACCCAAAACAGAGACTGTCTTGGGCATGGCAATCATAAAATTATAGTTTTCAATTCTTGGAGAAGTAAGGAGGTAGGTCAGCAGACCTGCTGCCTTGGACTTCCGGAGGGCAGACTTTGGCCTGTTTTAGGAGGCTGGTTGGCAGAGTCCCTTGGGAGGCAGCCCTGAAGGGCAAAGGAGTCCAGGAAGGCTGGACACTCTTCAGGAAGGAAATCTTCAAGGCACAGGAGCAGGCTGTCCCCATGTGCCAAAAGACGAGCCAGCAGGGAAGATCGACCTAGCTGAACAGAGAGCTTTGGCTGGAACTCAGGAAAAAAAGGAGAATTTATGACCTTTGGAAGAAGGGGCAGGCAACTCAGGAGGACTACAAGGATGTTGCAAGGTTATGCAGGGAGAAAATTAGAAGGCCCAAAGCCCAACTAGAACTTAATCTGGGTAGTGCCATACAAGACAAAAAAAAATGTTTCTATAAATACATGAGCAACAAAAGGAAGGCTAAGGAGAATCTCCATCATTTATCAGATGCAGGGGGAAACATAGTGACAAAGGATGAGGAAAAGGCTGAGATACTTGATGACTTCTTTGCCTCAGTCTTTAAGAGTAAAACTAGTTGTCTGGATACCCAGCCCCCTAAGCTGGAAGACAGGGACAGGGAGCAGAATGAAGCCCCCATAATCCAAGAGGAAATGGTTAGTGACCTGCTATACCACCTAGATGCACACAAGTCTATGGGGCCAGATGGGATCCACCCAAGGGTACTGAAGGAGCTGGTGGAAGTGCTTACCAAGCCACTTTCAATCATTTATCAGCAGTCCTGGCTAACCGGGGAGGTCCCAGTTGACTGGAAGTTAGAAAATGTGTTGCCCATCTACAAGTAGAACCAGAAAGAGGATCCGGGGAACTACAGACCTGTCAGTCTGACCTTGGTGCTGGGGAAGGTTATGGAGCAGACCATCTTCAGTGCCATCACACAGCATGTACAGGACAACGAGGTGATCAGACCCAGTCAGCATGGGTTTATGAAAGGCAGGTCCTGCTTGACTAACCTGATGACCTTCTATGACAAGGTGACTTGCTTAGTCGATGAGGAAAAGACTGTGGATGTTGTCTACCTAGATTTTAGTAAAGCCTTTGACACCATTTCCCACAGCATTCTCCTGGGGAAAATGGCTGCTCATGGCTTGCACAGGCATACTCTTTGCTGGGTAAAAAGCTGGCTGGATTGCCAGGCCCAAAGAGTGGTGGTGAATGGAGTTAAATCCAGTTGGTGGCTGGTCACAAGTGGTGTCTCCCAGGGCTCAGTACTGGGGCCAGTTCTGTTTAATATCTTTATCAATGATCTGGATGAGGGGATCGAGTGCACCCTCAGCAAGTTTGCATACGACACCAAGTTGGGTGGGAGTGTTGATCTGCTTGAGGGTAGGAAGGCTCTACAGAGGGAGCTGGACAGGCTGGATCGATGGGCTGAGGCCAACTCTGTGAATTCAACAAGGCCAAGTGCTGGGGCCTGCACTTGGGTCACACCAACCCCATGCAGCGCTACAGGCTTGGGGAAGAGTGGCTGGAAAGCTGCCTGGCAGAAAAAGACCTGGAGGTGTTGGTTGACAGCCAGCTGAATATGAGCCAGCAGTGTGCCCAGGTGGCCAAGAAGGCCAACAGTATCCTGGCCTATATCAGAAATAGTGTGGCCAGCAGGACTAGAGAAATGATCATCCTCCTGTACTGGGCACTGGTGAGGTCACACCTCGAGTACTGTGTTCAGTTTTGGGCCCCTCACTACAGGAAAGACATGGAGGTGCTGGAGTGTGTCCAGAGAAGGGCAACCAAACTGGTGAAGGGTCTAGAGCACAAGTCTTATGGGGAGCAGCTGAGGGAACTGTGGTTGTTTAGCCTGGAGAAAAGGAGGCTGAGGGGAGACCTTATCGCTGTCTACAGCTACCTGAAAGGAGGTGGCTGTGGGTCTCTTCTCCCAAGTAACAAGTGATGGGATGAGAGGAAATGGCCTCAATTTGTGCCAGGGGAGGTTTAAATTGGATATTAGGAAAAATTTCTTCACCATAAGGGCTGTCAAGCATTGGAACAGACTGCCCGAGGAAATGGTGGAGTCACCATCCCTGAAGGTATTTAAAAGATGTGTATATGTAGTGCTTAGGGACATGGTTTAGTGGTGGACTTGGCACTGGTTAATGGTTGGACTCAATGATCTTAAAGGTCTTTTCCAGTCTAAACTATTGTATGATTCTATAATTTTTACTGGATTAAACATTATTCATCTCTCTGACTAACCTTTGGCTTTCGCTGGTGCTTAGGAAGAAGAAAATCTCACTGATCTTCAGACCAAGGAGCTTCTCAAACATGTGGGAGGCAGTTTAGGCACCAGGGACTAAGATGAGTCTGGGATGACTTCAGAGATGCCTAGAGACTTTCAGGACTCTTGTGAGACAGGCTCTGCCATGAATGAGAAGGCTTTCTTGTTCCCTAGCCTGGCAGAGTTGCTTAAATTCTGCCAAATTTAGGCAAAGTGTAGGTGTAGGTCCTTGCTCAAAGGAGCTAATATAGCAAACTCTTATCTCCTGACTCACTCTGTGGACCTGACACAGTTAAGGAATTTATAGTGACACTCCCCTAAAATGAGGATGCTGGTGACCTGGAAAGGTTGACGTTCTTGCGTTCTTAGTCAACACCTCACTCAGAAAGCACTTGCATTCTTTAATTTCTAGCTAAGCTTTTTATGCAAATGTGACTAAGCAGTAGGGCAGGGCAAGGAACCCTTTCGTTTGTCTCCAGAACAATGTTTAGAAGAACTAACATTGCTTTCATTCAAAATATTCTGATGACAAGACTAACCATTGTAGTAGCAATACATTATAGTATGTTATACCCACAAATCCAGATAATCTATTAAATAAGGAAAAGCAACATAAACATTTAGAGTTAAGCAGTAATTTCTAAGAGTAATTTATAATTGGAAAGAATATGAAGTTTATTAAGCTGGATTGTTATTTTTGCCAGTGTCTGGGGATGAGCAATTTGTGCAGGGTTTACTGCTACGTGCAATCCCTCTTATTCTGAGAAATGCTGGAAGAACTGTTCCACAAAGGAAAGGTCCAAGGATTAAATCTTTTTCATCCCACAAACTGATCTGCACAGGAGATGTTTTGAGCATTGTCTGGGATAAGGAAGGCTTTGTGGGCATCCATTCCTGCTGCAGGGGAGCATGGTCAGGTTTCCTGGCAATCACATCAGGATTGCCTCCAATGATCCCCTTATTCCCACTGTCAGGAAGATGCTGTCTCTCCCTTCATATCAGCACAAAAGCTCAGGACTCCCTTGTAGCTTCAGGCGTGTGGCAGCTGTGTGGTTAAGGGACAATCACCTTAGCAGCCCTTGCTCTGCCTTCCTGCTCATGTATCTCACACTTACCAAGACAAAGAATGGATCTTCATTTTATGCTAGGGTTGTATTTTGGGGGCAAAATGTCTTTTACTTAATCACCATTACTTACCCCACACTATATTCTTGATGAAGAGCTCCGAATGTGAGACTCCCTTCTGCTTTTATCTGTATTAACAAGTTCATTACCTCCTTTTACATGCTATTTACTGACATTTTGTTTGCTGTGTAATTCTTGACCAATATGTCAGGACATCCCATTGTCTGAAGATGTGTCATAGATTATTTAGATGTTGCAAAGCAGATGGATTGCTTTCTGAAAAATAGGACACTAGAGCTTTAATTTTTTAAGGTATTTTTTCCATTTTAAATCCAAATTAGGCCTCACTTCCCACTGACTCAAACATGTTATAGATGCCTTTAAAATGTGTTTTTTCATTGATACTGTCCCACACCACTAATTTCCACTTCCCCAATGTCTTTGTTCTATTTTTACTGAATGAAAAGAAGAAAAATGTCTCTCCTGTTCCTCCACATCAGACTTGCTGACATTTTTGCTAAAGGACTTTTTCTCTATATTATGCACGCGGTTGTATCAGGACGCATGTGCGCATGCTGGCATCTGACATTTTTGGACAGTTTTACTGACTATATGTAGTCATAAAAAATGGAAACATTTTACCTGGCAGAGCCCTTCAGTGTGTCTCCAAATAGGCCAGTCAGCTAAGTGCTCCCAGCCCAGTGGGTGCCCCTGTGGGTTCAGGAGTAACAGTGGGACATCAGTCCCTCCTTAGGCGAGAAGGAGAGAGGGAACGGTATCAAGCAGGGGTGACAATAGCTTTAATGTTACTCTTACCAAGTTGGAAGGAGAATGGGGATTATTAGGTATTTACTAACAGCCTGTACCTGCAGCTGGACACCAAACAGACCTGGCCATCTACACAAAATAATAATTCTCCATTCAGGCATTTCTTGCGACAAGGTGAAGAGGAAATTGCTCAGGTCACTTCTCTTGTGTCAGTCAGGCAAGCTCCTTGGCTCTCTCATGCTGTAACTTTTGGGATCCTTATGGAAAACCCTTTGCAGGTGGGAAATGCAGCACGGGGACACATCAAAAGCCCATCTGAAAGTCAAGTAATTGCATGATGGAGGTTGGCATCACAGTCCTGAGACAAATATGCTCAGACTTTTCATAATAACCAAAATACCTGGCTTCCACTGTTAATACCCAGAAAGCTGGAGATACTGGTGATCATCCAGTCCAGAAAAGCATGTCTCTTCCCTCGTTTTCCAAAAGACATCAAATGGTAATATTTTCCATTCAGTGCCATTTTTGCCATTCATCTGTCTTCAGATAAATATTTGCTTCCAACAATTTATGCCCTCCCTCCCAGTTTGGGTTTATAGTGTGTCTGAATTGGTTTCGCATATGGTATTGCAGAGGGGTTTGATAGCCACAGATGGTGCATCTGCAAACACTGAAATCTGCTTCACTATCCAAACCTTTAATACTTGTCAGTGTCCCAAAGAGGGTTAGTAAATGCCTGATGTAGCTGTTCACTCATAATAAACACTAAAGGTTAGTGAGTTGAATGAGCTGTTGGGAATTAAAAAATCAAAGACATCTTATCCCCTGATTCTGTAGCTCCAGCAATAATATCAGGAGGAGAATCACCTCACAGCAGGTAAATTGAAGGAGAAGTTTTAGCTGGCCTTTCTGAGCTTCACATTCATTTCCTTTTCTTGATTTCAGTCAGACCTCTGTAACTAAATGACATTATTTCTACGTTAGCATATTATGTTTTGCTGTCATTAAAAGAATACAGGGGAAGAATTTGTATATGCATTGCCTAAAAATACCAAAGTCCATCAAAAGGAAAAGAAAAAGCAGAATTATTAGGCAGACAAAACTGACTCATTTATTAGTGCACTTCTGTAGAAATTTAAAATTACTTGTCCTATTAGAAAAATCCAGACAATTTTTATTTTCTATGTATGTTACATGAGTACCAGCACCCAGCAGGACTCACTCTGTCTGAATCCTTCAGAAAGCTGTTGGTGGGCTGACGTGGGGAGGAGGGAAGAGCAGAGACAGAGCCAGCCCCTGCTTTAATACGATGTCAGCCCAAGCAGGTATCTCAGCTGATGGCTGTGGCCCAGATCTACGTGGTGATACTGTCTGGCCTTTCCTTCAAAGGCAGTTCTACGTCTGCCTGTAAGTAAAGGTAAGGACAGAGAGAAACACTATCCTCTGTACTTGTGCAGACATTTTGAAATACAAAGTGCCATTAGTCCCATTAGCTCATCAGCAGTCCAGTCCCCCAGCTCTAAAAATTGCTAGGATGACTCCATAATTAAGGGTAGATGGCAAGGGAAAGAAAAAAAAAAAAAGACATTATCCGCATTTTGCAAATGATAAATTGAACTCCTGTGAACACATGTGACTTGCCCAAAGTGACACAGAAAAATCTGTGCCAGAGCTATGCTGTATTTCAGATGAAGCGTGCCAAGCCCAGACTGGGTTCCCACACTGATTTATCCACAGTCTAAAGGCACTGAGGATCCAGTAAGCTGTATGGTGGGAAGCTTCTAAGAACAAACACGTGGAAGGATGGAATCAGGTGGATAGTAAATGGAAAGTTGCTCCCACAGACAGGGTTATCTGGAAAAGTCCAGAGTTAGGAAAGGAGACCAAGACAGAAAGTAAAGCTGAGCTTAAGAAAAGTGGAACAAAGGGGGCTTAGAAGTCAAGAGCAGAGCCTGGGACAGAAGGAAAGGGAAGCAGGGTATAAGGATTTCATAGATATGCCATGGTTAGAGGAATGGGTAGGGAAATACAGTAAGTTTTGCAGCTGCAACTTTGATGAAAAGGAAAGGAGAAAAAAGAAGGTAAAAGAAAGGTGAGCCTATTTCCCAAGGATAAATGAAAAGGGCGCAATGATGCCTTGACAGTGTGTGTGTATATTTTGCAGTGAAAGAGGGAGCCAGTTTTGTCAAGGGCCTGGGTGAGAGAGAAGGCAATGACCCCTAGAGCCAAGGCCACAGCAGGATGGGCAGCAAGGAAAGGTCTGTAACTAAGTCTGTCATTATATCCCATGCTGTCCTGCTTGGGGAGAGCCAGCTCAATGGGCGCTGCAACAACCATGACATCCCTTCTTCTTGTGGACATCTGCTTCCTTGGAGCCTGCCGGGCTGGGAGCTGCAGCGGATGGTCATGGCCAGAGTATGGGAAAGGCGAGCAACGAGCTTCATGCAGGCAGGAATAGCAGAAAAAACAGGCAGCAGCTCATCTCTTACAGGCATGGTCTTCCTTCCCAGCCATTGGTAACAAGCAGTTTTAAGCCTCAAACTTGACAGCTTTTCTACAATTTACTGAAGAGTGAGTGTATTTGCTTAGGACTCACACATCCACGTGTAGACCTCGCTTCCTAGACTTTAAATAGGCTGTGCAAGGATCATGACTTTGAGCATGAGCTACTGGGCAAGCAAAAATAGCATGTTTTTGCAACCAGGGGAATGAGAAGAGAGACCGAGTTTTTCTCTCACTGTACAAACTTTCAGATTTAAACAGTACAGCTTGAAACCATAACTGTTCTAATGAGGAAAATGTGCAGTCAACTGAACATTAACTGTTTTGGACACTATTGCTGCACAAATAAATAATCAACCAACTTTATCTCTGAATAGAAAATTCTGCAGTGGGAAGACTGACTGAATAACTGACATGATTGCTGAGGAAGAGATGGAAATAACAGTTTACAGTTCATGGGATCTCAATGGACAATCAACATGGTAAATTAGGATGTGGCTGAAATTATAGATACAGTAATTAAAATTAGCCATGAATAATAGAACACAGTTCCTCTAGAATAGAATAGAAAGTGCCGCTAGCAGAAACAGAATAATACCGTGCAAATGTACAGAAACTTTAATTTTTAAGAGAAGTTCTAATTGGCAAGAGATGTGTTCAGTATCACCACTGACACCTTTCACAGGCTTAGAATAGGCAGCTGTAAATTATTGTTGGAGAGGAATTTAATTTAATCGCTTGTCCTCCTTATGAAAAGCACTTTCTGAAGCACATTTAAAGTCGATGCTAAGGTGTCTCTAAATTACCATTCAGACGGAGTCTATTCATTTCAGCTGCCCACAGTTTGACTGTACTCTCCTCTTTAGTCTATTGCTCTCTTTTAAATTGCAGAAACTGTGTTATGAACAGAATAGCCATAAGCCCTGCTGTTCCAGCACAGCAGCTATTCACAACCAATGCTGGAGCTGCTTTTTACGTAACAGGAGAAAATTACAAAACCCGAAAAAGTGGGCGGGTTTATTTGTTCTGTTTCCCTGCAAAACTCCTGTTGGAAATCACTGCTGACAATGTGATGGAGAACATAAGATGTTAGTTTGTTCTAGCAGAATCATTCCCACATTCTTAAAATCTTAAAGTATAATGTTATTGTGCTGAATGAATAAATGACTGCAAAGCTGGCCAAGAAGCCCATAAGTCATTAGATTTCTACTGAATATATAGGTTCAGATTCAGCAGGCTCTATAAACATGTCTGATTTCAAGGTATGTGGATAGTATGAGTGAAGTCCTTTTTATGCCAGATCCGATCTGAAGTAGTTCGTCCATAATATCAATGCTGAACATTCAGGCTTTCCAAGGGTAAAATTTTTCTACTAGAATCCCATGCATACACTTTGAAATCTTCCCCTGTCTCTTGTATAAATTCCAGTGACACTATGGAGCATACCTATGGCATCTCTAATGTTTTTTAGCTAGCTGATGGGAATCTCAACAGAAAATTTTGTCTTAGGTGGGCGTATGTGCACATTTGTAATGCAGTGGGGCTTTAGGAGAACAAAATCATACAAAACACCAGTATATGTAAGTTGTTTATTATCAAGATAATACCAACAAGATAGGAGCATTCAGTTGTTATACATTGGAAAGCAGAAAAAAAAGGCTATTACTTTGCAGACGACCTTTTAACATTCTCCAGTATGTCCCTTTCCAGTTGCCACACTGCCATCCCTGTGACTTTGGGACAGACATCAGATCCTCTCTGAGGGTACCTGTGTAGGCACATGAGTGCATGAGAATGCTGTGACATGTGCTAAGCCTGCTTATCAACTCCAAGACACCCCCCCCCTTTAATGATAAAAACTGCTTCATCATAAAAAGGAGGGTTGAACACACAGCTATACCTACTGTATGTATATCCTCATCACTCCCCCTCCCACACCAAATCCTCATCGCTCCTCCTCACAAACCAAATCAGAGGGCAGCCAGGGTGTTGGGACTCTCCAAATTTCCTTTGTTCCAAGGGTAGGTGATGCAAAGACTTAACTGAGGGTTATAAAACCCAGGTGGGGATGGGCTCCACTAAACCCCAGGGGACACTCAGTGATGAAGGACATGAGAGCAAATTTGAGTTTTGATATAAAGGCATGATTATCCCTGTGATACGTCTTTTTATTTTTCTTTCTCTTGTACTACATGTATTCTGGCAAATCTTTGGTTTCTCCAGCAATTTGCTAATGATCTGTTATGTTATAAACAATCTTGTTTTGTTTTGTTGTTTTTTTTATTTTATTTTTTATTGACCTGTTTCTAATGATTCACAATTAATTATAACAGCTCTAAATTTTCAATTTAAAGTAGTTTAAATGATTGCCTAGGCTTTTCCCATAGGCAGAGGCATGCTGGTAGTACGGTACTGGTGAGTCAGATTTAATAAGCATTTTAAAACAAATATAGATGCAATTATGCCCAGAGAATCCCTGCCAACTTTGTAATGGTTTACTTTTATTGTAAAAGCATTTTTTAAATACCTTTGTTTCTCCTGGGATGGAAATTATTGTTTTAGAGTGTTTCATGCCAAATTTTTAGTTAGTATGTTACCTAGTAATCTATTTCTCATTGCATAAAAATCACAAGTTATATTACAATAAAACATAGAATGAATACAAGAGAACATGCTGGAATTAGAGGTATTTGTGTTTGCTATAATATATCCAGTAGTTATTATTTTTATGTTACTCCCGATATTTTAAAGTGCTATGCAAACATTAAGTGAATCATAAAACCTAAGAACTCATTATTGCTTGTCATGGTTTAACCCCAGCCAACAACTAAGCACCACACAGCCGCTCACTCACTTCCCCCCGCCACCCAGTGGGATGGGGGAGAGAATCGGGGAAAAAAAGTAAAACTCATGGGTTGAGATAAGAACAGTTTAATAGGACAGAAAGGAAGAAAATAATAATGATAATAATAACAATAATAAAAGAATTGGAATACACAAAACAAGTGATGCACAATGCAATGGCTCACCACCCACCGACTGATGCTCAGTTAGTTCCTGAGCAGTGATCCCCCACAGGCCAACTGTATAGTTTATATACTAGACATGATGTCACATGGTATGGAATATTCCTTTGGCCAGTTTGGGTCAGCTATCCTGACTGTGTTCCCTCCCAACTTCTTGTGCCCCTCCAGCCTTCTGGCTGGCTGGGCATGAGAAGCTGAAAAATCCTTGACTTTTAGTCCCAACTTATCAAGATTCTTCTGGTACTGAAGCCAAAACATAACTCTATACCAGCTACTAGGAAGAAAGTTAACTCTATCCCAGCCAAAACCAGGACATTGCTCTATCCTTATTTTATAGACAGGGAAAAGAAGGTACAGAAGTGCCCTGCCCATTGCAACAGGGAAGCAAAATTAGAACTCCTTTTCCCATCTCTCAGCTGACTCCTAAAAGTTCTTTGTGAATAACTACCCACCTCATAGGTTGAATTTTGAATTTACTTCCGTAATAAGATTTGGACTTTTTCTTCCTTCATGATGCACAGAAAAAGAAAAGATGTTTACATTTTATTCATCATGTTGATAAATGTTGTACATCCAAATTTTGAACCATTCTTCCACTGCAGCTTGAAAACCAAATGAATGCTAAGCAGTGCCAGTCACCATGTGATAGCTATACCTGCATTTTTCATGAGATGACATTATGCATATTAGACTGGCTCCAAAAGCTTCAGTTAGTACATTTGAAGTCCAACCTCCAACATGAACAACTGGCTGGAGTATTGATTTGCTTATACAGAAGCTGCTGAAAACAAAGCAATAGACACAGTAAGACATAAATTAGAGATGGAAATTTTTTCTACATGATTAACAAGGTACAAGTAGACTTAAGCATGAAAAAAACATGTAAAACATTGATGGATAAAATGGGAACACATTCATGATCACACCTCAATCACAGGATATTACCTTAGAGTAAAAATACTACTCAGGTGTTCTGAATGAGGCACAAGGCAAATAACTTTGAATTTGGTTGAATTTATTTTCATTTGGTTATCTTTGTCACAGATAAACCATGATCCGCTGACACTTGATTCTGAATCCCACTTATTTGGTTAAATTCAGCTTCAGCAGTATGTTGGGCTGAGGCTCCAGTCATACTTTTGGTGGTGGTACCTCTCTTATTTGGTATGAGTCTAGTGTGACACCAGTGATTATTACTATCCCTATTTGCATTTTAGATATTTATGTATTTATGTACATCTCACTTTTGCAGACTGTGCTAACTGTGGCTCCCCAATCTCAGAAGGGGTATCACAGGAATAAGAAGGTACAAAGAAGGGCAACAAAAATGTTCTCCCAAAAAATCTGTTCCACAGCTTTATCTGTGGCACCAGTGATTATTACTGCCACTATTCACATCTTAAATACTTACATACTTCTATCACAGTTAAGCAAGTGGAGAGTCAGGTCAAGTTTTAGTATCTCCTTATCTTTGTATTTAATTTGCCCTAGCTAAGTTTTCCAGCCCCTACATTCAGCAAGCAGCTATCATCTGGAGCACGCCAGAGGACACTGAAGCAACAAAGACGGTGAATGTCAATTAAGAAAACTAAAGAAGGTATGAATGATTGTCCTGGTTTCAGCTGGGATAGAGTTAATTTTCTTTCTACTAGCTGGTATAGTGTTATGTTTTGGATTTAGGATGAGAAGAATGTTGATAACACACTGATGTTTTCAGTTGTTGCTAAGTAATGTTTAGTCTAAAGTCAAGGATTTTTCAGCTCACGCCCAACCAGCCAGAAGGCTGGAGGGGCACAGGAAGTTGGGAGGGGACACAGCCAGGGCAGAAGACCTAAACTGGCCAAAGGGGTATTCCATACCATGTGATGTCATGCCCAGTATATAAACTGGGGGGAACGATGGCCAGGGGTTGCTGCTTGGGAACTAACTGGGCATCGGTCGGCTGGTGGTGAGCCATTGCATTGTGCATCACTTGTTTTGTGTATTCCAATTCTTTTATTATTGTTATTATTATCATTATTATTTTCTTCCTTTCTGTCCTATTAAACTGTTCTTATCTCAACCCGTGAGTTTTACTTTTTTTCCCAATTCTCTCCCCCATCCCACTGGGTGGCGGGGGGAATTGAGTGAGCAGCTGTGTGGTGCTTAGTTGTTGGCTGGGGTTAAACCATGACAATGATTTTCCATGCAGGCCTAGAAGGATGACACTGGAAGTGCTGATTTTTAGGAACACTCTTCTGTAAAATTGCTATTGAAGTAATTATAGAATAATCTCTACTACACAACTTGCTAACACTATTAAAGATTACTATTTTTTCCCCTCAGTGGTGTGCGTACCCGTTGGATTGCTTCAGAATTGCAAAATATATTTGTTTAGTCAGGAGGACTCCTGCTAATTGTTTGATGGCACTTGCTGTGCTGGAGGGATTTGATATTTATGTTGTTGCTCTGAATGCAATGCACTTCTGATTCATTTTAATGTTGTTTGGGTAGCTGTGAAGAGAAATAAAATGGCACAATATTGTTTTCCTATGTTGCTTTCAAAGTGACATAATTACTGCAAATACTGCCTGAGATACCCACTGAGACAATCAGGGGACTTAACTGTAGATGAAGCAATAAGTGTCTGAAGACTGAAAGCAAAATGGTGCACTGCAAAGCGATGGAGGAAGCATTGGAACACAGATCACTGCTAAGCACCAGGTTATCTATGTACTCACTCCCAGCCAGAGGTTACATATTTTGAGACAACTGCCAATTTTTATATCAGGTATACTATACATTGCATTAATTCTGTAACTCTCCTTTACAAATAACAGCAGAGATATTTGTGTGCTAATGGATTACTGTTTCAATCCTTCACAGAAAATGCACTTGTTATCATGAACAATGTGCAGTTATTCCTTCAGAGACATCATTTGTAGGTTGATTGCCTTCTTATGTTATGAAGCAGTCTTTCAATTAAAGAGAGAAATGAGAAATTTTATGCTGCTTCTTAATTTTGCACCTCTCAGTGTGAATGTGTGTCTTAGTGTCACTCTTTATTCAGAATAACCACTGATTTCCCCAAACGCGTGCTTCACCTCTGAGGTTGACCCCAGAGCCCCCTTCTCCAGAGGCAGACCTTATTCTTCCCTTTATCTACGCTGGCCCACATAATATCAGGTCCATTCTTCACAGCCTTCCTCCTCCCTCATACAAATGTTCCGGTCTATTTGCCTTACAAAAGCAAAAGCTTGGTGCCTGGACCAGCTTGTAAAAGGGTAGCTTGCCTCCTAGCCCTGTGGGAGGAACTGTTCAGTTCACGAAATCATTTGGTCCAAGGCAGAGGTTGGATTCCCACCCAGAGGCGGAAGAATTTGAGCCATGCTCACGCTGTGTGAGTTAGCTTGGGACCCATGGCATAGCTTAGAGTGAACTCATGTGAGGTTTGTACTGGAATTAGAGTGCCCTTGTAAACATGGAAGTCTCCAGCACTCTCAGAAGAAGTGCACTAGCATAGGTGCAAAGGCTTGGTGATGAAATACTGTAAAGCAGCTTTACATCTCGCTGTACACTTGAGCATGCCTTGTCACTTAGAGGTCCCCTGGCAATGCTCAGAACTTCCTGGGGGGAAAGGGACTCAGAACCCAGGAGGATATTTTGTGAATTTCACAGAAATAACTGGGGGGAACTAAATCGGATTCTACATTGTACCTTCAGGAGTTGTTATCCAGAGGAAAAACTCCTGAGGGGTCTTTTGATTACTTCTGACCTTCATGATCCTTGGCAGCTCTGAAACACAAACTACAGATTTTGGATTATTCAGAGCATGGGTGGAGGTACACATTTTCCCTTGTATCCTGCCACCACGCAGACGCCTAAAGAAGAGAAAAAGAAAAGGTCAAAAATATAATGATGTTTCCCTAGAATACTTTTCTGGCTCCAGAGACTCCTTGAGCCAGAGATGATGTCTTTGTAATTAATAGCCCTGATGGCTTTTTTTCTTTTGATAATTTTTTTTTCAGTTATCTTTTGAAATCATATAGATGCTCTGCACTTGAAAAAAACTGTAGTTTACCTGCACCATATGAAGAATCAATTCATTTCATTTGCTCTGAGTCTGCCATCTGCTTACTTCTGTTATCCTGTAGTTCTTGCTTTGGCAGAGAATGTGAGCAGCCATTCCCAACGCACCTCTGTGTGCATTTTTTTAAAATGTGCTACCTCTTTCTACTCCCCACTCCAATTTCTCTCTTTGCTAAGCTAGTGTTTACTTAGCTGCTCTTCCTGTGGAAATTGTTCCATATTTTTAAAAATAGTTCTGTGTTTTTGAACATCCCTGTCACCCTGCTCTCAATCTTTCCCAGTTATAATCTGTATTTTTTGAGATTGGAGGATGAGAGCTGCACACAACAGTTCAAGATGTGGCTGAACCATGGATTTATACAGCTGGGTAATGAGATTCTCTGCTTGTTTCAAAGGCTGCTCTGTCTTAAAACTGATTATCTAGTATAGCTTTGCCAGCTCCTGTATGCATATTGTTTGGAGACCTGTAATTATGTAAGCGTCTCAGCTTGCATTTATGAGTTGCATAAACAAGTTTGTCTCTTTTGCGATTAGAGAAAAAAGTCTGCAGGAATTAAAACCTATAACTTTGAAATCAGACGCTAAGAGAAAAACAAAGATGTATTATTTGGGGAGGTGGGGTGGTGGTGGTTAAATTTCAGTCCTTTAAACCTGATTTCATAATTTGAGGATATATGTAATATTTGTGTGCATTTTCTTAGTACTGCAGTATTTTGTGCCACTTGGTATACAGATTGGATGAGCTATGCTGAATAAAGCTCATTTCTCAGTGCACAAGATGTACTGCCATCCGTAGATGGGACCCCCATCTCCTCACCCTAGCTCCATACCTGGCATGTCCTTATGTTTTGGCCTCTGCGTTCTCCCCACAGTCCATCTCTGACTGCAACCAACCTGCTATTAAGAGATGTTCTTACACATGTGAACTCCCAAACCTGCCCAGGAACAGTTTGGGAGAGGAATGGTTGACCTGGGATGGCTCAGACAGGCTGTAGGACAAGCAGTCTTTAGCTTTTGGTGTCACACTATTTGGAAACAAGACCAGGGATGATAATCCCTCTATGTGACTCATTTTACTTCTGATAGTGACATGTGAGCAGCCAGAGTCCTTCCCAAGAGCAAAACCCCAGTCCTGCTAATTTTTAAAATAAATTTCTGCCTCCTACCTGTATTCTGAGGATCACGTCTGTTTGTTCTAGCTCATCAAAGTTAAGGTCAGGTAACAATGCTAAATAATACCAGACAAAAGAGCTTTTATCACTAGTTGTAAACCTATAGAAGGAAATAGAATGGATGTAGGGAAAACAGATAAGCAAGGGTTAGATATAGCTATAGAGAGGGAGCTGGTATTAAAGCAGGGTCCTTGTCAATAAATGCCAAACAGTTTAGTCTGAAGTACTCTCGCTCAGCTGCATAAGGACCCTGCATGATAGATGTGAAATGAGAGTGCTAACGTGGCAGGTACTTATTCTACAGTCTTGTTCTTCAAAAAACTGTAATTAGCTGCATGTCTCGTTCAAGCAGTGCTATTACTATTTTTATTTTTATTGACCCTTGAATCCTATCCAAACTGCCATAATGTTTTTTTGGACTGCTGATATTGCTTACTAGGTGCTTAGAAAAAGCTAAATTAAAAGTAGATATGCTGTTCTATAACTAATTGAATAAATAATCTAGCGTGAGCAAATAAAATGTCAAGACAACAGCTCCTCTGATTAGCCTTATTCAAATACAGTTTCCATTAGCTCTCCTTGGAAATAAAGTAGAAGGAACTGTAAGGAGAAATGTGTGTGCCTATGTGTGCACATGTACCTTCTTGTTTGCATCTAGGAGGTTGAAAACTCTGAAAACAAACTTAAATTCAGTGCTATCATTCCCATTGGAATAATCCTGTCATGTTTCTGGAAAGTTATAGACCTTTAGTATCTCCTACACTCATATACCTTCTTGTGATGTTGCATTTTGAAATAATCAGTTTGAAAGCTAATGGCCATTTGTAAAAAAATAAGGTCTTTGCAACCTATAAGGGCTGAGATTCAGAATTTGCAAAGCAGCAATTGTATTTATACATTTAAGTTAATGCTAAGTTAAGGAGGCTGAACTCCTGGAAAATTACAGGTCCCATTTCTACTAGTTTAGTTGTGAAAGTTGCCTAAAAGCATGATGGCTATCTTCCGTGCAAAATTTTTCAACTCCGCTTTACATTTCCATCTTCTACTGGCCTCACTGACTCTGGAAGACTTTCTCCCTTAGATGTTTTAAAAGTTTTATTACTTTTTATATTCATTTAGCAAATTGTTTCTGGAAATCTTTTTTGGCTTATCACATTGTGATTGCATACATCAAATATATACAGAATTCATTACCTTTTATAATTATTTGTGCTTTTTGAAGGGTGCCTTTTAACACCCAGTATCTTTATTTTGTCATCTGTGTTGTTTTTCTGCATGTGTTTGGTCTTTATGAAATCCTAATTTTTAGCGTGTATCTATATGCTGAATCACCATTGTGGTCTCATTAAATATCCTTCACAGTTCCTTCAACTGTTTTTCTTCTCTTCACTATTCTTGGTAATTTTCTTTCAAGACATGCTCTCATTTTTATTCAGATCCCTTTTTTAACACATGCCCATGTTAGAGTCTTTTGGTTTTGTCTTTCCTACAGAGATGGTCACTATGATAAAGTGGGTCCAGTCTTCAGTTACTACATCTTGAACTAGATCCTGTGCACTGCTTGGGAGTATACCAAAAAGTGCTTCTCCTTTTGTAGACTTTCTGACTAGCTTCTTCATGGCTCCATCATTGATGACGTCTAAAACATTGTTTGTTTTTTTCTGGCTCATCTTAATATTTGTCTTCTGCTCTCACAATCTCTCTTATTTCCCTTACCATTTTGTACCATGCTTGCTGTCACCATTTTGGTTGGGTGATCAGTAGTGTAGATACCATACTCTTCCTACATAGGCAAAATACTTTCAAGTAGAGATTTAGATTTCCACAGAATTCACCTTATTTGACTTGAATTTTTCTTCAACATCACACTCCTTCATCAGTGCAGCCTGCCCTGGAAATCTTATATGGTTTGCATCACAGAATTATACTGTTAGGTAGTCCCTTGATTATCTTCCTTTCAACAAGCTTTTGAGCTGCCTGTTCTAGCAATACCATATTTAAAGCCAAGTATTCCACTGCAACTTGTTCTTTGAAACAGTATTTGTGAGGTTTCTTCTTAAGAGCAAAAACCAAAACAGCACACACTGGGAAAAACAATAGAAATGATAATTGGTTTAAGTCAGATTTGTTCTCATGAGCTCTCTTCAGTGACCAATAAAAAATTCTGTTGGTGCTGTTAAAGTGGAGTTTAATTACAAGCAGGTTTGCTGCCTGGAAGTTAGACAGCATATAGATAACTCCTAATGCTAAGTGCATTGAAACACTGCCAGCGGCTAGCTACCGAGGGCGCAGAATCTCCTTCACTGAAGACTTTTCAGACAGACACTACTTTGCACAAAGGAACTGGTTCTGCCTCAGTCCAGTAAGTTAAACCATGTCATCTCTTCCAGCTTTACTTTCCTAACTAAAGTTAACTTAGTTAAGCTTCCTAAGTTTCAAATTTGCATAGTCCAGGTAACTCTTCTGTATGCCACAAACACAGTCTGACACTGACAATGGTTAGATTTCCTCTACTATAAAATGAAGTCCTCAGGTCACGGTGAGTCAACTGACTAGCCATTAAAAATAAAACATTTAAAATAAACACTTTTTGTAGTAGAACTTTTGAATCCCACATTTCCAATTATGGAAAAGTTGCTTTCAAAATACTTAATGTAAATATTATTTCAAATGTTACAATTTTATATCCCGCAATCTGTTGTATACTAATTAAAATGAAGAGAGGAAATGTGAGACACACATAAACTACTGAATTTAAAACAATAATTCAAGAAATTCATCCATTTTAATAGAAGAAGTTTACAAATTAAAGATGGATAATTAAGGGAAAGAAAACAAGAAATCTTAAACAGTCCTTTATTTGTGTTCGAGTGATGCCCTCAACGAAGTCTTGTGATGACACCTGGAACTAACACAGGAACTGTTATGAAGTTTAACCACAGATTTAGTAAGTAAATGTGAGTATTTTTCAGTGATGTTCATACTAACTAGGAAAAGCAAGACTGAGCACAAACAATTCTAAATGACCACACCTTCAAAGAATGCGCACTCAGGTAAACCTAGCACAGTTTTGGGCAGCAACAGTCCCACACCCTGTTTTGTATTGCCTCAAGAGATGGGACAGTCCCCAAAGAGGACACAACTACCCGGCAGCAGGATGACAAAGCATGCAGGGTGCTCCGGCCATTTGCAGCACCTCTATCCACATCCCTCCTGGCTTCCATTCATCTTGCGCTAAGATGCAGTCAGTCTCCATGGGAACCAGCATCTTCCCTTCTGACAGAGCCCTGAAAGCCTAGATCCCTGGCTCTGCTGCTGCATAGGTACCACTGCAGGGATGGGAATGAGAAGTGCTCCCTTCCAATACTCACTGTTTTTTCCAGCCCAATAGCTGGGTAAAGCAAGCTCTTAAAATGGGAATACTAAAAAAAAAAATGGAATCAGTTAATTTTTCAGATTGCACAAGGGCAGCCAGGTACCTCACCTACTTTAGGAAGTGGAGGTCAGTGCTTGAGTTAGCAATGGTCTTCATTCTCCACTTCAATCTACTACGAAAGATTGCAAACCACTTTCACATGTCATCCCGTTTAGTCATCCAGAAGATGATAACAATGGAAACTAAGGTTCTTGCCCAGAAAGAATGCTAGACATAAATACAGAGCAGAGAGGGAAGTGGCCTGGAGTTCTTCCCATTGATTTCAAATGACAAGAAAACATTTAGTGCTTCCACTGAAGTGAAGTATCAGAGGGAGTCAGCTGGAGAAGCGGTCCTTGTCACAGTCTGCTTCCTTGAGTTGAATGCCTAATTTTTTTGCATACAGCTACTGTTCGCCTCGTATCACTTATTCATAGATCTACCTGTGAAAATACATCCCTTTATGGTCAGCATCCAGCACCCCTGGAGGCTAGCCTCCAGGCAGGTATATAAGCCTTGAGCATGGCTCATATTGCTGGATGGCTCCCCCGTAGAAGAGCTTGACCAGCAGTGTGTGGGTGCACTGATTTGCAATCACAAATCTTCCACAAGGTAAAGGTACAATCTTCCGAAACAAAGTATTGCTTTTATAGCATAACAATCTTGAGATCATACCACAAAAAGCTCTTTTATCAACAAATAAATTGCTTGTAAAAACCATACTTACTGTGCATTCACCATCTTTCCAATGATGCTGACTTTCAATAGCTATAATGATTAGAAGTAGCCTTCTTTTTAGCACAGTTTCACCTGATACCAAAATAAAAAAAAAACCACCATTTTTTCTGTTCAGGTTGGGATCCTCTTTTCCCTTGCCATGACAGATACTTACTTAATTAATCTAGGCTTACTATCAAGCTGTGTTTAATTAATACTGTAACTGACATTCCTGACTTTAACTACCTCAAAATAAAGCACAAAAGGTCACAAAATCCAAGGTCTGTATTCTACCAATGTGCTTTTTCTTCATAATAGCCTTTATGATATAATAGGCAAGACATTTTTCTCTCCAGTATCTGTAAACGTATATTGCAATAACGTCTATACTATGCTGAAGTATGTGTGCTGATGGAAGTTCTACATGGAGAGAAAGAAAACAAAAAATGGAAACAACAGCTAACCAATATTTCTATCCCTGGCATAAAACATTTACTTTGCTAGCAAAATAAACATGCATTTCACATAGATAGAAAATCTGAACAATATAATTCCTTCAATTTTCACATTCTGTCTTGGAAATACATTCCTAGCAATGTGATTCTTCATTAATAACTTTAAAACAGAGTTACTCATTAGTTACAATATGTTAAATATTTGAATACTGTGGTGGTGACAAATTATTTCTACACAGCTATAAAATGAAGATCACAAAGGACTTCATTAACTGGTAACACTTTCCCTGAACTTTTAAATAGAACAACAGTGCAGGGTTACAAACATGGTTCAGTCCTGAGAGATGTTCAGTACCCAGAGCAGCACGGGGCTATCTTAAATAGTCTGGGTTTTTTTTCCTGGACCATCGTGCTAAGTGCTCAGCCCTGGTTCCAGACTGGTCCTTGGCAGGAGTGCTTGGAAGCACTGACTGGCTCCAGGCATGCAAGAACATAGCCATAAAACCTGTGTCACTCCTCCACAGACAGGGCAGGCCCACAGCCTGTTAGGTGGGTATCCATTTGACATCCCTCAAGGTCACTAAAGCTCAGTATTGATGAATTCAGATAATTGCAAGGCAAACGACCAAGGAGCAGGAGCACAGGTTGCAGAAGGATTGAGTTCAGAAAAGACTGCAGGAAATGCCAATCGTGCATGGCCAAATGCCAGCTGATACCGCATCTCCATTTCAAGTTTGACAGTAGAGGCACTAATACCTTTAATTACCAACCACACTGCACATGAAACACTTTACAGGATAACTACATTCTAGGGACTCAGCTGCGTGTACTGCAAAAGTTAACTTTTTTCCCTTGGATAAAAAGGATTGTGTAACATTAAAGGAGGTCCTGGCACTTGCTGAGTGTCTTTCCTGAAAGCACTAGCTTTTGTCTGAAGACTGAAGCCCTGATCCTGTAGAGAGTGAAATGAAAATTCCTGAAGGCTGATGGTTCTTCCAGGCAGTCCTTGCAGGATGGCAGCACCGACTATGTTTTTCCTCTGTTACAGTAACCTGCTGTGACCCATATTCAACCCACATCTCACAGGACCACCCCAGATGCACCATTTCCTCCACTAAGACTTACTGCCTCTGACTCAGTCGATGATACAAAAAGCTTTGTCCCCTTGTAAGAAAATTACTTTAATTACTTTCTGCTGCTAACACTGGCAGCAGGAGGTACCTGAGTATAGATTTAGCTCAGCCATGCCTAGTTAAGACTTCCGTCACCCAAGTGCAACAACAAACTCCAGTGGGGCAAAGGAAATGTCAGGACTGCAAACAGAAAAGCATTAGCTTCAGTCTGCAAGGTCTCGCTTCCCCTATTCCCTTCTACTTCAAACAGCTTAGTGGAGATAATTGCTAGCTGCAGACACTCTCCCTTGTAAATTCATTTTCCTACAATCTGTAGCATCCTGTTTCTTTCAGTGTTTGCAAAGATGCTTTCAGTGACAAAAAAAATACCGTGGTATATAACTTGCCTCAGACCCAAACTGCATAGAAGAAACCTACACTGTCAAAAAATAGTATGTCAGTGAATGGTTTCCAATCAGTCAAACACAAGAAAACAGGTAGGTTTTACCTGGCAGTGCTGACTACATGTATTTGCTCTCATTAGTCCATGCTATTTTGCTGTTGTTTTTCCACTGTGAAAATTGTTGTATGAATCCACAGTGGCTCTTCCAGCTGGAAATAATATATATTACTTTAAGTTTCTTGGGAGGAGCAATCATCTGTAATTTAGTAACGCTGTATCATTCCAGGGCAAGCAATATGATCTGACACGTTGTTTACAGTATGATGTAATAGAAATAAACCTGGCATGGTATAGAATTATCCTGATCTTGAAAAAATGATGCTCGTCAGTATGTGATAGCCACCAGATATGAAACAAAGCCAGGAAAAACACCAGATGAGAGATTGATGTTTGTACAAAACTCACATTTGAGAACTTTTCCCTCTTTTTACAAATGACGTGAATACAAAGGGAAACTCACTTACAGTCATAGACAGAGATTCTTAGTCACTGCAGGTGATTTTGTTGGAGATCTTTAAAGTTATTACCACCTTCAGCTAAGCTGTGTTTTCTCTGGCTGGCCTGAGCTCATAAAATAAGCCATAGGAAACCACAGCAAGAATGAGAAAGAAGGAAAGTAGACAAAACACCCCTGATTTGGCAGAATATGGCACTGATGTTTTGGAAAGTCCATTTTCTTCTAGAACCGCTGTAAAAAATTATCCTATAGACTGAACTGATGCTAGGGAAAGGGCAGTGTGACCCTTTTCTGTTAATTCCATTTTCTGGATGAGACATTATTGTGCAGCACCACTAAAACCTGATCCCTGGCAGTTTTTTCACTGAATATACTAACGCTAATTTTTAGCGAAGTTCAAGGTTAGGCAAGTAGCATATTATCTAATTAAAGGACTCTTCAGCTTCTGGTAGGTTCAGTTTTATTTCTGATCCTATTTTACTTCCTATTCCTTTGTAGTGCTGTTGCACATGTGCAGGGTGAGATTGAGCTCATTAAATTTCACTGCCTGCATGTGCACTGGGTGTCTGAACTCCCACTACAACAGATGAAACTCGTCACCAGCTGATGGGGCATCAGCAAGTGGTGCAGATGGTCACCACTAAGTGTCCGTGGAAGGAGGAGCTGCATCACCTCCTGGGCTCTGCTCCCTAGATCCATAGACCACAGCGAGCGATGAAGCGCTGAGCATGCAGGAAAACACCTGCCAGTAGACACAGCTACGTTTTGATATCATAATGTGCTCAGTCAGTCTCCTGCCTGTGTGCTTAATAGTGAGTGAACCAGTGAAGCAATTCCCAGAAGTGCTATTTTTCTGTCTACTTCTGAGCTCGCTGTAGTCAACTGAAAAACTGCATGTCCAGCTAACTGCCTGGGCTCTTCCACAGCCATGGGGAAAGAGGTGGTGGCAGGCAGTCAAGCAGTTTGACATTATGACTTTGGTGCAGAGAAGCACCTCTTGAAGGTGCTCATCTCTTTCCATTAACTCTAGAAAGGATTCCCAGACAACTGGCTTTCACTGTATACTGAAATTAAAGGCTAGCATGAAACTCACCCTGCACCACACTGTCTGAAGCAATATACTGACAATAGCTACAAGAACCTCATTGTAGCTGGTGGCAGAAACATTAGTTCAGTGCAAGATCTTTTAAGTCTCCAAAGCCAGCTCTGATGCGTTCCTGGAGTGTGGGAAATATATCACTGTACTCATTTCTTGCTGATGGCTGTGTCGAGGGCTGATGGTTACCGGCACCGCTCCCGTGAACCAGCCTCACACAGAGTGGCGAGGCTGCGAGCAGCACCAAGGCCTGTGGCATTCCCCAACTTTGGTTTTGGTAGATAAAGCTCCAGGCTGCTGAGGGCAACCTATGCATGGTGGACGTGGCAGCACCTGAATGAAAGATGCTACATACATACGAAAGAACTTCACGTATTAAAAGTGTGGTAGGGATTATGGCTAAAATCTAATTAGTTGCTGACCCCCATTCACTCTGAAGTCAGCTCAGTGGCCATGCTTATGTCAAAAGCATTGTCTGAATCTGCTCCCTGCTGCTCTCTGACCTGAGTGGAGTCTGGGTGCCATAGCCAGCAAACAGTGGATGGCAGCATTCGTCCTTCACGTGATGCTTCTACTTACAACTCAAAAGACTCATTTTGCTATATTCACAAAATGATAGAATGGTGTACAAGGCCTACCGAGACAAGGGAAATGTGGAAGGTTTCTTCTACCAGTTCTCCGTATACAGACCTTTACATTATGTAAATTGCTACCAGTCCCTCATACAGAATACCCTGATCAGTATATGAAACATAACTTGATGTTTCTCAAATGCTGCAAGCACATATAAATAAAAAGAGGAAGTGTACAGGCAGATATACCATAATATTACAGCTTTGAGATCTGTGGTTGCTAGCTGTATTTGCTGTCTGTAAGCAGTCTTTCCCGTTAAGTATATTCATTGCATCTTACTCAAGCCAACATTGCTCAATATTCATTAAGCCTACAAATTAAATGTGAAGAATTAAAATTGGATTACCTCACTACCCTGCCATCTGTTCCTCAACTCCAAAGTAGCAGAGCATCATGCTGGATTTGTTTTTTTTTCTCAAATATTCATTGCAGACCAAAAAAACCACTTATAGCACCTCAAGGCTCACAAGCTCCGGGACAGTGCCCAAAATCAGACGGTTTTACCGCAAAAGCTTCCGAATCGTTGTAAATTCAGCCAGAACACAAAGTGTGTTCTCTGACCACTGGAGGGCGGCAGCTTTGCTCCTGCGGAAACCCGGGTGTTGGGGGGCGGGCGGGCAGGATTTTTTTCTGCGAACAAGGTGAGTGCTAGCAAATCTGAAAAGGTGGTAATCTAACAGTAAGGTTCTTCATCAGTCTGCCTGGAAGGAAATCGGACAGCGTAGCCAGAGCTCTGATGCAGTTGTTTTAAGTCAATGCAGCCAGAGTTGTTCTTTTTGAACATTTTGGTAGTTAGAAGTTTTCCTCAAGTTTCATGTAAGAATTCAGTTTGAAATTGAACATACCCAAATATCATCTCGGTTGCTTCAGTAAAAAACACTGATATTATTCTTTAATAACTTTTAGAACTAACTTCAAACTTTGGAACCTCAGTACAAGCCATTGATGCTAATATTTGGTATCACCTCATGCCCAGAGACTGGAGAAATGGCTAAGGGAAAGGCATACTGCCTTTCTGTAGCAATTAACCAAATGGCTAATTAAAATGCAGGTAAAAATTTTCCTGTTTAGAAAAGGTAAACCAGGTCATCAGTGTCATATGACACTATCTATCCCTAGCGATCCATCACCTGATGGGAAATTCAGCTCTGAACAGAGGGCCAATAAAAGTCTAATTTTAGTGAAGTCTTTTTTTTTTTTTTTTTTTCCCCAGACACAGAGTGAATCAAGGCTAAAGGGGCATAAAGGTCATCTTTGTATTCTCCTTTTCGAGCCGTTGTAGCTGCAGATCTGATTATTGCTGTAAAGGCTCACCATTGATAATTGCAGCAAAGGATCACCTTCGCCGAGGGGTGAATTTCATCCTAACGTAGAGGCTCCAGTCCTCATTCCAGTGATGCAAGAAGGCACACGACGACTGTCAGGAAAGGCTAGTGACCCCTATTAAAACAAATAGACTATGCTGGGTACTTGGAATTCCCAGTAACTTTTGTTACTTTTTTTGTGGCTTCTGTTACAGCAGGATTCACTCTTTGATCTCTGCAAAATCCTCTTCTGAGCTCTATAAATCCTTAGTATCATGATGACCACATAAGATTAACTTCAGTGAAGCCGTGATGGCGCAATCTCAATTACTGGGAAGCACCTGGGTAAAAAAGGTTAATAGGAACAGCTAAAGGAAGGCATATATGACACTGAGCAGTAGTGAAATACTGTTTCAGAGTTATATGTCATAGAGAATCTCTGCCTGGGTTTCCTGTTGATGTCTGCCTTTGCCTACCCATTCTTACAAAGGCAGTAAATTCTTTTGTGGCTAGTAATTACTGATTACACTTCATGTGCAGATTCATTCTCTCCTCTCCTCCAAAGAAACCTATCAATAATGTGTTCTTATATTATTTTCTAATGGTTATGAGATAGATATTTTCTGCCATACTGCAGATTTTCTTTAAAGCCACTATCTGTAGTAGTTCAAAGTAATTTTAAATCAAGTCTGATGGATACCTAAATGATAGTGCAAAGATTTAGAACAGATGCAGCATCACATTGGTGTTTTAAAGAAGTTCAGAAGAAGTCTGCTCCATTAAATGATTTACAAGGGGAATAAAAGGTCAAGGAACTTGTTCTTATTGCATCCCTGTAGTCTGAAGGTCTATTAAACTCTGAAGTCTCAGGCAACTTAGAACAAAACCAAACCAAACTGTACAGCAGCTAATTGCACCTCAAGGCATTTTTTTAAAGGTTACAGCTGGAGCTGGACAGGAACTGGGAGATCTGATGAGATTCCCCCTCCTCCCCATGTACCATGGGGATCGCAGGTGCTGGAGCTGAACTTTGCAAGTTGAACTGCAGACTGTTGAGCTTTTTATTTGTTACACAACAACAACAACAAGAAATCTCCGGGGTGCAAAAGTGGTCTGAATAAACTTATTCACCAGTATATTTCAAATTCTGGGCTAAGGCACATCAGTACATGGCTGTATATTCTGATAGCGTCTAAAACAAGACAGGGAAGCTTATTGGAGGCAGCACAAATTACTTGAAGCATACACTGTGTTCTGGCATGTTTTGTATCCTCATGTGAGGCATTCAGCCTAGACACCACCAGTCCCTTCCTGGGGCATGATCTCGAGTAATGCTGCAAGGCAGATTGCTCCTGTGAGGGAAGGGTCATTTAAGATTGCACTGTCGGTTTGTAGCTTGTGGTGTGCAGGCGTCTGTTTATGTGTATATGTGTCTGTCTGCCTACATGGGGAATTTTGACTCCCTGGGAGTCTTACATTAAGATGACTATATAGTTGCTCAAAGCATCATCAACTTGTGCAGCAGCAGATACGCTGAGATGCCAGAAGCAGTTACCCCAGCTATCAGCTACCCTGCCCACCCCTCTCCTAGACTTTGCCAGCTCCACATCAGGGGTGTTTGAGAGGATTGTATACCCACCCCGAGCCGCTGGCATTTTTATCTCCATTCTTTAGCACAGTGGAAATGTTACAGTACGCTGGGCTGTAAATACAGCAGCACAGATGCAGCCATGTGGTGTGCTCAGATGTCCCTGTGAGGGAAACAGAGACCTGCAGAGGAGAGGCAGCAGGAATGCAACAGAGGAAAGCACACACGAGCTGTATTACCAACCCAGCCAAGACTTGTTTGCCTGACACCCTGAAACATTTGCTGTGTGAGGCTTTGATGACACCACTGCAAACATGAGGGGTTTGACTCATACGCTTCTGCTACACCACCCTCAAGTAACGTACAGCCACCCCAGAGCTCTTAACTAGGCCCAAGGACTCTCTGAGCTCTTGACTGGGAAGGAGCAGGAAACAGTTACAGCATCCCATCTGTTTCCCCCACACCACTTGGGATTTAAGATCAATAAACACGAATGTCCAATTCAACATTTCTCGCTGGTACCTTTCAGCTGTGTTCAGGTTTGATGTTGCCAGGTTGGCCCCAAATGTTCCTGCTACAGCCCTTTGAAATCACTTGCCAAACAAGATGAATAGCTGCGTGGACAACCTGCAGAGCCGTGGAAAGCTAATCAATGCCTGCCTCATTCTCCAAATGCTTTATGTGCTTTCACAGGTAGTGTGAAAGTCAATATCCAAACAGAAGACCATTGCCACATGTTGTCATGCCCTTCTGAGCAATTGTTTTGATTTGCAGATGGCTTTTCCTTCCCCTGCTCTTTGCGGCAAAGCAAGTCACGTACTGTCAGGCTCTGCCCAGATGACATGATGCATCATGTTTCTTGTAGGCCCCTGTGGCTAAATCTAGAGAAAGCAGGCATTAAAAAAATAACCAAATTCAGGGGAGGATGTTGATAAATGAAGAGACATCAGCCTCGGTAGGTTAGGTAAGATCCCTGGATTTTAGTGGCAGGCAATTAGAAGGAAATGACCGATGGCGAAATTCATCTTACTTAACTTTAGTCCTCCAAAAGGCATTTGGTCTAAACTAGTTATTTGGGATGCAGCCTCAGTTAAGGGAGAGACACACCTCTTCAAAATGTGATCCGTGCATTCATCAGAACATGTCTCAGATGGGAGAGATGAATTACCTGTTGAATGTACTTATTCTTCCATAGGGGCAGCAGCAGTCATCTCTGACCAGATGTCGAACTTCTAGAAAGTTAAAGGGTCCTCCCAGGAGCCCCAGCAACTCAGGGAAGAGCATGTGCACATTGATTTAGTGTAATAGTTTTTAAAGATGCAGGAGCTTAAGTTTCATTTCCAAGGGTGGTTTAGGTAGCAAACCACATCATGGCCTTGTAAATCAAGGGACTAAGGCTCCTATATGCCTGTTGCCTCTGAAAGTGGGATCCAAGCTCCTAAATTGCTTGATCCTTTGGGAAATCAAAGCTAATTCTGAAAGACTTTGAAATTAATGGCCCTTGCACTACACTGCGGCAGCTTCAAACAATGTGTTGAATAACCTGATAATTTGAAAAGGTAACTGAAGGATGAGTTTTTGTTTTAACTTGAACTCCGACAAGGAATATATTTCCTGACCAAAATAGTTTCATAATTTTCAGATAAATCTCTCAGTAGGGAATATCAAGTTATTCTCTATAATTTCAATTTTTGATGGAATAAAATGCCTTTTAAAATGGTAATGCTGTATGTTGCGAAGCACTTTCTCCCCCTCGTAATCTGTGGAAGAAGGTGGTGCTCTTAGCTCCTTCATTCTTCCCCAACAGCAGCCCTTTGCTCTGAAGCATTAATTTTTGAACTATGCAAGTCTGTATACCAGTCCGTGAAGTCAGACCCAGACTGAGGTTTGTGCAGCCCATTTCAAGAGCCTTCTCTGTCTAAAGGCACGGTGGGAAAGAAGTTTTTAGACAGAGGCTGTACCTAAGCTTACATCCTTTATGAATAAGGCTAATGTATACTATAGTTACATAAGTCCATCAAGAAAGGTTCAAGAGCACGTCATCACTAGGAGTTGTTGCCAGGTTTATGGATCTCAAGATTTGCCAGGGTGTTTGTGGTTTGTGTTTTAATTTATCAGCACTGAACAGTAAGTGCTTTCAGTAGCTGCTTATTGAGAAAGCCCATCTAGGGTGTTGCACAAGGGCTAAGTGTCGCACATCTTTCTGTGCTTACAGAATTAAAATCCTGAAAATTATTTCAGAAACCGCAATCTGTCAGGACGTTCAAGTCCTGCAATCAGAGACTAAAGACAATGGGGAAAAAAATGTAGAGAAATACAAAATAAAAGGAAAAGATAAATAATGATCATGCTGGCATATCCAGATCAGATGAGCCTGAATAGGGATAAAATTAGAAATCTTACATGATTTCAAATACAAATGGAAATGTGTTGTTGTTTAACCCCAGCCGGCAACTAAGCCCCCCACAGCCACTTGCTCGCTCCCCCCAGTGGGATGAGGGAGAGAATTGGAGGAGTAAAAGCGAGAAAACTCGTGGGTTAAGATAAAGACAGCCTCCTAGCTGGTGGGGTGGGGTGAGAACCAGAAAAGGCCTTGGCTCTGTGTAAGCACTGCTCAGCAGTAACTAAAACTTCCCTGTATTAACAACACTGTTTTCATCACAAATCCAAAACATAGCCCCATAGAAGCTAATATGGAAAAAATTAACTCTATCCCAGTCAAAACCAGCACAAAATGGAAAGAGGTCAGAATAAAAGAAGAAAACAGAGTAAGAGCAATTGCACTTTCACATGCCCTACTCACAATTCACTATATAGCCAACAGACTAAAGACCGAGGAAAATACTAGAAGTGCTCAACCATGTTGACATACACAACCAAGAATCTGTGGAAACACTATATCCTCACATTACCAAACCACGCTAGTCACCAATTCATTCAGCTGCCAGATCTTGGGAGATGAAGTAGGTCATAAGGGATTAGGAATAAGAGACAAAGAGTTTGTATGTGAAAGCATGGAGAACGTACACAGAGCCTGCAAGGCTACAGATATGAGCAAACTTAGTAAATGAACTCTCATACAGATGTAGAGAAAAGTAATTTTCCAAGTAGCAAAGATCAAAAATTTACAAGTAAAGATAGTGCCAAGTATGTGCAAAATCATGCAATTGTAGAATCATAGAATGGTTTGGGTTGGAAGGGACCTTAAAGATCATCTGGTTCCAATCCACCTGCCATGGGCAGGGACGCCTTCCACTAGACCAGGTTGCTCAAAGCCCCATCCAGCCTGGCCTTGAACAATTCAAGGGATGGGCCAGCCACAACCTGTCTGGGCAACCTGTTCCTGTGCCTCACCACCCTCGCAGTAAAGAATTTCTTCCTAATATCTAATCTAAATCTACCCTCTTTCAGTTTAAAACCATTACCCCTCATCCTATCACTACACCCCTGATAAAGAGTCCCTCCCCATCTTTCCTGTAGGCCCCCTTTAAGTACTGGAAGGCTGCTATAAGGTCTCCCCAGAGCCTTCTTTTCTCTAGGCTGAACAACTCCAACTGTCTCAGCCTGTCTTCATAGGAGAGGTGCTCCAGTCCCCTGATCAACTTTGTGGCCCTCCTCTGGACCCGCTCGAGCAGGTCCATGTCTTTCTTATGTTGGGGGCCCCAGAGCTGGACACAGTAGTCCAGCTGGGGTCTCACAAGAGCTGAGTAGAGGGGCAGAATCATGTCCCTCGACCTGCTGGTCACACTTCTTTTGATGCAGCCTAGAATGTAATTGGCTTTCTGGGCTATGAGCACACATTGCTGGCTCATATTCAGTTTTCCATCCACTAATACCCCCAAGTTCTTCTCTGCAGGGCTGCTTTCAATCCACTCATCGCCCAGCCTGTATTTATGCTTGGGATTGCCCCAACCCAGGTGCAGGACCTTGCACTTGGCCTTGTTGAACTTCATGAGGTTCGCACGGGCCCACCTCTCAAGCCTGTCAAGGTCCCTCTGGATGACATTCCTTCCCTCCAGCATGTTGACCACACCACACAGCTTGGTGTCGTCAGCAAACTTGCTGAGGGTGCACTCAATCCGACTGCCCATGTTGCCCACAAAGATGTTAAACAGCGCCTGTGTCATGGTTTAACCCCAGCCAGCAACTAAGCACCACACAGCTGCTCAGTCACTCCCTCCCTGCCCCAGTGGGATGAGGGGAGAGAATCAGAAGAAAGAAGTAAACCCCATAGGTTGAGATAAGAACAGTTTAGTAGAACAGAAAAGAAGAAACTAATAATGATAACACTAATAAAATGACAATAGTAATGAAAAAAGGATTGGAATATACAAGTGATGCACAGTGCAATTGCTCACCACCTGCTGACTGACGCCTAGTTAGTCCCCGAGAGGTGATCCCCCTGCCCCCGCTCCCCCCAGTTTATATATATACTAGATGTGATGTCACATGGTATGGAATATTCCTTTGGCCAGTTTGGGTCAGCTGCCCTGGCTGCGTCCCCTCCCAACTTCTTGTGCCCCCCCAGCCTTCTCGCTGGCTGGGCATCAGAAGCTGAAAAATCCTTGACTTTAGACTAAACGCTACTTAGCAACAACTGAAAACATCAGTGTTATCAACATTCTCATACTGAACTCAAAAACATAGCATTATACCAGCTACTAGGAAGACAATTAACTCTATCCCAGCTGAAACCAGGACAGCCTGTCCCAACACCGAACCCTGAGGAATGCCACTTGTCACTGCTCTCCACTTGGACATCGAGCCATTGACCGCAACTCTGAGTGAGACCATCCAGCCAATTCCTTATCCACCGAGTGGTCCATCCATTAAATCCACGTCTCTACAATTTAGAGACAAGGATGTCATGTGGGATGCACAAATACAAAACAGGAAATTAAAAGTAAAGGAAGACTTTTGGAGAAAAAACTTCCTAATAGTTAGTGCTCAATATATTGAGTCATTTGCAATAATTATGGCTAGGGAAATCATTATGCCAAAGTTTGAAGACAAGAAAAGCCAAGTGCAAATGTACCATACTGAGGAAGCAAGCAGTGACTCACAGGAAGAGTTTCAAAATAATGTAATACTAATTAAAAATAAATAGTTGGTAAGACCAGCTTGGCACTAGGTACAAAGACAAAGCAACAGCATCCACACAAAAGCAAACTGAATGACAAACATGCAATGTAGGTTATAGTATCTTCGTGAACACACAAATCTTCAACAAAGCAGCATCAAATTAAATTATATGATAGCATGATCATTACAGTGCTAAGATAAGCTCAGCCAGAGCACAAGGAAAACTGTGCAGACTGTAGGATTAGACAGTGCAAACAACTCAGAAATCATGGCTTTCACCTAAAACAAATCAATTGATGCGCTCATTGATACTAAACCTGGATGAATTGTTCACACCATTGACAAAGAGATTCATCCATCCAGGCTGGCAGGCTGTGAGGCACCATGTAGCACCAGGGCACTGCTGTTGTCACATGAACTCATTTGGAAATCCAGGCCGGGCCAGATATCTGAGGAAAGCAAGCTATTTAAGAAGTTGCTATTTAGCGATATGTGAGAATACAGGCTTTAGGGTAAAATAGTGAACTTAAAAAGAAATGATACATGCACTGTCTTGCATCTCTCTCTACCCCCACCATACTTGAACATCATAATCCCTTCTAAAAGATATTTTAAAAGTTTAACCTTAATTTTGCTTTTTCTTTATAGCCTTTTGGTTCATACTGATAACATATGTGGGGAAACACTTGACTGTTCCTGTTCTCCCAAAGCCATTATGTTTGAAAGACAATGAAACAGTAAGAACAGGCCAGTAGGTACAAAACCTGTGTGTTTGATGGATCTAAGTTAATCTTTAAAAAGGCCACATTAACGCTCCCCCCCCCCCCCCCATTTGTTCCTCTTTGCAGCAGTGTTGAACGCTGCCAGCTGAAATAACTTCAGAGGCAGCTGAAGTGACCACCACAGTGGGTTAGCTGAGCTGACCACAGCAGTGGGTCAGTGCCAGTGTCACAAGTTGTTTGGTTTGGATGGCTATATTTTTTAAGCCAATGAAAGATGAAATACACCTTACTAGGATAATCCTTAAAAAAAATCCTTCCCAAATACTGTATAATAGAAGAGGAAGAGGAAAGATGACTGAGGTACCCAAAGAATCAAGAAGTCTCCAGCTGGTGCCTATACTTGTACAAGATACATCAATTTTTCTTAGCTATTGATCTGCAATTACTTTCCATCTTTAGAATCCTGAAGTACCTCCTTGTTTGTTCGCTTTTTTTTTTTTAACTGTTCATGCTCCTGCATTGCATTGTATAAAAGCCTTTAGATGTTGCCTGAATTCCGACTCTTGCCAAAGTTGCTAGGTCATTTGCAGTAACAAACAAACAAACCAATCTGTGTTTTGGATAGATTCACTTTGCAAAACACAGCAATGTGAAAGACAAAATGTTTGCTTTGCCAGACTCAATCCTGGAGTAAATTTGGATGTTCAGCATCTGAGCTGCTCTTAGGGTCATTCAAACCACTGATGCCACAGCCTGTTGTGGCCTGAGTACAATGTTCCTGAACACTTAGACGTCATTTCTGTACATTGTCCGCTACTTCTACTTTCACAAACCATTGTAGAAGCCAAGTGAAACATTATTTTGAATGAATGAAAATCCTGATATAAGGGACTACCACACTGCATGTTGCAACAAAGGCAGTTTCAGAGTGCACCTACCTACTAACAGCTCCCTGCAGCTCCCCCAGCCACAGGCAGAGGTTTTTAGTATTTCTATTGTCTTCTTCCATCCCAGGTTCACAACAAGCACCTCCACTTCTTTTTTTCCCCCAATCTGGGGCATCTTGGATGAAAATCTACTCCATATTATTGCTTTGCAGATTTAAAGAGTTAATGCTTTTTCCCTCCCCCAGGGTATGTGGTCTTGCAATGTAACTTCTTAAAGTGGAACAAATGGTGGTTACTGAAAATTATAGGAAGATGCTAAGAATATTTCCAGACCCTTTATTCTAAATTGTCTCATGGATAAAAATCTGCTTGTAAGTGAAAAGATTCACTTAGCAAAAGCATTTCATAATCATTTGGGTAATGGTACCATGATATCTAGCTGACTTAAAAGGTCACATTTATGACCATAAAGAAAGAATAACATAAATGCCCAAGTGCACAGTTATTTTAACAAAAATGTCTCTATAATGAAATGTGCTTAGAGAAGTGAAATACAGTGAATGGAATGAAAGTTTCAAATCTCTTTGCAATCAAAGGGCATAAAAATTCCAGCTCAAGTTAAAGTGAACTTTCCTTCAGACATGGCTAGATAAATTGCATGTTTATCACCTATCTAGTGATACTTCTGTCCTGAAAGGTAGTTGTACAGAATAGTGTCCTACTGACAGTACAAACAATGTGCTGATTACAAACAAGAAAGTTTAGGGGAACATCATTTCCCCACAAACATGAGATTAGGAAGTCCAAATTTCCCATTGTCCCCTAACAAAGAAAAAAATTGGCTATTACAGCCACAGAAAAGTAGTATGTTTTAGTAGGACACTTCACATATGCTATAGTTCTGTCTTCTCCTGCTTAAAATGATTTTTTTTTTTCACTTAGGAGATTGATTGAGCAGTTCTGGTTTGAGTCACACTCTTTTCTCGCCTTCTTTTTCACGGAACAATTTATTCACTGTTACCATGGAAATGATTTCATTTTTCCAATAGTAGGATTCCAGCCCTGCAGTCTTGGTTTTGTCAATATAGTGCCCAACCCCTAACATTCCTCCTTTATTATCACTGTTAGGTGAGACTATTTACCTATGTTGAGAAAAAAAATCTTTAAGACAGTTTCTTAAAGGGATTTTTCTTTTCTTTTCCTGGCCATTAAGTTTGAATACTAAAGCTCTTATTCAGTTTCTTATCCTATATGGATGTGATATGGAAACATAACGCTACTCTCTTCTCTGTCCCGTGTCCTGTGTCCAGAATACCACTGTGTGACCTGGCCCCTATTCTGAAAGGGCACAAATGGGCATAAATGGACATAACCCAACAAAAGAAGAAGTAGGTTTTGGCCCAGTCCCTTGCTTGGTTCAACACGGCAATCAACATGACATGGAGAAGAGCAAGCTGCAACCAACTACATTTGTAGCAGCAGGATATAAAGCCAATCTCCTCTATAAATGGGACCATAATCTCATTTTACAACACAAAGTATGACTGGACTGGGCTTTGGTTGCCCTAGTTTGTTCGGTCTACAGTACTGTCAGTACTTTAAGGCCTATTAAACATGCAAGTCTGGAAAAGTTTGTGATATTAGCTTGGAATCATTGGATCAAGAATGTTCCTGTGATGGAAAAATTTCATTCACTAATGTCTCAAAGAACTTGATAACACTTGGAGTGATGGGTGTTAATTACAGATTCAACAGTATCTGACTGAACCTCCATTTTCTGTCATTTCTGTTTTCTTGTAAGTTCAGAAACATAGCATTAATCACTTTTAAAGTGTAACAGATCATACAAAACTTAACTTTTATTATTTATTTCTTCCTCTTTTACGTGACAGTAAGCCTAAAAAAACATTTTTAACTAAATAACATATTCTACAAAGCTCCTAGTAACCTTGTCCAACCTTTCAGAAGACATCAGTTTACTTACAGAGGAAATACTAGAATTATTATTTTAATTTTGAGGAGTCTGCTATATTCCTGGGAAAGGTAACTTAACTTTCCAGAGGTAAAGAAGTGGTGGAAAGGCAGCAATGAAGTGCAGAACCAAACAAGCCAATTTCTTCCATTTTTAAAAGTGCATCAAGGTTTCTCAGTCTTTCTACCGTGAAGGTAGAAAGGAAAAGGAAGGGGTATTTTTGAGATTAGCAACTTTCTGCCTGGCCAGGCTTAAGATGTAAAGTCTCAGTGCAAATTTTTGCTGCCTCTCTTCCTTGAAGGAGAAGGAAGGCCCTGGGAGGGTGAGAGCAGGTGTCTAGGGAGGATTATTTTCATGGACTTTTAGTGAATCTACTGCCCTTGTGTTTCTGAGGGTTGGTTGGGGGCCACCAGCTTCTGAGCTGATCTAAGAGCTCACTGGCCCTGGGGTACGTGGGGGGTCTCTTCCCTGCTCTGCAATTCTTCCTCTCTCACTCCCTTGTATCCCCCTGGGTTTGCACCACTTCTAGTATTTGTGGGACCCTTCATGGAGCTCATTCGATCCCGTGGCCCCAACCACTTCTTTTCTGCAGGTCACCTTTGTGCTGTGCTCGTGAGGAGAGCGGGCTCGGGGAAGGGTCTGGCACACACCGGGGCTAATGCAGGGGGAGCATGGAAGCATGCAGCCAGCGGGAGCAGGGGGCAGGACATCCCTCTTCCAGTAGTGAGATGTAGCTCACATGCATTTTCACCACCTGAGGCCACGAACTGAAGTGGGCACAAGCCAAACACCTCTGCTTCCCAGAGCTGCCTTCCCCACCGCAACCCTCTCCTGCCCACACACAGGAGGTGAAGGGAAGCGCTGGCAAATGACATATGCTTGCAAATGACATAATTTCACAGCGGTTGAATTCATGTCCTGCAATCATACCGTACACTCATGTTTTCCAAGGTCTTACTTTAAAATACTTTCCACTTATTTGATCTCCTCTTCTTTAAAAGATTGTCAAGGTGATATGTCAGCAATTTACTCTGGAAATTAGAAGTCAACCAGAGAAAAAGAGATTCTTAACAGAGAATACTGCCAGTACCTGCACGTACTTAACCCATGTCTGGCTACAAAATTGTGCACCATGGTGCTAGACCTGTAGCTCAGCTGATGCAGCCGTAGGTTGAGAATTCCCAAGCATAAGACACTGGGGTTTCAGGGAGGTGAGCTGAGAAATAACTTACTACTAATGAATGCTTTTCTCCAAAAGGAAGAGGACAAAACAAGTCCTGGTCCAACTCAACTTCTTACTGCACATAACTGTAGTCTTGTCAAATACTTAAGAGTCACAGACCTCTGGAAAAGACTGCAAAGGCACCTCTGGAAATCACCTTGTCCAACCCCCTACTCAAAGCAGGGCCAACTTCAAAGATACATTAGGTTGGTTAGGACCTTGTCCAGTCAAATTTTGGAAGTGTTTTTCTATTTAAAAACTTCCTTTTATAGGAGGTTGTTTCAGGTTTTCCTGCATACCCTTCTGTTAGCTCTCATTCTGACACAGGATTCACATCATTAATAACACAAAATAACAGTATTACTGTTGTATTACTCTTTGAAACTCCCTCTTCCGGAAAACAAAAGAAAAAGCATTAATTTATTGTTTTACTAGATCTGAAGGTACGAACAGCCTTTCATGGAATCATGATTCAGTTCTCTATTACAAGACTACAACCCGACCCCTCTCGCAGTTCCAGCAATTCCTCACTTTCCTAAGCATCTGCTACTAGCCAGCACCAGAGATGAAAGGCGGGGCGAGACAAACCTCCAGTCTAACCCTGTATAGCAATTTGATGTTTCTGTACCACTCTAGAAGACAAGTATCTCACATTTGTAATCTTCAGTTTGCTCAGCTGATTCTGAGCCTGAAAGTCCTCTAAGAGATGCTGCTGAATGCTGATTCAGTTGTTCTTAGCTGCCTCAGGTTCAAAATCAGCCACATTCCTGACAGTCACTGGCACTGTAATCACCTCCATACCTTTGAGGATCAGCATGAGTTGACTGGCTGCAGGTCTACTGCCTGGCTGCCTTTAGGCCTGGCTCCCCGTCGGCTCTATCTCTCAGAATGAGTTTGAGCTACGTACCATGAGCTATGAGGATGCAGTATAGCCAAGCAAGGAAGCTGGGACTCCATCCTTTCATAGCTGTGTGCTGCAAACAAAAGACCCACATTTGTGACCCTCGCTATTTACTACGGAGTAAGTAAAGATACTTCAGCCTCCTCCCAGTGCCCTGTCTTGTGAGCAGTTCTATCTCTCCGGGAACAGGTAATGGACAGACACTGGTGTAGCACAAGGTTTCCCATTGGATTTTTCTTTTCCCAGACTCACAGCTTTTTCATACTTCCCTGATGCTCTTTTGGGAGAAAATAGACCTGGTATTCCTGAGGTTGTATCCCTACCTCTCTGCTGCTGTTGCTGGCAGAATTGCCAGGGGAAAGACACACTCTAATCTTCCTACCAGCTGAAAGAGAGTTTTGCTGTGTTTCATAAGGCACGGGAAGAGGCAGAGAGAACACTCTCAGACCAGCTGATGGAGAGCAGAAGCAGCATACACACAAATAATCAGAGCCATGTGAGAGAGCCATGATTTCCTCACAATTTGCTACGCTTCAGCTGTGACTCCTTTGCAAAACACCAGCCCCAGCCACTGTTCTTGTGGATGTGCTGGTTTGGGCTGTGAGGGAGGTGAGTGAGCGGCTGCATGGTACTTAGTTGCCAGCTGGGGTTAAACCACGACAGTGGAGAATAACAAATTAATTTCTCCCTTTGATGTTCACCAGAAGATTTTAAGAGTCTATTCAGGAGCTGGTGAAGAGTGATTTAAAGTTCAACCTGGCTTTTGTTTGATTGTTTCCGAGGATTGCATGTCTGACAGGAAAACATGAAGTTTCTCTTTAAAGCATAATAAACTTCAAGCATTTTGATGAAAATGTTCTGCTCTGTCTTTGACTGTGCTTCAGACAGAAGTCTCCTGGGCTTCTCCTCCAACATGAGGCAGTAACGTGGAGCAAAGCAGTCTGATCAGCTGTAGTGCCATTACTCCATTTTAAGCCATGTCAGCACTCCTTTAATTTTCTGACTCATCTTCTTCAATGTTCTGGTGTGTTTTGTTCTAAACTCAACTGCTGGATGAAGTACATCCACCTTTCATTAAAAATCCCCTCATTGCCCATCTTTCTGAACACAGAGGCATTAAAGTTTCTTGTTAGAGCAGCCTCTACAGGGAGGGATAAATTACCTCATTGATTGAAGACTTAAAATTAGCAAGGCAGAGCTGATGAGTGTGAATGAATGTGTCCTTTTAATATTTTGGGGCTCTCTGTACATGGCATGTCATAATATTACATTAAATTTTCAGATGTCTTGTTGCCTTCTATGGCAAAAAATAGATAGTGAGAGAAGAGGGAAAACCATCAAAGATAAGAAATGTCTGGACAAAAAGACTATCTGTTCCAAGACACTGCACATTTCGATTATGTCATTCCCTTTTTATTCAGGCTCAGTGATAAGCGACTGGTGGAACACAATGTGGTGGTGTGCTGAATTCTGGCTTGGCTGCCTCTGCCCGTGGCAACGATCAGGAGATGACAAACAGAGCTGATAGCTCTAATGGTAATAAAGGTGACCCTGATGGTTCCTGTTGTATTTTCAGCTGCTTAAAACTTTGCAGACTTTTAACGGTTAAGGGGAAAGTTTTTGATGCTGTCTTTCTGTTCTGGATGACCTTTTTCTTCTTTTAAGTTTCACCTAACATAGTGTGGCTATTTCTGACGGAGAAGCTTCCTGTTTGGCTCCTAATGAACCACAAAAACCAAAACTGGGAGGAGTGGCTGATATGTCAGTTGAGAGTGTTGCCTTTCAAAGGGACCTGACAGGATGAAGAAATGGGCTGACAGAATGTCATGATGTTCAATAAAAGGAAATGCAGATTCCTGCATCTGGGGAGGAGTAACCCCAGGCACCAGAACAGGCTGAGGGCTGACTGGCTGGGAAGCAGCTCTGCAAAGAAAGACCTGGATGTCCCGGTGGACAACAAGCTGACCAAGAGCCAACAACATGCCCCTGCAGAAAGTTGGCCAACAGCATCCTGGGCTGCATTAGAAGGTGGGTTACCAGCAGGTGGAAGGAAGTGATCTTTCATCTCTGTTCAGCACTGGTGAGACACGTCTGGGGTGCCGGGTCTAGTCCTGGGCTCCCCAAAACAAGAGAGAGATGGACTTACTGAAGCGAGTCCAAAGAAAGGCCACTAAGATGATTAAGGGAGTATCTTGCGTACAGGGAGAGGCTGAGAAAGCCGGGACTATTCAGCTGAGAAAAGAGAAGGCTCGGAGTAGATCTTACCCATGTGTATACATACCTGATAGGAGGGAATGAAGAAGAAGGAGCCAAACTCTTCTCGCTAGTGCCCACTGACAGGACAAGAAACAAATGGGCACAAAACTGAAACATGAAACTCCATCAGAACACATGAAAACACTTATTTACTGTGAGAGATGTTGTGGAGTCTCCATTCATGAAAACAGACAAAATCCAGCTGGATGTAGTTCTGGGCAAACTGCTCCTCCTGATCCTGTTTGAGCTGAACTAGATGATCTTTAGAGGGCCCTTCCAACCCCACCAAGTCTGTGATACTGTGAATTAAGAAATCTTGCCACACCTTAACAGATCGTTTCTAGCTTTGGAGCAGGAATTTTAGATGTCTTCACAGGAGGAGTCTTCTGCTGTCAGTTGTCTTCCTGTTTTCACCAGAAATTTTCTAAATTCACAACACATTGAAGTTGCCAGGGATCAGTAGAGCCTGGCTGGAATTTGATCAATAGGCAAATCCTGCAGGCACCTCCTGCAAGGAGCACACACCATCTCTGGGCTGCAAGCTGAATACAACTTACCCTACATTTGCTGCTTGGGGCACTGTGGTACAAAGCTCAGACACAGTAAAAGGGGCTTCTTCAGGCTTGCAAGGCTCTAATTGCTGGTGCCCCAGATGGGAAGAAGAGGAAGAAGCCCAACTTGACTACAGCAAAGTGATATATCCCTCACAGGGAAAAGATTGCAAGAGTCAGGAATGAAGTGAAAAATACCCAGTGCAGAGGAATGAAAACGAGTAACAAGGCTGTAGCCTAGGGGCATTTGGGGGGCATGGGACAGACTGTACCCAAATGCAGATGCAGAGAGAGACCAAGGGACAATGCCACAGAAAACCCGAGCTACAGCATTTTGTGACCTTAATGTGATTTAGCAACTAAATACTTTAACACACTGTTTTGAGACTATTACACATCTTCCCCCCCCATGCACAGATGTATATATGTGAATTCTGCCCACCAGGCTCATCAGAAGAACTCTCTTAAGATGCTTTGAAAAACCCAATCTTAACATATAAAGTGCTATAGGATCTTTTGAGATAAAATTTGCTGGAGTGTCCCATTCATCTCCTCTTCCTTACTTTGTGGAAGTACTTAGTCTTTATATAATATTCAGCCCTGATTATAGGGTGCAAGACTGTTTTTTCTGTCTAAAGAACTAGTTATGAAAGAAGGCTAGGTTTGGGTTTTCTGCTTTTATGCACAGCAAACATACAATTTTGTTACCAGTAGCAACAACCAGCTCAGAAAATGATTAGGCTTTTAAATGACTGGGTTTTGTGAAAAAACATAAACAGGAAGGTGTGGGCTGTTTCTGGGGTTATAGAGACTGCACTAGAAGGAATTCAGGGAAGAGACAGAGTGAGTGAGACTCCTACATCAGTTTCCATGTGGACTCTGCCAAGTCAGAGGAATTCCTCCAAATTTATGCAATTTGCAAAATTTTAATTGAGTGTAAAATTTGGCCCTTGCTGTTTTTCAGGGCCAGAGCTGGATTTTATCAAACTAAATGATAACTCTTGCAATTTTGAAAGGTTAATTATATTGCTGAGCAATATTTTAATTTATTCTAATTTGTCTCATCTGGATTCGTCTGCCTAATAGTTTTGCATATCTTTACATTCATTACAGTCCATTAAGGTAAAACCTTTTAACAAATACTCATTTGTGGCCACTTTCACCACTTTCTGCTTGAACCTCATTCTTTTCCAAATGTCAAACTCTTTAAAAATCTTGTCATGAAAGGTCACCTTTCTATGAAAATCGTATTCAACATTTCAACTCTGGCATGGAATGAGAAGTTATACAGAGGTCTGATCCCTTTCAAGAGGAATCTCAGGGAGAACTTAAAGTATTTTTTTTTTCCTTAAAATTACTGTTTTCCCATCAGTTTTTAGCACTATGCCTCTCACAAAAGCTAGTGTATCTACTGACCACGGTTTTCACCTGAGATTATTTCACATGGTCCAGAAAGAACGCAAAGGCGTTTCTTGTGCTTTGGTGGAGCATCCTGCTCTTGCACTGTGCTGAGCAGATCCACCAGTCTCACCAGTGCTCATTCATGACTCATGATAATGAAAAGTGTACATAATGGCTGAAAAGACTGTCTGAGATGCTTATGTAGGGGACATACTCAACCATGTAAACTTGGATTGCTTTGCATTAACTTTCATAAACAAGTCAAATATTTTATTTTGTTATTATTTGTACTGTGGTACTGTCTGCTTCCTCAGGTGTGCTCGTACCCTGCAAACATACAGTAAAAAGATATTCCTTGCCTTAAAGGCTTTCTAAGTTTAGGAAAAAAACAACAGTAACAGGTTACAGCAAACAGACACATGGACACTAGGAAATAACTAGTTAAAACAAGCCAGCAAAAAATGCTGTGGAATAGGTTTGTAATTTCTTTATAGGCACCATAGCATATATGAGATTGTGCATTCACCTGGGGCTGAAATGGCCATTTAGGGGAGCTGCTAATGATAGCTGTCAAGTGATAAAACCACTTTTTAAAGTCCAGGTAAAATTGGAATGGGACCGTTTATTGAGTTAACTGATATTTCCCAAATAAACATGTGAAAAATATATGGAACAAAATGGCACTTACTATTGCACAGTGCCTTATGCTGTTCTCAGCTTTGTACCCTTTCATGCAAGTTTTTAAGAGTCTCAGTTGTGGTACTTTTCTGCTTTTATTCTTGCATTGTCCTCGTGGCCCTGCACCTAGAAACCCCAATAATGTTGTCAAGGCAAGTTCTCACGGGAAACAACCCCTCTTTTTCCTCACTCCTTACCTCTTGTCTTGTAGACCTTAGCTCGTATTGGAGAAAAATGAATGTATTGAATAAAAAAGTATAGCACAGTAATTTAAATATTCAGTCAATATTATCCAATAATTTATGTGCACAGAAGTTCAACAAGTAGCAAATGTGTAAAATTTGCACCCAATTAGTATACTCCAGTCAGTACTAATAGCACTGTAAGTGGAAACAATAGGGAGTATGAGTGAGTCACAATGAAAAGTATATAGTGCTAGGGAAAAAACATGACAAAAATTTTCATTATCCTTGTCATGTTTGCCCTTACCACCTGCTGCACTGAACAGCCCAGCCACTGCCTCCCCAGAGGAGGACAGTCACCTGGAACTCTATCTCTACTCTTCCTGAATGGGCACAGGGAATAAGTTTCCCTCTTCCCTTCTCTCTTTCTCTCCCCTCTCTCCCATCCCCTCCCTCTTACGTTTTTATTTTTCTGCAGAAGTAACTTGCACTGTTAGAGTGGACATATGCCAACAGCTATGGACCCCACTAATGAGTGTGTGCACATGAACCTGTCTCACTATCCTTTGTGCAACATCACCATTTTCTCAGCTTTACTGTCTACCTTTAGAAATACTGGGCTTGATGTGAGTTTTTAGTATCTTCTGCACTTTGACGTAAAGACTGATTATCTGATAGAAGCGCCTGTAATGTACACTCTGTTATCATGCCCTCTACATTTGAATCGATCAAATCAATTTCCGTCTTTTCTATCTGATTTGCAGTGATCCATTAAAATCCTCGCCCTTCAATATCTTGTTGAAAATAGCCTTATTCTCACTTTTGGAAGATGCTGCCAATATCTGCAGAGCATCAAAGTATGACAGTTGCAATTTATTTATCAGTGCATTAGGTTTTAAAGATACCATGCCCTCTCATCACCCAAGAAACAACTGCAGACTAGAGTCTTATATCTATATCATTTCTATGAATAATATGTGTAACTGAATTTAGTCCATCACTTGATATTATTCTGTCACATAAATGTCAAAGCAAAGGAGCTCTAAAGCAAACAAAAGGAAGAAAAATTATAGTCATAAGGTAAACAGTTCCAAGAGAGACCCACAGGTTGAACATTCATTGGAAAGCTTTTTTTTACCAGGTAATAGGGCAGGTAATATGGCTTGTCAAGACATAAAGAAAAAGAATATTAAAGAGCTAATGGACTTCTCCTGGAGGGCAAGTAAGAGAATTAGCCTATAGACCTGTTTGGGAAGAACAGACTGACTAAGATGTAGGCTGTAAAGAATGGTCTAGACAGCTGGATCAGTCCCCGCCTTGAGTTTAGTAAGTTTTCAGCATAAAACTTAGGCACATAGGCCTTACACTACCCTATTTCACACTGCTACATACCTTTGACTGAGCAAAGGAGAATTGTTTGAAGAAACCGTCTTGAATCATTTAACATGGCTGAAAACCAAGATAACCCCTTTATCCTTTCTCAGTAGTCAAATCTTGGGATTCTGCCTTCAGACAGGTGAAGGAAGTGAAGCCCATGGGTGGGAAGATACCCATGGCACGTGAGATGCAGTTCACACTGTAGCTGGGACAATACCTTACTCAGAAAAAGTCTTGGGGAACTAGGTAGGCATGTTTTTACTGTAGCAACTCGGGGTATGTCATGGGATTACTACTGGTATTGGGCTAACCTTATTGCCATGTTACCTCACAACCTGCAGTCTGTTCATCCTCATCAAACCTAGGTGAGGTGGGGCTACAGGTTTATTTGGCCCATATTACAGGACAAATTAGGAATTGAGGCTCCCAGTGAAATGAGCAGGGAGAATTGCATGCCCCTAGGATATGCTGATAGGTAAGAAGATGATGGAGAAGGCTTATTTGTCTCCTAATGAGGTTTGCATAGTCTCCAGAGCTTGCTCCAGCCTAAGGAGGAAAAACATATATTTCAATATTTTCCTTCTTGAGGAAAGAAATCATAAAATATTATAATAAGGGTAGGCAGAACAGGCCTCCAGAGGTCATCTCAACCAACAAATTTTGAAGAGCTCCAAGAGCAGAAAATCCACCCTTAGTCCCTAATACATTTCATAAGCATATCGCTCCTTGTTTGCTTCAGTTTCTGAGTTTCCCACAAGAGAGGTGGGAAGAATGAATTTCTCGAAGTTCTTCATAACTCACTACTAGCCAGTGAGTGTTGTACACTGTCAAAAAAACGTTTTTGAAAGCACTGAAGTTGAGGAAATAGTAATAATGGTGTTAGAGAAACGAAAACTATTTTCGTAGCAAGACACAAGCACATTCATAAGAACATGACTCAAAATTTCCATTTGCGAAACTAGTCCTGGGGGTATTATAGGCAGGAAAAGGTTTCAGTCTTCAAAAGTAAAAGAAGAAGAAGCTGAACTATTGGAAAAACCTTGGTGACTTCAAAGCTCAACACAAAACTTGTCTGCGTCAAGTCTTTTGAAATGTAAGATTCTAAACAAGTAAGCGGTATTTCAAAAAATTGAATTGTGAAACTGTGAGATATTGCTGTGTATCTCTAATTAATCTCTCCCAATGTCTTAACTTCCTTATTTTTATTATTTTTAAGATAACAATAACAAGTTGTGAAAAGACTTTTTCTACTGGAAAAAAAATAATTACAAACTTTCAGAAGGATTTTAAAATTCTGGGATTCATCCCTTTGAATCCACATTCAGAGAATAACATCATTATAGAATTTTGCTTTGTATGATCTTCATTTTCTGATGTTCTTTTTGTTTGTGCTGGTCATTTAAGTAAAGCCATTAAGTAAAAAGAAGCCAAACAATCTCAGACTTTTAAGGCAAGCAGCTTTTATCAGGGAAAAAGCAGTTGTAAATAATATTTTGTTTTCCTCTAACAACCATTTAGTTTATTGACTTGAATTTTTTAGAACTGTTCAATTATTTTAAGCCTGCTGCATTTTACAGTGCGCTGCCAATGACATGTTGAAATTATATCAAGGTCATTGTTTGTGATTGATGTTATCACTGTCTTTCTTCGGTTTAGTACATTTTTTGTGAGCAGGAAATCCTGATGCTGTCAAGTCAAGTACCTACTGAATTTCTAGAGATTTATGCTGCCATCCTCCTTAGGCAGAAAATAAATTGTTCTTTCACTGTTGCATAATCTGATTGACATATCTACATTGAATGGGCTCCTTTTTACCAAGACAATGAATCCCATCTCTCTTGTCATATTTCATAAATTCCACACAGTTGCATTACAGCAAGCTGTAAGCATTGTGAAATTATGAATATGGCAGAAGGCAGCCATGGTTGGCCACTCTTTATAATGAAGGATGGATTTTAAATTAATTCCAATGATGTGATATATTTCCATGCTGGCATGAAAACTGTCACAATCTCTTTCTGCCTTTTTAATGGACACACTCTGAACTCTGAAATAGATATTTCAATGAAGCAATTTCCTTTCTGCTAATTTAAACCTTTTTTTTTTTTTTTTTTTGGTAAAGCTGTGATATGTATTTCAAATTATGCTACCTAAGAGAAAGGATTCACAACCTCTTTCTAATTATTATTTGGCATTGAACAAGAACAGTTCTTTTCTTCTCCTTTAATGGCCCAAGAGGAAGAGTTTTGTGTTTAAAGCACTTTTAGGAGAATCAAGTGGTCAAGTTTCAAGCTTTAGTTCTCCTGAAGGTGTTCCTGAGTGGGGAGAAATCTGGCAGCCTGTGGTTTGAAATCCACAGCTCTGAGTTAGATGCCTCAGCTCCTGTAACATTGTATAGGATAAGGTAGGTGTAAGGATCTCTATAAAATCAGGACCTGGAATAAAGAGTTGCCAAAGCTGAATGAATGTTATAGTAGGGATTCTTCTGTTATACAAGGCTGAGTGGTTGGCATTGAGACACTGAGTGAAAGAAAATGTCAGTGATTGCTGAACATCACTTGGTTTTCAATATAAAAATAAATGGGAGCAGGAAAAATCCCCACCAGAACTGAAACTCTCTGGAAGGGAAGATAACATAAGAATGTTAAAAGAGCACTTCATCCTCAATCACAGACTATCAGTTCCAGAACACAACAAAAAGTAAGAAAGAAGATGGCTTTGTTTCTACCAATAAATGATTCCTTATACCTCATTAGCTCTGTTTTTTCAGGAAAAGGTGACTATGAATCTTTACAGCTGATGCTGAAGACACTTGAGCTCCACCTAAAGAAGAAATGTGTGAGAGGAACATGTTTGCATAGACTTCAAAAGAAGAGTGAAAACACACAAAGTTTGTAAGTGGGCAAAGATTGGGGTTTAATTAGCTGTTTTGGAGAACCATTTGAGCTATTTGACTTCCTGAGAAGAAATCAGACCAATTCAATGTGAGATCAAAAAGCCAGAGGGAATATAGAGGACCTCAAGACAGTGATTAACCTTGATATAGTCATTATACAACGATTACAGAAAATTACCCCTACAAAAAATAAGTAATTTTTCTGTGACTTAGCTCCTGGAAAGGACTCACTCAGAAAAGCACCAATGCAATGCTAGGAAAACAGCAAAAACACACTGCTGGGAATGAGGGAGTAGGCATGACCAATGAACTTGGAGTTGGGTGGGAAAGGATCTGTGGCATGATCAACAAAGTCTGTGTGCATTGGCAAGTAGTGTGGCCCAACATAAATGGATCTGTTGAGGGAAGCACTTCGTGTTGACAACCCAGTGTTCACACTGCATGTGTTTCAGGGGTTCTCTAACTTGGTCCCCTGGACTGGACACCCATTAGCAGCTGTAGTGAAAAGTTGTGCACCTAGAGCTTATCTTCCATTCCGGTTTTAGCCAGAAGAAATCCAGTTTCTGTCTTCCATGACTGCTTTGTGATGTGAAGCAAAACATGAGAAGTAGAAGAGGAGGTTAATTTTAAAAGCGGGTTGTGATCTGAACTAAAATGCTAGTGTATACTCACCTAGAGTTCATCTGCACACAGGTAGGTAAGAGGTAGTCAATGTCTGGGCAGGACTCTTTTCCCAGATGTGCACTGCATGCTTGCTTCTTTGAATCTGTTGGCCTGGCATGGAAGAAGCTCTCAGCAAGAAAAATGTCAGGATGATTTTTCCTTGCTGCCATTGGAGGATAAAAGCGACCCTTTTCAGGGCTGCGAAACTGTTTGAACGAGACAAGCTCAGAGCAAATATGCAGTCTGGGCATTCGTTTATTTGGAGACTAGATGCGGGCCTGTCTGGTCTAGATTGTTCTTCATGCTGGTTGTTAGTGTATGAATTGGTGGTTAGTGTGCAAACTGACACATGGCTCTTCAAAGTCAGGGAAAAATAATTTTTTTCAATACGCCACTGATTAGATGCAGCTGAGTCAGAAGGGTATGAGTCACCACTCAAATGACAAGTGTAAATTTAGTGCCTAGGGGAAGGGAGGAGGCTTTTAAAAGCAAACACATTGTTTGGAACTGAAGAAATTGAAGCCAGGTCTCCACCACAGGATTTTGCTGGCATACCTGTATTGTCTAGAGGTGTAAGAAAATTCCCACAGAGTTGACACTGCTTTATTGGCAAAATCCATGGTGAAGACACAGGGAGGCTTAAAGGAGAGTATTTGTCATGAAGCTGTTGCTGTACAGGGAAAGGATATAGCTATGCTGACAAAAAGAAAAACTCCTTGGGCTAAGATTTTTTTCAATGCATGTTTGGGGTGCTCCTGACTCAATAAACCTCTTGGAAAGCGGGAATCCCTATGTCTAGTTTCAGGATCCTGAATTAATTTAGGCATGAGCTAGCTCTCAGCTACACAGCTTAAGTGTTTGAAGTCAGGAAAATCTAGGTGCTAGGGAACATTGACCCTCAGAGTCAGGGCTCAGGCATTAGAGAGGGAGTTGTTAAGACTGATGTTTTGGAGCTCAGTGTCTCAGTTTTCCCAAAATATTGCTTTAGGTGCCCACATTCTTTAACATCATTTCAAGGAAACTGGAGAAAAGTGGTCTAGATAAAATTGTCAAAAGATGGCTTTGCAGCAAATTATTCCAGAATAAATATTAGATCACACCAAATTGGCACAGCATTTCAAGTGCAATCTAACAAGGCACACACCTGAGTTCCCGAGTGTCAATGAACATTTTGATTAATGGGTAGGTTGATGGAACAGAAGCTCTTACAAAGTGTGTAGACATCAATGCACAAAGCAGACTGTAAACACCACCAAGGACAGGATTAGAATTCAAGATTATTACTTGAGACTGGAAAAAAAGGCTTTGAAAACAGTAACAAAAAAAATCAGTAAACAGAAAAGACCAACTCAGGGAAAGAAAAAGGCAACTGCACAAATAAATGGGGGGGGGGGGGGAAGACAGATGAGTGAAACAGTACCTTGGAGGAAACGCACTAAAGTCTGTTGTGGACCACAAATGCTATGACAGGACTACAATGCAATGTTGTTACAAACAAAGCAAATTGCCATCCCAAATGAACAGGAGTGTCATCTGCAGAACTTATGAAGCGATTAATCTTTTTGTGTCCATATAGCTCGAGGCACTAAACTTTACGAGAGATGCAGTCACACTAAGAAGAATAACAGGAATGCTGAGAGACTTTAGAAAATGTGATCTATCCATCATTGCAGAGGTAATTCAGTTTGGTTTTGGAATAAAAAAGATGTATGGGAGAACATGATAAAAATTCCAATACTGAAAACATAGTTGAAAGGGTGGTGATACGTGACTTTTCATTTCCGGGGAGTGAAAGAAAATAATAATAATTAATTTTCTGTAGGACAAGATATAGTTTAGATATTATGGAATGCGTTCCTAACCACAAAGATCAATAAGCATCAATAAGCTACCTAAGCTGTGGCATCTCCATTACTGGAGGTTTTAAAGACCATCTCAGGAAACCATTGTTGGGGAGAGTGTCAGGGTGGTTGGTCCTCATCAGAACAAGGACGTAGACTACCTGTCCTGTGAAAGTAATTTCCAACTTTGAAGAAAACTTCCAACTATGAAGAAAACTTCCAACTATAAAGAAAACGAACTTGCCTCTTCCCAGAAGCAAGCAACAAAAGCACAAGGGGCAACAGGCACAGGTTGCAACAAGGGTAGTTCCAATTAGATACACGAAAAAGATTTTCTCTGTGTGGGCAGTTCAATGCTGGAACAGGTTGCCCAGAGAGGCTATGGAATCTCCAAGTTTGGAAATATTCAAAGTTCTGCTGTTCTGCCCTTGCTGCTGCTTTGAGCATGGGGTCGAACAAATGACCTCCAGAGGTCCCATCTAAATTAAATTATTCTGTAATCCTGTGATTCTATTGTTAAGCCTTATATATGGAAAGGGAATGTCATATCACCCTCAATGTAAAATGTTGCTTTTAGTCCAGAGAAGGAAGAGAGACAGTTGCCTATATTGGCATTAGCGATACACTATCTGCAGTCTGTCTGGGATCTTTTCTGTAAAATAAAAGAAGTTATTATCTGTAATTATCTTCAATCTACATGAAAAAAAAAATTCTGCATTAAAATACCTTTCAGCTCCCCACCCATCCCCACCCCTTTCTCTTTAGATAACCAAATGTATTAATATTTTTAATCAGAGAAGAACATAGAAAAGAGCATTATCAAAAGCTGTCTTTGGAAATTGACTTTACTGATTTGCCTTTGATCCCTGTCATCAAGTAATTAGCTTTAAAATTGCAATGTCAAAATGGCTGGGAGAAAAAAAAAAAAAGGCAGAGAAATTTTCTTTTACTCCATCTTTTGGCAGGAAAGCTAGCCCCAGACTTGAACTGAACTTGACTACATTACTATGAGTTAATTAGAAAGGCAGGAACCTCCTTTACTGTAACCAAGTTCTCTTGTGTGTAGGTTTAGCTGTTTCCTACATAGTTACTATAAAAGGTTTGTTGGACACATAACATGCTGTTTTCAATGAAGGATGAGAATTTTACTGTTAGCTAGGATAAAAATGTGCTCTTTGTTTGCTAAAGTTACTTTAGACTTATGTGAGCATAGATGAAGATAGCATTTGGTCCAGTGTCATCTGAAGCAAAGCACTGGGTTAATTTCAGTTATGACTACATGCACAGCAGGTCATAGGAGATGGGTAGGCAGTCAGGTATGATAGCAACAAGCTTCTAAATCTACCTGAAGGCCCTCTGCAGGCCTCTTGGCAGTGAGCTGAGAATGGCATCAGTCATTTAGGAGGTTTGTCTATTTTGCCTTCACTGGATCTGTAGATAGCCAGTTAATCTTATGTCAGCGTTGCTTTCCAGTAGAGAAAATGAGGCTTGTAAAAGCCCTCAGGGACAGAAAAAGACATGCAGAGAACCAGTGATGTAAGAGACACTTGAGAGCATACTTTGAAAACTTTTAGGAAAACTATAGAGCAAAGATGCCTGCATATGCAAAAATAGATGCTTTTTGTAACTAGTTTGGAAATATCTGGTGTGATCACAGCACAGAGGAACAGGAAAGAAGGTTCATAGAGACAAGAGGTTTTACCTATGACAGTGAGTGGTACTAGAGTTTCAGAACAGAGGAAGGACAAGCTAAATGAATTAACTTGGATTTCCAGCAGTTCTCTGAGGACTGCTTGAAGAAGTTAAATAAGCCCTCTTCAGGTGGCATGTTTCCCAGGAGAACTGCAGTCAGTGGTAAGTGAAAATACTCAAGGAATATCATCACTGTGTTCTGGGTGCAGGACTTGGACTAAAGCCTAAATTTACCTAGCACCTTCACAGTCTTTGGACACAAGCTTGTACACAGATATGGGCTTTGGGCCAATTTGAGGATATGACAGGAAAAATTTGATCTACTGCTTAATATGGGCCCAACACCTGCCTATCCAAAATGCAGGGAGCTAAACTAACCGTGCTCTACCTATAGGGTCCCATCCCCTCACACATCTACTCTTATGCTCCCACTACTTGTGTTCTTCTCACCTCAGCACTTCTGAGTCCTTTCCATGAGCCATTTTGACTTAGTCTGGCAGAAAAATAAATGAGAAGAAAACATCTGCTCCTGGGTGAACAAATTCAAGCAACTCACAGAAGGCTCACCTGCTGAGGGCCAGAGTCAGTACAGCACAGGTCCAGAAGAGATGGAGGGTGAAAAGTGAGCTCTATATAGGGAGCTGAGTGACTGTCTCAAAGTCACTGAGGCAGTAATTTAGTTCAGCTGCTTAACAGATCTCAGCCTTAGACACCTTTCTTGGAATGCAGTGACTCCATAGGTAATTTTTTCTCTCTAGAAACTCTAAAGGGAACCTACAGTAACTAGCTCAGTTAGACATCCCACTTTTAGGTACTTACATTAGTATATATTACACACCTGTACCAGTATACATCCCCATCCTTAAGGTGATGTAACAGGTTCAGTATTGCATAGATAATGTGTTTGCATGATTGTCCCTCAGAGGATGAGGTATAGTAGTAATCTGAATTCTGTCTGCCTTTCAAGTACTGAAATCATGAGGTTGCTGTATTTAGTACGGGAACCAAACATACAGTACTGTGGACGAACTGAGATGGATACAGAAGCAATATAGGAAGCCTGCTTCCTAATGCCACCACAGTAACACTAGTGATATGTTTCAAATCACACATTCCAACCTAAGGCATGTGAGTCATGGCCAGGACAATGTTACTGAATTAGATGCAGTGGTTTCAGTTTTTACGATTCTTCTCCAAAGGCAGTCAAGACACTACACAGCACTTCACAGTAACAAATAAAAATCTAATAGGATACAATAAAACAACATCATAAATTATCCCAGCAACAGGAAACAAAGACTTGAAAAAGAAACTGAGAAAGGTCATCCTAATGACACTTCCAAAACAGTTGTCAGTAGTTTTGGGGGAGTATAGTTGAATGTCAGAAGACCGCTGAAGCTAAGGCAATAACACGCAGAGCTGAGATGTACTGATGGCTCTCCTAAAACTCAAGTGATGTTACCGGCCAGATTACCTCTGAAGTTGCCACAAAACCAGCAGCTTAAGTAATGAAAGAGATCAAGTCATTCCTGAGTTAGGTTTGCTTGGACAGTAATCATTAGACCTGCTGAAGCTCTCATGTTGTACTTATATTTAGCTGAGTGTTTGGGACAAAATCCAGTCTGCCAGATTAAGTGCATAAATCAGGTGTTGCAGTGCCCAAAGTGTATTCCTTTAGTATCAGAGCAGAGATCCAGACTACTTGCTTTAAGTACACAACAGCTCTACACAGCTCATGGAAGGACACATCTTCTCTGAATAACAGCCCCAAAAGCCTAGTTGTTGCTTAGAGCGATGCCTAAAATGGCCATAAGAAACAACACAGTCAGTCTGAACTTGACTTTAGGGGAGTGATTGGGGGTTGCAATGAGGTCTCTAATTAGTAGGGCAGCTAGACTACACAGGGAAAAAGAAAAAAAAAGGAGGAGAGCCTAGAAGCCACATCTCCTACTTCCAGGTTCCTTAAGGGCACAAACTAAGGGGATATAAGAAAGCAACAGGGAGCAATACCATTCCTAGTTTTTATGGGACCTATCCTGCAGCTTACCTTGAGCACCTATCTGAATTTCAAGATGCCCACAGGTCCGTCTTGTTTTACAAAAACAGTGGGTAAATGGTATTGAAATTTAGCTCATTAGGGCTGGAAACCTAGAGTCCATCTACTTTATACAGTGAGAAACTGACTGCCTGTTTTAATCAGTTCCTCACAGTCAGATTACTCACAGGTACTTTATGAGAACAGTCTGGGTCTAGTTAATTCTGTGAATTAGGTTTTCTGTTTGCCATGATATATACTGGAGAGCAAAATCTCTTCAATCAACTGCAAAACCTCTATCAGACACAAATGTGAGCACTGGAAAAAACAATAAAACCATGACAAAATGTGAAACTTAATCTAATTTTCAGCTTACAATCTTCCCATTTCTTACAACCATTATCTCCTCAAGCTGCACAACAGCTCTCTGAAGAGAAGCAGGTCTCAAATGGAGGCTATTTCACTGAACCAAAGCTATTCTGTGGTAGGACACAGTGACCCCAGGAAATGGAGACTGATGCTATAGTCACTACAGACACAAGAAGATGGCTCTAGAATGCAATTAGCTGAGCAGGAGTTAGTGCATGTCACCCACATCAGTGCTCTGCCAGGCAGGTAGCACCCTGCCTTTTTTAACAGGCAATGCTCTTGTGCATTTCATCACACTCAGAGGGCAGCATCGCCCACTATGTTAAGAGGTTATGGCAGGGCATGAACTCATTTCTTACCCAGGAGTATCACTGACTCACTGGTGTCCCAAGGCAGACTTATTTCAGCCTGCCTATGCTTATCTTAGGAGCACAGCACAGGATGATCTGCTGTGAAGCCTTTTGCATAGGGCTGTCATCAACAAAACAAAGGCAAACAAGAAAATTTTGATAGTCTTTTAAGTCATAGGGCAGCACTAATAATGTCTTTCCTATTTCAAGTTGAACCTGGTCCTACCTCCATCACTGCAAACAACATACTAGATAAAAGTGGTATAACTTAGACCTGTGTAATATGAAAGAATTGCAGTTAAAAACAAAGTCTTGCCTACTTCAAACACTGAAATTACTTGGCTGCCAGGGTGTTGGTTCCCATTGTTTCTAGGTTGCCTATTGCCCTGGTACCATTCACTGGGAAATGTGCAACTCGTGTGTGGAGGTTAGATTTAGTATTCGAGGAAGCAGAAGACACTCTGTCCAAATGCCAAAACAGACGAAGGACTTCCACTCGAAGAAAGATGGACTGAAAGATGGGCAAGTAGGAAGCAGAAGAGTTAATTTTTTCAGGACTGAGGGGGGTGGGGTATTTCAAGGATGGGGGTTGGCTCTCTGCCCTTTGTCTTCACAAGCAGCAAATTTAACTCCATGAATTGATTATATTTATAACAAGACTTACTACACATTAGGTTACATCTGTAATAACACTGTATATGCCAATGCACCTTGTAAGTCAAAACCAAGCAGCTCATAAATCCCAGCAGTTTTACCACCCATAGTGTTAGAGGCTTTTGTCAAGTCCACCTTAGAGCCTGTCTCCTTTAATTGCCCAAAACTGACTGCTAAAGCCTCAGCACAATTATGGCTGGAAATAAACTATATTACACAGCGATTTCAGTTCATGATCGGTAGCCATGGTAACGCCAAGCAATAAGGCTTAAAAAAGGAAATGGCCTTAAAGGGCAAAAATGTGCATCTTGAATCCAGGCAAGTGGGATATTGAGAAGGTTTTGTTTCTTCAGAAGGAGAAATTCTTTTTTTTCTGCCCCAGTTAATTTTTTAGGTTCTATTTTAAGGCAATTAATGTCTTCATTTGCCTCACAGAAACTAACACTCATACATTTTTTGAAGACTCATTAAAGTCTTCATATTTAGCTGTCTATTGTTTGAAGCACTCATCTATTGGGGTCCATACTTCTGTGTGGCCAATGACATTAACAAAAAATCCCTTTCATCTGAGCTTTTGTTTTTAGCTTGTGATTTGTTGTTACATGTTTATTTTGGTGAGCAGTGCAGGCTTGGTCACCATTACTTTAAAGTGAGAAAATCCACTGTAAGACAATGTGATTTTGGCAGCATGTTCAGTATTTCTCAAGCCCAATCCTGAGCTCCTTCACCTGCAGCACACCTTATAAAGCTAGCCTCAGTTCCATTGCCTGTAACAGTTTTGAAATGTGGGTTTAGTTCTTTAAATCCTTTCAAAGCTTTCAGATCACCACTTTTATTAGTTCAAATTGATAGTGCATTTTTTGCTCTGTACACAATATTGAAAGTCCAAGAAAATCAAATGGACAAATGGCTGCTTTTCAAAGAACTGCATAAATTAACTATAAACAAACATACCAATCTGCTAGGTGTGTCAGTTTCTGTAATAGGGAAGACAGATATCATTAACTTTCTTAGGCAATCATCATACAGAAGCCTAAATATTTGATTATTTTTTTTCCTCTGTCCAAAAGCTAGCTACACTACCACAGAAAAAAACTATACTGGTTTGATGTGATTTGCTCTGAAGAAATCCAAGTCTGCTGCTGCTACCCATCCCCTAGCTATTTTTCAAAAGCTTCTAATAATTTCATTTTTCTGTTAATTTTTTTCCAGGGATTGAAATTAAACTGTTTATAGATCTTGGATCCTTTTTTCCTCCCTTCACTGAAGACAGGTCCTGGTAAATAACCCATTCTCCCCAAGGGCACAAAATTGTTACTGGTTCCAAGATGCTTGTTTCCTTCAGGTCTTCATGCATCTTAAGATAAAGTTTGACAGACTCAGCTGAGTTTACCTAATTTACTCTCTAATTTGTTCTTTCCCTATTCCAATCTGAGACCTTACCCCTTTGTTGATATGCATAGCTGTATTAGGTCACAGATGACCTTTTGGTGAAGACAGGCTCAAAAAGACGTATACAATTTGCATTTTTTATGTCCTTTGTTAGTCACTTTTCCTGTCCATTAGTCAGCAGAAGAGAATGGGCTTTGGTCTTCCTCTTGCATCTAATATACTGATTGAAGGCACTGAGGATTTCTTATCATCACTGATGTTTCCTCACAACCATATTTCACTTATGCTTTGTCCTTCTGAGGTTGTTCCTACTTGCTCAGTTTGTCTTTTTATATCCATCCTTAGTGATCTGATCTACTTTCCACTTTCTCTATTCTCTTTTCTTGGGTTTGATGTCAATTCAGAGTTCACAGTTTAACTAACCTGATCTCTTACTACATTTTTTATCCTTCTGTGTTGGGACAGTTTGTGCTTCTGCCTTTAGTAGTGTTTTCTTGAAGAACAGCCAGCTGTCTTTAATGCCTTTGAAAATCCATTGACATTTCCAGAAATGCTATGCAATTCCAAAGATGAACAATATACTTTTCAGTAGAGTTTTATGTTTCCTTCATAAAGGTGACACTAAGCCTGGATAAAAGGTTCAAACTACAGGCAAGGCAAATAACCTCCTGTTAGGTGTCCCCATTAAACCCTTCCAAAAACATTCTTACCTAAAGAGGCTTGTAGGACACCTTCACCAATGAAGTTCTACTCTCACCAGATGGGTCTTTAATTGGAGAAATAATTCAATATCCTACCAGGAAGAGAAAGAAAAATAAAGAGTAAGAAACAGTTATTTTTTAAAGATGGGCTGAAACTTGAAATCTTTTCCATAGTCTTAGGTGGTGGTTGTATTGTTTTTTCTAAAACTAATCTACCTAATGATAATCTACTGATAAGTTTATTAATTATTTTGTGCAGACTTGTATGAAATTTGTTGGTTTCTCTTGTATTTGACATTGCTTCTTTTCTGTAAATGCTATGCTTAAGGTATAACTGTTTGCTGTCAGATGAGGGTGGCTCTCATGCTGGTCATTATAATACTGTCACACTGGAGAAAAAGTCACACCTTCTTAATTACGAATCTCTTGTTATATACAGTTACAACAAACATGTTAGAGAATAGATTTTAATGAAACCTCTCTGCTTTACTATCTGATTTTGAGTGCTCAGTACTTTAAGTGGTCACTTTAAATTCTCCATGTTACTGTATCCTGCTCCTTCAACAGTACTCATTAAAAGGAGATAATATTACAGCAGGCAGGATAGTCTTCAATTTCAGTCTCTAAACCAATCAATAGCTATCAGACTAGATGATTTATGATTCCTTTCACTCTAGAACCTGATCATTCACATACTTTAATGAATTTATTTTTACAGCACATTTCTAAATCACGATCATGCTCATAGGAAGTTCAAGGAATAAGAGGCCAAATAAACAGGGTATGGCAGAGTCATGAGCAGAATTAGGGTCTTCACTGTGTTCTTTCTCAGACACCAAAAAATTCCCCTATAGACAGTAAACGTGGAACACTTCTTGTGGAAGTGCATAGGAGCTACAGGGGATTACTCAAATGTAACTTTGTGTTCAATTTCATAACATTTCCCCATGGAACCACTGAGCCCTCAGAAGGACCCACTGGAAGTTTCATTTGCTGTACAGAGGGGTGAGGATCTTAATTCTACTGCCCAGGTTTGATACCTGAAGTTAGACTCCTGAATTCTTGGCAACCTATAGAGCTTTCCTCATTTGGAATGCATTTTCCAGGATGCTGGATATTAAGGATGCTTCACAGAAAAGCATTTTTGAAACCAGTTAGCCCTACCTATTAAGTAATTTCAGTTATCCTAAAAAGCATTACAGGGAAAATCACAATGGCAAGACTATGAGAACACTACAAAAAAGCCATGTAGTAAACAGGCTTGAGTAGCAGAGCATGAATAATTGCTGAGAGCTTTGAACACAGCAGACCTTTGCAGGCAATGGAAAGAAATTGGAACTTAATAGAGGAAGTGGGAGAAGTGAAGGTGAAGAGGTAACCAAATGTAAGGACAATTTTTAAGCAGTGCTGCATTGTGATTATACTGACAGATGGAAGAGACAACTGCATTGAATTGAGAGAACAAGACCTACAGAAATTAATGATCTGGAATGTATACTGGTAAAACTTGTTGGCAACAAGGCAAGTCTTTATTTTTTAACACTAGGCTTAGGAAACACCCAACCTTCCAGCTTGTAAGCAGACACGAAACCTCTACCCTGTTTGTGTTTTTAAGTTGCTTACATATTGATTAACTTTGGACTCTGAAACTGGGATAAACGTTTTAGAGAAGGACTGCAAACTCTTTACCAGTGACATCAATACCTGGTTCACAAAACTGTTTGAGAGCACAGCTTCCTCTTGCACAATTGTACTTTTTAATTCTGCAAAGTATCCTGGAATAGTTTATGTGAAAGATGTTCTATGTAAATAATTATACAACTGACTTAACAGAGTCACTCCAGTAGTAGAGCAGATCTGTTTTCAGAGGCAGACAACTCCCTGTAGACAGCATATCTCCCAGGCTTAACTGTGGCTGTGTTTTGAAGGAAAGTTTCAGTGATCTTAGAGGATTTTTATCTGACAGGCAGCCTGCAAATGCTGCTGTAGTTCAGCTGTGCTGAAGAAACTGTATAATATCTAGCTTGAAAATAAACGGTGAGTACCTGGGGCAATCAATAGCAGGAGTTAGAGTCCCCAGTGCAAATCTATCAGCAAACCAAGACCAGGACTCGTTGCTTCCTTAATTCTAAAACAGTCTGTGTTAGTGACATAAACCAAACTATAAATTCTAGAAACATAACCCTAAAACCATGGCTGTGTAAGTGAGAGGTAACTGTGACTTTTCTGGTTGGTTCTAATAGGTATTACCTTCTTGGTAGTCATTTTTCTCTTCCAATGCATCCACACACCTCTTTTAGAATTTCTTTCTCCCACACTTCCCCCTTGATACGCAAAGCTCTGATTTGATTAAGCCTCACAGAAAGTCAGACTTCAGTTGGCCAGCTGAAGGCACTGGGCTCCCTAAAGGAAGAAAGAAGCAGCCAGATTATAGTAGATCTACAAGTCAGAAAGTCTGGGTGCCACTTCTCTCCCTGGATTGCTGGAATACTGTGAAGAATTAGAAACAATAATAAGACATTTCCCAGGTGTACTACAGAGGTTAACTAAGCTGGTTTTTAAGATCATAGAATCATAGAATGGTTTGGTTTGGAAGCGACCTTTTAAAGATCATCTAGTCCAATCCCCCTTCTGTAGGCAGGGACATCTTCCACTAGATCAGGCTGCTCAAAGCCCCATCCAACCTGGCCTTGAACACTTCCAGGGATGGACAACACTTCTCTGGGCAACCTTTTCCAGTGTCTCACCACCCTCATAGTATAGAATGTCTTCCTTACATCTAACCTAATCTACTCTCTTTCAGTTTAAAACCATTGCCCCTTGTCCTACACTACAGGACATGGTAAAAAAGTCTCTCTCCATCTTTCTCATAAGCCTCCTTTGTACATTGAAAGGCTGCAATAAGGTCTCCCTGGAGCCTTCCCTTCTCCAGGCTAAATAACTCTATCTCTCTTCTAAAATAAAGATACTTTAGAGTATGTCTTTGTATGCACAGTAAAGGTACAACATTTCACATCAGGCCAGTAGCACCAAACCCCAAACCAAAGCCCAGGTCCACTCTTCACTTTCAAGCGGCCTCCCCCTTCATCTTGAGTTGTCAGCCCCAACCACTACTCCATACTGCAGTGTGTAACAGGGGTAGCACTGGTCTGTGCTGGAAGACCTGACTTCCATCCGCAAAGCTGGAAGTGGCTTTTCAGGTGACATGGAGCACATCAACTGACCCATGTGCCCTAGTGCCCACACCAGCAGCAGGGAGCGCAGTAGGGAGGGAATGACATCCTTCTCTTTTGTAGAACCAACAGGGCAGATCAATGGGTGATCAATGAAGTGCTGTGTAACAACCATGGTTTTGTATAAGCAGTACTTTAGACTGGTTCCCTGACTGGCCACTCTTTTACACCTTCAAGGAGAAAGACCCTGCCAGTTCAGAGACTAAACAAGCAGAAAGAGGAGAGACATGGTAGTCTGAAGTGGGAAACAATGAGTTTGTGTAGCATTAAAAATCCTATGGACTTCAGCAGTGGCAGAAGGAGGGGGGAAATAGAATTGGGGAGCAAAGCTGTAGCACTGAAAACTATATATATAGAAGTAACAATATAGAAGTGCAGTCTCAGGCACTGGGATCAGAGGGGCAGTTCTGCAAGCCTGTTTTAATCCCCCCGGGTAGCCTTGTGATGCAGTGTGCACCACACGCCAATAGCTTAGGACATCACCAGAAAGAGAGATGTCCAGCCCATATGAATTAGTCATAGTAAGAGAGGAAGAAGGAGTAGGGCAGCGAGTGGCAGGATAATACAGGATGCCAATTTGTGAGTCTTGCACTCCACGCATAAGCCTTGACACCTCTGCACCGGAGGTGTGCTGCTGCAAGAGGACCTGCAGTCGCACCTGTACACAGAGCTCCCTGCAGATGCGACTTGGGCACACCAGGCTCAAAGGCACATCCCACAAGTTACAGCAGGGCACACATAGCATGTGTGTGGAATCCTGAGGATAGGGTAGAGCAACATACCAGATTCTTCTCTTTTCTGGACCAGAAAAATGAATTTCATGCTTAAAGTGTGAGGTCTGACAACCCCCTGCTAGTACCATGCAGAGCTGCTGTCCTAGTCCCAGACAAAGCAACAAACTTTGCCCTCATAGCCTCCTGGGCACTCAGATAGATAATCCCCAGGCACCTCTTTTTTCTGTGTCGTTTTGGAACAGATAATGTTTTGAACTCAGCCTGCAAAATGAAAAGTACATTTCCTGCACTGCTAATGCAAGTTTTTTTCATTTTGTGCCCCGGACTAAGAAAATACTTTGTGTTCTAAAGCAGAATGAAAGTAATAAATAAATCTACACATAAAATGTACCTTGTGTGCAAAATAGCAATCAGAAAACAATATATTGGGTCAATGAAAATATTGTGTTTCACCAGAAATTAGATGTTTCATTCTGATTTTGACTAACAATCATATGAAATGAAAACTTGATAAGGAAAAGTAATTTGAAAATAGAAAAGATCAACACTGAGTGTTAGACTGAATCAAAATGTTTTCTCCCCAGTTTTCCTTTTAAGAAAACTTTTGTTAAGCACATTTCAGTGTTTGGAGTGATGGACTGATAATTATAATGTTGCAACTTCAACAATGCTGGTATTTTCTCCTTTGGATGACTAACAGCCATTCTACAACATGCAGTGTAGTACAGACGAGCCAATAAATCTTACTCCAGAGGAAGAAGCCGCATTACTCTATTGCTTGCTTTGGGAATTTCTAACTTGGTCCCCACTGCACCTTGTAGATGTGACCAAAATCTCACAGCATGAGCTCTGTGCTCAGTCTTCCAAGCTGCCTTTGTCCCATATAGGGGGAAAAAGCACTTGGTTACATGCCTAGCACACATCTGGGACACCACAGGTAAGAAAGATTAATTATATCAAAAGTTGGGAGCAAGGAGTTTAGAGGTTTAGAGGTTTTAGAGGTTTAAATCAGAAATTTAGAGGCGTGAAAAAGAAGAAAGTGTGAAAGAAAATAGGTTGGAATTTTGCTTTCTAACTTAAGGTGACAGGATGAATGTGGCCTCATAAATGTAAACAAAAGAATTGTGTATATGTATATGTACACACAGCAAAGCATTTGACCATATACGTGGTGAAAATGAAAGTACCATTTGGCTTTGTGACAACTTATCTGATGCTCTATACAAAATTATAGCACTGTGCCTATCAGTCAGCAGTCTCTTCTCTGAAATGTAGGGTCATTTTGCCTTTAGGAGTAAAGGAAAGTCCTCTGATACTTGTTGAAGGTTTGCACATTCAGCCAGTTCTGGAGTAGGAAGTGCAGCTGATTTCATTGAGGGCATGTGGTCTTTCAGAGACAACGAAATGGGCCGTGAAAGAAATCTTCTCCAAGGAGGTAGACAGTTCAAAGCTCCTGTTTGAGAGGCTTGGTATGGAAGATGATGGAGTAGTCAGGAGCTACAAGTAAGCCACTGCATCCTCTGGAAAGCAGGTCTGCTTTCAGTGAAGTAGTCCTTCAGAGCTGATTGAATAGGAGCCCAGATCAATTGTGTATCTCCCTGTTCGAACCTCCAAAATATACCTTGTGGCTGCCTCAAGCCAGTTTATTACCAGTGCATCTGTACCTAAGCAGTCACCATGTACTTAAGCTTCTCTCTTCAACACTTTCATGACATTTTTCATATTAATCCACAATTGAAAGAAATTCAACTCTTAAAGAAACAATATAGGAAGTAAACAATTTTCTATGATTTATCCTTGACAGAAAATCTCTCGTGCCCTAAAGCTGAACGCTCCACTTTTCTTCCCCTAATACAGGCATTTCCCCACCTTTTCGTCAGTCACTGACATGCTCTGGGCCTTGTTAAAATATGAGGTCTATGGGGCATTGCTGCTGTCCTTGCACGTGCTTAGATAGCTCCTGTGATGCTTTAGGTTTGTCTTCACAAAATTCATACAAAAAGTACACTGAAAGCATATTATTAACCTTCTAAATCAAGTATTAAAAGCTGAGGAAATACCAGGATTAAAATTTGCCCTATTGTGCTCATGGTTATGTAGGAGAATGTAATATGAACACATTGTCCTCTCCTCTCTTCCCCTCGCCCCTCTTCTCTCCTCTTTTCCAGAAATAGATGCATTTTCAAAAAAGCCTCAAGAGATGAGAGAGTCCAGTTACCCTTATATGATGGATGAAAGAGTCCAGTTAGCCCAGTTATCCTGTCCCAATAACACCAAAGACCTGCAGCACAGAGCTCAAACAGAAAATTATCAACTGACTTGGGGTACCCAGTTTAATATATCTCAAAGCTGCTATTACAAGTAAGAAAAATAGCATTTTTATACAGCATAGGTCCCTGTGTCTCCATTTGTAGCTTCAGCTCAACAGTAATGCTGGCTGAAAGATCTCCAAAGCAGCTACTGCTCTGCCGAATCTTACTTCCTGGTTCCAAGGAAGAGAGAAGCTAGAACTTTTTTTATTTCACTTGCACTAAACCCTGATTTTTTTCTATACTCTAAATCACTAAAATAGCTGAAATACTTTGGCTGAAATTTAAAAGAAAAGATAATCAACCTGAGCAGTCACCCAACATAGGAAATTTCAACCCAGGGGAATGTTTGGCTAAATTATAAGCTTCTGAATGCAATCTTACAGAAAGAAGTATCAAGCTATGCTGACAATAGGTGGGGCTAGAAGCCTTCCCAGTAATGTGAAGGCGCTTACTTTTGGACAGAGTTATGGAACCACAAAAGACATCAATATTGCAGAAAAGGTATTAGCTCTTCCTTCAAAATCACTTGTCTTGCTGAGGAAAAAAGCAGCACCATTACCTTATCACAAAGTCTGTTACCCTGCGAGTAACAACATGCAGCTAGTCAGTCAGTCAGTTAGACAGCCAGAAGTGTTTCATTCAGCAAGAGCTCTCTTCTCACTGTGAAGCAAAATTATGAAACAAATGGCAGTCTGCTGAAAAGCTCTGCTTTGCCTTGGGGGTCCCTGAGAAGCAGGTGAACAAAGCCACACTTCCATTTAACCATAGCATCTTCCATTTGGCTGGCAAGCAAAGCTGTCCCAGGCAAAAAAGAAATAATGCCTCAGCAAATACAATAATGCCTCAGCATCTGCAAAATGGTATTTCTGACTGTGCAAAGTTCCTTCCAGTGGGATCTCAGATGAGGCAAGGGAGACTCTCTTCTGAAGTGGTACAGAAAACCAGAAGGTAAGTTTCTAACCTTGCAAACACATGACTGTTGGCTTTCTCTTCTTGCATTTTATTCTATCTCTTCTTATAAAGAACCTGTTCTTTGAGGATGATTCAGGTTAGTCCCTCCACCCTTCCCCAGCTGGATATGTGATAAAATTAGAGTCATAGCTATAGAACTATTTCCTTTCTCTGCAAGACTCTACTGCAGACCCTGATTGGTTCTCAGCCCAGGGCAACCTCCTGGTTGCTTCAGTCTTTGAACATGTATAAAGGTGCATACAAAATAGGAGAAGATCATATGATTTCATTTTGTAAGTTCAGTCTCAAACAATTCAACAGATACCAGTTACAGAGACATGAGGCTGTTCTGTATATTCCAGTTCAACACTCCACCTACCGCAGTGTTATACAGGAACTGGACACAGCCATAATTAATTTTATTCCCATTCCCCTGTGGATAATCTTCCAAGTTCCCTTAGATCCACTAAAGAACAAAGAGCTTCCTAGGTCAGGTGCTGCAGTATCTAATGTATAGACAATGTCCAAAGAGGGAAGCTTACCTTAGAAATTTTGTCACAGAACATGGTATAGCAGGGGAAAGTTAGCTTAGAATAAAAGCCCAAACACCCAGTGCCCTGAGCCAGAAGAACGCTAATTCAAAATGACTGTGTAAAGCCAGGATGATGTTAGGGACAACGCTGGTATAGACAAGTCCTGCAGTTCAAAGACGAAGCACTTCTGTCCATTTAATATTCACAGTTGTGAATCCCTTCAAGAAGGAGCTGGTCCATTCTTTCCAAGAGCCAAACTGAACTCAGTCAATTTTGAATATATTAAATATAGAACTATATACTATATTATTTTTATATATATATAAGTATATATAAATAATGTATCAAAAAAAATGAGTGAGCTATCCATGGTTGTCTTTTACACAATAGTCTGCTGGTTGTAGCAAACTTCTTGGAAAAGTGTAAGCCCAACTCATTTCCTTCCTCTCCCTGAGGGAATTTCAAGCTACAGTTTCACCGCTCAGCTCAAGCACCTTTAACACTCAGACTGAAATTATTCTGCAGTAGGAATAAAGCAGAGTCATCAACCTTCCAACAAAGCTGCATCAAAAAAGTGCAGAACAGAATTCAGGATTTATTGGTGCTTTCAAGGCCTGGGGACTCTCCAGGGAAGAGTTACCCAATGCTCTCTAATTATATGCCCCTATTCTAGTTCAGGTTTTTCTTCCTGTGATTTTTCCTTCTTTCTCACTCTGCTTTGTGTGTTTGTATTGGGGTTTTTTGTGCGGTTTTTTTTTTTTAAAGCCTATAGAAGGCAACTCTTGCTTCCAAGAATTGTTCCCCTTAAGCACTGAAACTGCTATAAAAATGTAGACAAACAGATATTGCTAAAATGGTAGGTGTCACTTGCACACAGTATAGCAGAAGCTGTTTGACTTACTTTACTATTTAATGTGTGTCTTACTAGTGCCAGTTATCATCCATAACGTGACCTGAATTGTGATAGGAAATGCCTTTAACAGTCAAATACTTGTTATTGAATATTGTATAACATGAAATCAGAACAAAGGCTACTGAAAAACAATGAAACCAACATCTTGATAAAGATTGTTTCTGCTTTGCTGTTAGCTCAAACTGTAACTTGGGTTTTCCTTCAAAGCTGACTTCTATTCATACACAAGAATCACTAGCATAAATCTGAAGGCTTGCTGGGCCCCCAGAAGTTGACTTATTGGAGCTGAGAGGGTCTGGAATCTTTTGAGATTCCCAGTTTCACTCCTCACAGGAGCAATAGGCTGGATCACAAAAGCTTCTAAGGTTCCTCTGCAGTCCCTTTGTATAGACTTCCCCCCCCTGCCCAGAATATGTCTAGTGGAGTAGCTCTGTTGGAATAGTAGTTGCTGTGAAGAGAAACTCATATAAGAAAATATATCTACTTCTGCACTTTTTTCTGCACCACATAAGAAATTAAATACTCAAACAAGCATTTTAGTGAATAGAAGCCTGGAACATCTTTCACATAGAAATTATTTAATTTCATAAGGAATCCTCACACAGAAAAGGCCTGCCACAGGGATGAACCACAGCATTTTCTATTTTTTAATATGCTCCTTATTTTTTCATTTTGCATTATTCTTTTTAGATGTTATTATAAGAAGGGAACTTCTAAAGACAGGCAGTTAAAAATAATTGGGCAATATGTAATTTATGCAGTTAAGCAACCAAAATTATGTATTACTGTGGCTGTTTTCATTTCTCAACAATTCCTGTAGCAGTTGTTTATTTTACTCTCTAAATACATAAATAGAACTGTAATAAAATAACTCTGAACTCACTTAGCTTTTGAAAGATTAAAGTTCCAGTGAGCAGCAATTAGGGTAGTTCCCTAGAGTTCAAAAGTAGTGCTGTACATATATATGTCACTATAAAGAACTGAAATAAGGCATGGAATAAAAAAGCTGAAGTCTTTGCTGTAAGAAGTAAGCTGTAACTCCAGTTAGGGTCAGTGACTGCAGATACAGAGCAAAATTAGCTACACTTTCAAGATGCCCCATGAGTATGGAAGTCAGAACTAGTATACTTTTGGAGCAGAAGGGAAGAATAAGGTAACATAATGCAGAAAAGGTGAAATTATACTTGTAGGTTGCCAGAGATCATAGCTCTCCCAGACTTTTTTAGAGTTGTGGGTTTTTAAGAACCTAAGAAATGGAAATCAACTTTCCTGACAATTGTTTTGGATTTTGACTTTAAATGTATTAAAATAAATAATTCAGAATACTCTCCAAGGTGTTATGTCTGAGTGGCAAGTAGTACTTGTCAAGTTCCTTCATAGAAGTAGCACCTGATAGAAGTAGTACTTGATAGAAATTTTACAGAAATAGCCAGCATGCAAGGAAAGCTGAATAAAAGCCAGCACAGTGTCTGGCTATCCGTATTTTCATTTTTCACTGGGTTACCTCATCCCAGAGAGCCATTCACAGAGAATGAAACATTCATACTTCATTTGTGGTCTCCTTATAAACAGAAATATTGATTAAAAGATGTAATGATATAAGTAGATTGTAGTCTAAGCATATTAGTTGAATATGTAATAGTGTTATATGGAAGCAACATATTGTCCAGTTGCTCTTGGTCATAATCCACAACATTTTGTACATGATTACATATATTTGCAATCAGTTAAAAAAATAAACAGCAGGTATGAGTTAATCATTTGCAATGTGCATCTTATTGTAAAATGACATTTCAAAATAATGTAAGACTACATTTCTGTCTGATGTGAAGTAGCGTATATGAAAAGAAAAATTCTTGAACATTTTGGGCTTATCAGTTCTTAGATCATTCAAGCTAGAAGGGGTCTCAGGAGACCTGTAATCCAACCACTTGTTCAAAGCAAGGTCAACTATGGGATGTGATGTACTAAAGAAAGCTCAGGAAATACAAAAATATCTATAGCATGTTCCTGGTTACTGTTATTTTGATTTGGTCTTTTCCTAAGGTTTGTGGTCATAGATCTCTTTGGCATGTGAAGTCCCATTGACTTGGGACACACTCCACATAATCTGTAATGTAAAAACTGGTGAAAAAACTTTTAGCATCACATTAGTTGACTGAAATCTATTCTCTTAAAACACATTTTTCAACCTTTTATCAGATAATCCCAACCCTGATTCCACATGAAAAGCCTCGATGCCAAGAACTTTGTTACTTGTCATTAATAGAAAGCAAAAGTTACTGTTGTGAAACGTTGGATAATTTATGACACTCCCACACTTCACTTGAATTAATTATTTCTGATTTCTCCCAGAGATGTAAGGAGAACATGACGTATGCTTAAATGTAGTTATACTGGTGGTTTGAATTTACTTATGTTGCTTATGTCTTTCAACACATCATTCCTTTTTTCTCTTTCAAGTATCAAGGGAAAACAAGGAAACTATTGCCTTCCTTACAAACCATCACTGTGTTACATTTTTTTGAAAAGACATTTCTCACACAGAGAAACTGGACTGGATTCTGCTACTTAACTGCATTGCTGTCAATCTGCAGGAGCTCCACTGTCTGCTGGTTACAGATAATCATCCTCTGGTTTCCAAATCTCTGGTAGAGCATTAGATTCCTGTTGTCAAATTATCTCCTGCCGACCACAGTATTAAGGACATAATAACAAATTTTGGCGAAATATAAAACAGGCATTCTGGTCAGCCATAGTAATTCTCTTCCTAGCTCTCCTGAGCACACATTCAAGGGCACCATTTAATTGTTTCAAGAACAAGCAAGTGGGCTTTAACTTCTGCAACTTCACCTCAGACAGCAGGTCACTCTTCATATTTCTACTGTTTTCCATTACAATGATTAATTTTGCATTTTCTGAGTCAATTTATTAGCCCGTTCCTGTCCCCCACCCCTTTTACATAACTGCAATCTTTTCAAAGTAATTCTCTTTTGCTCATCCAACAGAAGTTTGCAATATCTTGTTTATCATCTCTTGTATTAGCTGAGGAATTGAGCTCTTTAGAGGTTTTTTTTCCTGTATTTGGAAAATACTTTGTCCACTGTGACAAAATCAAAACTTTACCCACAGTAAGTGCATAACCTATGAAACTTGTGCCTGATGGAAGTTGCTCAAGACAGGAATTTCATTAAATTTGGAAGGAGCTTGATCATTTTGTATTGCTAACAGACAGTTTTAATAGCTCATGCCATTGCACTTCTGGAAGAAATATTAACCTTCATGATGCAGACCTTAAACCAAACTCTTAACTCTTCTAGATCAGGACAAAGCAGAATTTACCACCTCTGTTTATGACAAAGTTGCATATACTCCTTTGAAGCATCTATGACTGACCATTCTTCCAGGGACACCACCAGGTTAATTGCACCTTAGAGCAACTACATTGCCTTGTATGGCAACTCGTCTGTTCTTTAATAACATTACCTGTCTTCAGGGGGGAAAAAACACCTCATATCACTCCTGATATTCTTGTCTGAAGAACTGCACAATCTAGGAAAGTGTGCATTGGTAGAAATAGTATGATTATCCCCAAAAGCTGATATTCTGGTTTTGTGTCAGAACTCCATTCCACAGAGCAGTTTAAGGTGCAAAGCCACAGAATTTGAAGAAAGAAGGTGGAAAATAGATAATTTAGTGTCACCTTTCCTTCTCCACCTGTGTATCAAACACATTACTTCAGGACAGAATAACGTATTTTGAGCAGAAGTTCTTAGGTTTAAGGAGAAAAAAATAGGCCTACTTGAAATATAAAGACTTGTTTCAGAAATCGTATTAAAGGACAATCCACTAGGGATATATAAGCTTTGCTCTATGACCACAGACATAGTTCCCTTTGATTAACTTTGCCAAGAAGGCTAGAGTTGCCTAATCAGAATAATAATAGTTCATAAGTTAAGAAGCCAATAAGACAGATGCAAATTGTCAATGAGAAATTGCTTGATCCAGGAGAACTTGTCAAGTACCTGAGCAACCCCATTGGCATGAATATTCAGCAGGTGTTTAATGGCAAAAAACTGAAAATAGCAAGTGTGTGAAATAAAAATAATGCTTTGATTAAATAGTTTTATTTTATATTAAGAAATAATTTTGAAATGAGAAACCAAACCAGTTATTATAGTGTCACAAATCAAATTTCTCACCTCAATACATTAAAAAAAGAAGTTTCCCAATATTATCAGATTAGCTATACAAGTGTCTGAGACCTTGCCTTGATTGAGAGATGAGTGCTTTTTGCAGGTCACCAGTCATAGGACAGCCAAGAGAAGACTGGTACATGACTAGGACCCAGTTAGTCCCCAGAACTCAGAATTGTTGCTTGACCTAATATGTATGTAGCTATCTGACAAACAAGTGCATTATTTCCTTCAATTTTTATCATAGTAACACAATGCAAGCAGTTTAATAGAGCAAAAGTTATAAAGCTCAAACCTACTAAGAAAATATCCTTTTCCAAGAAAAAGATGCGATAAAAAACCCCTGCAAACCCTTTTTACTACTATCAGGACTATCTTTTATATAACATACTAATGGAAACAATAAAAAAACCAACTGCATTTGCCCATGCTAGTAGATTAAGGGCTCACAGTGCTTCAATATATCGATGGATATTGATCAGTGGATTTAGATAAACCACAAGGAAAAACTTTCCAAATGCTGGGATGGTGAAACACATATTATTGCTTGCAGAGCCTGTGGAATTTCCATCACCAATAGTTTTAATAAAATGTTGCACAATCACCCACCTGCCACTGGCTCATAGATAACTCAACTGTCAACTGTCCTTGGAGGAGAAAGGTGGGATAGATCATCTTTTGAGGCTTATTGTAGCTCAGAATTTGTAATGATCCAGAATCACTCAGGACCTTTGCTTCTTCTCTAAATAATTCTGAAATTTACAGTAAGGAAGGTATAAATTCATCCCTATTCTGATCTTTACAGCCCCTCTGTTAAGATAAGAAAGTAAAAATGCTATCAAAGTGCTTATGATGTTATGCTGACTTTTAGTAAAAGAAATAAAATAAGATCAATGATTTAAATTATGTTTGAGATTTCCAAACGGATACAAAATCTAGTGTACACCGTATGAACAATTAGGTCATTGTTCAAATTGTGGCCAAAAAAACCCCAAACTCCAACATGTTACTACAAAACTGAGCCAGGTGGACAGATGGAAATAATACTATTAAATGCTTTATTGCCAGAGGTCATGTAACCAAGAGCCAATAAAAGGAAAACCTTGGAGAGATAAGAGAAAGAGACATTTCAGTTAGGAAACAGCATGCTTTGCAGGGGGTGTAGGTAGACATACTGCTTCTTAATTAAATCAAATTATTAGTTTATTTTCTTGATTTGATATTTACTATCAGAAATTATTATTGCTAACTTTTCAATATTATTTGTTTAAAATTCCAGAGAGTTAACCAACATTAACCTAATAACATCCTAAGTGGAAAACAATCAAGAAATCTGAAAATGAGATTAAAGTGACTTTTCTGAGGTTTTTTAATATGAACATTTTTTCTATTATTTACCCTTGTAGATGTTTTGTATGCAAGAATATTGGAAGTTTGAGCCTCAACCATCAGGGTTTTTTGTGGCTACTGGACACAGATCTCACTCCTAATTGAAATAATTGGCTAAAGAAGGGAATCCAGCAGTAATAAACTCATCTGTATTTTGCCAATCCACACACAATTTCAGCATTTGTTTTCTAATCTTTTAAATGTTCTCAGATGCTGAAAAGTATTAGTTTTCCTAACAAAACAAAATATACAACTGCACATTTTAAAAAATGTTTTGAAATACTTTTACAGATGCTACTGATAGTGAATCCCATAGTTGGGTATGTTACTTTTTCACCTGATTTTCTTCTCATTATAAGCCTGTCGAATTTTAACTGTTCAGATGCAAAAGTTTCATATCAGGTCCTGCCTCAAGCTGGATTTTGTTGGAAAAGTTTCTATTAAAAGGATTGAACCATTGCTGTAGCTAGAGGAAATATGTTACACTTACATTATAAGGTTTTCAAAAATTCATGACTGTCTACTGAAAAGATCAAGCTCCTTTGTACCTTGAAGCACTTACTTGACATTTGACAAGAATCCTCCTGGTGTCAGGAATATGCTCTTTTTTAACCTCATGAAAATCCACCCAAATTTGACCAAATGAGGAGATTTTGAAAAATCTCAGTATGGTCAGTAAAGATTTGTTACACGCTGGCAGTTTCCAGAGACACCATCTGTTCTAAGTGTGTTTCATTTGTTCTCAGCTTCTACAAGCCAACCAGACATGCCATGCATCATTCCCACTGAGCGACTGTGTTGTGCCCTAGGGGGTGTGATGTGTGCAGGAGCAAAAGCATTTACCTGCAAGTGCTCTTCTTGTCTGCTGAGGACTGTTGGGTGGAACAGAATCCAGTATTATACTGAGCCAACTATGAGTTGCACAACCTCTTTCTCCCCACCAGAACAAGCTCAAAGTAAAAATCAGGCCCAAGATTCACAGTCCTTTAGATTAGTCTGATTTTATCCTTTGGTCTATATAGTTTGTGCCACTGGGGCAATGAATATGTAACACGTGTTGAAAGCAGGGTTCTAGTAACTTAGTCCTGGCCATAGTTCCCCAGAGAAAGCTTATGGGTGCCTCCCTTAGTTGAGACTGTCAAGGTAACATGGCAAAACAGGTAGCGCAGCCACAATTAGTCACTGAAAGAATAGCATGTGTATTTTGCCTCAGTTGCTCCTAGGATTCTGCAAAAGAGATAAAGTTTTTAAGGAAATAAACTAAAACACTAGGGGTCACCTGATTTAAAGTTTACCTTCAGAATTTTATTCTGTTTCACTTTCTTCATGTATTGCAGCACTAAGCCAGACAGTGTTCCTATGCAATTCCATATACTCCCTTCCTAAACAAGGGATCTGGAATGAATGAGCATTCATTTGTGAGGAACTTTATAAATCTCTACTAAATATAGGGTGAGAATTAGAAGGTTTGCAGCAAGGAAACTAAAAGAGCTGTGACAGCTCTGTACACGTAGATTAGACCGGAGATAGCCAAAGAATGGCCAATAAGCCAAATCCAGCCTGCCATCACAGTGCATTGACCATTCTGACCCGTTTGCTCTACGCTGCCTTCTCTCCCAAAAGGCTCAGGAAGCACTTGAAGGGGAACACATCTAACCACATGGGAGGAAATGTTCACAGTCCTGTGATGAATGTTTTGGTCACGGCATAGGCGCATGTCTGGTGACATCATGGAAGAGCTGGTGGAAGCTCTGGACCCCTTATCCTATCTCAGGAGCTCTCATGGGGAAAAGATAATTTGATCCTATCACCAACTATTTTAAGGAACAATACTTTTTCATTTTTAACACACAGAGCAGTTAAACAGAAAAAAAAAAAACCACCAAAAAACAAACCCTAACTACAGTGCAACAGAAACTTCTATTTCTTTCTTCAGTCTTAGAGGTACTCAAGGAAGTCGTTAGTGGTCTTATTGGACTTCGGCAGTACTACACAACTAAGTAAAATTAGTAATTACGTAACTTATTGCAGTCAGGCCTGTGGCTGCAAATAACTGTGGCTTGTATTAACTAGATCAAAGATTTTTCTAAATCACAGCCTATATATAAAAGATTTACTTGTACAGCTGCTTAAGTTAATGTGCCTTTCTGGAGGAGGAGGTGCTTGCTACTTTCTTTTGAAGAGTTACAGCAGTTAAAGTCCTCATGTGGTTTTAGAGATAACCTCTCATATTTACCTTCCAGTGTGTGAACAGTCATACCAGTGTGACAACTTTACATGGTTTACACTGCATAAAACTTAGCAGAACTGTGCAGCTTCCAATAGCCAAGCCTTGCTGACACAGTACAGCTTCAGTTAAGACAAGCTATCGGACTGGTCACAACACCTTCTTCATGAGGCTTGTTTCTTCCCTGCTAACACCTTTCTCAAAATTTTTTTTTCTCCCAGTGTGGCGGCCAGCCTTCCATAATCTGCAATAGTCATCCTGAGCCTGAGGACAACCATTGTCTGAACTAAAACTTGTGATCACTACTGCTTTCTGCAAGTATTGGTGCCCTCGCTAAAAGTTTGACCCTTTCCTTTCCTCCTATCTCACCTAGTGCCCTAAATGAAGTTCAGCTTAGGTGTTCAGTGACATGATAGCTTTGTTCTTTAAGGTAAAAGGAAAAGATAAAACTCTTTCTGATCAGCTAGCTAGCATTGTCCTTCTAAAGTCTCACAAAGCTTTGACAAGGGACTCTCATTTTGAAGACCTGTGTCATTTTGGGCATCAACCAGTTCTCACTCACTTTCCACCTTTTCAAGAATTCATTGCTATATCTTCCAGTCTGGACCCTCTCTCTTTGGAGGAGGGACATAAACTATGTTGGGAGTGAGCAGTTAGTGATATAAAATAGTTCTCTTTGTTATAAGAAGCTCTTAGGACAAGGATAAATTTCAGTTAAATGCTTAAAGTTAGAGATAAGATTCAGATCTCTTACGTATGTCTACATGTCAGTATTTACATGTGAGCTAGGTGTTAGCTACTATTAAAATTGGTGGAAATCTAGTCAGTACAGTCAATAGAGCCTAGAGAGTGATTTGACTTATCCTAAAGAAGATATCACAGGCTTGGTTCAGTTGTTCATGCACAGGCAACTAGAGCCACTTCAGGTGTCCCAGGCTTTCCTGCCTGGCCTCCTGCCACAGGGCAAAGGCCACTGCATGGGGCTGGCTGGCAGGACCAAGGGAGGGACACTGCTAGGGTAGTAGTTGGGCATCAGGTGGGAGACCTGGCACACTTCACATGGCACTGGGAGCTCAGATGCAGGGCAGGGAAGTCAATTGAGCTCTACGTGTCTAAGTGAGTTAGTTACTTCAGGAACCTCCATATCATTAGTGGAGACAGGCAGCTTCAGATGGAAATACACCTGACCTACTTTAGGATTAGAAAAGTTGACTTCTGGAGATCTCAATTTCTCCCTATCGACCCTGAAGGGAGCCTGACTAGGTCAGACTGAGACATCTAACTCCTAGGCGTCAAAGGAGGGATTCAGCTATCTCAGCCTCCTAGGTGTCAAAGGAGGGATTCAGCTATCTCAGCAGGGGTGTCTACAAGCACATTTGACACTACCAGGTATGCTATTTGGCTTCCAACTACGCCCTCAGAAGTGTGAAGGCCTCTCATAAGTCCTGCAAAACATTTCCAAAGTTGTGCAGGTGTCCTGGGTATGCTACGGCATCCAATGGCATTGTGTGGCTCTGTTCACACTCCCCTAAAGTTAAGTCACATGATTCCCATTCAAAGTGTGCACCTTTAATTTTAAACATATTTTTGTCTTTCTCCTATACAAGAATTTAAACTAATATTTTTGCCTTGCAGCCTTTCTTCTTTAAATCATTGAGAGGTCACCAACATATTTTTATATCAATAATAAAAACTTAATAATAAGCCCTGCTTACACAGTCCCTGTTTTTGTTTGATCATATGAAAATGCAAGGCATACATATATAAATCTTAGACAGAGACACTTGCTTTCATACAACTGTTTAACCTCAATATTATTCTGATGCCTGGAGTGTCCCAGCTTAACACACTGACAGCTTTGTAACCTATTTCTTCTATTCTGAGAGGATTTTCCAATTTTTTGATTGTTTGGTTAAGAATCACAGATGTTCGTCACACATAAGAAAACCCAAAAACTACCCTTGATATCAGTCTGAGATGAGATGACCTACTTTGCAGCTCTTCCATCATTCAAAAACCAAATCCTCACCTGAAGTTTTTCTCAATCTTTGTTGAGCTTCTTTTTTCCACCTTTTTCTTTATTTATTATTTCCCACTTGTACCAAACTGAGTCAGTTATTTATCTGCCTAGCTGACAAAAAGGTAGAGCATAATATTCTTCTCGTGAGTTAACGTGTTCCAGGTTTTCTGTTAATTGTGCATTCCTTTAAAAATATTGAGTGGGATATGAATGGGTTAAGGTCTACAAAGACATGGAAAATTTGGTATGCAGTACAACAATAGTTTACAAATATTTTAATCCATTCATGAAACAGCTAAAACTATGTAAAGTGTATCCTTAACATGCTTGTTCTCTACAGGTAATAAACTCCTGAGGGCAGGATTTTGCAACACTATAAAGCTTTCTGAACACCTAGAACTGCACAAACACCATCAACCAGAACATGCACAGGTTCATGTTTTACACCTACATACACTTTACTGAAGTCCAGGTGAATTCATGCAGGTGTTTCTACTCACTGGAAAGATAAGTGAGTAATAGTAAAGGGTGATTTCATAAAAATCACTTGAGGATGACTTTGAAACTGCTGTCTCAACATATTAACAAAGTACAGAAACTGTGTTTGCAATGACACAGCATGGAAGCAACGAAATAAGGCATATGATATATACAAATATGAGAATTTAAATGTGGAAAATTTAAAGACTGGAGTGTTTGTACAAGAATTGAAAACAAGAACCATGCTGCCAGATTTCAACATTTGAATAAAACTGCATAATTAATTTTATATATTATTCTAAGTATTCTTGAATCACCGATCTAAGTTAAGGAGTGCTCCTCTGCAGGTGCCAGAATAACCCGTTACTTCATTAAAAAGCAATACAACTTCTATTAATCGTCACAGAAGTATCAGGTGTTAAATGAGACAACTTTTAAAATTGTGTACTAGCAGTACAACAGAGTGAAGAAAAAACTATGAAAATATTTTCTATGAAAAACTGCTATAAAGGCACATTTTTCCACAATGCTACACAGATTTTTACTATTTTCTTCATGAAAGATAAAAGAAACTTTTGTTAATTTCAGAATGCCCCATCCGGGGAAGGGGGGAGAAGAATTTTCTTTCTACATCCAGTCAGAGGGGCCACCCGCCCCTGCCCGGGCCAGCGCCGCCACCATCCCACAGCAGGCAGCAAGGCCAGCCCTGTCTGGAGGCCTCTCCTCAGCTCCTGGCCCTGCCCTGCCACTGTCGGGCAACGCCTCGACCAGTCCCAGAGCTCCTTCTGTTCTGATTGGCTGACAGCACCTGCTCTCATGCCACCTGGCTTCTAACTGGCCGATTGTTGTGGGCGCATCCATGACCAGCCAATCAGTGTGGCAGCAGAGGCCCTGCAGGAGAAGTAGCATGGTGCTGCAGCAGCCATGATGGCTGCCAGCCGCTGAGGGGGTGGCAGCGGCATGGGGGCTTCCTTGGGCTTTGCTGGGGGAGCATCTAGCAACACTTCAAAGAGCAGCTGGGAGAAAATATTTTGAGCAGTAACAGAGGCTTTAAACCGCCATTAACGGACTGACTTTCTCAAACCACTTTGGCTGCTTTGGGTCGCTTCTTTTATCTCACTTTAACGTGTAATCTTTTATCGCAGAATGGGTCCCCAGTTCAGATAAAGGAAACACTGAAATGAAAATGCTTGCCATCTCTTCATGCCTTCCAATATGACAGATATCTGAATAACTGTCAAGCAGGACAAATAAGAGTCAAAAGAGCTCTCAATACCGATTTCACCAGTATCACATTTCCATAAATGCGCACACATGCATCCATATGATTTCCATTTGTAATTGTGAACATCATCTACTTTTTCAAACATATTTTCCACATATTCAACAGAATAAAAAGGACTGCTGCAAGGAAACACCACAGGTGCAAGGGACAGCTTGTGTGTATTAAGACAGAAGGTGGAAGATTAGCTAACGTGAAGGTCGAAGACTAAGGATTTGCTGGTAGAAAAAAATATTTTGCCTGGGAAGGGAAGGATGTAGACCGGAGCCAAAATGTTGACTACTTCAGCTTTAATCATTAAAGAAATTCTTATTCCTTCCACTGTGCTCTAGATCTAGCTGCGTTATTGGCATTTTCTTGGAATTTAGGATGAATGTAAAGTCTTCAATGTATTTACTGTAGTTTGCATGCAGAAGTGTCTTTGCTTTACATGAAAGGTTCTGTCCTTTGGTAGGGATTAAATTTTTATTCTCTAAGTACACAAAAGATTATTTCAGTGTAACAGTGTCAAAATAATTTTGGATCACTGTGCTCCTTTGCTCTTATTCACAAATACCACATCTCTCTTCCCCACACATATTCTGGCAAAGCTTTAGACCTCAGAAATACATTAAAACACGTTGACATTGGGAGCTGGAATTACAGTAACATGGAAACCATAGTTCTACCTGTAGACGGAGAGTCTGTCTTGTGTGGGCTCCATAAGGCAAACGTAGGAACACCACAAGTGTTCATGTGAGCTATGTATATTGCTTTCCCACCCACACAGCCACAGGTAGCCTTCAGCAGAAATGCATGGGAAACTGCCTAAATGAATATGAATTCATTGAGAAATACCTTCAATTCACAGAAGAAATTCTGATGGCTGTAATGAATCCAGCCCAGTAACTGCTATGATCTGTTGAATTAGGATCATTCATACCCCTAAACATCCTCCAATTTCTGAAGTCCATAGCTTTCTGACATTCTCTCTAGGAGGCTGATGTCTTTCAAGCTTTAATTTTGCCCAGAGTGATCTCCAATTTTCTTTGATAAGTAGATAAAAAATCAGCTACAGAACAACAGGACAAGAATGAAATTACACTTCTTACTTAAGGAATACTGATATCACCACCCCTTTTTCTTTCACAACCTTAAAGATTGAAGTTGAAAGATGAAATTAATCTGAAACAAGCCCTCTGAAGGACTTTGTTATGGAAGAAAATGTTCTTTCACTTAAAAATAATATAAAGAACATGTCTTATATACGCATTTTAGCTAAGCTTACAAGAGCTTACATAGCTTAGCTGAACAATAGAATCAACATCCTCAAGGATATTTAGGCATCTAGCTCCATACCTTTGAGCATTTTGGACTTGGCTTTTTAAGTCTTTAAGTTACTGACCTATAAATAGGATCACTTTCAAAACTTGTCAAGTTAAATTTCTAATCTTGGTACCCAGTTTATGGTAAGAATTAAGGGAGGCTCCAAATTCTGTTCCCACACCTTAAGAGGAACTGTCTTTCAAAATGGTCTCTCTTCTCATATCTTTAGTGGTGACCTTTATTCATAAAGGAGCACGATCACAATTTCTAAGCACCCCCTATGGATCCTTATTATCTTAGGTGATCTAGATTTGCAGCTGTTTGTTTCTATAGCTCTGCAGAATACCTTGGCTCAGTTCCTCTGAATAATTCCCAGCTCTTCGCTGAGCCTGTAGTGTAGTTTCTCTTATAGGCTGTTTACTGCTGAGTTCTTTCCCCATTATCATCTTAGTGTACACCAGTTTCTTTTCACAAGATACTGGATGCCTGTAATCATTTAGATTTAGCACACTGATGGTTTAAGGTGTTTCTGTAAATGCATCAGCCAGAAATTCTTTCCATTCTGCATAGCTAATGATCACTTGATTACACTTTATTCTCTCATGGATTCTCCAACAAGAACAACGGATGAAAAGGAATTCTTTATCATGTTTTTGGCAGGATTCCTCAATATTTTGTATAGCTTCTTAGTTACCAATATGGTTTTCAGGAACAGTGAAAGGATCAGCTCTTACTGATACAGATCTGCTTTCCAACTCACTTAAATAGTCACCCATTTTATGTACAGCTATGTTAACAACCATTGTAACTAATTCAAAAGACTGTTTCCCTCAGGGAGCATATTCATTGCCGTACTGCTCTTCAGAAACTTTCCTGTGGTCTCATATCTCACAAGAAGATGGTGAAATATTATTGAACATTCCTGAAGTAAATAGAACTGAATTCTTTCTCAGTTGTTCTCTGGGACTACATTAATTCTTCTGTGGTTGCTCCCACTGCCACAATGGATAGCTGAGCTTTTGGGGAAATCAGTGAGGAAAGAGGGTTTGGTTTGGTTTGGTTTTTGGTTTGGTTTCTGAAGGGGAGGTAATTATGTTCATCAATTTTCAATTCTTCCAAAAAAAAAAAAAGGTAAGTATGTTATGTGCACATGCAATTTAAGAAACAGAAAGTAAATGACTCAAAAGACAATGAGAAAAGGAACTCTCTTACTAGGTTGCTTCCCTGAACGTCCAATGCTGAGAAAATGTTGCTGTTTGCTAGACAGAGCAAATAAAAAGTGGAAATACACATCTCCCAAATATTCCTGCTATTCCCCCAGCAAGGGCTTCTATTTTCAGAGTCTTCTCAGAACAAGACCTGTGTCACAGATAACGTTTAAGCTTTTGAGTCATTCCTGTGATATAGGTCCCTTTCTGAAGAGTATGTGAAGAAGGCATGCCACACCTTCCAAAAGGAGGGTACAAGGTGTTGCTCCTACGCATCTCACTGGCCAGACCAGAGCGGTAGTTGTAGCTCTATTTCCATTCTGCTGCTTCTCCCCTCATGAATGGCCATTGCTAAACTAGGACAGAAGGTTGTGTTCTGAGCTGAACTCACTAACATGAATTTGCAAAGGACTGTCTGCCTAGCATAAACAAGGAAAATTGCATTTCTAAACACATCGCATCACAGACAACCCTATGGATCTCAAGAAGGGTATTGGAAATAGACTGCAGGAACTGTAAGCTAGCAGCGAGAGACAATCAACCTACTTCAGAAATGTTTCAAATGAAATATGTCAAATTAGGCACTGGCAGCACAGGAAGATGGCACACTTGCAGCCATTTATGACATTTTTTGCCTTTAATGGAAGCAAGCAGCTGCAGTGATTCTGCCAGCACTCTGCATTTACTTTGAAAGGGAATAGCTGTGCTTGATACTGTTGGGTTTCAGTTTAGAGCAAATGAGTCATTGCTACAGCCAAAGATAATAGCTGAACTGAGAGGATATTACATATGAACACTTTTTCACAGAATTCACTGAGTCCCTGATAGGAAAAACCCCACATCTAGCACATCCCCCCTGCCTTGATGGAAAATGATTTTAATCTTGAATAATAACTTATAACAGGTTATCTTTTTCACTGAGATTAAGTGAACCACCAACTGATAACACTTAATATTGCTAAGCTTTAAAGGGTGGCAAGAATTTATGTTCTGGCCCTCTTTTCTCTTAAACTTCTTCTATTGCCATCCTTCAGGAGTGTTCCCTTTTGCTAATACCTTTGACAGTGGTCCTTTCAGACAGTAAGAAATTTATGTGCGTGTCTCCCTTTGCTTCTTCTCTCCTTTGCTGTGGGAAAGGTTTTCATTATCTGACCTAACTTAGTTCTGGAGGAAGTTCTGATTAAAAGGAGACACAGGCAATGGTTTGATCACATCCTTCACTGAACTATACAAATATACAGAGGCCTGCTTTCACAAGTGATAAGTAGGATGTTGCAAAACTAGCCTAATGCAAGGCACCTGGTAGATTTTGGAAACCTGCATCCCATCTGCTCTCAAGCAGTCATCTTATGCAGCAAGGAGTGAATATGCATACTTGCTCATTCATTATTCCTCTCCAGGACCACAAATGAAGATAAGCTTCTATCTGTTCTTGTGGCAGCTGTTCCCTCCTCAAATCCAGAAGGCCTAATGTTTCATCTATTTAACAAAAAGTGGAAACAAGTTACTGATTTTATTTTCCTAGTGTTTTTCTCTTGCAGGTTAGGCCAGGGAAGATAGACTGGATATCTCAGCATTGTATTCCCACCTCCTCCTAGCCTCACCTGTCCTGGTGGATTCCCTGTTCACCACATGTTTCTCCCTACCTAGGCCCGTAGGACAAACAGCAGTCACAGAGAAGTTCTTGGGATCCAGCATTGCAGAGCACCTTATGGAAGGCACTGAAGGCCAGTAGGAAGCCTAGTTTGTATGGTCTGTCTTCTCTGAAGGGTGGCAATAAACCATAGTTGAGCACAGCTTGAAAGAGGGGAACATAATGCCTCTGGCTATTCTGCAATTGCCTCTGCCCTGCCTTTTGGCTTTCCTCTCATATCATGAGGATTTAAAAGCCTTGGAGGAACTAGTGAAGGGAACAGAAAAATCTATTGCCCCAGATGGAGTTCTTCATATACCAAGTCTATAAATTGTCAGAAACCAGAAGACTTCCCAGCAAGATCCCCAGATTTTTACAGGATTTGCACAGTGTGTGTTTCAATATAACATTAGCATACCTTTTCTCTGTGCAGCTCTTGAGATCATTTGCAGCAAAGATGGGTGCAACAGTCCAAAAAAAAGACTTGCAGATATTAATGAATGTAGAATTCATCTAGAGACAGAAAGCTATGCTAAGCAATTTAAAGAATAACATCATTCAGAAAATGGCCTTGCAGTACCATCATTGACCTTTTTGGCAAAGGATGGCCATTTCTTAAAGTCTGCTGTTTCTCAGACCTTGGCTTGTCTCTGACTTAGTCATTCCACTTTTACAGTTTCTTTGTTTAGAGATACAATTTCTTCTTTTTGCCATTGCATATTAACAGTTAGAGCTTGTCTGTCTGTTGGCCTGGAGGTCTCCATCAGCATCATTTAATCTTTGTTATCATTGCAGTGGAGTGGAGAAGAGAGAAGGTCTATGTGGACCATAATGCTTGTGACTTTTCAAAGACTGATGCTTTTGTGTCTCATGTAAGAGATATTAAACACGGCTTAGTCAATGAAACTGCACAAACTGTGTACCAGACAGTTTGTCCATTCTTTCTATTCCAACTTACTTCACCACATGAGAAATAAGAGACTCTCAGATACAGTCACCCCAAGAATGAGAAATCACCTCTGCCAACAAACGCTACTTTACCAACTAAGATAAGGAAAAGGATAGATCAGTTTTGTTACAGAAATGTACCAGTGAGGAGATAACCCTGACCAACATCCACTGTTAGCAAGAAAGGTCAAGAGGATCTGTGAATTCCAACTAGCAAAATCATTTCAGGGTCTTTAGATGGAAGAGATGGCCCACAGTCATCCCATTGCTGTTGTGGACCCATAAAGACTCAATTTTTTTCTTCTACTCCATTAATAGAAAATAAGCAAAGACTGTATGCTTCTCCAAGCATGACTTACATCTGCCATAGCATTAAATAATAAACATTTGCCCACTCACTCTGCTTCACTTCAGCTGTAGTGGTATACTTTGTACTATGGAGCTCAGGCTGCTTCAGGTCCCCAGACAACCATATGCTGGCATAAGTATTGCTTGGAATTTAAGCTAGCGACCAAAGGCTGAGCATCTCTTAGCCTTTCCCCTGCAGCAAGTGATCCCTCAAGCAGCAATCTTCCTCTTCTTTACCAAAATACTTCTGCCAATGACCAGGTCCTCTAGGACGAAGCTTGAAGCTATCACAATCAGCATGGGTTTAGTAGATATAAATACACTCATTTAGGTGCCTTTTTTTTTTTTAATGGTAGCTTGTATTTTTATATGCCTCCATAACTTCTACCTTCAGGAATAGTTTTTGTCTATGCCCTTTCAATGTATGTGTTTTTCTACTACAGCTACCCATGACTACCTTACTGCAAAACTTACAATTATGTGGCATATCGCAGCCTTGCTTTGAGCTTTTTCTCTAAAGGACTTCAAGAATCAGAGTCATTCCTAATATAATTCAAGTGAGCCATGATCTTTCCTTCTCTTGTCTTCAGGACATGTGTCTAGAGGCAGCAAAAAGGAAGCTCTGAAAACTTTCCCAATGAAAAAAAACAACTCGGTCCCTTCTACATAACTAAAAGCTAATTACTGCAACTATGATATTAAGGCATTCTTAAAATAATTTCTTTCTGACACACACTCTGCTGACGTACAATAAAAGCTTTTAAAAATATCTCCCTTCACCTTTTGTACTCATTCACATAGAAAACTCAGCTTGTTGAATTTCTAAATGTTAATTCACAGCTCTTCATTCATCATATTTATAATCTTTTTTTTGCATTAGTAGCTGTTATGTAATTTTCAGTAGTTTAAATGCCAGCTACCCTTACCTATCTGCATACATAGTTTCTGGGATTTCTTTAATATCTTTATGAACATGTAGAAAAGCAAAAGGCTTGCTCAGACTATTCAAAGTGTATAGACAGACTTCAGTAACTATTAAGTTCTTAAAGTATAAGGGAAAGCAAGCTGGTTTTGCAAATGGAAACAAATTCATGCAGTTTTGTATCAGTTATCTCAAAAACATATACAGATTACAATTAATTTCAAATTTGCCCTTCATTAGACACTCAGGCACTTCAAGTCTATTCAGAAAAGAAAGAAAGCAGGAAACTTCAGAAATAGAATACATCTGTTTCTGAAATTAGTGTTTCCTTAACGTACTTTTAATCACTACTTTTATAAATGGAAGGACCTATTAATCTGAATCCCATTTCAACTGACTTAGGGAGATGTGTATACACTAGCAGTTAGGTGATTTTTATAGCAGTGGGATTCAATAGCTTAAAGATGTAGAGTTTGTGAGCAGTCAGAATTTGTTCTTAGGAAAGGGCTTTGATGACCTGATGGTAAAACATTCACTGATATTCTAATTAGAAATCTTTTGAATTAGAGTATCATACTGAGGTCCATTCACAGCTGGATCCCTGTTATTGTAGCCACTAGGTAAGCAAACAAGATTAAGAATGCCTAAATGAGTCTTTGGGTAGGAATTAGTTCAATATCATCCACTTACAGCGTAGAAAGAAAAATTTTTAAAAATCACATGCAGGGAGGAGAATAAAGTAAAATAAACAGCAATGTGGCTTCTATGTCCCTTCCTAAAACTTGCTAGATTTTAGGAATTGTGTGTACCTTTGTACCTTGCACATTTTTAGCCTCTCTCTTCTTCCTCTCCAGATTCTTTTTATAATTTAAGTAAGTAAAAGCATAGGTATCAAATTGTACTTTAAGAACTTAGAGGTAGATATATGGTCTTCAGACTTGAAGCTGAAATAATTAAAGGGTCAGGCTCCTTGACTACCACTATATGTCCAAGGCTAGTCATCTCATACCTAACTCTGAATGGCCTGAGGCCAAGAATAACCTCAGTTTCTACCAGGATCCCCCCAAAGTGCTCACATTGCTAGTTTGGGCAGAACTGCCAGCTTTTGGAGCAGTGATTCTACAATACACATGCTCTGGCAGTCCTACCACTTTCACTGCACTAGCAGGGTAATTAAGTTGCTGTTCTCAAGAGTATTGTCACCAGATTGCCATTTGCCCCAATAAAGGAGGAAGGAGAAAGAAGTAAAAGCAGAGTAACAGAGTAAGACTGTCCTTACAGACAGTTACCAAAGCAACACTCAAAGGCAGGACCTCTGTTTCCTAACTTTCTTCACAATAGCTATTCCACATAACCAGACTTCTTCATATGGGTGATGGCTGCAGCATTGAAGACAATTGCTGAGCGATAATTCACACCCACAGACAGTTCTGCCAGTCCAGGAAACATTTCTTTGAAAGTGAATACAGTTTAAACATGTATTTCTGTGTTGACCTGTTTGCATTTTTTAAGTGCCGTGCTCACCTGATGGACAGAGCACTCCCCCTTTCTGTTCCCACCCACAAGTGAAGGCAAGACCTAACTCTTCTTGTTCCACTTTGAACTGCTGCTCCTTAGGACAAAGTGCTCTTTGAAGACTTTAGGGCAGATAATTAACTGGTGGTTCTGACAGCTCTGTCAATATCAGCTTTCATAGGTTTACCAAGATGGACATCACTTCACTGAAGCATTATAAAACATGCAAAGTCATTCACTCAAACCCAGTAACAACACAACATGGCATGGAAGATGCTCTGCAGGAGAATTTCTTAGGCTGCAGCCTCTACAGGGGCTCAAGGACACCCATAGCCTTGGACTTCCTCTGGTCTTCCCTTTCCATATGACTCTTCTCCCATTGCTTTTCTCCCATTGCTTTTGTCCCACTGCTTTAGCTGAAATTACTCCATGCATCCTGATCCAGTCACCTTTTCATAGCTACATCCCCCAGTCTTGTCCTTTGGCCCAACAGCAACTTTCCTCTCCCTTGAGTACACTCCAAAGTCTTTCCTGCTACTCTCCCTAATTAAGAGGTTTCTAAATTGGCATGGTGGGAGCCAGAATATTGTAAGCTACATAGGGAAAGAAGTATGAAAACTAATCTATACATACATAAATAATATGCTGCAGCTACAATATTACATCAATTCTATGTTCATTATATATCACTAAAAAAAAAATTAATTCCGTTGAGAAAACAAACAGGAGATTTCCCCCCCTTTCTGTTTACAAGCATTGGTCCCATGACATTGGGACATTGCCCTCTTTCCCTTGTCTTCCTGCAACACCAATTACCCTTAGTCCCAGCCAGTCATGGGCAGGACTCTTATCCCAGATCTGTGAGAAATTCCAAGCAAAACTAGGAACAAGAACTTGACTGCAGTTCCTTAACAAAAACAAAGCAGAAATATAAAAGGCGTTAGCTCTTTTTATGAGACCTAGTACTGCTGTGGAATGTAGGCCAATTAAATAGACCTTCCAATTTATACTAACGTCTTCTCCAAGTGCTTTATCTGGTGCTTCTACCTTGCAAGCATACTGGGGCTGGATGGTCCTAATATGCACTACAGCAGTTTCCCACAGTTACTTTACCTGGCACACAGTCTTGGCAGTGTTGTCATTTCAATTTTTCATACTTTCTATTTCTCCTTATACAGCTTCAATAACTTGTCAAATAATAATCACAGATATCAAACCACTTAGCTTATCTATTTTATTCTTATTTTTTTAGATCTGAGTAGCTTGCACTGTTCTATAAGCTCCCCAATTTCCTTAGGCATTTAAGCACTATTCTCTCTTCCCTTAAAATTAGTTTTGGAGCAAAAGGTAATAAGTGATTTTATACAACAATTTGCTATATTACTATTTTGGGGGGGGGGGGGGAGTGAGAAAGGGTTATTTTGGCTTGTCAAACTGAAAACATTTTAATGGAACGAGGAATGAAAAATTGCCTGTACAGGACATGCCTACCATGGAGACAGCCAAAGAATTAAAGTTGAGCTTGTTAAAAATATATTCTGACAGACATTTTCTGGCTGTAATTACTGACTTGATTTAATAACAACACTCTGTGGGAAACTGTCAAAATTGTTGATGGAAAGCAGGCAGGGAGGCTGGTGTGACCTGCCTTGCCTTCCAGGCTCCTTAGCTCTCAGGATGGACAGCTTTTTGGTCGCCTGTCTCACTGGGAAGGGAGAGATAGAAAGTGCTGACCAGCTGTCTGGCTTCCTGGGGTCCTTCTCTGGCCAAAAGTCAGTTCCCTGACCACAGTATTTTTCAAAAGTGCTGTTTTACGTTGTTTCTCCTAAGGAAAAATTCTAAAAATTCTAAGGATTCCACAGAATATTTCACATTTCCAAAGTGTTGTTCCAAATCAAAATGGTAAATAAATTGAAAATGGAAAAGCTTCCCTGTGCATCTAGTCACACATGGTTTGTCAGACCAGTAATCTAATAAAATGGTGGTTCTACCACTGAAGTCTGGAAGACACATTATTTCCTGTACACTGTTTCTGCTGCCTTGGGTGATTAAATCGGGCCATGCTGCAGCTGGTAAGAATGTGGGCATTGGCTTTTAACAGAGCTGGGACTTTACGCCTTTACGTAACTAAAACACTAGCTTCATAGTGTAGCTCCAGCCACACACAGGCCACTAAAAAGACCATCTGTGTAAGGCTTACTGTTGATTCCCATGCTCAGCCAGTGGCAATTCTTCTAATGACTTCAGTGAATGTTGAGGATTTCACAGGAACTGGAGAAAAATGGTTAAATGTCTGAAAAGATTTACATGGGAAAAGAACAAAACTCAAAATGAATACAGCTTAGCTAAGCAGTGACTCAGAGGGATCTGAGTGCCATCCACAAATATTTCAGAGAGGTTAAACACATGGGTGGGGAAGAACTACTCAGGATAACAAGGGAAAGGAAGCAATATGATTGCAGACAATTTGGATTGAACTGGAGTCATATCTTCTCAATAGCATGACTGGTTAGACTGTGGAACAATTTGCAAGTGAGACAGTGGTAGTCTCAGCATTTTGGCCATTTACTGCCAGATGGGGAAAACACGTGGTGATGAATAATCCTATTGTAGAAGTAGATGGACTTCACAGACTTTTCATGAGCTGTTTCTATTATGCTTTCAAGCTTCTGGGATCTCAGGATGAAAAAAGTAGAAGCAGATGAAAAAGGTAGAGGCAGGTACAGTTTTACTGCTGTTTGCTACATTAAGAAAGTAGTATCTCTAAGTAACCAGAGTTATTTTCATTTTTCATTGTCATTGCTCTTTTTAAAATCATCCTATTATTTCACTCCCTCTAATCTAAAATTTCCTTAGTTTAATAGCACTGTATTAAGATGGAACTAAAAGAATCATAAGCCATCTGCATTACTTCTTGCTTAAAACTAGATAGCAGCCATTATGCCAAACAGATAATATTTAAATAGGCTTGCAGAATTCTGTAGTTATACCAGCACTAAAAAATATATACACACATTTTCTTCCTTTTCTGACCTTGGGTAATGACAACATTAATGACTTACATTTACATAGCACTCTTCTTAAAGGAGACCAATTGCTGCACAAACTAATTTCACAGACAACATACAAAACACATTTCACTCATAAGTGTTAGGCAGTCAGTGAAAGGCTGAAGAGAGCATAACATTAGAGCTCTGGGTTTATATGGCTTGGAGAGAGGGATGTCTCCAGATGAAATAGCAGCATCATGTAGGCCAGGGCTGAGCACATCTCTTAACAGCAGTAATGACTTTTGGGACCAAGGGTGGCATGAACAGCATCACCATCTCAGCTTTGCAGGAACGAATGAGAGATTTTGAAGTGCAATGTGTGCTTTATTAAGGAGAGGAAAGGATAAGATGAAATTTGTACCACCTCAAGACAGAAAGAAAAATACTGCCCCAGCCTTAAGATTTGAAAATGTCTGTTTGAAAAGGAATTTGAAATACTGGATTTAAATTGCTTGAAGAATGTTTTCTAGGGGGTGTGGTAATGCACAGCATAGTAAAGGATGTCAGACAGAGGCATTATTTCTAACCCAGACAAGATACGTGTCCTGACATATTTACATTACCTAAAAGTTGGCTTGTGTAATGCAAGCAGAAAGAAAAAATCACAACTGCACCAGGGTTTCAACTCTGTGAACCAGCATGCTCCATATGCTCTTCTTTAACTACCCACACCTTTTCCAAGCCCCTTACCAACCCACATCTGAGCTACAGCAGAACATACTGAATGGCCATGAAGTAAGGCCCAGATATTAAGAAACTCTAAATTTTATTCATGCACTGACATCTCTCTCCAAGAGTCTGATGTCCTTAGCCACCAGAGGCTTTCAAAAGCACCTACATTTAAGCTTGGAAAATGTTTGGAAGACAAAACGTGCTTATAGCCTAGCACTTAGGTAAATGAGAGAAAATCAGGGCAGAAACTGTCATGTTGTATAATTCATGTTAATTGCAATTCATGCTGTTGGGTAAGTGCTTAATATTAAACAACTGAACAAAGATAGGTGAGATCAATAGAACAGGTTTCCTGGAATAAATGATCTCCCAGGAAGAGAGTGAAGGAGATATGCTCTGTCCCAGCCTTTTTGTCTCAGCACTCCTGGAGTACAGAGCAACACAAAAGAGGTCATGAAACAGAATGAGGACAGAGGTGCTGAAAAAAGCATTGAGCATCCCTACAACGTGCAAAAGCACAGTGACTGAGGGGTCAGGGAAGAGACCGAAGAGCATAAATGAGATGGAGGTGAAGTACAGCTCAATCAAGCTTCAGCTGATTGTCCAAAGAGGCACCCGCTGTGGACAAAACAGCACCTGAGCAGATTGCTGGTGAGAGGAAAGTGCAAAGCTAGAAACCAGGATAAAGAGATGGTTACAATAATTGATCTGAGAGGATGAAAGGAGGGACAAAGGTTTTAGAAGTAGACTCAGAAGGGCTGCAACTATATTGGCCCAGATTCCAGGCTTCCTTCAACATAAAGGGGCCTTTACTTTTCATAGGATGGGCTTAAAAAGCCAAAGGTCTTTATATTTTGCTAGCCACACTGCTCTCCCCAGTGGAGCCCTTAAACATGAATTTCTGAGTGCTGGATCCATCAGTTCCTGCACAAAGTTTGCTCCTGATGCAGGGAAACTCTTGTTAGGGAAACAATTTACAATCTCATGTTATTGGCAGAACTGATTTGGAATAGTTTTTATACCGTATTCCTTGCCTTGCCTACAGCTCAGGCTCTCCCTGTGAAGTCTCCTCAGCAGCAGCCCCAGCACATCGCCGACCACATCAGGCAGCAGCCACCCTGTAAGGATCTGACAGGGTGAACCAGTCAGGTCAGGTTGCCCAGTGGACTCGGCTTTCTAAAAGGCCATGCTACACCTATGCCTGGAGCATCATGTAGATGTAAGGCATTTGATATTTTAAGATTTCAAAAGATCAGGCCGAGTGGTGTCGTAGAAAAGTGGAGAGAGAAAAGCTGAAGTTTGCCAAAGGCAAACACAAAATAACAGAGAAAAAAGGAGCATCAACATTGCATCAAACTTTATATTCGCTAAAATCTTCAGTGTAACTCCACTTACTTCAGTGACTCCAGGGTGCATTTGGCCCACTGGATAATGGTCTACACTCTGGCTCTTGTATTTCTACCATGTACTTGGATAAAAGGAGTCTGTCTAGCTTTCTGCCTACTCCTCCTGAGGGAAAGGTGTTTTATTACGACAGGAGCAACATGCAATGGGGTTCGCTCTGTACCTCTCACCAACAAAAGCCAAAGATGACTGTGACCTTCTGAGATTTCATACTTTACAATCAACCAAATGTGAAAAGGGCTGGAAGCCCTCAGCCATGAAAAAGAAAAGGAGAAACCTATCTGTCTGATGCTTTTGTTGCACATAGCTTTTCATTTTAGGCCTCCTTTAATCCAATATAGCAGCCTATAAAATATATCTCCATTCTACCATCTCTTTTAAGGGAAGTCTCTTGATGATTTTTTGTTCTCTGTTTTTGCTCAGTCGGATTGTATCATGTTTTTTCTCTTCAAATTTTCTTTCCTCCTTAGGCTTTCAAGCTCATTTCTCCTTTACTCTATCTAGACCCATCAATCCCTTTTCTTCCACCTACCCAATGTCTCATATTTTCTCTTTGAAACAAAGACAGAACTCGAGTGTTTTCAAGTCCTCAGGTCTCTAAAAATCTGTACAAATTCAGTCCTTGATCCTAGGTGCCTTTTGTGTTATCAATTCACTTTGTAAAAAATTTAAAGCTGTATAAAAATTAGTTTTAATGGTAAATATTAATGTATTTTTGTGGAATGTCTAAAGCAAAGCAAAACTTGAATGTCAAGAAACCTGAGAAAAATTATAGAATTATCTTTGAGAGCAGCCCTGTGGAGAAGGACTTGGGGATACTGGTGGATGAAAAATTGGACCTCAGCTGGCAATGTGTGATTGCAGCCCAGAAAGCCAATCATACCCTGGGCAGCATCAAAAGAAGAGTGGCCAGCAGGTCGAGGTAGGTGATTTTCCCCCTCTACTCCGCTCTCATGAGACCCCACCTGGAGTACTGTGTCCAGCTCTGGAGTCCTCAGCACAGGAAGGACATGGACCTGCTAGAGCAGGTCCAGAGGAGGGCCGCAAAAATGATCAGAGGGATGGAACACCTCTCCTTTGAAGAAAAGCTGAGAGATTTGGGGTTGTTCAGCATGGAGAAGAGAAGGGCCCAGGGAGACATTTTTGTGGCCTTCCAATAAATAAAGGGAGCTTATAAGAAAGACAGAAATACTTTTTACCAAGGCCTGTAGTGACAGGACAAGGAGCAACAGTTTTAAACTGAAAGAGAGTAAATTTAGATTGGAGATAAGGAAGAATCTTTTTACGATGAAGGTGGTGAAACACTGGCACAGATTTCCAAGAGTTGTGGATGCCCCATCATTGGAAGTGTTCAAGGTCAGGTTGGACAGGGCTTTAAGCAACCTGATCTAGTGCAAGATGTTCCTGCCTGCAGCAGGGGGGTTGGACTAGATGATCTGTAAAAGGTCTCTTCCAGCCCAAACCATTCTGTGATTCTATGATTCTTTAATTATTGAATTGCTGAGATCTGTAAACACTGTCCATATTCTTTCCATTCAGTATAAAAGGTAACCCTTCTTTAAACTCCTGGATCAACACTCCTGAAGGCGAAGATGGGAAATCAAGTTTCAATCACAGTTGCTTAGTTTCAGTGTTTTTCAAGAATTTGGCTTTTCCAACCAAATAAAGATATCTACTGATGGTACAGTAAACACTATTAAATACCTTAAAGAATATGGTTTCTATTACTTCCTTTCTTAAACTGGGTAGCCATCTTGTCTTAAAAAGTATAGCTTATCCCCTTCTGGGGAGTCTTACAAAAGGATTTATGGAAGGTACATGTGAGAAAATGTGGACCACTAGTATATATAGCAGCAACAGTATAAAATAAAAGCATCTCCACTCAGTTATTAAGCTGAGATGCCCCCATTTATCAGCTGTGATTTATACAGAACTCAGACATTTAGGGATTCCTGGCTGATATCAGTTTCAAATGCCTGGGTCAACTGATACCTGATTTTGACTTAGTTTTCCATCTGAATTCCTGTACTAGTACAAATAAAGTCAGCAAGTAGCCACTAGGATTTCTCCTTCAGTTAGCAGAACCAAAGCTGCAGTCAGAAAGTGGAACTCCAGTAAAAAAAACAACAACAAAATCTTCTTAATATCTTCCTGACTCTTATAAGAGCAATCAATTTTCTGGAATGATAATTTAGGTAAAGGCCCCTTCTATTGCAACTGCAGCTCACTCCTTTTTTTCCTATATTAATTAAATCACATACAGAGCATAATATTCCAGACAAAATTCCATTGCATTAAAAGTTCAGAAACATGGTTCATTTTGTATAATAAATGCATCAGAAGAGCCATTCTGTATTCATCACAGATGGGTATGCCCCACTAGAATATTAAGTCAACCTTTGGGCAGGCCATGCTTCCTAGGATTCAGTGTGTATTGTGGCTTCAGCTGAGTAGGTGGATTAGCAGTGTCTCTCTCCAGACTGATGAAAAGTATATTTTTTTTTCTTATCTGGAGTATAATATGCATTAGCAGCCAAACAGATTCTTTGAATTTAATTAACTGAAAGCCCTACAGTAAAGGAGAATAACTTCCAGTTGACCCAACATAAGAACAGCCTTCTTCATGAGCATTTGAGATAAAGCCCTGGTGTTCATGCAAATTACTATCTGAATAATAAATATGTTTTATGCATATTTATGATTGAATAAATGAAAACTGGGAGTAGTAAACTTCAAAAAAAAACTCAAAACAACTTTACTGTAAAGCTGTTACAGCTTGTTTGGGATACACAAAGTTGAAAATTTCCATTAAAAAGCAAGATACATCACTCCCCTGCAGCCATTCTGAACACACTGGCTGGAGTTTTTTGGTTCGCTTTTCTTCTTTTGTTAGAGCTAGACCCAAAATCACAACCTTTTAATCTCAAAAATAATCTTCAGAAAATGTGTGGGTTTGTTAAAAATAGTGTCAACATGACAATGTGTGAAAAGATAATCTGTCTCTGTGCATAAATATTTGGCGTAACAGTCCTATATGGCAAAGGCTAGTGCAACTGGGCAAAGGGAGGTGGAGGGGAGAATGTAAGCAGGAACTTCACTCAGAACCTTCCTTTTTTTCCTCTCAAACTGAACGTGAACCAAAGCATCCTGAAAAGACTGAGATACTTAGATATTTTCAGGCTTCTGAAAGAGCAGAATCGGCAATGCCTGACCATGAAGGGGAGTTCTTAAGTGATTTCCAGTCTTTTCAAGTGAAAACATTAGAAGTGTGGGGTTTGCAGCAATCTGAGATCACAAGATGTTCCAACATCGTTAAGTGTCTTCATCTTCCGCAGTCAAATGCTTTTAAGTTCGTTTAAAACTTTTTCCCCCACATTGGTGAATGTATCCCTTGTTACTGAAAATAATCCTTCCTCAGTAATTTCAGCTTCTGCAGAATGAGATGTCAGTCCTGCAACATTATCTACATCGATAAATGCAGAAAGAAACCTGGGTTTCACTGAAGAACCTGCCCCTGGTTTTTGGCCCAAGGCATGATTAAGTGGTGTTCTTTCTTGACTCTGTGCTGTAATAATAGAGTATCTGGATCATTTTTCTGCCAAATAGGTTTGAATGGAGGAAAACCAAACATCATAATATAAAGGTTTGCACCAACTTCTTGGACTGTTTTAAAAACTAATTTCTGAAAGTAATTGGCCATTATCTGAATACCAAGAAACACAAAAGAATTTGCGTTTTAAATTCAGCATGGTTATTTCAAAATCATCAAATCCACTTTAGGTTTTGTTAATTGTTTTCATGTTCACTGTAAGAAACCTACACCTCTTTCAGTGAGGGTGTAATTGGCATAAACCTGTTGTCTTTTGACTGACATTTAGCTCAAAGACTTTTTGGATGCATAAGACAGTTTCAGCAGGAGCAAATGTAAAGTACTTCCCCCCACCTCCCCCAGCTCCTCTTCACTGATGAGGAACTCAGGCTCTCTGGTTTCCTGGGAAGAAGAAAAGGTCCACTGTAATATAATAAGGATAAGGCTTCCTGAAAAGAAGGACCTGGGGGGAAAAAAAAAAACCCACCACCACAACAAAAACCAAACATTCAGTGATGTGCATTGAATGATTTGAAAGGCTTGTGGCAAGAACTCCATGTACAGTATTCCTAACTGGGTTTTTTTTCCAATCTAACTTTGGAAAGTCAGTCTTGTATGATGCAGCTGACTTTAATGCTAACTAAAAAAATAAACAAATAAATAAAAGGCAGTATCATTTGCACCTCAAAATGCAAAATGAAAAATACTTTCCTCTGCAAAACGTACTTTAAAGACTAATTTCAAACTAGTTGCTATGACTACCACAACACGCTTAAAGATATCTGCTTTAAAATGTCATCATCCTGCCATCGTGTGCCCATTTGTGGTACTGCTCACAAAGTCTGTATTTAATATTGAAATTATGACTCAGTTGTAAAACTTGGACATTTTTATCACTAGAAAAATACATGTTGCAATATAAACATCAGGTTTTAAGCACTTAGAATTATTAATATGCTATGATGCTGAATGAGAATGATTAATGCATGTATATAAACGTGATGCAATAACTGTTTTTGCTTCTTTTACTTCAGAGCCAATGATCTATAATATAAAACAGTTGGGAAACCAACAGCTAACTTGATGACATTGGTACCATTAACACTTTACTTGAAGAAAAATGAGTCATTTCAGTCTTGGGCTTTCTTGCTTTGTCCCAGTGTCATTCAGTTCTAGACTGTGTAGAAAATCACTCATCTTGCACCCCATTGCTATACTTAATCAGTTGCATTAATCAGGTATGCCGCATCACATTACCCAGTTTTAGCAGACTGTATGCAGCACAAGATGGGAAGAGGAGGGAAAGCTGCTTCTTGTTCTTTTTAGGCTACAGAAACCAAAATCTCTTTCAATGTCTGAGTGCATATCCAGCCAGCTCCCAGCTCTGTATTAGAGCAATATGTGGGCACGCACCAAACTCTCCCTCCTCTTCCACCGGGAGATCCCCAAGCACATACCCTTAAATCCCAGTAAGTAAGTACAGACACATTTCTTTTCCCCCTCTGTATTACTGAACAGCCATAGGACCTCATCTGTTTGAAGTAACAACCCCTCAGTTTCTATTACAGCCTCAACATTGAAACACTGATCAAAAACCTTTCAAGCCACATAAATGAGAAGGTAGCAGCCTCTTTTCTCATCTACTTCTTTAGCACTAGACTATGTTGAGTTTGCATCACCCTCCTAACCCCCTTGCTGACAGATGACAGTTTGCTGTGTAAATGCAAAGCTGGAAGAGAGAGACAATACATTGCCAGCTGGCCAACATGAAAGTGAATTCACACAGCACTGATCTGTAGTCCCGAGCCACTGAGTATATCACTTTAACCATGTAAATTTAAAAAAAAAAATAAAAATAAAAATGGCTGAAATAGCTCAGGACCCCCAGGAAGAAAGCATTCACAACTTCCATAAAACCTGAAACTCGGAAGGTGTGATTGAAAATAAGTCACTGAAATTCTCTAGCCAGCTGTTACAGATGAAGCAGAACATCCACTAAAAAGTTATTTAAAATCTCCACAAGGAGCCTGAAATATCCCTGCTCCAGCTGAGGCAGGTTATAACTGTTAACTATCCATGTATAACCTTATTCAGTAAGATAACTCAGAAATGGGAAGCTATGCTACCTCCAGAGCAGAGCAACTCAATATTGCCTGGGCTGATAAAATGTTTTGCATCTGTTGCCGTCCTACCATTGCACACATTTAGGTCCTTCCAATGGCAGCCAGCCACTGACAAGCTCTCTACAAAGTTATCTCACTAAAAGCAGTTCAGTTTCTTCATTTAATCATCTACCCTCTTTCCCGTTATGATCAGAAATGAGATTAAAGGCTACCACTAAGAACAGAGCTGTCAGAGGCAAGAAGCACATCTAGTTCTCCCCGTCTCTTTGACAAACTGATGGATTTTGGTGTCTCTGCTCTGACACCAAAGACCTAATCTTGCAAATAGTTACTCACACAAATAGTCCCATTGATTGCAGTGGAAGTAACTTCCACAAGTTTGCAGAATGCCCTCCTTCTGCTATGCACATGCTGTAGCCATTACTCAGCTGCTTGAGCAGCTGATGAGAAATGAATGTAATTAGACTTTCAGGGCAAAAGCCCAATGAGTTTACATGGATACTAGCTGCACATATCCTCTGCAAGGGCCAACAATTCAGTCTGCAAAAGCATTTTACCTCAACCATTTTATCTGCTTATGTTTTACTTCAAGAAAATCTAAATTTGTGAACTGGTCAAAACCAAAGCCTGTACTAAGGACAAGTCTTCTGGGTCCAGACTAATGGGATCTGGCAGGCTAGTTTAATCCTCGTGGTAATTTGTGGCAACAGAGATACCAAAGTCTCCTAATCTTGGAATAGTACCAAACATATGTAATTAACTCAGCATTGCTTCCTGCCACAGCTTATTGCATTTGGATGCTGCAAATTTTCCTCCCGCACCCTGATGCCCATTTTGCAACAGGAGCCGTCATCTGTGATAAGCGTTTCCACTGCCTTGCAGCACAGGAGGGCTCTCTCCTACCTCGAGCAATTAGATTCAAGCATTATCCAAATAAATAATTATAAGGTTTCCTGTATTCTTAATGTGTTGTAGCATAGAATAACTTGATACAATGATAAGGGCATAATAGGATTTTTACGGGACAGAGGAAAAAAGGCAACCTGGCTCTCACACCTGATCTGCTCCACAGGCCTGTGCTGCTGACAGGGCAAGCCCAGAGCAGATGAGTGACCATCTCTTCTCCACAGCAGTGTGTTTGGGTCCATTTAGTTAAAGAATCTGTGCTAAACATAAATGATTCAGTGGGCTGTTACACAGCCAGCCAGCTTTGTTCACAGACATTATTAGCTACGCCAATAAATCTGAGTCATGACTTGATTATAGTGCTGATAAGAAGGTGGGTGGTGAAAAGAGAACTCTTACAGGTTTGAAAAATAGGACTGGTAGAGATCTCAAGAGGTCATCTAGACTAGTCTCCTCCCCTGCCCAAAGCAGGAACAGTTACATGGATACAGTTTTCAGATGACACCCAGGCTACCAGTTGTTTGTTAAGCTTGTTCTCAGAAAACATCAGTGGTGACGGGGACTATGCATTATCCCAGAAAAATCTATTTAGTGCTTCCCTGTTCTTACTTTCAGGATTTATTTGGTACTGTCTGAAAAATCTCTGCAACTTTATGTGTTGTTTATCTCTTCTCTGTGTTCTATTTTGGTATATTACCATTTAATTCATACAATGTATAGTGTTGTCCCTTATTTGAAGGTGTTTCATGGGTACATTTCTATTCTCACTGATTCTAGATCAAATTCATTGCATTTGGCAGAACGGCTCTCGCATCGCCTTTGAGTGGAGACCCTTATGCTGTGCAGTGCCTTGCTGTTGGAGCACACATCACGTGTCGTTTCCTTCTTTGATCTTTAGAATTAATATTGTTCAAAAGCCTCCCTTAAGCATTCATATTTTCTGATGTGCACCCATGTGTAAAAAAATGTCATGATACCAAAGAACATGCATCTACAAATATCTGTTTGCTTGTGCAAAGTGGGAGGCATGGAATTTCCTCCATAAGTCTGCAAATAAACTTTGCAAGCTGAGTGGGCTTTTACACTTTTTACCATGTGCTGTATCATTCATGCATTGATGTGAAATCCCTTTATGAGCCAAAGACCAGCTCACTTCACCGCATACTTCTAGTCCTGTACTTCACAAGGTGTCTGGCACTTAAACAATGTGCTTGTGCACACTGTTTGTGCAGAGGGGTCATAGGAACAAGCTGAAGCTTGGACCACACAGTTTATCTGTTAGCCCAGTCCCTAGCTCTGTATTGAGATCATTCAATGAACTTCCTTCAAGATGCATCTGTTACAGAGGGGCTAGCCCTAAGCAACCTTAACACACCTCACTTTTTATCAGCTGGCCTTGGAGTAACAGCCCTAACATTCAGCATAATTCCCTCATCCTCTCCGAAACTTCCCATCATACAACCAAAACAAGAGAAAAACCCCACACATCTGGACACACTGCGCTAACCCTGTCCTCAGACAGATCCAGTCAACAAAAGCCACTCACGAACATATTGAGCTGGAGCCAGTGATCTGTACTGAGCACAGCCTGGCTTCAGGCCAAGGCATGGTAGAATATCCATCCTCAACCCTGGCCTTCTCGGAGGGCATGTAGTACTGCTGACTATAGTGTATTACTGCTCAAGAGAAAGGACAGGGGACTCAGGAAATGCTTTAAAATGCATTCAGTGTAGGAATGGAAGGACCTGAAGTCCTCCTCAAAGGGGTCCTGGAGAACTGTGGTAGAAGTTGCAGCTTCAGCAACAGACCCATGCCATTCTCATGCAGTGTCTAAATGAAGGCATCAGAACAAATAGAGAAGCATCATTGATGCAAACACCAACATTTGCAAAGTTCTCCTTGTCCTTCACCACATACAATAATGCCTTTGATTGAGTTGGTTGGAAAAGATCAATTCATAGATGATTAACAGCTACTTACATCTGAGGAAGAATATTACTTGAGCTAGTAGAGGAAAGTTTGCAGCTACTGAGTGAGAAGACCTTTTTGGCTGAAGGTAACTGACTTTCAGTGGAAGGGCCTTTTCTAAGAAAATACACACCTGAAAAGACAATGCAAAGTTCCCATCCCACCATCCAGAAGTAATGTTTTCTTTCAGATTTCCAAAGTAAGAGCAGCTAATCCTCTGCATCAGTAGATGCTGACCAGCCTTAATACCTTCCTTCAGCGCTTACTGTCTGAACTGCAGCAGGGCACTATTACCGAGCAAGATGATTTCTAACTTCACGCCTCCAAGGATGCTCCAAAGCATTCAGCATGGTGTAGATTGGCATTCAGTAGTCTAGGGCCTGGGATAGTAAAATATCCTTCATGGTTCCCAGCATGCTAAGTGCTGCGCAATCATACTGTCACTGGCTGCGGGTAATGGGGTGAACTGCATTCACATGGGAAACAGAACTTTCTTACAACAAACTTCAAAAAAATACCCCAAAGTAGTCTGGAAGCTTTGGAGAGTATTAACCCATCCCAATAAAAGCATCTACAGCCTTGACCTTTCTCTTGATGTCTGCTAAAAAATGGAAAAGAATTTCCCATAGGAATGATCCAAGATTGAGAAAATAGTATGAAGGGCAGTTTTGTTTCCATTTTCCTGGAAATTTTCAAGTATCTGTCAGGAAACCAGCCTCAGTTCTGTGGCTTCTCCCAGCCCACAGTCAGCTTCCTTAACCCCCATCATCCAAGCCCTCCCAGTGAGCCTAGCAGCAACGTGAGCATCTTTTGTTCTGTCTACACCAACACATCCTTACTGCAGGAACTCTAAAATACTGCCAAATTTCAGCTGAATTAAAAACATCCAGGTATTTGGATTTTCATCCTGAATGATAACACAGACAAAAAGTCACCTGAAAATTCAGAATTTAAGCTGAAATGTGAAGCTACTGTTTCACATGCAATTAGTGCTGTTCTGGAATACACATTAGCATTTATTGCTTTTGCAAGGTGACAGATTATCTTTGTTCCTATTTATCCTTTACTGCAGAGATATGCCATTCTGTGAGATAACATACATAAATTTAATTTAAATCAACTTCACAATTTCCCCTATAGCTAAAATTCAACTGAGGGAAAAAAAAAAACAAAAAAACAACAAAAAAAACCCCACAAAACTGCCTTAGTTCTATAGCAAATCATTAACACTTCCCATTAAGTTGACCAAGGAACAAAAAATATTATTGTGACTTTTGTGGATGAAATTACCAAACTTTTTAATACTGGCATCATTCTCTGTTTCTCTGCAACTGACTGAACAATTGTACCTCCACTATCTGACCTGCTGTCTAACTCTTACTTGATTTTCTGCTGACTCTGTGCTATTTTTCCCCTCTCTGTATTAATAGGAAGTTTAAGGTCTTTGTTTCTGGTATCAGATTTAAATATCATTTTGTTGGCATGCTTGCATGAGGCTGATGCATGCTGACTGCTACTCTTTGTTGTTTCAGTCCTCACAGTAGTTCACATTGCTTTAGTTCACTAAACCAGGAAACATTCATTTGGGCAGCCTGGTCAATGACTCTCTTTTGGTGTTAACTATTACTATCTGTTAACTAACTCCTCTGTTTATGGCAGGTTTTTTCCTCAGATTAGCTGGTAGGAAACTTTTGTACCTTTAGAGGAACAAAGGAGCAAACAGAGCTGCCGTAGTTTTATTGAAGTAAGAATTAAAAAAGACCTGTCAGATCATCAAATTAATCACTTGATAAATACAGGACTATTGTCTATTTCTGTCCCAGCTGTCAGCAACCTGAACACCAGGAAGCAATTTTATTTGACTGCAGATTTGGCTTTTAGCTGCTGCTCCACAACGGGGCTGTGACTGGGCAGGTTGAACTACGTTCCTGAGCCCCATGGGTTTGCAGCCAGAAGCCAGGGCTTTAACTACCTGTCTCTGTCATTGCAGCATGCCGAGCAGAGCCAGGGGACAATAGGCTGCTTGGATGAACTTTGCTGAGAGTTAAAGCTCTCCACAAATACAGAACGTGTCTTTTGGGGTTAGAAGAGAGAATCCCACAGCACTTTACACTTCCTGCATTCATAATTTTTTTTATTCCTCATTTTGAGTAAAACCCACATTTGAGACTTAGCAGGTTGGAAAGCAGAGAGGGAAGGCAATCAATACTTGCAGAGTGTGAATTCTTGAGAATCAAAGATAGTTGTACCAGATGTCCACAAACTGTAGAGCCTGAAGTCTTCTTGGTGACAGAGTGATTACTCCTTGCAGCTATGGACCATGTACGCTTGAAGTTGTCTCTGCACTCAAGAAAAGAGGGGGGTGCATATTTGAAAGAATACTCGGATATAAGACTTCTTATTCATCTTCACTGAAAGAAAAAAAAATTAAAGGGAACACAGAGTTCCCTTTGCAGCCCACAAACTATGGGCAAACAATAAAAAACAGCTAAAGTCTTTGGTTTATGTAGGTCAGGCACTCTACATGGTAAAACTGGCCTATCATTGCACATAAATTTACATACCTGCAAGAAGTTAGAGAAACCAACTGTTTTGATTTACTCATATATTTTTTGCCTGAAAGATGGGATAATGTACTTACGTACAAATAATTCAAAAGCAAAACCACTGAATGAGCCCACTGCATCCCACACCTGAATACACTGTGGAGAACATGCACAGCAGTTCAGAGAGCAGCACCATGGAGCTACACCAAAGAGGAACATGGTCTGCTGCAGCACCAGCATCTTACTAACCTTTCCTACTATAGCATCTCTGGTACTTGAAGTGTAACAGATAAAGTGCAAAAACTCTCATGAGTATTAAGAAAATATGGGGAAATTATTGATTTTGTGAAAATGTTTCAGCCATTCTTCAAGATTCACTGCAAGTCTAGCTTCTCTTGTTGCTGGGATTATTTCCGTTATAGTATTTGACATAAAGAAAAATTTATCAGGATTATAATATGCATACATGAGCTCAGTTGTATAACTCAGCATTTACTGAGCATTATCCTTTGTTGTGCTAATGGGTTTTTTGGCTTTCTTCAATTTTCATTGTCAAGTCACTCAGTGAAGAGACAGTCACAGCAATCGTTTACAGAGAGTGACTTAAATTACACAGCAGTATGTAGCAAGATGGAAAGGATCCTATCTGGTGTCAGCTGCAAGGGGAATTTCTGTAAGCTGAATGCCATCAGTGAATAGAAACATAGCCAGCAATTCAAGCAATAAACGTTACAGTGTCTCTGTGATTTACAGTGACCTATTTTACTTCTGATTAGAGTCACTAAGGGCAGTAGCTCCAATGATACAATGGCACTGATGCTGTCACCTGGCACTTCCCAGCCTCAGGGTGCTCTTGGACCACTTTTCACACCAGCGCAGAGCAGGTCTGCAGGTCTCTGTGTGGGTTTTGGACACATGTCTTGCTTTGTCCTTTGTGGAGAAGAGCCAGTTTCAGTACTAATGCTTCCGTGATAAGCTACACAAAGATTTGGTGAACACCATAAGCAACAGTCTGTCTGTGCCTGTCTGAGAGGTGATGATCAGGACATGCTGTCCAGAAGATGCTCAGTACCTTCTGGCTTACCTCTCTGGAGATGATTTGCACTAGATCTTAAAACTCTGCCTTCACCGTGGAAAGGGGCTGAGTTTCATTCTGACAGCAGGATAATTACCGTGCAGTAGTTAGATGGCTGCAAAGTCCCAGTGGCACCAAGGGCACTAGTCTTTTTGACAGGTTGAAAGATAATGGCAACGCAAGTGAGGGAGCTACGCCACTGCCCAACTTCAGATGAGTCAGATAAGTACCCAGTCAAGGAAGCTGGTCTTCTCCTACTGTTAATAAAGAGAGAGGCAAACCTTTCCAGAATGCAGTTCAGAAGAGGAGCCAAAATTAAATGCATAGAAGTGCATATGACTCTGCCAGCGGTTCACTTTGTAAAGAAGTCTAGAGTATTTTACCTCCACTAGCATCTTCGTGTCTGAGGTAACACTGAGTCATTCTGAGGGGACACTGGCCTTTTATGGGAATGAAACGAGGCCCTTGTTATAGCAGGCCCTTGTTATAGCAAGCCCTTGTTATAGCAGCATCCCACACTTGCTTGATGCATTACATTGCCCTAATGTCTGTACATTCACTTCAAAAACAGCCTAATCCACCTTGCATCCAAATATAAAAGTCTCCAGATGTAGTACTTCCACTTATATCCTCCAGTATTCATAACTATGTATATGGGATGAATATTCAAAACTATAATCTTGGCATGCCCCAGACTAGTTCAGGGATGACAAATATAACTTCTGATCACACTCTGTTCACGTGGAAAAGTTAGAACAGCTGCTGCTATTTGAGTTCTCACAGACAGGGAGTTAAATTACCTACAAATAGACATAGCAAGCATAACTCAGAAGGCAGACAGCACTGGGAGGTGTGCCGGTGCAACCTGCCTCTCCACAGACACAAGGGCTTGCAAGGGCATACCTGGAAGACAAGCTGCAAAGCTGCCCTCTGTAGTGCTTACGTTAGGGGAAACACGCCTCCCTCTCACCCCCTGCACCTTCAGAGCTGGAACCAAGGTTTCTGGAGCACCTTCATGCTTTTTTTTGTTTTGGTTTTGGTTTTTCGTTGTTTGTTTTATGCATCTTCAAACACTAAACAAGTGGCAATGAAAATCTTATCCAAGGAGTTTACTGACCATAAAAAGAACTCAAGGACAGAACACAGTGAAATAGATAAACCTTGCTGTAAACTGTTTTGAAATACGACTCATATAGGTGGTTAAAGAGAGGGAAAGCAAAACACATTCATCTTAACGTTTAGAGTTTGATTCTGTTCCCCCAATTTCCTTGACTAATCTCCTGGTCCTACCTCATCAGCTGTAAATATGCGCCTGTATAACAACCATAGCTAAACTCCAGCAGCTGGGCAAAGAAGTTAATATTCTTCCTCAGAGTCAGCCAGTGCATTTTTAATGGCATATGTGGGATTTTTTTTTTTCCCAAAAAGTAATTTCTTTTGTTAGCAAGAATATGAAGATAAGCTCTTAGAAATACCTGCACAAACCTATCTTCTGACCTCTGCCTTTCTCCATTTTCCTACTAGCTACTCTCCAGGCAGTCAGCAAAAACATCACAGGATTTACACAGCCAGCAACTCTATAGGCAATGCAAAATGAATTGCAATGTCGGAACAGCAGAAAATGCTGACAACGGAAGTAGATTCGACTCATCAGAAAAAAATTAAATCAGACAACATTTCTTAGAAAAGAGCAAATTTTAAAAACAAAATATTAGTATTCTGTGAGAAAAATGGACAAGACTTTTTGGAGAAATTAAAGAAAAAAATCATTTGCTCAAAAATAATTTAAGTCTTGGAGAAATGATTAATCATTAATAGAGAGTTGGAAAGTAAAGATGGAAGAAACCTAAGAGGTCATCTAGCCTATTTCCCTGCTACTCCAGTATTTCAAACTGTCTGAGCTCTTTCAGCACAAGAACTGCCTTTGAGGTGTACTTCTAAGACTTTCTCTGCTATAGATGTTCATGGAACACATGTGAACAGAATCAAAGAGATGTCCTAAACTAAACCGAAGATTTCATTCCAGGTGAGATTCAACTTATTGTAGAATTTGTTCTATCAGTCGGGTCAGAATGAATATATCAATTAAGCAAAGCAATAATTAGTCCAGTTTTACACCCCAATTGTAATATTATTGCACTAATTACTGTCAATTTGTATGATCCAGCGTGGATTATCCAACATGGACTGCCAGACAGTGACCTTCAGCTTCTCATTTTTGTTGATAACTGAAAGAGCTTGATTGCAATGGTAAGAAGACATGTTTGTCACTATACAGCTCCCATTTTTTCCTATTTCTTCGAGCTGACAGCAGGTAACTCGACCTGAAAAAATGAATAGGAATACAATTCATAGAAATGTCAACCAGGCATTGCTTCAATGCATTTCTCTAGCATCAGTGTAAAGTGCCAGGCATTCTAAATGTTCTTCTTCAACTCACTGGACTGTGAAACTACTTTGAAAGCAAACCTTGAAATTGTGCTTACAAAACCTTCACACTGATGAATTTAATTTACTATCTTTTTCTGGAAACAACAAATGTACATTAAAGTTCTGAAACAATGGCAAGTGCAGAGGAAATGACAATATAATTCTTATTGACAGCTTCCTATCTGTCCTAGTTCTCTGCACACTTTAGGCCTATTTTTTGATTTTGTGGGGATTAATATTTAGAAAATAACTTTAAGCTTTAATTACACAGAATATATAGGCAGCACAAACTGCCATTCTCAAATATGCAGTTATTCTGTCAGGGAAGATACCAATGATTGGTTTAAAGTGTAACATTGCCCATATTTATTCATGCGGCAGAAAAGAGAATGTAGTTACATAAATACTTGCATAAATATAAATCAGCAGAGACATGAAATTTAAAAAAAAAAAAAGGCAGTCTTAAGAGGAAGATGCTTTTTTGTTTTGCCGGTTGTTTTCCACTCTTTAATCAAATAATGCATTCCAGAAATCTGTATTAGGTTCTGATCCTGCAAACACTTGCAATATGTTTAAGGTCGGGTGCCTTGTCCCACTGATTAGTTAATTTAGTTCTGTGTATGATGAAATTGCACGACAGGAAATCCATCTTGCCCAGCACTCATCTTGCTGTTCTCTCAGGCTTTGTTACTGAGATGGGACAAAACCAAGTGCAATGCAGCTTTAAGTCAGCACATTCCCACTGGAGTTCAAGAAAGAAAAGACTTCTGCTCTCCTGAGTAAAAGCTAAAGTACTTGTAAAATAATCTTAACTCATACTCCTATTTTAGACACCGCAAAGACTTATTCCAGAAGATGAGAAAAGAAACTATCAGGTCCCCTGTCTGTGTGTCCTAAATTGACCAACATACCACAAACCATGAGGAAGATGTATAACACACCTGAAAAGTTCTCTTACAGACTTGAACTGCTTTTACAAGTTGCACGTTTTTTAGTTTAAAGAAACTGGACCAGAATGATCAGATAAAAATACATCTGTACTAACAACCTGATTCTAGAAGTGCCAGGAGGCAACGAGCTGGAACAATGTTTTTCGTTCTGTGACATCCAAGAACTGTTCTAAAGGATGCATGACCTTTAATTAAGAGAAGGCAATTTATGATTAAATTCACTATGTGGAAGTCCAAAAATTGTCAGTCTGAAAATCAAGACTGAAAAGATACTCTGAAAACGTCCAGGCAAAAGTGTATTGATTATAGATTCAGAGTTTGACAGAAACAGTAGATCTGTGAATCACTACGTGAAAAATTTTATGGTTTGACTTAGACCTCACTCCAAAAGTCAAACCACTGTCCATACATGAATAATTTTTTCCTCTTAATTTGCCTGACTTACATAAATATAAATGTATTTGTCATTGAGCTGCCTAGTCCCCTGTCTGCTTAAATCTATCATGGTTTTCCTTGAGCCTTCTTGATTTAGACTTCTGAAGGGTTATTCTAAGAGGTAATAAAAGAAGCTATCATATTCCCCATCCTTATTTGTCCCCTAGATGATGACCATTACATTGAGGCATTGAGAAAACTGTGTAACACCAGATATCTTTGATCTGTAGGCAGAGCTAAAAAAATAAATCAAATGAGCTTTGTGATTCCTTTTGTCCCTGCATTGGAACAAATTTATAGAATACATTATGAGCATTCAAACTTTTACCTATGCAGAATATTAAGAAAGATTGTACTGGTTTTGTCTGGGATGGAGGTCATTTTCTTCATAGTAGCTTGTATGGTGCTATGTTTTGGAATTGTGATAAAAACTGCTGATAGCACACCGATGTTTTAGCTATTGCTGAGCAGTGCTTACAGAGTGTCAAGGCCATTTCTGCTTCTCACATTGACCCTCCAGCGAGTGGGCTGGGGTGGGCAAGAAGCTGGGAGAGGACACAGATGAGACAGCTGACCCAAACTGACCAAAGGGACATTCCATACCATATATGACGTTGTACTCAGCAACAGAAGCTGGGAGAAAGAGTAAGGGGGGACGTTGGGAGTGATGGCGTTTGTCTTCCCAAGTAACTGTTACGGGTGACGGAGCCCTGCTTTCCTGGAGATGGCTGAACACCTGCCTGCCCATGGGAAGTGGGGAATGAATTCCTTGTTTTGCTTTGCTTGCGTGCACGGCTTTTGCTTTACCTATTAAACTGTCCTTATCTCAGCCCATGAGTTTTCACACTTTTCCCTTTCTGATTCTCTCCCTCACTCCATTGTGGGGGGGGAGCGAGTGAGCGCCTAGGTGGGGCTTGGCTACCTACCAGCATTAAACCATGACAAACATTCATGTTGCAGTAAAGCTCGAGCTCTTTATTCCTCAGCCCGGTTAAGAAAAGATACTCCATCCAACATACTTATAGGTATTCCAGCTCCTGACTCACAGTAAAGTTGAGTCAGACGTAGGAAGCTAGATACTTTTTAAGGTCTGAGTCTTGGGCTCTTGCTACTTTATATACAAACCAAGAAAATCTACTGAGGATACCAAGTATTTTCTTAATCGACATTTTGGTTTCAAAACTTTTTATATTAATACCAGCAAGATGGAAACACTTGTTTTCATCTCCAGGTTCAATCATTTAAATGCAAACCTATCCCTTCTCCCAAGCACTTGGCATATCCATACTGAAAAGTACTCACTGATATTTTGACTTTAAAGCCGCCCAAAGACAGAAACAGTACTTTGTTTTGCTGCTCCTTGCCAGACAATCTTTGACATTTATCCTAAAAGCACTGTAATAGCCTTGCTAAAATCACGCTGACTAGAGAATGCAAACAGTGAAGCTGTACTTGCTGGAGCATCACAACAGCTGAACAGAAGAGATTCAGAGCAGGAAAAAGCAATTATAAAGTTGTATCCTGAAGTAAAAGACTAAAGTCACACACCTAAAGACTAAACTTGACAAAAAGTTAAATCACTGACATAGAGAAAACACAAAATGTCCAAAGCAGGGCATTGGATTTCTGCAGTGCGTAAAATATTCATGGATAGGATTTTTGAGGGAGTAAGTCTCATGAGCTTGAAATTAAGATCTTATACATTGGTTTAACCCACAGTGAAAGTTATCTCATGCTTTTAAAAGTAATAAACATTAAGTCATATGTAAACATAAGATAATGAAGAGGCTTGATATTGATTTAACCTACACCAGCTTGAATTAGAAGTGCTAAAAGTGACCTTAAAAAAGCCAACCCCCCCACCAAAAAAACACAACAAAAAAAACCCCCAGAGCTGGAAATATTGTTGACTTCACTGGGAAAGATTCTCACAATGCTATCCAAAACAGTATCCAATCTACAGTTAAGATTAAAAAAAAAAAAAAAATCCGGGCCAAACCTAGGTCTGTAAGTGAACACAAATTGTGAGTTTAGATTCAATACCACCTTGCTAGTGGACAGAAAAATTGCCGTGGTTTGGAAAAAACCAATGAAGCTGACAATAACAAAAGTTATATGTCTACTGGCAAATATTAAACAGCACCAAGAAAAATTCCCAGGCAGTAGAACTCAATTTTCTGTATGCTTAACTATTAGAAAAGTCCCTAACATTATTTTGAACTGGACGAACTAGCAGCTTCACAAACAACTTACAGGCACATGTCAGGAATTAGCTGTCATCGTGACTATCCCCTGCAGGCAGCTTGGATACAATCATCCTTTTTTGGAGGTTAAACTACTTTAACAGTTGGACGTGGGCTATTCTGTGCCAGTTGGTCTTCGTGCTGGAGAACATTCCCAGAGATGTTTAGTTTATGAATACCAACATAGCCAAAAATTCCAGGTTGTAGGCACCTGAAGCTAAAATTATTACAAGAATGTGACCTGCAAAACTTTACAAGCAGTTGATAAACAACAGCAGCATACAAACTGATAAGCTGTTCAAGTCATGGAGGAATCGTGAGAGACTCTACAAAGCATTTTCTCCTGCAAGAACAACTTCCTTGCAAACCATGCATTTAGCTACAATATTTGTTTTGCCACTCCAGCTAAAAGGCAACAGTCTAAGACTGTATTGTTGGAAATAGAAGGGGAAAATAAAAAGTCTCTTAATGATCAGAAAAGAAATTTAGTATTTATCACATGGAGGAAAAGCATTACAATCCTCTTGAAAGTGCTTAGAAAGATATATTTATTTGTTAAATAATTAAGTTACTATTGCTACTCTCCTCATTACATCCGAGAGCTTTTGTTTCATGTGTGCTTAACTCTTGGGCAATTTCTATCCCTAAGTGAATGGAAAGTCTGAGTACATACAACCGCTGGTTGCCAAGCCAGCAACATATCTGCATTAGCAAAGTTTCAGGACAGCTTGCTATATTAGGGACACCAGCCTATTTAGAGTAGAGACTAGTGTAACATAAATAGCACAATGCATTTACTTAGAACATCAAAGAGTTCCTGCTTGTGATGATGGCAAAGCCTAGTATTTTCTTTTGGCTCACTGAAGGCTATTAACAGAAAAGACAGGGTTTGGGAATGTAGGTAGAAATGAGGTTGAATCAGTCAGATTAAAGAGGAAACAGGACCAGTTCTACTTCCAGTAGCGCATTTACCCTGTGCTGTCATCAGGTGAGCCCAGAAACATGATCTTATGTCTTTGATGTTGATTAGAAAGTTTACTCTCCAAATCTCAAAGCTCCAGAGAGCAAAGGATAGGATTAATTGGATCAGGTGTGGGTTATGCCTAGCATACATCTCAGCCAAGTCACCATAGGATGAGTTTCCATAGTCCTTCAGAGAGCAGTGAGCCGGGCAGGAACAGCAAGAACAGTTCAGGGACTGATTTTATATGATCAAATGAACAGTACTTTAATTTCCACTGACTCTGCTGGGAACCAAAACAACCAGACACTTAAAGTTAGGTGAGCTCTAACCAGAGTAACTGTTTTGAGGGCCACTGCAGTGAACACTCACAGAAGGCATACATATATATATATATACACACACGAGTACAACCAAGTTCAGTGCAACAAGTCAGATACTAGAGCATGCTTTGTACTGCCCAGAAACAACGTAAGGGTTAGGCATATCCCTTCTTAGCACAGACTTGGTTTAACTGCTACTAACCTAAAGGCCCTAACCTGCTGTCAGGAAAGGTATTTGACTGGCAGATCGATAATCCTGAGGGCTTCAGGGTACCCTATCAGTCAATGTGGGCACTGGGAGATGCAGGAACCTAAAGCAGTTTCAGACATTTGGAAAACAAAAATATTCACAGCTTTTGAAGGGTACGTGTTTTATGTAAGAGATTTCTCATGTACAAGCACAAAGACATGCCCCTTTCAGGCACGGGAGTTTGCAATGTAACTACACGCACATGCTCAGGTAATACCATAACTGTGGAGCTGACCTCCCAAAATTGTCACCTTACTCTCCATTGAGTCCAGAGATAGCTGAAACCACTCAGTACCTTGCAGGAATCACTAGTTCAGGCTGGTCAGTCAGATACTACCGTGGCATGTATAGAAAGGTCAGAAAAGGGCTGGAGAGATAATACAGGACTAGGCCTGCAGATAGTAATAAATACATCTCATGCCTGTGAGCACCCATCATAAGCTTTGATTGCAGGAAACCAGGGAAGCTGGGGCAGCTGTTTACATTTTCCCTTCATATTTCTGTGGCTATTTAAGAAAATATCACAATGTGAGAGGCGCTGGTGCTATCAATATACGTGTGTTCTGCTTTACACACAAGCTGACATTATTCATTATGAGTTTCTTGTGTCACAGCCAAAACTTTGAATACTTTAGTTTGCAAAAAGTCAACAAAATGTGGAACCATGAAGCTTCAAGTCATCTGAAATATACAGCACTTATTAAATCTGTTTGTGGGTTGTCACCCAGGAAGACTGCATAATACTGCAAGGGAAAACAAGCTAGAGAAAGCAGATGCCTTAACAGCTAATTAGAATCTAATTACTGTTTCAATTACCTTTACTCACCACTCTCAGTCCCCAAGCCAGCTACTGACAGATATCAGCTGTCCGTGTGGCATCCTCATCTAACACAAACCCTATTGAGTGTGAAATCAAATGAAACACTATTACACCAACATTAGCAGCATGCCTTTCAAACTCTCTGCAGTAGGAAGGCATGCTGAATATTTCATAGCACACATTTATAGCTAGTGCCTTCCTTTCAAGGCAATACAAATACTGTATTTCTGCAGGATTTCAGTGCTGCATAGCTATAGACAAGTGATTAAATGCTACGTACAAACACACAGGCAAATCACAGTCACGCTGGACTAAACATAGCTTCCCCCATCCTTTTACTTGAGTTCAGTCCCCTGCTGTTACAAGCAATTTTGTCATACGATAACGCCTAGAATCAATCCCTTCTTTACTTAAAACCAGAGAAGATTCCTTGCACACTGAAGGAATGAAACATAAATACAATCCTTATTCCTCCAGGGAGAGTTTTCTATATATTCTAATGAATTGCAAATCCCCAAATCTCCATCATCTAGAAAGCTATGTATACCTGGTTATTACTTTATTCTCACAGTGCCTAGAGTCCTCCCACAGCTACAGGATCCCTCCATAGTGGGTCTGTAGCTGCTTGCACTGCGAGCAAGCCCACACTGTCACAAACACACAGCATCAGCACATAAGAAAATGGAAACAATCTCTATTTATGGATGAGGAACAAAAGCTGAGAGACACTTCCCCAAAAACGCAGGAGACTCAACCTCAGACTTCTTGCTTTCAGCAGTGTTATTACTGTGGGTCTGCCCTTCTTTCCCCAGAAGGACAGGCTTCTTTGCTTGTAAATAAACACATCTTAGTTTTGTGGGGACCTGAATTTTTGAAGCTCACCAAGCAATGAAACTGAGACATAAAGAGTTCATCAGCAGGAGAAAAGAGTACCTGAGTGTGGCTTTAACATGAGAGTTACCATGGGGGTGGTACCACTCAGCTGCGATTACAGTGGTATTGCTGCAGCCCACAACTGCTGCAGGAGGAAACTGCACTTGTTTCTTGTCTAGCATGCTCTACCGGGCAGCATACATATACCCTAAGCTCTTTCATAGGTGATTTGACCACACTTTGCTTTGGATCTGCCTTTTTTCGACCAGTTTCTCCGAGCATGCTCTTTGTCCCCAGAGGAAGGAGTCTATATTCCATCAGGACAACTGTGGGCACGCGTGATGGCTAAAGGCTGGCATTGAGATCTTCAGCCTGAAGGGAGAAGGGACTGTAATACCTGCTGAGGAAAACCTGGTAACTCTCCAGAGAGCAGGAGACTTTTCCCTCGACCACTCCACAGCTAGAGAAGGATCCCCTTACGTGGCAGATGTTTCCTCCATTTTAGATTCATCTGCCTCAGCTTGACCGAGGTCTGCAGGCTCACGTGCCGCATAGTAATGGAAACGGTCCTCCTGGGAATACCCCTTTGCTCCTGTAAAGGAAGCGATACACTGGTTTTCAAATTACAAAAGTTAAGAAGCAACAGGGAGTGATCTCGAGCATTTGCTCTCTCAGCTACATTGCCAAATTACTAAAACAGTCCCCAGAAGGGTCCCTGGGCTAAACAGCACTCTCCTCAAAAAAAAAAAAAAAAAAAAAAAAAAAAAAAAAAAAAAAAAATCCAAGTTGGGTCTGGGAGTTAGTGTGGGTGGGGAATTCATCCAGTTTGGGTATCTCCACCCTGTTTAAGAGCACAAGAAGGTTTAGCTGTATGGACAAGGACTGTTCACGACGCTATGTCTCAGTGCCAGCAAACAGTCCCAGACATAATTTATTAGTACAGTCGCAGCTTAGCTCTCTGTTAATTATGGCCTGTCAACCTACTTGCCAAACTGTACAGCTCCTCTTCAGATAGCTCCAGTGGAAACAATTAGCAGAAGAGATCAAAGAGAAGAACAGAAACCGTTGCCGTGATTCCCCTTGCTTCTTGCATCCACCACAGACCACAAGGTTACTAAGGTCAATAGTCATTTGTTTTCCTGCACAAATCCCTGTTTGGGAAGAGGTGGTCAGGGAGATTACAAACTGTGGACCAGAACTCCCCCTCCTGACCACACTAATCGATCTCTCCTGTTAATTAGCTGAACTTGGTTATCAACATTAGGAAGCTCCTAATAAGACCCAGAGGGGTTTTTTTTGATTCTAAAAAGAGATGATTACTGATGTGCACACACAAATAGGTCAAGCTAGCAGATAGAAAACTGCTTTATATTCTATCTCAAAGCATCCTTCTTTAAGAAAAATCATGGTCAGTCTTGCATCAGTTTATTTTCTTATTACAGGCAAATTTGGGGTGCATGTGGCAGCTGACCACATCTTTGCCTTCTCTTCTGCTGCAAGTGAAAAGCCAGGCAAACAGCATTACAAAGGCAAAACAAACTGCAAAAGGAGAAGCAGCTCCACTGAAGAGACAGGAACAAGTCCTGCTGCCATGGGAGTTTAAAAGATTCCTAAGCCTCAGAAACCCCTGCCCCTTTCAAAAAACCAAAAATAAAAGTCTTTAACAGATATTGACCTTGTCAATACAAAGAATTCATTCTGAGAGTAGGAAATGGGGGGAGAAAGATGCTTAAAATGAGCACTGTACAAAAAGCTGCGTGTCTGCCTCCATGTAGCCTACCTACCTACAAATTTCCTTATATTTAAGTGAATGGGTTTTTTCAATTCATTCTGACCTAGACTGTAACATACTGTTCTACAAGAGGTAGACAGAGGGATTCACATTCTGCAGCTCACAATGAATCAACGTATCTTTTTATTATTTCTTATGCATTTTTTCTCTACTAAATATTATTCTGATTATTAAAAGAACAGTATTCAGACAGTGAAATGATTAAAAATATTTTATTTAATGTAGCACTTAACACAAGTCTTTTCCTTGGGGGATATTGCACTACTTTATTAAGCCACTGTTCTGCAAAGATGCATGAACTTACCTTACTGTACAGACCTCTCTGCTGGGTTCAGAGTTTAATTATGTTAAATCCAAACTTTGACACTTTCCAGAAATGCTGCTTGGAACTTCATCCATATATTCAAAGGGGAGGAGGGATGAAGGGAGAGACAGCTGGTTCTTTTCTATTATTCTTTTTTATTAATTATTAATATTGACTAAATATTTGTTGAACTTATTTACCATCTCTGAAGATGAATGTAAAGAGAATGTTTTAAGCGATATTCCTGCATCCTATTAGATTTGTAAGATCTAAACCCCTTGAACACACTTAGAAAATGAGGGGGTTTTTTGGGTTATCCGGAACAAGGGGAGGATGTCAGATACAGTGGGGGAGTTCTCTGTCATCCCTCCAGTTCTGAATATTTAGCATACGGCTTTTTTTCATCCAAGCATTTTCTTAAGCCTTTAAGTAGGAGCTAGAGATTTAATGCATCTATATATGAACATACTAACAAAATAACCTTAAATTTATACAAGATTAAATTATACTTAAATTATAAAGATACAACTGGTTTTTCTTTTATCTGCTTCAGTTCCAATCTCTTACAATGAGATAATCCAGCTAGTTCCAGAGTGGACACCATCTGTATTTTAATTTATTATTAAATCCCAAAACTGTTAAGTATACATCAGAGGACACAAATCTAAATACAACACAGAGTTCTTGGAATCCATGTGAAGTTAACATTGTAAGAATATTGACACAAGATAATAAAACTTTCTTATTGCTACTACTTTCTTACTGCAAAATTTCAGCCTTTCCAAATAGCAGCTGAAGACTGATTGTGCATGCTGCAGACTAGTGAAAGGAATTATATCCAAATGGAACAAAACTTTATCCCAAGCCAATGTAGAAGAAGCCAGCCTTTGGCAACTAATGGCATTGCCTTCAATGACTGCTTCCCTTCACCTGCTGTGAATCAGAAGCATCCTTAGATAGACAAATGCGTTCAGGGGTAAAACTAGGATGCTACTGAATGCAACTGCAAGCCTGATTTGGCAGTATGTCTTCCTGATGCGTCTTTGCAGGGAGGAACAAGTGCAGCATCTCAGAGATAGTTTCACAGAAGCACTCCCAGGGGCCAGACTTTCAGGCTGATTTTGCAAGGACAGGAATTTGAGAAGAGATTTTTGACTTGCAAGCACACAGACACAGCATCCCACAAAACCCCTTGCGCAAAAGTGTTTTACAGATTAAAATTGCACTGCTGCTAAGTTTCTTTGGTCAGATCAAGAAGAAATGTATTTTGGAGTCCAAAATGCCTGTGTGCCTGAGATCACAAGGCTGTGAGCCTACTTAATCTGCAGTCTCTTATATACATATATGAACAACTGATTTCCTAACCTCTTTGTTCCACACCTCCTCTCTCTTCCTGTATGTAGTACAGCTAAATGTGTCAGCACTACCTTCTTTAGGATCATCTCAGACATATGCTGAGATCTCTCTAGAGCAAAGCCAGACCATATATAGCAAGCAGCACTTTTGCTTTGCATTACATTGCAGCTCCAGCTCACAAGCCCCACATGATTTAGGTTGGGCAGTTTAAGATGTTAGTAGGGAGCAGGTCTGGTTCACTATCCAGTGTTTCAGTACAGTCGCAGCCTTCACTTGTGATTTACGTTAAATTCAGTTTAACCTAACTTGAGCTTGCTCTGCAGTCTGCATTTAAATGATGACATCAAGGTACATTAAGGTTTGGCAAGATTTCAAGAAAAGTCTTATCAAATTTTAATTCTTCTGTCCCAAACTAGAGGTCAGCATGCCTGAGGCAACTCTGGAAGAGACAGTCCCTCTCCAAGAGCCATGAGGCCTTTATCACAGTATCTTGATTCAGCATGAGCGAAGGTTCCTGAAAGTTGCCAAGCTCAGAAATCAGTGGGAATCAGGATCAGGGAATTGCTGCTTTGCAGAAGATACCAGAGCACTCCTATTCTGATCTTCTTGTACCTCACTGAACACTGAGCAAGACACAGTGATACAAATGCTAGTAGGTCAGAAAGCAAAGACACCGATCACCCCTCAGAACCACTGTTAAATGTCAGAAATGTTCAGTGGTACTGGGCACTGAAGTGCTTTGGAGACCCTTGGTACATGGGCACCTAAATACTTAAGGAAAACTGGTCTCTGGGTATCTGAGTTACTATGCATAAAAGGACTTCCAGTGTTCTCTGAGAAGCCCAAACAAATTATTTTCTTCTCTTGTGTTGGTAGCATTACCATTGTGCTGCCACTGTTAAATACCCACCACTCTTAGACAATCAAAAAGATAAAGCAGTTGCTGGGATTGCACAGGCCTGTAAATGCTTCAGAGCAATTTCACAGTACTTAAAACATATATTTGCAAGTGTGTAGACATTTGCATTATCATTATTGTAGACACTTACCTCTATGAAGAAAAACACTCTGCTCTGGTATTATTTTTACCTGGTATTACTTTAAGCTGATACTTTAAAAAGAACAGTTTAATAATTTCAATGGCATTTACAAGAAAATTTTGGGATGAAATAATATAGGATGTAGATACTTCATTTAAGCAAATACAACAATTCAAAAATTCAAGTTTTGGGAACATGTCTAAGAAGTTATTTCATAAAATGGCAAAAATGCATATTCAGCAGCAGGATAAAACCCACAAAATTAGTCTGAGATGTCACTTGGGATTTCCTATTTTTCTTTGTTCTCTAGCTGTAACTTAGCCAGGTCAGCGTTTGGAGATGCCTTTCTCCTCATCCATGATCTTCTTGCACAAATAACTGTTTTGCAATGTAAATATGTGAAGTGTGTGCACTTCATTACAACTGCAGGGGGACAACAAATCCAAGGAACTGTGCATTTCTTTGACCCGCAGGGCTGCATGTATGAACACGACCTTTTGCACTTCTGCTCTCTGTCCAGCCAAGTTTCCCCATCACGGTACTAACTCCCCCCTAGCACCAGCCCTCCTGCCAGATCTTCTGCTCGTTGCAGCTGGGCTCTTGCAGGCCAGGGCAAGGCAGGAGCAGATCAGCAGAGGTGCCTTTCAGCAGGGGCTAGACTGGTTGACATCCCTTCCAATCTTCATTACTCTGTAATGCTATGACCTGGAGACAATTTGCTTTTCAGATGAGCTTCACCTGATCAATATGATCTCACCCATTTGAGACAAGTTCCCAACGTGGATAACACTATGCTTAAATATTAGGTGAAAGTAACCCAGGTCTTACTTAGGCAAATGCAATCACACATTACACCTGTGTACAGGGCTTCCATCAAAGGTACCTGAAACACTGTAAATATCACAAAGGATAATGATAACCATTATCAGACAATACAGGTGCGTCTCCCAACTTTCCTTTATTCAAGTTCCAAGCTGGTAAGAGGTGCTGATAAGAGGGAGGGATTATTGGCTCAGGTTCATGTCATGTTATTGCAGCTATACATTTGGCTGATTCTAAGACACAGAAGCAGCTCATAGGCAGGCAGAGGTGCAGGAAGAGGACACCAGGTACTTCTGCACTACATGCAACCCTAAAAGACTGAATCCCCAAGGACTTTTCCCCCAAGAGAATATAATCCACATGATACAAATCTATCCATGCTTCACTACATGGCTACCTTTCCTTTACTGTTTATCAAAACAGATATAATGAAGAAAAGTAGATTTGTGCCAACATACCTGCCACTTATAAAAGCAAATTTCTGCCTTGCCTCAAGGTTAATATTCAGTAATCTTATGAGTCTGCATTTTCTGCATTGTTAATACAGAGGGAGAAGACTCCCCCTCCTTCTTCTACTCAGGTTTTAACAAGTGAAAAGGGTTTAAAAAAAAAATACATTTAATCCATTCTCTAAGGAATGACTCACTGAAAAGGGGAGAATAACCTCGTCCAATTATAGCTGCCAGGATTTTTACCTCCTGGTTAAGTATACTAATACTGTTGCACTAATTGCAACCTTTCCCCTCCTCCTACAAGTTTGCAATTCCAGTCTCAAACTGCTTCTATACAGAAACATTTTAAGAACTCATTACTCCAAGTCTCTTTTCCCCAGTGCAAATGCCAGGGGCCCTGGGGAGTCCAGGGTTCTTCCTCCAGACCCTGGAGGATTTTCCCACCTCAAAGCCTGTTTGAAAGAAACAGTAGCACTGTCATAAACACCTTAAACTAAAGAAGCAAGGAGGGAGAAATCTTTCATTAGACTGACTGATGTAGCTGGAAAAAAGCCAGATTCCTCAGCTGAAAGGAGCCAGCCACAGAAAAAGACCTGTTCATTGCTGTACCTACACATATGCATATTGGAGTTCTCTGTTTGACTGCAAATTAAGTGATAACCATACAACATCTGGTAAACCACTATGGCTGACATGGAGAGGGGGGGCAAGAGGCATGCTATAGCCAATGAAATACAGTTCAACTCACTGCACAGAAAAAGCAAATAACTGTACTCTTGCCAAAACCAGGAGAAGACACACATCACATTGCAACCAGCACAGCCTTCCCACAAAATGCAAGAGACAACAAAATGCTTGCAAAGCACAAATTCATGTGACATTGGAACTGCACACGCCACGTGTGTGTGTTGTTCCTACAGTTGTGAAACCCTAAAATGCAGTGCAACATTAAGATGACTGGAAATCAGTTATTCGATACACTGCAAGCTGCAAGGACAAATCCTTTCATGGCTACCATAGTCCTGCACTGTAGCAAGCTCAGCAGCAGGAGAACATCATTTAGTGCAGGAGTCACTGAGCGTGGAAGAGATTACTACAGCTGGCTGAACACAGAACATCATCTTCTACCTCAGTTTACATCCACAGGAGAATATAGAGGATATCCATTTACTGGTATTAATTTTACCAATCCTGAAGGGTTTTTTGGGTGGTGCTGAGGGGTTTTTTTGTTGGATATTTTGCTGGGGTTTTTTGTTTGGTTTTGTGTTTTGGTTGGGTTTTTTTAGAGCATAGGGAAAGGAAGCTAAACAGAAAGTGGTTTGAGAATCAAAAACACAGAGCAGCCTCTGGCTTCAACTCAGCAAGCCCTGCCTCCCTGGCTGGTAGAAAAGCAAACGGCAAGCGCACAGGTCTTCCTCATCCAGCCACCACCTGAGCTAGGTGAAGCAGAGCAAAGCAAAAAGGAAGCCTTTCAGGCAGGCAAACCATCTGCCATATACTTCTGCTGCGCATCAAAAGGGCAGCAACAGATGTTCCTCTTCTGATGAGAGCTATCCACTGCTTCTGGTTTGGACTTTGCTAGCCCAGGTTATAAAAGCAGGCCCTAGAGGCACAGATATGTATTCAGCAGACCTCCAGAAACCGAGATGCTCTTAGAGTTCTTACTCTAGCTGCTTCTGAGACGCTATTCCCCATAGCTGTAAAAGACATCTGAAACAGTCATAATAACTCAAGGTTCAAAAGAATCAGCAGTAACTTCATATTGTTGCCATTTCAGCATTATTTGCTTCCAGTAGTACCACCCCCCCCTCCTCCCCACCCCCAAAAATCCAACAAAAAGCCCCATCCTTCTACCATCTGGGTGCTTCATCACGTACTGAAGCAAATTGTTACTCCCTCACAAAAATCACAGTCAGAATTCATTAGTCTATTCCCTCACCACCTACCATTTCTCACACTAAATGGAGAATATCTGCAATCTTAAGCAATCAAGTTTCTAAGGCAGAGAGCAAAAATTTGGTATTAGAATAGTCCATCACCACAGGCCTCTCCTTCCTTCCTCCCACCCACAACCTTAGAGGGGAAACAGTTACAGCTCACTGGGAACAGAGGGAAAAACCTCCCATTCAGCAAATCAAGCTCATGCAGATTGCCCTACAGAAATTCCTTCTTGGGCCAGGTGCAAATGCATGAAGAATACTTGGTACATACACGTTTGCACCCCAGCTGATCTTGCCCTCTTACTGGGACAAACTAAACCATCCTAATAAGAGAAATGTCAGCAAAATTTGTCAAAAGGCTATTTCAGAAGTTAAGAGGTCCAAAAGTCAAAACGTGCTAAAATTCTCCAGAAGAGAAAATGCTGACCTACCTCTAGGTGAGGCTACCCAGCTGCCCTCCTGCAGAAAGAGGCAGCAGCTGTCAAAGGATTCTGCAATTAAGAAAACAAGACACTGACATGTATTGACAGTTCTGGCAATGTTAAGGTTAATTTAACCTCCTCAAACTGTGTCCGCTGTGCTCAGACTACTATTTCTTCCTCTTCAGCTTGAAAGACTTGTAGCTCTCTAGACTCCCCCTCCTGCAGATGAGGAGGGATGAGAAGCAATGTACTGCAGCCACCAATGCCAAACTGTGCTGGTCTGTAGATTGTGCGATACAAAAAGACTTGCCATGCTGACCTGAATATACAGATTTTACATCCTCTTCACCAAAGCAGGCACCTAACTACCTTGACTCACCTAAGCTTACGTGTGCTACATCTTGGCAACATTCTCATCTCCCAAAAAGGATGACGCCCAATATTCAAATCCCAGGACCAGGACAGAAGAAATCCTTCTTCTGCTATCTTGCTAGTAAACTTTTTTCTAAAACAAAACGAAACAAAAAACTCTGTATAACAAACCTATTCTGCTAAGTTATTTCACAATGTACCTAAAGTCCTAAATAATTAGAAGTTAAGTTAGAGGACTTTGCACACTCATAACAACAAATCTTGCCCACCTAATTTTCCAAACAAGTTGAGAACCCACATCCAACTACACACGTGTCATTTGGCTAGCAAGGAGGACTTAACTTACATTAATGAACACATGCCTTCATTAAACATAGTTTTAAGTTTAGCAATATGACAGAATAATCTATTGAAGGAGGAAAGGGACAGGATTGAAACTGCAGACTCAGTTATTTCTTGCTACTTATCACTAACAAATTAATACAAATTAAAAATCAATACAGCAGGATAGTGCGAGACAAATGCTAATGTCTATGAAGAGGAGATGTGTTAGAGCCATCATCCTTGTGCTGCCAGGCACATCACTAACTCTGCAGGACTGGAGAGGACAGGGCCAAGTTGCTTTCCCCATCAGCAGCAGAATTGCATCAGCTTCCCCTCTGCACTTGATTTCCTATTCTCTCATGCCCAAACCATCATCATCTTACGTAGACAGGACTGGTACCAACTTTGAATTTACTATAGTGAAGAAGCTTGTCACAGGGCTACTCGAGCTATTTGCCTCTGTCATTAAAAATGACCACAGAGTGAAAGGGAACACATTTATATTTCATCTTAAGCATTTTATCCTAGACTATTTGCAAGGCCACTGATGACTCCAGTAATCTTGGGTCAGTCAAAATCCAAATCTCAGCCTCAGGTGGAAAGCTGAAAATGAACGCAAAGGATCTAACATGTGACACTAACCACGCACCATGCAAGAGCAGTTTTTCCATTCTTCAAATGTGACTTCAGCAACACTTGTTGAAGTTACTGTGCAAAAACCAGTATGAAAATAGTATATAAAGCTCCTGGACAGAAAAAAGTTTTCCTCACAGGTGCTTAGCATAAAGTTACATTTTGAGAAATTTATTACAGGGTTGCACTTACCACAAGAAGGAAGAAGGAAAACTGGTGCCATGAGTTGAGAGAGACTTCTTCTGTATAACCTGCAATTTAGGCAGGTTTCATACACAAAATGCAGAAATTTCACCACCATGGCAACTCAGAAAATATTCATGAAGGTGACTTGCCACATATTATTTAAACTGGATTGATACCCTTTTATTTTTTAATTGCTCTAGGTAGGGAGACCTTCTGAAAAAACAACAAAAAAAATCACATCACTTTTACATTCAAAAATATCAATCCTCTTTTGGTTCCGTAGCACGTCTCATAAGCACATGTATACTTATTCTCCTATCAAAAAGGCAGCTACAAATACCTAACCTTCCAAGTATTTAACAGAATTAAGCATGTATTTAATTTTAATTAAAAAAAAAAAAAAATCAGGCATCTTTGCCTTCTCAGTAACTCCCCACCCATGGAATTGATCCTTAAATCCTGGAGTTGTTTCCCCTTTAACGTAGACAACTATCTTTGCATGCATACGTAAAGATGACAGTCCACTGTACCCTCTTTCCAACTACTTCATAGCAACCTAAACATTTAATACATAATCCTTTAAAGAAATTTGAGTGAATTTATTGTATAAAATTATGATTGGCATGGTACAGAAAAGTTCCTTTTAATGCACATTTCCCATTAACTTGTACACAAATATTACAAGTATCAAGCAAAATGCAAAAGTCTTAAGAACTAATTCCATACTACAAAAGTGTTCACATAGTGAAGTTACTCTGGTTACAAAATGTCATGGAAATAAAAGCACTTCAAAATACATATTTGGGAAATGTTCTCGAATAATAACACAACCTTTAAGTTAGTTTAAAAACGCAAAGAGATACCCTCTTCAAAACACTATTGTTGATTTGGCAAGATGGAGCAAAGTTCAGATCAGTTCATTTACTGAAGGATTGTTCTTTCCAAGAAAAACAAAATTAAAAACCTTTAGTTAAGAAAGGGCTCAATTATACTATGATGACAAATAACGCCATCAAAAAGTTATCTGGCTCTCTTGTTTTCACACAGGAGCTGTCAGAGGCAGAGATCCGTAAATGAACACTTCCAGGTATATAGATTGCCTTTTCAAAAACAAACGAACCAAAAAAAATACCAAGCCCCAAAACAACAAAAAGGAGACAATCTGAACTTTGTTGTTTCATTTAACTAGTTCAGTTCCTTAGGTCACAAGACCCAAGAACAGCGGTTTGCAAAGGATACATACTTAAAGAACAAAATTGAACTTCCACTACCAAGGAATGCGTAGATGTCAAGTTATGCAAGTACTATACATCCTCACAGTAAGGCTGTTAGAGGCTATCAGATCTCTGCTTCCCAACGACCTTGAAAACCTGCTATTCTCAACAAGACAAAAATGCTTGAATGCAACAAACAACCTTACAAAAAGGAGGCACCATCATACTATTAGAAAACAACAAAATTTTGAAGACTGAAATCATCCTTGAAAACCTACACAAAATAACTACAAAAATAAGCAATACATTACATTATTTTTGTATCAGATGACTTGTATGTATTTGAGCAATTCAACATTGGTACGTATTTCTACATGAAACTCACACCTACAAGACATCATGTTCAGGCATTATTGTTGTTTTCTTTTTACACACACACACAAGTTACTATCGGGTTATCCAGTCTATTCAAATGCAGTGAAAAACAGTCCACAGCACACATAAAAGGAGCATTATCCAATACAGTGTTGTCTTGCAAAAATGGAGTCAGAATTCCTGAGTCTCAGAGACATTACTGTCCTCCTCTGTTACTGGATTATTTATTTTTCCAAGGAGAACCTCTAGTTTTCATATCTTCACTCTGATGAAATTTATAATAGATTGCATCTTTTAAAAAATGTAGAACTTTTAGCAAAAACATGCCAACCAAAGTGAATTTTTAAAGCTTTTTAAAGGGAGGGGGGGTTCACTTACAAAATAAAGGCCACCTTCATGTACGATTGGTACTGCCGGTATCCCATCACTTTGTTTAAAGGAGAGATTTAGCTTCCTATTCTGGAAGCCTTATTACATGCAGTCATGCGAGTTGAAAAACTCCATCCTTTTAACAACTAAAAATATTATAAATAGGACTAACGTGGAACAGCCCTGTGTTACAATCACCAAGGTGGTAAAACCAAAGCAACAATTAAGTCATGAAGTCTCCTTCAAACAGTCACTGCAATCTATTATAACTTCTGTATTTTCCCTTTTACTTTGCATATTACACAGTGTAACTTAAAATGTTATTTAAGAGCACTTCAGTCCCACAATGTAGGATTTAAGCTTGTGTGAATACATACGCATGGCTCTGCAACATTTTTAATGACTTACAAAAATACATTCAACCAAAACTTTATATAGGGTTCTCTTTTTTTTAAAATCAAAAATGAAGGAAAAGCCAAAAGGTCCCATCATTAGCTAAATAATACACTCCAAGTTCTAGAAGCAATTCCAAAGCAAAAGCACATTCAAGAATAACATACATTGAATTGCATACTTTCTCATTCATCTTTATCAGTAATAAAATTCTACTGCATATAATTATTCAGCCTTATAAATAATGCAAAGCAGAAAAATATTTACCTCTGTGCTACTTTTCTCAATTTATAGAAGCATTTCTCAGTTTATAGGAGGCAAAGGAAAAAAACCTAAAGTGCAGACTACAGGCCATGACAGGCATAATAAATGACCAAAGGTGCAGCCAAATTTGCATTTACATCTTAAGTTACTTCATCATCTTTCTTTTCTTGCTAGAAGTCACCCCATGTGCAATTGAAGAGCTGGTCAGTTGGTTTGTGCCACAGTACAACCTGTAACCACTTGTAATTTTTTTGAAAACTAGTTGAATTGTCCATAGATATTTCTAGGCAATAGCTTAGGTTCACAAAACCTTACTTTATTAATACTTGAAATCACACAATATTGACACCTCCTCCAGAGAATGCTACTGTCCTTTTGTTGCAGTATGTGGTTGAACCACTGATGCTTGGTTGACTGTCTTTAACAAACGATGTCTTCATTTCCATTTCGCACGCTACAATAGCTGCATTCAGTTCCACTTGAGCTCGGTGAACAACATAAAACATGAGTCCTATACTTATGACAATCTGCAAATAAAATAAAAGAGTGTTGCAGGCTACATAAACTGTAAGCATGAATACAAAGCAACTCTTCTGAACAAAACAAAAAAGTCGTCGACACAAAGATTCATGGAGGCATTTGTTAACTCAATGCTTCACAGGCAAAACATTAGAAGGGAGATAAACTTAACCAATGAGTGGCTCTAAACCTACATATGCTAACAATGTAACTAGCATCTCAGAACATAGTCATTACATAGAACTTAAATATTTATATGAATTGAAAAGATGTTTTCTTTCTTTCCATCGACATCCACATACTTGTTAGAAAGCAATTCCTTCACCTTCTCTCTTGGCAAAAATATTTCCACAAATTAAGTGGTGTATTTCTGTAAGTCAAAAGGCCTGTTGTTCTCCATGTACCAAGTGAATAATAGGTTGAAACTGTACTGAGCATCTGCAACTTGCAAAACAGCAGAGACAGAGGATGATGCACAGTAAAGGAAATAAAACTTCTTGTCCTTGCCCCTCTGGTATGGAAGATAGCAGAGAGGAGCAGTGTCACTGTGCTTCTCGGATATCAGGACTAAACAGGACAGATCAGAGTTTCTGAGCGACTTATAGTAGTCTGTATGGGAAGAACTTGGTTTCTGGAGGATGGCTCGGGGAGGGGACAGGATGTTGGTGGTATGATTTTGGGGGTTTTTTTTGTTTTAAGGAGGAAAGCAGCCTTTGGTTTCAATAAAACACCAGTTAAATTTTCAGTTGAGATACTCCTTAAAAAAAAAAAATCTTCAAATAAAAAAAAAAAATCCATCTGTCTCATAGTGACAGTCCCATTGAAAGAAGCAAATTCCTCTGCCTTTTTTAAGAATGTTTTATGAAACTAGCTGGAATCTGCAACTTCCTTCAAAAAACCAAAAAGGTTATATTGTTTACAACAGAACCTAAGTTTTTACTCCAAAATGTGAACTTCATTATTAATTGGGGTTAATAGGGTTATGTTTTAACATTAAGGACTATCACTTAAAGCATCTGTCAGCATGGCATAAAAGATGCTAGAATACGACCAAGATGATTGACAAGTACAGTCATAGGATAATTGCAGCTGGAAGGCATCCCTGGCAGTCTCTATCCCAACCTGCTGCTCAGAGCAGGGCTGGCTGCAAGATCAGACCAAGGCTGCTCAGGACTTTTGTCCAGTCAAACCTTGAAAACTTCCAAAGATGGAGATTTCACAACCTCTCTGGGCAACTGCTCCGCTGCTTGACTATCCTTGTGGTGAGAAAGATTTTCCTCACAAATTCAAGTTATACATTTCCAAAACTGGCCAATGTAAGAGTCAAAAACAGACTACAGACACCGAATTCTGAATACAGAGGAAAAATCCTATTCTAAAAGCTTAGCCAAATATTTAAATTTGTCTTCTTTCAGAAATATTACTACCAGTAACCTAGTTCCCTAGATGAGTAATTTAAAAAAATATATACACACAGACAACTATGAAATGTGAAGGATTTTTAGAGTTATTTACTAAATCAAAGTCCCATTAAAGCCCAGCAAGGCAAAGCACCAGGTAGATGCCTGAAAGTGGGAGAACATAAGTAATTCCTCCACTAACAGGCTCCCCTTGACTTAGGTCCCAAGGATTACTCTCAAGGAGGTGAGGACTCCTATTCATTCAGCCTCTCCAGCTAGCACTTACCTAACTGACAGTTATAATCCACAAAGAGGAGCCAATGTCATTTAAAAAAAAAAAAAAAAAAAAGGGAAAAAAAGGGAAAGACCACTAAAAACTACTACCCTGGAAATAACATTTCATGACTAAAACGAAAGCTGATCAAGTAACCATTTATTTTCTCTTTGATCTATTGATCACATTTACAAAGGCATTTTTAATACTCATAAACCTGTCGTATGAAGTATATAAATTATATGTTCTTTTTAAGAACACATAATTTGGGGGGGGGGGCAGTTAAAATGGTTCTAGACTTAGTTTTCTATCTTAGCATTGTTAAACGTCAGCTTTATGACTGTAAAAACTGAGGAAGATAAATGACTGCAGTACCAACTAAAAGTCTGCAAACCATGGTAACTGCTGGTCAAACACAGCCTGAAGCACCAACGCTGTCAGAGCAGGTTTTAATATATAATCTGGTTCTGAAATACTCACTATCTCTGTGCTCGTAACGGTCTCAGACTTAAGGATTACCGCCAAGATTTACTGACAAATTATTTCATTGGCTAAGCTCATGTAAAGGTACTATATACTTTTCACAAATTTACTCACTTGCAAAATTAGGTGCATTTCTACAGCACTTTTCATCCTAAATACCTATGCAAAATCAGGAGTGTTCAACGCTAATAGGGAACACTGAACAGGTGCTGGGTCTAAGCACCCTGAGCACACTACTTCACAGTCAGTGGCACATCAGCTTTTGTGTAGGGGGGCGTTGACAAGTCTACAATTCAGCAGGAAATTACCACAGAGGGCAAGAGAAGAAAACTTGACAAAACTGTGGCAGAAAGAGAAAAAGAGAACACTGAGTAAGTTCTGGTTTGTGTCACGTGAGGTATGAAAGAATTAAATTTTTCTAACAGAAGAAAGCAAAATCAAAAGAGAACAGTACACTGGAAACCCATTTCCCTGGGTATCTAGCAGTCAATAAGCCTGTGAAAAAGAAACGTCAGCTCAGTTTTACACAATCTACTGAAAATACCAATAACAGAGCTATACATCAAACACTTTTTAAAACCTGTTACTTTTCAATACCACATGCCATACTTGCTTGGCTCTCAGTCTGTAAGAGGTTGGCTGCCTCAGACTAGGGAGCTGTTATGCCAACAAAGAGCAGCTCTTAAGCCCTGAGACATGCATTGCCCCAAACCTCCTGCAGCCCACCCCTTTTACACTGCAGGCTGTACAGTCTGAAAGAGAAATCAGCAGTGCTGAATCTCTCTACATCTCATACATGTTCCTACAGGCATGCAGTTTCCCAAGCTAAGATTCAATGACTTGAAGAGACAAAGCTACAGGAAGGAAACTTGCCTACTGTCTCCAGAAGCAAAGTCCTGTCTTGAATCCCACTGGTACAGCAGATGAGCAAGAAATTAGGGGGATAAAGAAATAAACTCAAACACAAGAAAACGACTGTTTCCAAGAATCATTGCTTACCCAAACAGTCAGAAACTGACATTACTGTTACCAAGGTCTATGAGAGCAATTATTTTCTTACCTGTAAACTGAATATAAAATAGCCACTAACACTTTGTTCTGCAATCACATCCTCCATGGTGCGCAAGGTAGTGCCCAAGTATGAGTTTAGGAGCTGAGTAGGAAGCAGCCCAACTGAAGAAGCCATCAGGTAGTTCGGTAGTGACAAATCTGTAATCTGAGTAAAAGAAAGTGTAAGAAAGCGAGCACAGCTCCAACACAATCTAGATGCAGAAACCACCAGACTGCTGCTCCCACAAGCATCCATGCAAAAAAATGAAATCATTTATTACATTCCTTCACTGAAACTTTCCACTGTATGTGAATCTAAGATAACACAATAAAACAGTACGTGGCTAGTTTTCATCTGGCCTTTTTGAAGTTACTAGGTTTTATTTCATTTCATCTTACATTACACAACGTCTCTGTGCAAAGGTCATTAACTACGGATGCAATTACACTGTTCATTGAAGATGTTTATTTCTTCATGGTGAACGGAGCCCTACAATTTATGAGAATTTGCTTGCAGGAAGAAATTACTTTACCAAATGTGAAGGTCTAAAGCAAAAATCTATTTGCTTTGCTTTTTACATGTATGGCAACTAATAAAAGAGGTAACTGTTCAAAACGTCACTGTATTAAATATGATCTAGGTAAACAGAATGGCAGATATGATTTGCCCCTGCAAGGGAAGTTATATACTCACTAAGATACATATATCTATCAGTGATCTCTAGTAGCAATATCTATTATCTATCAGTGACACACATGGGTATCATTAAGATTCTCTACCAAAGATATTTTGTGTCACACTTTAATTAGTGAAAAAAACCAGTACATGGGGCTATAGCTGTTTGCTAGTTTCTCTGGAAAAAAACACTAATAATACTTCAAGATATTTTCCTCTCTTTGCTGTGAAATTTCTGTTCTGAGTCAGTATGTGGACAGTTTACAAGGGAACAAAGTACACAGCACTAGCTAAATTAGTACCAGCAGCCATCGGGAAATATTAAATTCAAGAGCCAAGAGGCCAAAAGATATTTACACAAGAAAAATGAAAACAGGAGGAAACTATGGGTTAAAAATTAGTATGAAAAGGGTGATTTTGAAAGAAGCAGCCTAAGGAATTTTCCAGACAATTCAGTTGATCACATCTTAATAAAACAAGTTCTAATTAAGAACAGCCCCTAACACTGGGAGGCTACATTGAAATTATTGACCTTGACAGTTTTGTACAATGTCGAAGACAAGAGAATAGCAGCAAAGTTACTCATTTCATCATCCTATTCTTAAAATAAACTTTGGTTACTATGAAAGTCACAGTGCTGAATTCTCAGAGCTCTAAGAACCATCAGTGTTAAGTTTCTGGGAGGACAGAAGGGCAATGGCGGAGGAGAACGCAGTGAAGCATAAAGATTAAGAATAATTCACTGGAACAAGACCCATTAAGCCAATTCCAAACTTCACACCGCAAATTACACGTCCCACAGACTGAAATACATACAAGCAACGCAAATAATACATTTCCCCTTCTATAAAAGATTAATTTAGATTTTGAATGAAAAAGCACTATGGAATTATGTCAGAACTTCATATTTGACTGATGCTTTGAGAAGTCTTACTTTTTATTTATTTATTTAAAACTTTATAGTAATCTCGGCCATGTAATAAGAATGCACAACCAAAACTTCCCATATTGGCAAGGGAATGAAGGAACTGCTATTAAAAGTCTCTGAAATACTAATGCTGAGGCAAGATTTGCTAAGTAGGACACTGTCATTAAATCTAATGGAGCTGGGAAACTTCCCAAAGATTGTTTTAACTCCCAGGCACCTCTTTCATTTCTGTATACATATTAAGGACACTTTGGTTGCAGAGCAACACGTTTGCACAGCTGGATCTGTCCTGCAGCAACTGGACCTCCTGGGCGATGAGAGAGACTGTTTCCAAAGGGGAGGCTGCCAATGGACACGCTGGACTGAGACTTGTGCTTCCCACTAAAATGAAAGTCAAGGGCGGGGGGGGGGGGGGGGTGGAATTTACAGGTGCCCTTTTAACTGCTGGTTTGTAGGGTTTAGACCTACAGTGGTATCCTTTCCCCTGGAAGGCAGAGGAATTGGACAGCATCCCTACCTAAGAAACCTGAGAAATTTTCAATAAAACTTACAGCTTTCCATGTGTTTCCTTCTACGAAACTTTACCTGTTCTAGAAACCTGCCAGACTGGGGTCTGTGTGGCCAAGCTGCCAAACAGAGGCTACCACGACTCTGTTTCTACAGAAAGCTCAAGCCAACAGAAATTAACAGTGAAATCCCAATGCAAGCATGGATGCAATTGTTATAGGCCATACCGATGTGTTAAAACAAAACTAAGAACTACCTAACCACTCTGGTAACAAAAGTGTTAGCCAGAAATTCTCCCACTAAACCTTGGACAGGCCTTGTTCAGTAAAACTTTTGTGTATTCTTTGCAGCTGACACCTTTGGATCAGTCCTGTCAAAGAATAAATGCTTGTGTCAGGACTTTGTTGGGAGCTCACATGCCTTTGGGGATTGCAGCAGATTTCTCACCCCTCAATTTATGAAATCCTGTGTTTCAGATCAGATAGCAACCGAGACCAAAGAACAATTCTGATGCTCTTTACTTTCTCCAGAAAACCCCACCAAAAAACCCAGGTAGCAAATAAAAAACAAACCAAAAAATAGCTAGCAACTTTTCAACAAGCAAAGTAAGCAGCCTGCATGTTCCTGCAAAGCAGGTACCATTTCTTGAACTCTGATTTCACTGTGTGCCTTTCTCGAACCGGAGATGCACACTGGGACACATTATTTCCTCTGTACAATACTCCTCTCAGAGGAGAAAGAAGAAATATGAATTCTGATCTAAGCTACACCTGGCACTGCAAATAATCAGTCTGCACAAATCTAGCTCCAGGGACCCAGTAGTGGGAAGGAGGTGATAACCTGCATACCAGGCCTCCTTCCAGACCTGCCTTCAGAACACTCAGCTGTCAAGGGGAGAGGGCTGCGCATGGGCAAACACTTAGTAAGAGCTATCAGGCCACCCTGGCACCACAGGAACGATAAGTAAGCAAAACCCACTCAAAGAGAAATACAAACATGCTTTCAGTTAAGAAGTTTCTAGGTCTTCCAGAAAGGCAAGTAAATACATTACCCCAATGCTCCTACTATCAGCTCTTTCCCAAAGAGCAGCAGAATGACCTTAAGAAGCAAGATGTTCATGTCTGGCTGGTGAGAAACTAAGACATCCGTGTTAATTTTCTTCTTGTGCTGTTTCAAATAATATCATCCCATCACTAATCAAATGCTAGGAAGCTCTTCCTTCCTTCTGTACGCTCCTCTGCAATTCAACCTCCCCAGAACCCTCAGCAGATGGTACACACCACTGAACAAGTGCTTGTAGAAACTCATTAGTCCCAGCCCTGCAGATGACCCCTCTCACATCAAGGTTATGCCTTGTCCTGGACCTCATGTGTCACTTCCTCCCTTCCCTCTCATTTAAGCATTCTCAGTATCTCCAGTTTACTTACAAATATGCACAGAGAAAACATGCATAGACCAGACTGCTGGCAAATTAAAGATGTGCAGGTTTTCTTAACTTCACTGTTCTTTCTTCTACTATTAAGAGCAATCCTTTTCAAATTCATTCCTGAACTTGCTAGCACAGGGAATGGATAGATAGTTAGGGCACCCCAAATCCCCTTGCATTATAAACACAAGTAGACCATTAAATTTTCAAATAAATCAGTTTCAAAGAAATGACAACTCAGGCTGCGTAGGCAGAATTTTGTATTCTATACGTAGCTTAAACTTGACTCACAGCGAGAAACTGCCTTGAATCCCCAGATTTGCATGCAACATTTTATTTTGCAGTAATCTAGTAGTTCATACTAAATGTTCTCGGTTAAAAATTGAGCACACTGTGCTTTATTTGACTATGCTGCAAAGTAATAAATCCAGAATAATAAATGTAAACCAAACTAATTTTAGCAGGCAACATTCAAGTTATCTGGCATACTCAAGAATCTGGTTTCATCTCATTTCCTATCTGTTATTTTAATACTGATACCTTCCACTTGGAAAGAAAATTATTTAGCTTGCGATACTTAGAGAATACAAAGCACTGATATACAGCATCATTTTAATATTGCACTGGCCTGAATACTCTGCTGAATCTTGCTTCCAACAGAATGGTTATGCCAGGAAGGAAATCATTTTAACTCAGTAATTCTCTGGTCAGTTCTTCATATCCAGTACTGCCCTACAGCATCTGCTGACTACTTCAAGTGATGCCCAGAAGCTGTGAACAACCAAAGCACAACAGCTCTCCCCACTTTAGGAGAGTCACACTAGAGAAGAAGCTTCATCTGCTACACCAGGACCTTGGGCTCCAGGGGTACTCTGCTCCTGGCTGCATGGGTCTAAGCTTCCTCAGTCCTGCAGTAACACAGGTAAACAAATAAAACAGCTGAGGGTCTTCTCATTCATAACAAGGAAATGGTTAACAAATCTGCTTAAAAAGAAATTATAAGTTGCTACAGCTTTTATCGGCAGGAGATTGCAGCTCACGAGGCAAATGCCCCAGCGCACACAGTTTTATACACAGCAATTTTAAATATTTGTTGTGGGTGTTAACCCCTAAAAATTGTGTGGATTAATTTTTTCTTAAATAACAAATTTGGTATTCAGTGACCTACTCATTTCAACCAGATGATTCTGCCAAAATTAAGCAAGCGCTTCAGAAGGGTACAGGATCAGGAGTGCTGATGGGGGATGGAAAGCGTGCTATAAGAAAGTGGCACACCAAAACACTTGTTTATAGGGTCTCTTACATTAAAGAAGATAGGAGTTACTGTTAAACATTGTGAAGTATTTCACAATCTGGTTTGCTCTGTTTTGATTTCACCGAGCTAGCAGACACTACTGAGGCATAACACACAGCCAAAACCATATCCTTCAGCCAAAGCATTCAGGAAGAACTGACGGTCTGAAATTGTCATCATCAGCATGATGGCACTCAAAAGCAATACCCTCTACATTCGTCTACACTTTCCCCTTTAAGATGATCAAAGAGAACAGTGAGATCATAAGTTTTAAATAATTTTTCTTAGAGAATGTACCAATCTTCATCTAAAAGTAGAAAGAAAAGCAAGTCCAACCCTTTCCCAAACTCAAGTTTAAATTAACTTTCAGTACCACTCCGGTGTACCAAGTCCCTTTTCAGCTGTGAGCCTACATCTTAATGCTCTGTCCAAACTGCGCAACCTCTCTTGTGTCCATGGACTTAACACTCTTTATGGATTTGTTAGATGTATGCTACAAACAACCACCAAACTGAGCAAGAATTTTAATCTGTCCGCTTCTTCCTTTCCAATATGGTTATTTATATTAAGTAGCTGAGGGAGACCTGGCAAGACTGCTTAAAAATCCAACTTTTCCTCCACTCAGATCACTTTAAAAACACAAGCACTTTAAAACTGCTGTGTTCTCCGCAGATTTTGCTACACAGCTCTTTGGTGCTTCTTTCTAACACCAGAACAGAGTCTCAAAAGCCGGACAGCAACTCTAACGCAATGCCACCGAACGAGGCACCTCGAGAACCCGCCTGCCGTCCCTCTGCAAGCGCGGAAGAGCCACTCGCAAGAGCGGGCAGGGGGGCTGCTTTTACCGTTGTTAAAAGAGAAAGAAACCAAAGTTTCATCTGGGGAAAGGGGGCAACCTCCACCAGCCACCCTGGCCGCCACGCTGCGAGCCATCCTCCCAGCCAGAGCGTCCTCCTTGGCCACAGCCACGGGGCTGGGGCACGCGGCCCAGGCCGGGACTCACCGCGAAGACGGCGTTCTGCAGCCCGAAGGGGATCGGCGTCAGCCGTGCCAGAGCCACCACCTTGAGGCCGCCGCCGCCCTCCACGACGCGGACGATGGCGCTGAGCGTCTCGCTGCCCTGGATCCTGGCCCGCGCCCAGCGGGCCAACAGCCGCTTGCAGGCCACGTGGGCGACGAAGGTGCCGACGAGGACGCCGAGCACCATCAGCCCCATGCCCAGCACGAAGCCGTAGAGGTAGCCGGCGGCCACGTTGAGCAGGATGTAGCCCCATCCGCAGGGGAAGGACACGACGACGAAGCCCACGGTGAAGAGCAGCACGCCGGCCAGGCTGTCCAGGCTCTCGGCCCAGAGCAGCAGGTCCCGCAGGTACTGGCGCACCAGGGCCAGCGAGGCGAAGCAGAGGGCCGCCAGGACGCACACGCTGAGGCAGCTCTTGCACCAGCAGGTGCCCAGGAGGCAGCAGGAGCAGCGCCAGCCCCGGGCCTCGGCCAGCCCGGGCCCGCCGCCGCCGCCCGCCTCGGGCAGCTGGCAGAGCAGCAGCTCCGCCGGCGGCAGCCCGCCCTGCTCCGCGTAGGGCCCCAGCAGCAGCCCGCCGGCCCCCGCCGCCTCCGCCGGGACGAAGCCGACGGCGTCCCCGCCGCCGCCTCCTGCCGCCGTCCCGGCGGCTCGGGACAGCCAGCGGCCCAGGTCCTGCCGGGCCCCCTGCGCCGCCGCCTGCTTCACGGCCCGGGAGAGGAGCTGCAGCGCCGCGGCCCCCGCGCCCCACATCCCCCCGCCCCGCCGCCCGGCCCCGTCGCTCCCCGCCTCCCCACGCAGCCTGCGGGCAGGGGCGGCCGCTCCCTCATCGCCCCGCCATGGCCCGGCTGCCGGCGGCGGAGCCCAGCCGAGGGCCGGGCGGGGGCGGGGAAGCGGCAGTGGGGAGGGCGGGGAGGAGGGGGCCGCGCTTCGCCGCCGCCGCCGCCGCGCGGGCCCGGCGGGCGGAGGGGCCGCGGCGGCCTCCGCGCTGCCTCCCCTCTCGGCCGCGCCGCCGGGGCTGCGGCGTTAGACGGCGGCGCCGCGCTCTCCGTCCCGGCAGAGGCAGCGGCGGCCCTGGCGGAGCGCGAGTCCCGGGGGGCGGCAGCGGCGGCGGCAGCAGCAGAAGCAGCGGCGGCAGCGGGGCTCCATCTCCAGGTGCGCTGGGCTCCCGCTCCGCCCCGGCAAGCGCCTTCTCGGAGCGGCGGTGCCGATGTGGCAGCCCGGGCGCCGCTGGCAGCGGAGGGGGAGGAGGCTGAGCTCCGGCACCAGCCGCGCTCTGCCCCGCTGTGGGGCTCGGCGGCAGCGCCGCGGCCCGCCCCCCGCTCGGCCCGGCCCCGCCGCGGCCCGCCCCCCGCTCGGCCCGGCCCGGCCCGGCCCCGCCGCGGCCCGCCCCCCGTTCGGCCCGGCCCCGCCCCGCGTCGGTCCGGCCGGGGTGTGCCTCCGCGGGCCGCCACGGCCCCTCCCGCCTCGCCCTCGCCCTCGCCTCAGGCAGCCGCCCGCCGGCCTCCCCGCCGTTTTCCCGCCGCGTTCTCAGAAGCGCCCTCCTTGGCGGCGGAGCCTTAGCGGCGGGATCCGGAGGGGCCGTGCTGCGAAGCTGGTTGTTTTCTGTCAGAGGAGCGCGTGGTTGAGGCGTCTCTGACGAGACGGTTACTCTTGGGCTCCCGTGACGCGTCGGCCACTTTCCCGTGTCGCAAACACGCCGGTGTTCTCCTCTTCACCGGCGAGACAAGGCTCTCCCGGCCAGCGGCCGGGGGTTTGAGGCGAGGGGTGACAACCGAGGCCCCTCAGCTCCGCGACTGCTGCGTGGTGCTTGCGGCATCGCCGCATCGGGACGGCTTGGCTCACCCAGCTGCCGGGCCCACATGCCTGAAGGCTCAGACACACTTTTGGATGGCTTGAGCTTGAATTTTGAGCCATTGCTAGAAGGAAAGAAACAGCCTGAATATGCAGTGAGGGCTCAATTTCGAGGGGTGTTTTCTCAGGAGCCTCGCTGAGGCTTGACAGCTTTGCGGGTCGCTTTTGCTCTGGTGTTACTAATGTCAGGAACCATATAGTGCAGAAAGCATTTTGTTTTCGTTCCAACGCTTAAATGTACAATGTGCTCCGGTGGAGTTATATTCCTCTGCTGGGAAATTTGCAAGTGTATATAAAATGAGAATGTGTGTGGGAGTTGTAAAGGTTAAAGGGTGAGTGGAAACACCCCCCCCAGAATCTCAAAATGAAGAGCATATCTTGAAGAATGTACTGCAAATACATTCACTTGCAAAATACGCCGTTAGAAATGATATAACCTGGGAAATGCAACAAGTCAGCAGCCTAAGAAAATGACAGATGTCTTTGAGCACCACAGCAGAATAAAACAAACCTGGGAGACTCTGTACAGCAGGAAGTTGCAGACAAACACGTCCAGCATAATCTGCTTTCTTGCTGTTACCTGTATCTGAATGTGAGCACTTCATTTTGTGTGTGCTCTTTACTTACGATGCAAACACAGGCAGGGCATGCATCCAGCATAGGCAAGAAAGGTCTGCATTACGGCTTGTAAAGGATGGTGGGCATGCTTGTACATCCAGGAAGGCATTTCAGCAAACTGGAGATGGCTGGAAGTTCAGCAGAAAAACAAGAAGACAAAATATTAATTTCTGGTTTTATACTAAGAGCACATATGTCTTTGATGTGGATTCAGCTTGTGTATATTTTTGTTTTATGCTGCCCCTACATTTCTGCATTTAAAGTGCGTAACCTTGTGCTCAGAGCTGGAATGAATCTGCTGCTGCCGCTCCTAAAAGCTACAGGGTTCTGTATGTATAATCACAGAAAACGTACGTGAAAAGGGACCACGAAAGGGTATGAGGAACATAATGGTCTATCTAAGTGACAGTCCTGACATTACACTCCAACTTATAAAAATATTTTAACTAATTGGTTAGTGGAGATGCTTCTTCAGTCCCTAGGAATAAAAAGGCTGAAACTCCTTGACCTCATCTATTGTCTGGCCACCTAAAATAGCTAATCCTGGCATTGTACAGATCCTTGGAGCAATAGCTCAGGAACGAAAGACAACACACAGTCAGATTTTGAGTGACGCAGACCATGGTCATGGAGCAAAAGCTGAAGCATCTTTGGATAAACATCCAAGCGCGGCCGCAGGAATTCAGCAGGACTCAGGCGGAGCTGGGCGCCTCTCCCGCCTGCAGAGCGGATACAGCTACAGAGCTGAGAGGCAGCGTCAGCTGGCTCCTGTGTGTCTTCGCGGTGCGCTCTTACCATCTGAAGGGGTAAAAACCGGAACTCACAGCCCCTTGAAAATGTGCCAAATTGGCACATTGCTGGACAAAATGCTGGACAAAATGGTCCGCCTTTCAGACTTACTAGTCAGTGAATCATGAGATATTCCCATACTATGGATGATGCAGTTGCAATGGTGTGATGATATAAACAAGGCAAGATCTGCAAGGAAAAGCAGTTTTCTTTTAATAGACCAATCATCACACTTAGAAAAACAGACAACCTCTTGAGCACACAGCTCCTCGACAAACACTTTGCGCTCCAAAAGATAGTGCTTTTTTTTTTTTTCCCAGGTAGGTTAGTTGATTTAGTGAATAATTTCCAACAAATGTTGTCTCACCTGTTTTTTAAAAAAGCACTGCTGGCCTGATTAGCTTCAGAAATTATTTGAAGTAATAGGAATAAAAATTACAGGTTTAGTACATATGGAGTGAAATGATTACATTACATCAGCTAAAACTGCTCCTATACTTCCTCAGGCTGAGTTACTTCGATTCTCATTAAACTCATCTTTCTTTTGAGCTGATTCCTTACCTGTCTTTACATTTAATTTTGATATTTGTCAGCGAATCAATGTAAAACCTGAGAGGCATAGGGTAACAGCCAGAGGACTGTTCTCCTTCAAGAAAAGGTGTTTCTATAGAAAGATGCTCTCATGAGGATGTAGATTGTAGTGGATATTGAAGAATTTTTGCCATGTGGGTGTATTTTCCAGGCCCATGTTGTAAGTCCAGGGTATTTCCTTGATCTGCCACAAGCAACTCAGAAATGCTATTTTGCATTTTGAAACTCTGCTTCTCCTGTCTCATTTTTTATTTCAAGGAATATCAGGATGCAAACACACCCAACTAAGCATGTGAGTCATCCTACTGAAATGAAAGACGTGACTCATTTAGGCCCATGCAACTGGTCCACACTGAACAGGGGTCCTGAAGCCAGAGAGTAGGATACATTAAGCCACAAATCAGGAGCCAAAAGAATTCTGAGTTGCGAGCTCCTGAAAACTTGCCATAGTTATTTCTGAATTGCTCTTTGGGAGGGAGAAGCAGGACTTTTTTGAGATGATATTAAGGACTGTAACTCCAGTGTACTTCTAAATGCCTGTGCTGTTTAATTTTGTCAGCATTAACGTGAAGGTCCTTTGTTGGGAACTGCAACATTGACTGGAACTGTGTCAGGAATAACCATTCTTTGGCCACAGCAGGCTGTCATTAGAAGTGCCCTCATCTTGTCTGCAGTCTTCCTTGTCATGTGTTCCTTTCCATGCACATGAAGGAAGGTGCATACACTTTGCTCATGCAGGCATTACACTTTTTTGCTACTTAACAGAGAATGAGTTGCAGGGATTTGGGGGAAGATATTAGCAAGGAGCAAGCCATGACCAGAGGAATTACTCTGGTAGACGAAATTAGGTCTGTAGGCTATAGCCTGGGCACCACTGAGTTGGGTCGTTACATTTTAAATACATGTGCATTCATAGCTTTGTCAAAGTGAATGAGAAGTAAGCTGAAGCAAAACAATGCTATCATGTAGCTTTGTACGAGGTTGGTTAAATTCCCAGTGAAAGGTGATAGTTCCGAAGTTACTGCATCAGGAATGGGAGGTGTGAGAGGAGAAATGGCACTATTAGCAACTTATTTTTTGACAAATGTTGATGAAGATGTAACAAAGCTTGCATTGCTTTCACCTGGAGCTATCTAGATGAGAAAAGATCTTTAAATAAAAGATACAAACATAAAAAATGAAATGTCCATAAAACTCAATAAATGTATGCATTAAAGAGTACTACTTTTTAAGTCTTAGCGTGGGAATCCAGACTGTTATTTTGCAGCTTGACTGAGTAGATGTCTACCTATAGGACTAGAAACTTTATTACTTTATTTATAGTTCCAGCCTCCCAGATAAGTGCCATACAGTCATGTTGAAAACATTGAATGATTTGATATACTATCATAAACTCATATAATTCAGAAAATGAAAGTGTTTATTTTCATACATGTTTGTACAGTTAATACAGTGATGTAATAAGAAACATTTCAAGCAGATTTTATTACAACTATATGTAAGGCATGAACAAAAATTAAATACAGTAAGCAATGTGCTGAAATATTTACATCGAAGGGAAGATTATGAGACATCACTCTTATTAGTTATTATATAAATAGTGACACACCTAAACCAAGTCTATTTCAGTAGAACTGAGGATTTATGATGACTTGCATAATATTCCTTAGAGTGTCCTAGCCCAGAAACAGCAAATGAGAAACCTTAAATATCCTTATACATAAGGCAAAAATACAGCTATATACTTGATACATCTATAGCTGCTTTCAGCTCTTGCAGTAATGGAAAACTTTAGCTAATTAATCTTAAAGACTCACATGGGATTCTTCCTTGCAAAAGGATGTCTTTAGGTCGACAGAAGAAACTTCCACCAGTTTTTCATTCCATGAAATGACTGCTTTGTTGCCAAAAGACTGCATTAATCAGGGGCTGTTGGTGTAATGCAGAGTAGCCTAAAGTTTGGAAGTCACGAAATTGCTCACGAGGACTAGACTAGCATTGGCAGCCCTAGGAAATGGTAAGCTATAGAAGAAAGATCAAATTTATTACATTCATAGTGTCGTCCTGAACTGCACAGTGCAAACATTAGATGCACCTCAAAATGTTAACCATGTAATTACTTACTTCTACCAGGGCTACAAACTAGGAATCTATATTTTCGTGCAACAGAATACTTGAGGCAGTTCTTGAGAGCACTAACATTTAGAAGGTGTGCCTTCAAAATGAATTTGGGGTATCATGAAATAAGGTACAGTAAGCAAAGCATATCTGAGGAATAGGAAATTTTCTTGGTAAAGTAATTTAGTGAGGTTGTTTTGCACACAGGTTCTTCTCCCCTTAAAAGTGACTAAAAGAAGAAGTGTATCTAAATATATACGGTGCTCAGGGCACTTTTAATGGGAGGGGTTTTGGAAAATGGAGTTGTTAGCATATCCTTAGGGTCATGTTTTCATCAGTTCCCACACATCTGTGTTTCTAGCAATATACTTTGATATTCTTCAACAAGCTATCACATTCCTTTTGATACATCTGCAATGCTTTTTATCCAATCCCGTATGGAAAAGCTATGTCTCTCTCCTTTTATATATATATACCTTTAAAGTATACTACACTAAGTTGCAAAGCAAAGCAGACTGCATTTTCACTATTTCCATGGCAAGGGTATGGTCCTAGAAGGTTATGGATTGGAGGTCAGTTTCTCCTAATATTTTTGGATCAGTGATTTTTGTAGAACTATTTAACATTAAAGGTTAACCCAAGATCCAAAGAGTCTGTTTTAACAGCACAGTAATATTTGACTGAGTTTTACTATTAAGCTTTATTCAACAGCTTTAAGGTTGGCTTCAAGTCAGCACTGAAGCAGAACATTGTATTTGAGTTTGTGGGTTGGATAAACAAACACATATTTAAGTTTGCTGGTGTAAAGCAGGCCACTGGTCTCAGTTACAGCAGTCTAAGATCAGAAAGAAGCTCATGGATTTATTTTTTCATGTTGTCTTGATTTATAATTAGCTTTTACTTAGCAAAGTTTTAGCAGCTCTTTCCCATCTTTGTTGTTATTCCTTTATCTGAGAAACCACAATGTGGTAACCGCCGGCAGGCATTGAACGTAGCAGGCTTTTATGCCTCTGTAGGAGGATGAGGATTGAAATCATCCCAGCTTCTAAAATCAATGGCAGAACCCTTGTCTGAGTGTTACACTATATCAGGCACTGTCGCTGCAACAAAGCACAATTATATCGGTCTACATGTTTACAATCTTTGTTGTGGTGTATCTACTAAATTATTTATTTTTCTTAGTTTCCAGCTAGACTAACTGATGAATTACAAATGTCCTCTGAGGAAACATTCACATTTTACATTAAACACTGGTGAAAACATGATTTGAAGCCTAATTTGCCTCCCATTCTAATTGTTATGGCCCTAGCCACAGGCAAAAGAGCATCTTAACTAGAAGCCCCAAAAGTCAGAGTTTGGTAGACAGCCTGGCTCTCCTCTGCTGTGTAGTTTGAAGGAGAGGCAGATTATGACTAAGTTTGGAAAATGGTTCCCAGTCTTTTCTTAATGGTCTCACCTCATATGTGCTAAGACTGCAAAATGGTAACTCCACCTCTTGCCTGCTCTTTCTAGGCGCTGGTGACTGCACCACTACTCCAGAAGCTGAGGTTGGGGACACAATGAAGTTGCAAGAGCAGCAATGCATTAGGTTTGCAGTAAAGATTTTGCCAAAGGCTTGGAGTGTCCTCTCTTTCTTTTGAAGCATTCAGTAGTCCTCAACAGGCTTAGCTGGCACTCAGGAACTTATAAGAGGTACTCCACATCAAGCAGCTTAGGAGATGATAGACACAGAATACAAATAAATGAATGATCAGACAAGATAGCCAGGGTTGACAGGACTTAAAGAATATTAGTGTTGATAGGAAACCACATGAAAAAGGGTTGTGTGTTCTTTTCAGTCCCATTCCCCTTCTCCCCCAGACACAAGAGGTGCTGTAAACATAAAAATGCCTTTTAGTACTGCTTAAATGGAGTTATATAGGAGAAGGTACAAGAAACAGGGTAGAGCAACAGGGTCTGTGCATGAAAAAGCCTGGTCCCTTTGGCCCCAAAACCACTCTATCCAAGGCAACCTCCATGCACCCTTTTCTGCACTTGAGGGCAGCTTTTCCATAACAAGGAGGAACCTCTAATGCTGTAAGAGACAACCTTGCACACAGTAATTAAGATTAGTGGGTTTGCTAAATATGAAGCCTGTGTGCAGAGCAGATCTCTATAGGGCACACAGCTTAGGCAAGTAGGAATCCAGGTGCATGGCAATTTGGACTTTTGAAAACAAACATTCCCCAACTGCACCTCTTACCTGGTTCAACAGAGCCAGAATAGCTGTGTTAAAAATATTTAGACGTGTTGAAACTATTTATTGACTTTGAGACTGACTTGAGCTGCTCCTACATTGATATCCAAAAGCATGTGTTTAAACTGAAGTTGTTTAGTAAACCTGGTTCAAATGATATTGTTAGATAAAATCAGATAAAGGTTTCCAGACCTGGTCTTGCAAAGACATAGTAGCACATGGATTTTAGTCATATTAGTCGATACATTGGTCTGCCCTCTTTTGACTGTATCCTGGGCAAAATTGTGCTTTCTGCAGCCAATAAAACCCCAAGGAATATTGTAAACAGTTGCATACAGCATTATTAAACACAAAGTTATACAGGTCACTGGTAGAAATATTCAGGCAAAGACATCCACAAAACTTGAAAACATCCAGAGGTTTCCATTGATATGCTCTACAGCTCATCTCTTTTTTATCTCAGATCTTTACCTGGATTTAGAGTGTTTGTGAAGGTGGTTGTTTGGGGTTTTGACCCATCCGTACCACTGCTGCTCTGTCTGTATTATAAGAGTTTCAATTTCAACAGTTTTTACTGGGCTACAACAATTTTTTCAACTGTCTGACTCTCCTGTACTTTGTATCCTCAAAACACTATATAAACATTTTGTGTTGGTTTTACTGCTTCCATCTGTCCCTTGGAGCATTTGAAATTACCTTTATAAATGATGCATAAATTAAATCAAACACATTGTAAATTTGAATGAATCTGCTCTAAAGTGCTTTCCAAGTCATCAGGCGAAACAGGCAGTCTGCAAACCCAGCTATCCCCTTGGAAAATAAACACATTGGCAGCATATCAAAACTACCCCAGGAAGATGTTCTCAGCCTCAAAATACAGTCTTTCCCCATTATTCCTCCAAAGAAACAGAAATGATTATGTAAACCATTGTAGCAAGTCCTAACCTAGGTAGAGAATTTCTTCTTCATTCAAAGAGCACCTTAAAAGCTCTCTCCAACATTGAACTGGCTATCTTTATAAAACCCTACATAGTGTTTGCTTCTTGTAATTAGAAATAAGGCAGAAGGGTTAAGTTAGACACGGAGGGATTTAGTACCAAATCTGGGATTTGAAATCAGTTCTTTACTCCTATTATACAAATTTAGATTTTTGTGAGTTCTTTTTCCCTCTTAAAAAAATTTAGAGGTTTTTTTTTTTTTCCTTTTTAAAGTAAGTTTGTGCAACAGGAAAAGTTCCCAAAATTTTTTTCATGTTTTTCACAGTTTCTTTAATATATTCTGAAATCACTTTCAATGCAGTTTGTATTCCTTCATGAAATAACATGTTTTATTACTATACAGACACCTCGTACCGTTCCATCTTTAGGAAAATGTTAGCTTTCATCATTATGTATGGTCCCAGTGGTAACACTTAACATTATCCTTTATTCCCTGTTTCCAGTCGATAATAGTGGGAGGTTCACCTCTGTTTTCCTTCTTCTTCTGTCTCCTTTCTGGCATTCTGCCTACGGCCATGGGGTAGCAGGCATATATTATTTCTTCAAGCAGTTACACCAGTTGCTTCAGGCATGTGTATCTCTTCAAATTAACTTCTCCATGCCCCTTAGCATCTGTTGCTGCTTTATCACTTTACTGCCAGATGGGCAGCAGGCACCAGTCCTGAGCCAGGACCAGCTGAGATGCCATTCCATCCTTACAGCAGCAATGTTGTTAAATTCCTTACTGGAAGCTGGATAACATAATCAGCTATGTTTTTTTCATTAAAATCAAGTTTCATTATCCTTTATCTGTCTTGTTAATATTTGTCAATAAGACAGGACTGATTTTATACCAAAGGAAATACTGAAGAGCTATTATGTAGACATGTATGTATGATTTTTAATGAGTTCTAAATGCAGCTCCACACCACTCCAGCATAAATTTTGCCTTAATCTGAAGTATTCCTAATTTTCTTCTTTATGCATCAAGGCCTTCCAGATTAGTCTCACATCTAGCAAGACATACAAAAGTATTGAAAAGTTTTGCTATGAAATAGATACATTTTAGTGTAAAGTCTACCTCACCTCCTCTAAAGTGTACAAAAATTTCCATAAGATAATTATTTGACAAGGAAAAAAAAGGACAAAAATCATTAAAATACATTTGGAATTGACTTTGATATTTAATAACTTGAGCAAATAGTGACTGTGTGTGATGCCAACATTATCCTTCAGTACAAAAAACAGACGAAGTTACACTGCTAAACCCAATATATGTACTTTCACAATAGTCTCAAACGCACTATCTATCTGGTGTGTAGGAACTAATATGCTATTTACTAATTATGGCTGGAGTAAGACCGTAGCATGCTCTATTATGGGCCTCTCCATTCCATAATAGCTTATTGCAATCATAAGAGACTGTGGTGCCTTTTTTCTTAACCTATGAAGTTACAGACTTTTTCTGTAATGCATACCTTGATCCAAGGTGTCAAAAGAGAACTGCTGGATTCCTGCAAAAGCCTTTACTTCCTCACAAAGCAGATGTTGTAAGCAGTTTCCTTCTAGATCTCCTTCATCGATTGTATCATAGACACACACTCCAGTAATGACAGAGACATAAATTACCTCTAGTCCAAATTCATGGACAAACTGTACTTGCTGTCCCTCAGGACTTGTACTACGCTCAGGAGCACTGACATAAAATGTGCAGGTATCCCAAACTGAGAAGACCCAGCTTAATATAGGTAATATCATTTATTTTACTAATTCTAAGGAAAATTGTGTTACAAATGCGAACTATTTGTCTGGCTTATGCATGGTTAATGTGCTAATAGAGGTTGACAAGTATAAAGGAGGATCACATCTTTCTTATTTTCATCCGTTGCATTAGAAAGGTTTGGGGTTGGGGGTTTTTTTGTTTCTATGTTTGGTTTGTTTTGCTGTAGCTATTATTATTTTTCCTGGACTTTTTTTCTTTCTTTCTTGCATGGAGGTAGAAATGAAGTCTCATGAAGCAGTTCCTTAAAAAATAAAAAAACTGGCAAGAAAACTGGATGTGAGGTGTTGAGCTTCTGTTGAGAGCAGAGATCTAGTATCTTGGATCAGTGTAAGACCTTCAGTCTTTATGATTTCACCCTCTTGTTTCCTAGTTGCCCCTTCCTTTAAAATTTGTCATGCACTTTAAACTTTCAACCCTTCAGATAATTCATGTGACTTCAGTATCCGTTACTCCTCCACTTGCCCATGTGACCAAAATTTGCTGGGCAGAAAGCAGACTACATTTCTTCAGCAATACCTTTGCAGATTGCTTCAGAATTAAGACAACTGATAATAAACTTGGTGTGTAGTGATAAAGTCAATCCCAGTAGCTTCCCAAGAGATATAGGAAGCTTTTTGCAAAGTTACCCTTTACATAGCAAATACAGGAACAACTCATTGCACTAGCACTGGAATCCATGAAGCATTTATTTATTTTTTATTGTCTTGATTTTTAATTAGCATTTTACTTAGCTAAGTTTGAGCAGCCCTTTCCCATCTTTATTGTTATTCCTTTATCTCAAAAACTACAAATGGAGTCCATCAAAGGTATTCAAGTTGCTCAGGCATGATTTTCTCTTGGTAAATCCATGCTGACTGCTCCCAATCATCATCTTCTCCTTCATGTTTTCAGAAGACTTCATTTGCACTGTGTATTGTTTAGATAACATGCAGAAAATATTTAATCAGAGTATACTTTTATTGCTGCTACACATTTCTCACCACATATTTTATGGTACAGTACATATACTATGAGCACTGAATGTCACCAATGGATAGCAAACACAAGCAGGGCTGGATCGAACTCTGATCTAGATCTGGGGACTATGCTGTGTGTGAGCCTTCACACCGCGTGTCTGAATCCATGTGCCGCACTGGGAGAGGCTAAAGAAGGATGGACAGGGGGAAGGAGAAGGTTAAGGGCCATGTTACCTGTCTCCCTTCCCTCCCTGCCACCTTGCCTCTTCCAGTAAAACCTACCTACAGGGCATTGTCCTCTCATTGGGAACTATTTCTGTAAACAAATAAACTGGAGGAGGGACATTAGTAAAAACTCTACACAACAAGTAGTTACATAGCTAAAGACTTGATCTGATTCAAAAGAGCATTACAATACCTCCAGGACAAGTTATACTCCTTGACGTCAGAGGTTCTGCATGAGCAGAAAAGCAGGGAAACACAGAAGCATTCAGGCTTACCTAGTCTTCAGTGTAACAGAAGGCTGCTTCAACAACAGAGTCAATAAAGTAGTTGTAACTCTGCTGCAACCAATTATGAAGTTTCTAATTATGAAGAATTATTTAGGATTTCCTCCAAGGAGTTCATTTTAAAGAGTACTGGAGATTATCTCTAAAGACCTTTTCTAACTTGTCACACTTAAAAGCATTCCAGCTTCTCAGATGTGCTGCTCAAGGGAGCTCTTTCTATTTTGTTGGTATCCACTAGAGAAAAATAAGCAACAGCCAAGTCATAAAAAGGTTGGGTTTTATTACTTAACATTACAGCAATTTGCTGTTGCTAACCTCGTTGGGAAATTGCAGGGAGCTGAAGATGAGTGGATGAGCTGATTCACTGCGGAGTATGATTGACTGATGGTGGGAAAATAATAAGAAGTCCCAGGGAAGCACATAGCAGAGAGAAACTTCAGCAAAAGGAGAGTTTTAAAGAGAAGCATTCTATTTTTCCCTCCTTTTTTTTTTTTTAACAAAAGCACTCAACATCTTCACCATACACTTTGATCTGCACAATTTTGACTAGGTTATTTTCAGCGAGCCGAAGGCCCTTCTTTCTGTGTGAAAGTGAAAAGGCAGCACTTGCCACCTCTGGAAACAGCTCTAGGATTCACAGTTCACCCAGAGCTCCTAAGAAAGTAGATTCACATCAGTAGCCTGTAGTTCCTTCTGACAATGTAAACCCAGCTGCTTTGAAGCTGATTCTTAAGAAAAGTCTAGAGTAAGTCAGCTGTGGTGGGGGAAAGTACATGTATACCATGTATGACTGGACAATAAACTGCCCCTTTATGTGCCAGGGTTTAGAACAGAGCAAAGCATGTGTAAAGCCCCAAAGTATTTCCCCACCTGTTTCCTGCCCTTGCACAGACTGTAACAGTCTTTGTGGTTTGGAAGCAGAACCGAAGAATGAACCTGTGATTTTAAGGCAGCACAACATGAGGGAAACATTCAGTGTGGCAAGAGGGTCTGCTGTGCCCGCTGTCCTCCAGAAGAGCGAAAAGGTTTCCCTGCTGTTGTGAGACACTTGCAGATTCAGTGTGTCTGTGGCAAAGGTCACCACTTTGTGGTTTAGCATAGCATCTCTGCTTTACCATGAGCAGAAAAAAAGGAAAATCCGGTCAACTGAGGGCACAAACTACAGAGCCAAGGGATTTCTTCTTTTTCAGAGCTCAAGGAAGCGAAAAATGTGGCAAGGGATGATGAAGACACTTCATATGAAGATCTCAGAGAGGCGAGGACAAGCATGCATGAGCGTTAGAAGAAAGCCACGCTGGAGGGAAGCCAGCCAGCCTGTCTCTAGCAGACATTTGCTTTCAGGGGAACTCAGGAAATGGGTGAACTTTCTGGTTCTTGCTCACTACTGACGTATACAGGCAGTACCGTATTACGTCCTACCCTTTAAGGTATAGGTTACCACATAAACATGAGTCTCCATTTTCAGGTTTTTTAGAATTAAATTTAAACATACACTGTACTAGCACAACTCATGTTACTACCGCAGCAGTTATGCTTTATTTCCTATATTTCTGCAACAGGGCAATTAAAAATTAAAAGAATGAACCGGATTTTAAGACAGAAGAGCCTCCTGTAAAGGAAATAATCTCATCAGCCTTCTGAACTGAATGAAATAGTCCTGTTTCAGTACAGAGCAGAACAAAATTACTACTACACCAAGGTGACTTAAACTTACAGTTGAGCCTTATGCCTTCTCAAGGGACAGCCACACAGGAGCTCTCTTGGAGGGTTTTTTAGAAGCCCCATGTCTTGGATGCTGCAAGTCCCTTGGCAACATTGCTGTCAACAAATACACACAAAATCACCTGATGGTGTACACAAAACTCTCTACTATGACAGCAGAACTTAACACTGAAATATATGCCACAAGATATGGAGATAACGTTTCTTGTAAAACTTGGCTGGAGGCTGCAAGGCTGCTTTAGCAGTTGTGCAAGACAGCCTGTACTGCTTGTGCAGCTCTAGAAAAGGTGAGCAATTGTAAAGGGGTTATTCCCAGTGTTTACTTCAAACATCGCTTTTCAGCCTAACTTCAGTGTAACCAAAAATAAAGAAAACAAGGACTGTATCATCATTAAGGTGCTAGTTAAGTAAAGAGACAGGTTAAAAATAAAACAGGAAATTATTCTTCTATTTTTACTTCCCGAGCTTTTGTTAGCTAGCCGACACAGGCCAGGTCCTGAAAAAGCACTTGTTTAACAATTGGACAAAAATCAAAAGATAAATTTGAAGGCCATCTCCTTGGCAGCTCTCATGACAGACTCTCTTCAGCGCACAGTAAGACTCCTTTAAAAATGTTAAAAGTCAGTCAATCTAAATATACCACATACTTTTTAGGAGACGTTCAAAGTGAAACTAATCTGCTTAGAGCCATCGTGACCCTGCAATATTTTATACTGTGTGTCCTTATCTAATGTTCAGAATATCAGCATGCCAATCAGGTTTCCCCAGGGAGCATATTCTTAATCTTTGCCCTTTATTATAAAGTTTTTGGTTTAGCTGTGTTGTATACAATATGAGCCCAGGATCCTGTCAAGGACTTGTCTTCTATGGATCTCCCACAGCCCAGCAACATGGGGTCTTCTGAGACTGAAAAAACGTCCTTTATGATTTCCTTTAGCATATGAGAAGGAGGAGAGAAAAAATGCTAATAATTACACAGAAGGAAGTGTAAATTGCACAGATTACAGTGCCCTGCATGTGATCAACTCTGCGCCAGTTTCAGGCATGCAATCGGATGCATATGCTGCAGCAGGTGGAGACACACTCGCGCTTCTCTCTGTGGCTGGAGCTCAATCACTCCGTGAATTAGGCCAGGTTCCCTCTTGGGAAAAGCCCCAGGAATTAGCAGCTCTAATTGCATTATCCAGAGAGATTTTGGCCATGGTCAGCAGAGACAACCATGAATGAGACCCTTAGTCTCTTGCCCATCTCTAGACATTTTTTAGGAAGTTTACCCATTCTAAGTAGCTACAATTTAGCTATATAGGCTATATAGCTTTGTACAGCCAGCTTTAGTGCTGGGGACTGAACAAAAAGAAAATAGGAATACTCAGAGCTGGAAAGCCTGAGAGAAAGAGCAGTGCAAATACAGCCTATCCAATAAAAGATGTGCTTGTGTTTTATTTAGATTCTGTTGCCATTATATGTTTAAAACAGTCTGATTAGTTCAGGTTATTCAGCACCTGGAAGTTCTCTTTACTGCTTGCCAAAAATAAATTATTAAGCCTTATTCTTTGTGATAAAGGACACTGGAAGGGGAAGCCATGGAGAGAAAGACAGGAGAGTAGGCTTTGAGAAATACTCAGAATACTCAGCAATGGGTTTGTAAGCATTTCTAAGTATACCCGAAGCCTACGAGAGACCAGAGTTTCTGGCCCACGAACATGACAGACTTCAGCCGCTGCTCAGCTGGAAATGACAGGCCTCACAGGAGTGCCAAATGGTGAGGACCCCTGAACCCTTGTCATATGCTTAGCAAGGGAGAAAATTAGTATTTCTGTAATTTTGCCACTTATTAAGTATGAAATTCTAAGTGAAATAGTGTCTTGATGCTCTTTCCCTGCTCATAGAAGATGTTTCCATGCATAGTTCTGTTCATATTTACTGCTATGCCAACAAATGTGCATCAAGTGCTTTTCCACTGCTGCTTTTTTCTCAGAACCTCTGCCAAACAATACAATCAATTTTTTTCAGTGTTTACAGACAGTTTGAGAGTCTATAAACTCTAGTTCCTGCAATATACACACAAAAGCAAAGGAGAGAGAGAGGAATAAAAATCTCGTGCCTGCTTTGATGGCAAAATTGTCTGTACAACAAGGAAGTATAAATTTTTTTATCATTTTCTTTTAAGTTTCAACAGCTGCCAAACTCATCCTCTGCTAAACTTTAGTATTTCAAAAATGCAACTACTTAACTGCAAGGGATTTTGCTGATGAATTGAAGTCCCATCCCTCTAGTTCTGAAGCTGGCTTTTCCAAACGAGCGTATGCAGCCCATTTTGTATCTGCGTGTAGAGGTTCTCCCAGCCCCAACCTCAGACACCATCTTCTGCATGTAATGATCCTTCCTCATATTCTCTCCCTTATCTGATCAAGAACCACTTTCATCCTTCAAACTAAAGCTGGAGATGTTAATTAGCAATAATTACACCAATATAGATGTTATAGTTACACAAAGGACTTGCCAGTGGAAACGGGGAAAGTAAAAGCGAAGGAAGAGGAAGAAAGAGAAGAGACAGTTTGTGGAAACCACTTCATAAGCACTAAGGACACCTCTGGTTGCAATTTCTGAAGTACAAAACCAAAGCAAAAACTTGCATTTAGACCCATAAGCCTGGCTGAAACCAATACAGCTGCCAAATAATTAGGTCATCTTGGGAAACTCTTTCACTAAGCAGTACTCTCCATTATATTGTTTTTTCATGTCATTTACTCAGTAAAGTGAGCAGAAGGAAAGGGTCACTGAGTGAAGGAGAGAGAAAGTCTCCAACAAAAGGGAGAACACAGTTGCCACTAATACTAGTATATGTTATATAATATATGATCACGAATAATCAGTTACCATCTTGATAATTAAAAGGTAATTGTCTAAACCTATGGCTGTAATGTAAATGGAGATGTGCTAACCCAACTGAAATTTGTGCAAGTATCATCAGAGACTAATCATACCCTTCTTCTCTATAGGTTTGCTTGAATTTGCTTATTTTGGAAACAAAGCAAAGCTTTAACCTCATTTGTTAAAACTGTATAGGCAGCAGAACTAGCTAGTATTTTACTCTGTCTCATGACCTATTAGTAAAGTTCCCAGAATCAGCAGATTTCCGGGTGTAGAAGTTTTAACTGGTGACAATACAAGGGACAGAAGTGACTTGTGGATTGTAAGATTAACAATAAAATAACTACCTCTGACGTATGTCCCAGTGATGTATTCCACTGGTAGATATTTACCATTTTACATCAGCACATTTCTGTGAGATGTCCTGAAGGTAAGACAACACAGTCGGCTTCAGTCATCAGTTACAACAGTACAGATCTAGATCAACATCAGTATTAAATTTATATCAGCAAGAGAATGAGAGACCAAGGGCACTTGGCCTTTCTGGAAAGACCCAGAACAAAAAAATGTTACTATTACCTTTCCCACAAGACTTTACATTGGCAGAAGTGATGGAAGAATGTGGCTACTAATTCACCAGCCTTAGAATTAATTTCTAAACTTTATTATAGTCTCCATTGAGACTCTCAAGTTACTTTTGCTATAACATCATTCAAGTTATTTTCAGCTGCTCAGCAATCAGAATTTGTAGGAAAATTCTGACTCTTTGAAAGTTGTGCTTATTCTGAATGGGAACAAAATCAACTTTCTATAGTTTCTTAAAACACAAGTTTCTGGAGAAGTCAGAAATTTGAAATGCATTACCCTAAGATAATTAACTAGTAAAGAGCTCTGAGTTTCAAACATGACAATTTATTCTGAAAAGGATCAAAAGTAATCACACTGACATAGTTAAAATGCTTTCCAATTCTTTTCATCATAGAATTTCATGAAAAGCAACACATTTTTCAGATGGTTCAGTTTTTAATGAACCTTCGTTTCCCAATGGAGAAATTTTCCTACAGTAAATTTCTTACCTTTTTAATTTTATACTTTGTTTTCTATACTCTGTTCATCTGACACTCAGTTGTACAAATGCTGAAGACAGACACTTCTACCACCACGACTACCACTTTTCCTAGGTATGAGTCTCTTACTCCATCTGCCAGTACGGAAGTGTACTACAACACAGACATTACAGCTCTATGTATATGGCATTTTATAGTTTGAAGATTGCCTCAGGGTTGAATATTGATACCAAACTATACTAGCAAATGCTGTAAATCTACAGTACACCCCAGCTTTAAATCTAGTTTTGATGTTGGAAATACGTGCTAGCTAAATGAGGCCCTTCTACTTTTTAAGAGGTGATCAGAGAGAAATGGATAGATTAGGAAAAGAAGCTTAACTAAAAAAATTAGGAGGGAAGAATAAGGCTTGAAGTTGCAAAATACACAGACAGTATCTTAATTAACAGGAAAAAGCTTTGCAAAGAACGGATGTACTTGGAGCATGGTGAAAAAATTAATTGGTTCTCTTGAGGTTAATAGGGAATTAGAGGATGGAGTCGCATTGCAGACCTGTTGCGTAATTTCCCTGTCTACTCTTACAAATGAAGTGGATGGAGATTTGCTTTAGCTGGACGTTCATTTTCCTGAAGACAGGGAAAAGGACTAACAAATAATGCTCAGCTATAGGTACAGGCAGGACGCAGCAGGGCTGAAGGGAATCAAAGCAGAAGATTTGTGGGTGGCAAACTGTCAGAGGTAACCACTGACAACTATTTGCCAGCCTGGTTTTGTTAGATTTGAACCCAACGTCTGTTCTGAAGGACAGGAAAAAAACAAGTGTAAAACAAATAGCAACACAAAAATCAAGGCTTATTTGCCAGAGATTACAGGCATTTATTACCGAGCACACATATGGAAAGCTGACCTTTGGCAGGAAGATATGATTAGACAGAGTACACACACTGCAGACAGCTCGGCTTTCCCACCAAAGGAGGATGCTAGAAGAAGCAGCGGCTGAAGTACACTGGAGTTATAAAGTGGAGACCGACACATTCTGTGCACGTGCGACCTGCGTAGCAAATAATGCACGTTGTCCTCGGGAGGAGGAGAGGGTGCACACCCTCTTTGCTGCTCTGGTACCTTACCAAGTTGGTGAGACGCATAAGATCTGGCCACAGCCTCTCTGGCAAGCCCAGGGTCTTAATCTTCTGCAGACGCATCTTTGCTCTTACGTTAGATAGTCCAGAGTTAGCAGAGGAGTTATTCCCAGGCTCCCACAGACAGTGGTGATGTTCTTTCTTTTACTAAGGGCTGCTTTAGTGGCTTAAAAATGTCTTAGATATAATTTGCTTCCTTTTCGGTGAGATCCATCTGCTAAGTACTTATGTTTACTGTTCAACTGCCTGTACATTCCTCATTGTTGACAACATAAAGCAAGAAGGATGGTAAATCTTTGCTGTTAATTAAGGCTATGCTGAGAGTTTAGGACTCTGACATAAATGGACATTTTATTGCCACATGCAAGAACCAAGGAGCACAGCACAGACCATTTTAGTGTGAGCTACAAAATGTGAAAGAATAGTTTATGTCAGCCAGCTATCCTTAAATTCAGTGTAGATGTTCCTCTGGTACATGCCACCACCCTGGCAGACTCCTGTTTTCCACATATGTCTGCTGAGCAGGTAGGCAGGATGGTCGGGACCAGGATGGTCGTACGATGCTTTGCACAGTGTGAAGCAAGGTTTGTGGGAAGGAAGCTGGCATGGGGATAACACGACTGCAGAGGCAGCTGAAGGGAGAGACTCCTCTGGACCAAGGCCCTGGGGGTATGAGGATCTTGTTTGTTGTAGATAGAAGAGACATCAGCTGGGATCCTGTGAATATGTAAAAAAAATAATAATAAAAGGGCAAAAATACAGCTGGCATACATCTCCATAAACTTTCTCATCCATACAAGGGTTTCAGACGTTAAATCCCCTCTCAGTCAAGAAACTGGAATTGTCTAAGAATATTCACATTGACAAATCAAGTGCTGAGTAAAGACAGATGGGGAAAGGACTAAATCTGGCACTTTTGTAATTCTTTGTGCATTGTATCGATCACAGACTTTCTTCTTAAATTCACCAGAAGTAAAGCTTCCTCCTTGTAATCTTTTCTAATCATTCAGTCACTTTCTACCTTGAGAAACAGAATCAGGAGCCAACAGCTTTGAGTTATTAAAGATGATCCAGTTAAACACACAGTGCTACTAAGGAGAGAGGAGGATCCAACAGACTGCCAGCTTCTGCAAACAGTGCACATGCTTGTCTTCATAGAGCCAACAAGGAGAGTGCACTCTGTGTAAGCACTTGCCCTGCTTTAATTTGTGGTTTGTAGAAATTCATAGCCCATTAGTAGGTATCTTAGGTCATCATCCTATTAACTGCTTTCATGGTTTAATCAAATACATGACAAATACTACTAACCCTTGTTAACTCCCAAATTCTTATCCGTGAGGAAGGCTTAGTGTGGGCAACGCTCTTTGTGCAGATGGAGTTTGTACATGTACGCGTTTTATTTCTGCTGCTCTCCTTTAACCTGTTTATATCCTTTCAATTGTAGAAATTTAAATGCAAAATGGAGGAAAAGAAAAGAATATAAGATGGGAAGCAGATGTGACTGGTAAACCTCTTTCCATGCACCACAGCTTTCTAAAGACTAAACAAAATTGCTGAATGTCATACAGAGGGGAATAGGAGACTAGATTTGCACAGCTTTAAAGCTCTTGTTTTAATGACTTGGTAGGTAAGATTCAGAATTTCTAAAGTGTTCACTTTCAGAAACAAACTGGGAATGACAAAGCCAATAGAACAAAGAACTTATGTTGTTCAAACCACCTCCATGCTGTTTCATCAGATTACAATTCTGATTTTTATTTAAATATAATAAGCTCCAAATGAGTTAAAATTAATATAGGCACCATTTTTATACTTCAAAATATAAATTAGAGATTTACAAACTCTGTTTTCTAAAAAGTTAACATAAATTTCCTGTTCCTTTTACAGTTTAAGGGAGAGTGATCTGAGTGTTTGTGAATGTCATTTTAATGTTTTACAACTTTTGTCAAATGCATTATTCACAAGCATGTTTGATGATTTACTTGTTTAGTTCTGAGCAAACACTTTAATGTGGAAAGTTGGAAAGGTTATTCAAATATTATTATTCTATTCAACCAACTCTGGCTGAGAGCCAGAAGGTGGCATGTTTGCTGAAAAAGTGCTCTTCTAGCACTTTAATTAGGAGAGACTGAAGAAAATTCCCTAAAGCTTTTGGCTAGACAGTATTAGGCTGCAGTGTAAAAAAATAAAATCTAAATTAAAGGAGGAGCACTTCTCTCATGGCAGATTAGAGTTCAAACGGGAGACCAGAACATGCCTGCAGCCTGGGTCATTTTGCTCAAAAGGTGAAAACTTTGGGGTTTGTATGCTTTTTACAGCAAAACTGCAACAGATGAGAAAAGAAAAATAACAGATCGCTGAGAGTTAAGGCAGGAGTAGACTATTTAAAATAAAAATCTGAGAGCCACATGCTATTCAGGGGCTCGAGAGCGGGGCCCATTCATTGGAGGCAGAGCATCTGCTTCTGTGGCCGGAGGACAGCCCGTGGCTGTGCCCAAACAGCCCAGCTGGGGCACGGAGAGCCCTAGTTCTAGACCTTTGGCATGTTATATTTCTGTCCTGAGTTCTCCAGTGCAGTCTGCGGATGCGAGCGCAGCATTTCCTAAGGATGTAGGCTGTGTCACACCTGATCTGTAGGTTAATGGAATTCAGCAAGCCCAGCTGTTATTCTCCCACTTTTCAGGAACATGGTATGTATATTTATTTATACTCACATTGATACTCATGAAGGTATAAGCAAATGTGAAGGGAACAAAAGGAAACCATTAAAGTAGAAATAAAAATGAGACTTGTGGGAACTCTGATTTCTAATTAGAAACACTGTACATCTATTATAATTTTAGCTCACAGAGATTAATAGAAAATGAGATCAAAGGCAGCATGTGTTTACCAATGGTAGATCGTGCCAGACCAAGCTTCTTTGATGTTCTAAGAGAACTGAATAGGAAATGCAGATCTCATCTATCTGAACTTCAGGAAAACATTTAATGTGCTGCCACTTAGGACCATATCTGTTAGACGAATGATAAAGGAACTCATAAAAGAACTATAAAAGCATATGAGGTTTGGAACAGTGCAGATGACCATCTGATTCTGTTGGAAGAAAAATGACTATGCTGGAGGGAAGTTAGTAGTAGAGATCCTTGTGGATTTGTGGTGGGTTTAGTCATCTTCTGTAACAGTACTTAAACTGTTCCTCCTCCCCCAGCCCCATAGGTTCCTAAGGGTTTTTTTTACCAGATGCTTCAGGGCTGCTCAGCAAACAAATGCGACGCTGCCCTGGACCCTGAGCTGCATCACTCGGCTGGTGGGACCCTGTGTTGCAAGCCCCTTCCCTTCCTCCCGGGGAAATCCTCACTTGGACTGCAAGCGTTTGCTCCAGGGAGGGCTTCAGTACCCATCAAGAACAGGGATGGTAATGCCTCCCACGCTTCTAGAGCATGGACACTTTCAGAAGAGTTCCACAGGGCCACACAAACACCACAAAACCTTCAGGACTCAAGTCCAATTGATAGCACTGCCAGGTCATCTTTCAACTGGTAAAGAAAATAGTTTCCTGTGTTGGGTGGAAGCAAATAATGAACACAGAAAGATAGCTTTCATTCATAACCTTAATACGTTATTTTTAATTGAAATTGAAGTTGTGACAAAGCAGAAGACTGCAATATCATTCAGGAGGAACTAGAGGACCTTAGGGCATGGAGTCACAGCACTGTGATAAGCTTCCATCAATATGTTGTAAGACCACGCCCTTTGGACCTACGATGAGATTTGTGTCACAGACTGGGAGTTCATCATTTGGGGAGATGATGGACCAGGCATTTATTTTCAGAGAAGCAAACGTACCTAGAAAGTGTTGTCTGAGCTACTTCTAGCAAAGAGGAGGAAACATATAATGACATTTGCCTTGTGAGCTCTTTCTGGAAGATGGCATAAACCCCTTGTCCCTTGCTTTGAAAAAGAGAAGCAAACATGAACCAGTGCAGAGAAGCCAGGCATGATGAGGGAACTGACAGCTTCTCTTAATGAGAAAAACACTAAGGAGTTTAACTTAGTCTAGCAAAATCAAGGCTGAAAGAAGAAGCCATTATTCTCTGTAAAGATATCAAGACCAAACCTCAGGGAAGGAAAAGGACTTTTTAGCTCACACAGCAAGACATGGGAATAAAATACCCTTGGATATGTTTAGGCTGGAAAATAGGAAAAAAAACCCCAAACCTATCAGGGAGCAAGCTTGTCTCCCAGTAGAAGCAAATAAAAGCATATGCAATTTTAGGACAGCAGCTAATCAGCATATGTGTCATGGTTTAACCCCAGCCAACAACTAAACACCACGCAGCCGCTCACTCACTCCCCCCCCATCCAGTGGGATGGGGGAGAAAATCAGGAAAAGAAGCAAAACCCGTGGGTTGAGATAAGAATGGTTTAATAGAACAGAAAAGAAGAAACTAATAATGATAATGATAACACTAATAAAATGACAACAGCAATAATAAAAGGATTGGAATGTACAAATGATGCGCAGTGTAATTGCTCACCACCCGCCGATCAACACTCAGCTAGTCCCCGAGCAGCGATTCCCCCCGCCCCCACTTCCCCGTTCCTATACTAGATGTGACGTCCATGGTATGGAATACCCCGTTGGCCAGTTTGGGTCAGCTGCCCTGGCTGTGTCCTGTGCCAACTTCTTGTGCCCCTCCAGCTTTCTCACTGGCTGGGCATGAGAAGCTGAAAAATCCTTGACTTTAGTCTAAACACTACTTAGCAACAACTGAAAACATCAGTGTTATCAACATTCTTCGCATACTGAACTCAAACCATAGCACTGTACCAGCTACTAGGAAGACAGTTAACTACATCCCAGCTGAAACCAGGACTATATGGAAGGGCCACCTTGAACACTGCCATCCTGCAGCAGGAAAAAGAAACCGTAAGAAGCCATAAGGCGTTTTTAATTTGCAGCTGGACATACAGAAGCCCAAGGAATACCAAACTGCATGGCAGTAAGTAAAACTACTTCTCTTAATGGGAGAGACTGCTTTCTAAGCACAGTTTATTAACGCTGGGATTAAAAGGCCAGTCCTACATCAGAACAAGCAGTTTCTTTGCTCTGGAGTTATAAGTGAAACTGGAATCAAATCTATCTAGCCCCTGAAACAAATCCATCTGCTGCTGCTCCTAAAAAGAAGGAACAAAAAGAATAGCGACAAGAAGAGCAACAAGCCCACCATAAGTAACTTCAACAAACGTTCAGATCCACAGCTGAAGGTGAACTGCAATAGCAGAGGGTTGGTTATAAATCCTCTGCTTTGGAAAAAAACACAGGACATTATAGAAAAGCTTACTTACACTTTTGCTATGAATTATTGAGAGTCCAGGTAGGACAGAAGAGAAGGCTCCAGGGAGACCTTATTGCAGCCTTCCAGCACCTAAAGGGGGCCTACAGGAAAGATGGGGAGGGACTCTTTATCAGGGGGTGTAGTGATAGGACAAGGGGTAACAGTTTTAAACTGAAAGAGGGTAGATTGAGATTAGGTATTAGGAAGCAGTTCTTCACTGTGAGAGTGGTGAGGCACTGGAACAGGTTGCCCAGAGAGGTTGTGGCTGGCCCATCCCTGGAAGTGTTCAAGGCCAGGTTGGATGGGGCTTTGAGCAACCTGGTCTAGTGGAAGGTGTCCCTGCCCATGGCAGGGGGGTGGAACTAGGTGATCTTTAAGGTCCCTTCCAACCCAAACCATTCTATGACATGTGTGCATTTTGAAGGTGAAAAGACCTCTGGATATTACCAAAATGACAGCCCTTGCTGTCCCTGCCCGCCAAGCCATGAGCCTGCAGACCTGAAACTTTGGTTTGGGCGTGTATCCATCTGTGAAGCATCCTCTGCTTAACAGAGTGGTTGGACCATTGCTTAGGGGGGTGCCATTTGATTCATGCTGCCTTGGCTGTGGCTCATGACAAGTTGTTACCCTTCTGATTAAGTTCCAAGCTACAAAACTTTACCAGCTTTGTGCAGACCACAAGATGGCACAGCTGTAGTAGCTATATGGAACTGGATAAAGCAGGCTGGCATGAACAGATTAAAAATAAAAATTAACATAGTATTTAATATCAATTAGAGATGGGGGGAGCAAAAAATACCCTATTCTGGTGAAAAAGCTCTTACTTCTAATTGAAGGGCAGTGTTCTCTAAGCCTATAAAAAACAGCCAATGCTGAAATCTTGTTTTCAATAATCAACTCTTTTATATTTACAAAAAAATAACATTTCAGAGCAGAAAGCATGTTTGAACAAGGAAACCAGTTTTGTCTGAGATGTAATAGAATCCTGTGACTTCAGATTCTTTTCAGTCGAATGTTACAATGATTATGGAATAGCTTTTTAGCGATCTAATTTTTTAAGCTGGAAAATTCTTTAATACCAACAAACTCTCTCTATCCTACAGATAATACCATTTACAACCACTTTCAATTTTTGAATAGCGAAAGAGTTTGAGAACAATCCCTAATTAGATGTCAGATACCAATGACCTTTTGAAAATAGTCTTTTTATGATACAATCCACAAGGCAATGAATGCACTCTATGAGATGATAATGTTAGCAATATGGATTTATGGGATTCAGATTCACTGCTACAAATGACCCAGAAAATAATATGGAAATTTAACCCAATCATTACGCTGACAGCGTATCACGAGGACTTCAACAGTATACATTTATTGTCTGCAGGATGTTTGATTTTATTATCCCCTAACTACTGAGGAGATGATTTGAGGTAAAGAGAAGCAGACATATATTGAGGACTAAGAGGTGAAATTTCATTATGTTTATATTGTGGGGGTTTTTAACAAAAATGATGTGATTTGTATCATTCACCAGTGAGTTTTGCCATTTGTCCTGCAGCTGTTCAGCATCTAGCATAACAGGGTGATAATCCGTGATTAAGATTTCTAGGACTGTCTGCAATAAAAATATTAACTTTTTATCCATTTATGTACTGCCATATTTGTCAATAATTGTCACAAATGCCAGGGATTTGGAGAGGTCCCATTATGGCAGAATAATCAAAATCTAAATATAAACTCATCTAAATACTGATATATGTCCATCAGGAATATCTATATGTAGTCATCTAATCTATATCCGAAGTGGAGGAAAATAATAACGTTATTAGTCATGTCCTTTTGTAGCAAATCAGAATTCCTGATTAGCATCCAAATGAAAAACTGGCCTTTCCAAATGTGCTACATTTCATCCAGGCAAACTGTTCTCTGACTTGGACAGTGAGGAGATTCACAAAAGCCTGCATTTTTTTAAATGAGATCTGAAACTTTAATTAGCAAGTTTTTCATTTGGGTTGACAGTCTTCCTTATTTTAACCGGGAAATGCCTGTGACTGTTCTTGTTATGCCTGCTATAATATTTATAAGGAATGTCCTAGTAAGTAAGAATTTAAGTCACTGACATTCACTAATAATCATGGATCTGATTTTCAAAACAACCTGAGGGATTTGAATACTTAATGTTCTTCCCCCTCTAATTCTTCCCATACTTCTGTCGTTATCATCCACTGCAGTATTGTACCTACTTCAGGGCTCAATGCTCCAAACACAGAATGCAGTTCCAGGAAGCCCATAATGATGTGGGAGGCTGAGCCTTCAGATAAAAATCTTTCCCAGGGAAGGAATGCACACTTAGAGCTCTGTAGGAAAAGAAAAAGAAGGAAAAGGAAAAGGAAAAGGAAAAGGAAAAGGAAAAGGAAAAGGGGAGAGAAGAATTCCTGATTCCTACAGCTCCCACGCTAGCTGAAATGAAAGGAGTCAATGTCTTATCTCATACTGTTAGATCCTCTACTCACACCAGCAGCATTGCTTCAGGGGGCTCCTCAGAGCTCAACAGACTGACACCAAAGAATACAATTATTCTTTTCTTATATTAATATAACTCAGCACAGAAACAGACCAAAAAAAGTATAAACTGTCTGTTTATTTTTTAACTGAGGGTAATAAAGAGTCTTTAAAATTTCACAGAGGGGATACTTATCCCATGTAGAAAACTCAGTCTTGCAATTCCCATTAATTTTAATGTGATTTGTACAATCAGTCCGTGAATGCTAAAAACGCCTCTCACAGTGAAACACAATGTCGCTGTTGTTTTATTGCATCCTTTGAAGATTAAGTTTGTGTATTTTGGCCTTTGTAGAGAATACACACCCTAAAGTCTTGTTTACAGTTCCCTGTTAGTATTGCAGTGAGCGATCACATTTTAAGATCATATCCATATCTGCAGAATTTTGTTTTCCTGCCCCTATCTGTATAGTTATATGCACTGATGAGGTCCCCCCTGAGCCTTCTCTTCTCCAAGCTGAACAGTCCCAGCTGTCCCAGCCAGCTGGAGCCCAGTCACTAGTGGTGCACCACAGGGGCTGATACTGGGACCAGTACTATATAACATCTTCATTAATGACAAGGATGATGGGACAGGGTGCACTCTCAGCAAGTTTGCAGATAATTCATGGATCCAGGGGCTCCTAGGCACACCAGTGCTACTAAATTATTTGTCTAGGACCCTACAGAAACTCTGCACTATGGCCAGGAATTTAACCTGATTGTCTTGGGGTTGCACTAGCATCAGGGCATTGAACCAGCCTTCGTAGCCCTGGCTGCTGGATAATGACAGCATTAGTGGGATGCGTGTGTCCAAATCACTTACTGCTATTCTCAGTCTCAAATCCCATCTGTAAGTAGAACTTCTCTGGGAATATTTTATGGAGAGTTTCTCCAAAGAAGCACAATATTCAGAAGCAGGCCAGAACTTTGACATTCATTACTGGAAATTATCTCAATATCTAGTACAGAGTTGCATTTGGACAGCCATTTCTCCGAAGCTTCACGCTGTTTGGATTAAAGGGTTTGGTTCTGCCATTTAGCAGAACTGATTTTTTATTTCAAGTAGACACCTATCAATTCTATTAATTACTGACCTATTAATTATTGTTAAAAATCAGTAACAGAGAAAATCACATCCTAATTCCCACCCTCCTTTTTTTGCATTTTGTTGCATTATTCTCCTTAGCCTAGGATTGAACATAATAACAGCTGGGCAGCAGACTGCTTGTCACCGAATGCTCTGGCAATATAAAGCTGCTAGAGATTTTTTTGAAATAAGATGGTTCCATATCTGCTTTTTCTGCAAGAATTCAGTCCCCCCTGCAAATCCTCTGAAAGCAAAACATGAGTATCAGCTGCCGTTGTAACAGTATGATCACAAACATGGGTCAAAAAGACCTTGATGAGCCCTTGGCTTTCCTCCAGGTGAGGAGTACCAGGAGATGTGCCACCAGGCTGTGAGCATTGCCCGTCTCGGGGAGAGGGGGTTGCCCGCAGATTCTGAGCTGTCAGCATGGCTGTAAGTGATGAAATCACTGAACAGGAATAAGCCAGGTGGCTGGATCTGACAGCAGAATTTCAACAACTGCCAGGGGTTTTCAAACTGAAAAGCAAAGAAAAGAGCTGGCATCGTCACATCAGGTACTATTTCATGGGAGATGTGTACCTTAGGAGCAGTGGCAGCCTGGGAAGGGTAGAGAGAAAATTCTTCATTTCAGAAAATCCTTGGAATAAGACAGTTTTTCTTAAAAAAATTTCACATTTTCTCACATCCAGCTATAGAAATGAATTTGAGATATTCTTCTCAGATCCACGATCTTGTTATTGGATTCATGTAATTAAATCCCTATTGCATATAAAGGATGATGGCCTGCACCTAGAAAAATATTTGGGCACCTAAAGCAGAGCTTAGGCACTGAAGCTTTGCCAAAGTCCAAACCCATGACTCCATGCCATAGGTTGCAGACACTCTCCCAGATTGCTGTGCTGTCTATTATATGTATATATGTGCTTACTTCTGGCCCAGTTGTGAGGCAGAACGCCTTTGGCATTTTTCTCAGTGGCGGTTCTCAAATACTTCTTAATTCAAAACATGTTACTCATAGGTTGGCACTGGTGGGAGGGTAATAGGCACAGAACAAGAAACGGTAATTATTTACACACCCCAACAAGCTTCAAGCACTTCAATAAATTAACCAGGCTCCTAAAATTACTCTGTAGCCAATGGCTTCTTCAAAGGCAAGATAGACCTGGACCCTTAAGACTGGACTTAACCCTTTGGTGGAGCTTCTCTCCCTTCTTCAGCTGTATGGAAAACTGTCCTCCCAGGTTTGACAAATAATTAGCGAGTAAAGCTTTACTATACAAATAACCTTATGATCCCCCTTCTGAAGGGGAAAGGAGCTGGAGTGTATAGACTGCTCAGGACCATTGCTTATATCTGAGTCTGACAGGTACTGTGAACTGGACATCTTTGGGTTTGGATTAAATATGAAATTACTTTTAGCCACAGATTAACAATAGCAGTTGCCTTCTACATTTTTTTCTGGGAATGTTGCAAATACAAAGAATGAAAGTGCATCTTTTTTACTGTGCTGTCATGTTGTTATGCTTCTGACTCTCTGTCACATTTCGATCTTTTCCTTTGTTCCTTTTCTTAGACCCTATAAGTAAATGTCTGACTTAGGCATCCAGCCACACAGCAGGCTTTTTCTCAACATGAGCCATAGTCTCTGCTGGATGCCCCATTACAGTCATTTTTATTACACTGGTTGCTTCCAAAACGCTCCTGCAGGGCTGGTCGTAAACAGAATATGCATAGGAGAGTCTACGTGGTATATTAATTATCATCACACATCTTATGCATTTCACATGTCCCTAAAAACTTGTTCTAAAATCTACCAAATTGTCTGGATCTATGTGAAAGAGCATGTAAAAAAAAAAAGTGTGTTACGTCTTGTGAGGAACAACCCATATTCCATGTACAGCGATGTGCATCTAGTTTACTTAGGCACTTCTAATGCACTGCTGTGCATTACTGACCCAGAACTGTTCCATCTTTACTATGTTTATCTTTATAATGATACTTTTCTATCCCAGGAGTATTATGTGTCTGCTACAGACAGAAAGGGGGGCAAGTAAAGAGAGACTGAGGTTCATAGCTGCTGGTCTAAAGCCTGCCTTAGAAGCCAGGAGACCCAAGGCTTGGCATTTCCCACTGGCTGGGAAGAGTCTGTCAAAGGCACTGAATTATTAAGAAAAATTAGGCTTGGGAACCTACATGAAAACTGGATTGTATAAGTAGGTCTTCAGTGATTTTCCCAAACATTTATAGGAAAAGCACGCAAATAAACAAAAAGAATAAAATAAAGTCCTAGTGCAAGCTGTGTGGTTTCCTCCTGCAGAAGGTCTTACCAAGATGGAAGCCAGTATGTCCCTGAATTCCTCATCTATCATCATGGCTTTACGTTACATTTCTTTTCCTGGTGATTTAGGTAAGAGCTCCAATACACACAGACTGCATCCAGGTTCACCTGCTGATGTACATCCCGCATCCCAGTTTCTACACTGGATTGCCATCGGAGCATGCTGTGGCTCCAGTCCAGCCTGTGTCTGGGTTTCCCTTCCACCAAAGAGTAGGTATGGGACCAGAGGGAAAGGAGAAGTGCGGGAAGGGCGTGGGAGCAGACTCAGGTCTTGCCCGAGGAGGGATCAGGATGAGGATAAAGTGAGCTCGCGAAGCTGGGGACTTTGAGGTGATTTTCATCCGATGACCCAGATGTAGCCACACACTCTCTGTATAGGTAGTTGACCCAACGTTTTTCCAGGCACACCATCACTCCTTTTGGGATCTAGTGCATCTATCCTTGCTGTCACTGGCACAGATACCATATGGCAGGGGACTCCCTTTTCCATCCTTAAAATCCCATTCGTGGAAACACAGAGCTGTAAAGATACTGGCTCCTCACTTGGGTCAGATTAGTCCATGTGCAAGAGACAAGGTGATGGAAAAGGTAGGTGGCCTCTGGCATCCTCTGTTACTGCTCATATAGCAAGCCATGGCCACACACATACCAACTCTGAAATTTCTCTGTTTTTACAGCTTATGATCAAGAAAAGTCATGAGGGACCTCTCACAGGCAGCAGCATTTGAGTAATCAAACCAGAGGCTGGTTTGGGGTTGGCCTACACAGCACCAGACCAGGTGGTCAAACCATGACAAAACAACATGAAGGGAGACATCGTATTATGCTAACTCAACTCTTTAGATAGGCACCAATCGACTCCTGTGGTGCAAAAAGGGCGATAAAGCAGATCCATTGCCTTAGCCAAGGGCAAAAAGTACTTTTCACTACCGGCCCATGGGGTACCCGAGCACCCAAGCTGTTCTTCTGCTGGAAAGGTTACATTTTGACATAAGCATTATATAGTGTTTTTCCTGTCATTTAGAAGCAATACACATAGCTAACCACCATGGAGTGATTTGGAAACTTGATTAGATGGTTAGGCAGCTTGCAAAAGGAAGCTTTGCTATCTGTCTCAGCATCAATGGCTCTTGTTGCACAGCCCACTGCACGGTAAGTGTAAGGTGGCTCTTGCTGCCAGTTTTCATTTGTTTGTTTTTCCCAGATAAAAGGGCAAAATACCTGCTGACCACTTCATTTCACATAAGCAAAGATGTTGGTACAGTAGGCTGGTTTCTAAATAGAAGTTTAATGATTTGACACGCGGCAGGAGAAAGAGCAGGCCCTTTTAGGTTTTATCTTCATCCGCGCACGAAAAAAAAAATTTCTTGTAATAGATTATGAGCAGCGGGGGTTTGTGGCTGCAGAAGTGAGAGTATCACTGGGTGCTGACCTCTGCTAACCTCACCTGGGTATTTCAGGAAGCCGTGGTCGCCCCATGAAGGCAGCAAGTACCGTAGCTGTACTGCCACATCGCGGGGAGCCACGTCTCCTCCGCCTCACAGCCTCTTGCTCAGAGACAGAGGGAAGTCACTGAATGAATAGGGAAGCTGGTAAAACTCAGAGCTTTCATCCTGCTTGTGTTGTTCAAATTGAGATATTACTTCAGGTACTTTTAAAGTGGTATAAAAAAGTTTCACCAGTAAGTTATGCATATACTCTACTCACAGGTTGGTTTGCTCACCTGAACTGGAAAACTAAAGTCTCTAAAAATGATTACTCAAACAGTACTTTTGCCTTTCTACATCATGCAAAGGTGATCTGCAGATAAGTTTTTTAATAATGGAAATAATGCTTCCTAATATAATAAAAGGCCTATGAGTTCTTTTTGCTTCTTATGTTTTAATTTTTGCCCTAAAAATATCAGGATTACACATCTTTTTCCCTACTGTTTTTAAGGAAGATTTCTGTAAACAAACTTAAAATATTCACAGTGAATGTTAAGACTAATCAAAGGGGAAAGATACGGTTCTTCAACAAAAGTCTTTTCATTCCAAGACAGTCAATAAAGTTAAATATGTGTATTCTTCTTCTTCTTCTTGTTATAACAGTTATCAAAAACAAGCCCCTCTACGGTCTGAAGAAGCGTTTCCTTATCGCCACTCACCCTCCTGGCTCTTGAGACAACCTTTGGACTTTTTTCTTCTTTTCTCTCTCTGGGAAGAAATACATTCCCATACTTCCATCATACAAATCAGATTAAATAAAAGCCTTTCAGTATTATGAAAAAGCCAAAATAGCCTGAGATGATTTTTCCCTCTCTTTTTCAAGCCGTATTTAGGAAGCGAGGTAAGAATTTCTGACTCTGTGAAATGCCTTGCCTTTTCCTTCCGGACAGTTCTCTCTCAGGTTTTCTTTTGAGGCGTGGAAAGGCAGGTGGACGCAGCAGGAAGACCCACGCGCAGCAAGTCACGCCAGGGCTGGGGCTTTTCATACGTGAAGGTGTTTTAAAGCAAAAACTTCGCTCTAACATTTGTTGGGAAGCATCACATCCTCTGCAATAATGTACAGTAATGGAATACCTAGCGTATGTAGTATTGTAATACCGAACGTGTAACTGCAAAGCCATCTGCTGGCGGTGCGCGGTGGGAGAGCCAAGACCAAGGCACCGCTACGCGACGCCCGTGTAATAGCGTTACTCTTGGCTCGTGTCCGAAATGACACGGGGGGCGGGGGGAGTCTCCCTCGGAACGGCCCCCCCCCCCTCACGCCGGCCGCGGCCCCCTCCTCCTCCCCTGCCCTCACCCGCAGAGCCCCGCTCGCTCCCCGCCAGAGACGCCAGCACGCCCAGACCCCCCCCCCCCGATTTTTGGCCAGGCCGCTCTGCGGGGTACATCGTATCTGAGGGCCGTCTTTTCCAGCCCGGGCGCTTTCGCAGAGCGCAGCTCGTGGGGCCGCCCGCCACCAGCGGTGGGAAAAAGCGCGGCCGCGGCCCCCCCCGCCCCCCCGCGCCGCGGGGGCCTCAGGGCGCCTGCGGCGCGGCGGGGTCTCGCGGCGCGCGGGGCAGCCCACCCGCGGGGGCCGCGCTCGGCGGGACGGCGGCCGCTCGGCCCGACGAGGGCAGACCGCGAGAACCGAGTTTCTTCCGTGGAGAGGAGGCAAGCCGACCCACCGGCACCCTCCAACGGTGCGACGGGGCGGCTGCGGAGCGGGACGGGACCGCCCCCTCCCGCTCCCCCCGGGGCGAGGAGCTCCCCGAGCAGCCCCCGCTCCGGCCCGTTTGGGGCCGCTTCTCCAGCGACAGGCGAGGCGGGGCCCGCGGCTCGGCCCCCCCGGCAAGGCGACCATCGCCGGGGTGGGGGGGGCGGTCCGCTCCGGTCCGCCCCGCCCCGGCCCCCCCCGGCCCCGCCGCCGCTGCGGGCGGTGTCGGCGGCTGCGGCGGGCGGATGGCGGCGGAGCTGGGCGCGGGGCTGGGCGCGGGGCTGCGCATCTTCCGCGACGTGAGTACGGCGCGTCCTTGAGGCGAGCCCCTTCCCTCCAGCGCGGGCAGCAGCTGCGGGGGGGGGGGGGGGGGGACGGCTTTTTTTTTTCTTTTTTGCCTTTTTCCCTTGTCTTTTTTTATTTTTCCCCTCCTTTTTTTTTAATTTCTCCCCCCCCCCCTTTTTTTTTTCTGGAGCCGTGATTTCCTCCCTGGGGTGGAAGGGGGTGAAGCCCAGCAAGGCTGTGGGTCTTTCCCTTTTCCTTTCCTCTTCCCTTTCCTTTTTCCTTCCCCTTGCCTATTTTTTTAAATGTTTTTACCGTTTAAAATGTTAATGAGGGGAATGAGCTTGCATCCAATGGCGTGCATGTGTGAGGAGAGCGGGTTAGCGGCTGGGGGTGGTTAGGAGAGGTGCTGGGTGAAAACGCTATCACTTTTCAAAACACATTGCTTGGATTTTTTATTTTTTTTTTCCTGGGCATTTGACTGAACAGTTTCTCAGCCTGCAAAAGTTTTTTTTCCAGAACTGTGCAGGCTCCCTCCCATCCCATTAGACCCTGATGGATTGGAGGTGCCCAGGGTTGATGCGCAGAGCAACCCTGAGCCCCTCGAGGGGGAGCCCAGCGAGGTGCCCGCCTGGGCACCTGGCCATCCTACCCCGCAGGGGGGCTGTGCTACACCATCCCCAAGGGCACAGCATCTCACAAGATGCAGCTGTAAAGTTTTCTGTCTACACTTGCCCAGCACAGAGCATTTCTTTGGTCCAAGGCAAGTCCCGATAAACAGCAAACTCCCACCCAAAGATCTCCAAAGTATCCCCTGCCCTTGATGAGACCTACAGATCTTCAGATCAACTCTGCTACCAACTCTGATCTACTTCAGACCAACTCTTACACCAGGGTTAGTCCACAATATCAGCTGGAAATGACACATTCTGTATTAAAGGACCCTTTACCTAGATGTTTTCTGTAATGTGCCCACATTAACTTCCCCAAGCTTTTCCCCAAATTATTTCAAGCAGCCCTCATCTGCTCATCTCCTGATTTCTCTAGTCTCCATGAGAAACCATTTAAATTAGACTCTTGGTGGACTTTTATTATTTCCATTCAAGTGTATAATGAAAATGCAGCTTTTTTGTCTTATAAATAGCACTTGTAAGAGAAACAGGAGAATTACAGGCATCTGTCACAGAGACAGAAGAGAAACCTAAGTTGCCAGGAAAGAGTTAAAAAGCATTAAATGGAGCCAACTCCCCAGTTTGACTCAGCACACTGGGTTAGGAAGCTGCACATGGTCAGAATATCTGATAAACTGAAAACTTCCAATTTCAGCCAAAGTACAGTATGAATTCAAATGAAAATTCTTTGTTTAATTTTCAGCAATTTCTTAAACCAGTGTCAGGTTCATATTTATAGAAAAGCTGATGCCTTTCACAAAACTGGGGGGGGGGGGGGGGGCTGTTGCTGTACTTCTGCTCTTGCATCTGGAGGAAAAACTTTAAATTCAAACCTAGTCTGTCTGCTTCAAAGCAGGAACTGGACCCTGTGTGCCCTTCAATCTGTGAGAGTACACTCATGTCATAGATATTTGGTGGGGTGCAGCTCTGTGATTACCCCTCAGTGAAGTACCTCCACCCCTATAAACACTTAACTGCATATTAAACCAGGCAGCAAGAGACTGGTTGTAAGGCTGCACAGAAAGGGCAGGCACTGAGGTCCTGGTCCCACTGGGGGATAGGCAGAGACCTAATGATGAAAGAGACCTGACTTCTAATGCAACCTCCTCCCTGGTTTTGTGTCAAAGTCCCTATCAAGTGTCCAAAGGATTTTAACATTTCCTTAAGGTGTTCTGTGGTTTTTTAAATTAGAATTAATTAATAAAAATAATAATAAATTAAATACACACAAATCAATTAATTAAAATTAATTTTAAAATAAAAAAGAAAAATTACTTATGTGGAAACTTTTGCCACCCTTGACCCATATTTATGGGGCACATCTAGTTGATTGAAACTCCACTACTACAGCTGTCCCAGTCCTATATGTCCATAAGCCAAGCCTGAGCAGCCAGCGGTCTTGCTCACATAGACGTCTTGCAGAAGGTGTGGGCTGCATCCGTGCTGGCCATATCCATCACCTCGCTGAAGCACACCTTGCTCTGTCCCATCAGACATGGCTGCGCACATGCCCACAGCGTGCAGCTCGGCCCGGGCACCTGCAAGGCGAGGAGCGGGGTCTCAGCGCTAGCCCCTTTGGGATGCATCTGCTTGGGGGCACCCACTGTTCCCTTTTAGCGGGTGTAACTGGGCAGAAGAAAGCCATTAGATCTCAGAGCATCGTGTTTCTCCACCCTCTCCAAATTTCCCAAATCTCTCCACTTCCAGCTGAAAATCTGCAAAAGTTTTCAGCACGCTGGCTTTGCCATCTGTTACCGTATAGTTACTAACTCCAGAGCAGCACCAAGCCCTAAAGGCAGCATGGAGGCGGGTACCTTGACAAGCAGACTGACTTTTCCTTCAGGTGACACAAAAAGGAAACAAGGCTGCTTTGTCAATGAGATAGGAGAAAGACCAACAGCAGTTCCCCCCAAAATCCAGCCAAACCTGCCGGGAATCTAGGACTGTATTTTACTTGTTAAGGATTGTAGAAAGAGTTTTTATTTTATTCTAATAATGATTTTAATGATCTTTCCTTTGCTCTGCAATTGGTCTTTAGTTCTCATTAGGAGAAAATTTCCAGTTTAAGAGTAAAAATTTTAAATTCCCAAGCAGTCCAATGCTCATACTGAAAATTGGGTTGCGATATGTGATTTGCTTGGATATATAGGTGTCATGGTTTAACCCCAGCCAGCAACTAAGTACCACACAGCCACTCACTGACTTCACCCCCCACCCAGTGGGATGGGGGAGAAAATTGGGAAAAGAAGTAACACTCATGGGTTGAGATAAGAACGGTTTAATAGAACAGAAAAGAAGAAACTAATAATGATAATGATAACACTAATAAAATTACAACAGTAATAATAAAAGGATTGGAATATACAAATGATGCGCGGTGCAATTGCTCACCGCCCACTGACTGACGCCCAGTTGGTCCCTGAGCAGCGATCCCCCTACTCCATTCCCCCCAGTTCCTATACTAAATGGGACATCACATGGTATGGAATACCCCTTTGGCCAGTTTGGGCCAGCTTCCCTGGCTGTGTCCTGTGCCAACTTCTTGTGCCCCTCCAGCCTTCTTGCTGGCTGGGCATCAGAAGTTGAAAAATCCTTGACTTTAGACTAAACATTACTTAGCAACAACTGAAAACATCAGCGTTATCAACATTCTTCTCATACCTAGTTGAAAAACATAGCACTGTACCAGCTACTAGGAAGACAATCAACTCTATCCCAGCTGAAACCAGGACAATAGGGATGGGAGATGTCATCTTACTAAGTTTATTTCATACTTTATGTGCTGTAAACTTGGTCCAATGCAAAGTTCAGCTTAGAGATCATCAGTGAAGTCCTGGATGTGGGTCACAATTCTGTTAGGTCCCCACCAACCCTACCCTACAGAATACGGTCATGAAGATGCTCCAACAGAGCTTGGCACCTGGATCCTTGGGTTTCTCATTTGGTTTCACCTCTAGGAGCAAAGCAGTTATGGCACGTGCTGGAGAAGCTGTTTAAACACTACTAGCGGTTTATCAAACCGGAGAACATTTCCATTGCTGTCAGCTCTCAAAATTATATGTGCTCATTTTGAAACTCTTCCCTTTACTGATATTCATGGCAGCAATAGAAACTATATGCGGAAGATTTGCTTTCTTCCCTTGCCTAAACTTCGTACAGCGTTGCCCAGACAACTCCCCATTGCGTTTCAGGCTGAAGTAGCGATGGGGACTACATCGGGAAACATAGCAGGGTGACAAGGGACGGCAATTGCACGTATCTGAAGTGTCACATGGTGACCCATGCCATGGCAAAACCACCTCGTCTGGAGAGCAAGGAGCAAAGAAAGTGGAGGAGACCCCTTCTGTTGCGTCCACTCCCTATCCCTGATCCCTTCTCCAAAGTGTGGACTAATGTGGTGGTACCTGCGGCGGGACTCCAGCAGGGACAGGCGGGCATGCCTGCATGTCAGCGGCAGTAAGACAGGGCCAGTGCACCTGCATACAGCCCCGGGTGGGTTGGTGCTGTGTCCCCTTGCTGATGGCAGGGCTGGGCCTGGAAGGGTCTGCCACCTCTCCTCATGGGATGCAGCCCCCAGGATCATCTTCTCAGACTTTGCATGAGAGGTTACAGACTCTCACCTATGTATTTAAATAGCTCCTCCAGCAGGTGCCATTTACAGCGGGGGGAAAAGGCAGACCTGCACACCGTGAGGGTAAGCTGGGGTCACATACAGTTTTCCTGCAGAAGTATCGCAGGGAAGGATCTACAGCAGGCACCCTCGTGCTGCCCTTGCCTTCCCACCTTATAAACCTCTATCCTTTCCCTCTCCCCTTTCTTCTGTATCTGGTTTCTACTTGCTATCAGAGCAATCCTCAGATTTGCTCCCACACATCTGATCTCGCTGCCTCTCACACCCACTCTGATCCCTTCATGCCACCCGGCTCCTCTCCTGACTTATCCCTTTGCTTCCTCCGCCCACACAAACCCTGAGTCTTTCTCACCATCTCAGATGCTCAGCACATCCTCCCAGCTATCATCCTTGCTCTGCTGCTTTAAACCACTTCTCTCAGTCCTGAATCCAGTATCATGGTAGCCATACGGTATCAGGTTTTGTGCCTGAACATTATCCTTATAAGCCATGCACAAACTAGAAAATAAAGCTGGTTCTTATTATGGTCCTGGTTTTCTGTGCACACAGCACAGGAGGAGTTAAAGAAAGCAATACTCTTGGGGGAAGGATGGAGACACACTAAGGGCTTTTCAGTTTTATGCAGCCTTGTGAAAATATGGTGTAGAGCTGAAACTATAAATGCCCACTGAATACAGCATTGTGTGCTACTAACCCATACAAAAAAAAAAAAAAAGTGATTCTGTTCTCTCTCTCTTTTTGTTTAGATATTAAGAAGAGCAGACAAGAATGGTAAGACTGGTCACATGTCTTCCCCCCTCCCTTTGGAAAAAAACCCCATCCATAGTTGATTCAGCAGTTGAAGTCATGCTTTAAACATCCTAACAGGAAAACCAGCCATCCCTCATGTCATTTTATGTTTTCTACAGGTTCAATGCAATGTATTTTTTTATGCACTGATCCTCCCTACAGGTTCTTTAAAGGGCAGATCTTGTGCTTTCACGTGGCATGTTTGTCTGATTTGCACTTTGGGTACACGTGGGTGTTTTCTTAGTGACACTGTGTTCACAAGCAGGTTTGAAATACTTGTTAGTAGCTCCATCTTATTACTTTTTAAGAACACCATAGGCTAAATCCAGCAGACTTGTTTCCTACATTTTGCAGTTATGTATTGGTTTGTCATATCAGTAGGCAGAATAAAGCCTTGAATTCAACTCACATATTTATAACACAAAAGTAATGAGGTTTTTTTATTATGTTCTTGATCGAAAGTTTTGCCCTCATGCTACTGACTGATTTTCCTTCCCTTGTTTAAATTCAGTAACTTGGAGCATAGTACTGTAAGGCTTCACAAATGCTCCTATTTTGGCTGCAGCAGGGAAAGGTCCTTGCTGTAAGGGCCACAAGTGTAACCACTGGAATTTTTTGCTGGTATATATAGTCATGGTCTTGAACCCAACTTTAACTCCTTTTTCCATCTCAGAATTGCTGCACAATTTTGGACAAGTTACATTGTCAGGTTTGTGCCACATACCCCAGAAGAGAACTGAAGTCTCTGCTACTTCCCTGCATTACACAGAGTGTGAGATTTGGCATGCTCGAGGCTATGAAGAGCTTCTGTAGCTCTGCAGTTACCATAATAGTATTTATACTTAACTCAGATAACCAGAGTTAGATCTTGCAGGACGAGAAGGAAATACAAGCTCACAATTATTTAGCGCAGTAATACCAAAGTACGGGAAGAAGAGAGACACAACTTCATGCAGAAGTACAAGCCAAACTTTGGTCTTTTCCTGAAAGCATTGAAGAGTGTCAAACCCACAGCTCCGACAGGTTTAACCCTGACAAGTAATTCCCACTGAATCCTCAGAAAACAGGTATTGTGCAGGTTTGATAAAGTGTACTCTCTGGTATTTAAAGGCATCATGGGTACTATTGGGAAAATCAGAGAGAATCACTTTCAAGGAAGAGCTGTTGGACAGTAAGGGGCTACCATACAGTTTGATGGTATAGCTGAGTCTGTCAAATAACTGTTTATCGTTGCTGAGAGGGCAATCCCACCCTAACAGCCCACCTCCGGCTGCATATTCTTGCCCCAGCTCATGTGCAGCAACCGGCACTTCCCATAAAACCAAGGCAGGCTCCTTTAGAGAGCTCAGGGACCACAAAACCCATCACTGTGAGGGGTTTTTGTTAGTGGGTTTTTTAATCTCCCTCAGTCAGCTTGCCAGTGGCTTGGAAGGGCAGTGATGGTGCAGGCTGGATCCCAAGGTGAGGGCTAGGATGAGGAGGAGAAGGACCTTCCCCTTCAGTGGCACTTTTCCAGCTCAGCTGTGTGCCAACCACAGCCAAGCTCTACTGGCATCCCCCACAGACCTCCTTGCCATGTTTGGAATAGATGTTTATGTGTCTGCTGTGAAGACTGATGAAAGTCAGAGCATGTGGTGCAGAGCAGCGGTTGTCATCCCCCCGGCGGGTCAAAAAGAGCCCCTGCAGCTTCATGTGCCTGCCCTGGACTTTGGGCTCATGCTCTGTCCCAGTCGTGGTGGATCCACGGCACTTCGGTGATCAGGAAGACTTCTAGTCCTCTGTGGGGTTACCCCACAGTTTATTATTGATACTTTGCTATTAAAATTGGGGAAACAGTTCACATGATCAGTGACAAACCTGCTTGTTCCAGAACAATGTGAAGCCATGTCGGCCCTAGAGACTTTGGTTGCTGAAGTTCATACCTATATATGGATCCTTTACCACATCTTATTGGGAGAAAAGTGGCTAAGGTCAGCCACGGTAGTTCTATTAATTTAAGTCCATGAGCTTGAAATGGTTTCAGCTCTTACGTGCTTAATTGTGTTTGCTCAACCATCAGTTGCCCGTGGGACTTCCACTTTGCTAATCTAGCACTGCACAAGCTCATGCCACATTTATAAGGAGGAGATTTGTTTTAGGGCTGGGATGTTAAGTACCTTCTCAGAAAGTGAACACTCATCTAAAATGCTTACACTGTTGTCTACACAGATTATTAGCTTTTGTTAATGACTCAGATAGTTACACTTTCAGTGTCACCTTTCTGTGCTGCAGAAAACCGAGGACTGGCTTACAGTAACAAATGCTACATTACTGTCCATGACACGCTCCTGTTAACCCATACACTTTTAATAGGACTCTCTCAGAGCTGCCATATTCATTCTCTGTGAGATTAAAATATCCCCCCAAAATTTATCATCAAAAACATTACTAGGTACTTGCTTGACAGCAAAAAAAATGGATCAAGCTGGTAAATAGCAGTGTTATAGGAGATAGCATTCTTGCTATGAATTTAGGGACTGTGGGACTTCAGGTTAGCCTTCCACAAGGAAAGACGGCTATTCTTGCAAGACAATATAAAATAAGAGATCAAAAGAGCCAAGAAATCCTGCTGAATTGCTGTTACTCAAAAATATTCCAAGGATTCATGACAGCTGGGTTTAACTGAAAAACTCCTCTACCAAACGGTCATTCCCCTTTTTGAAAGAAGCTGTACAAATGTTGTTTCTTTTGGGGTGGTGGCTTCTTTCTTTGCTAGCCCAGGTACATATATCATTCTGTTACCCTCCTGTTTCTAGAAATATCAGCTATGCACAGCTTTCACAAGAGGATCAGCTTCATAAACTCTTATCTATAGCTCTTATTTCATGGCTGAGCAGCTCCGCTCCATATGGAGCAGATCCACACTCCTCCCATAACTGAAAAGGTCGTGTGATTTTCTTAGAGGGAGAACAAGGCATAGGGAAGGAATATCTCATTTCTAAGAAATATATGGTTCATAATATTGACAAAAGCAACAGAAAACCCTGAGGGAAGAAAAGCAATTTCATAAAGGTGAGATGTTGCACATTGACCTTTTTGGAAAGGAGAAGTTTCGGGTCTGCATGTCAAAATGAAGTTTTGGTCAGGTTTGCTTTACAAAACTCCATACATTCAAAGGAAAGCTAATTTGGAAAAATTCTAGCTGAAAGGAAAGTTCTTCATTTATTTCATTCCTTTTGCTATTTAAACCAGAATCAAACTCATTAGATTCCTCTCAAAAAATAGAATCTTGTCCCTAGACAGCAGAGACAAGTAATACGGAAAACTGGGACTGCCAAATGCAGTCTTTCCTAATCAACATCATTTTTTATCTCCTTCATCTCACAGGCAGCACTGGTTGTTCCACGCACATGTGACTGCAGCACCTATATGTGCTTATCCTCCTGCTTGTCTGCATGAGGTGTTTCTCTTACCTTCTGATATGCTGAGGGACATGGGGCACCCCATTAGACTTGCAGTGATTTGCAATTGAGTGAAACAATATCAGTTGTTGGTAAAGGTCACCCTAAGGCCTCTCCTGACCATGCAGCTTTGACATGTGTCCTATTAGTATAGCCTCATGCTATAATTCCCTCCTGTTAGCACAGGAACAGATCCAATCACAAACAGTCTGACTGTCAAAATGGAGAAGAAAAAAAAGCAATAATCTGCTGAGAATGCAACTCTTGATCTTGCAAGAGTAGCAGTCTTCTTTCAGCTGTGGCAAGGTGCTTCAACACCGATGGTTCAACACTGACCAGAATTGGGGAGTACCACCAAATAACTGGAGAGCACTGCCCTGCCTTTGCCTGCATCATGGTGGGGGTCATTTCTCTTCCCATCTTCCTGTAGGAGAAGAGGGCTGCTCTTCCCTTTCTACTTTAGCATCTCCAGCTTTTTCTTGAGGGGAGCCTGGCTGCTTCAGGTCTATTCCCTTACGAAGGTGGAAATGAATGACTCTGAGCCCAGCAGCACGCCTTCCTGGCTGTGGGCTGCTGAGCACACATCCCAGCACCATAACCACCCTTAAAGGCGTGAGCTTCCTCTCCTGCCTTGACATGGCATGCCTTAGCATTTAAAACACCCCTTAGGGAACATGGCATGCCTTGGCATTTAAAACTCCCTTCAGGGAACATGGCATGCCTTGGCATTTAAAACTCCCTTCAGCACTTTTCAGTGTGGAAATGGCCATCCAGTTAAACCTGGAGGGAGGAGAGAGCGACCCCCAGCCATGTCCTCCAGAAGGAGAACCTTTGAGCCGTCTCAAGTTTAGAACTGGTATTTGATTATGGCCTTGTTCCAGAATTACAGCTTCTGCCCCCAAACCCTTGGATCAGCTCCAAGCAGGAGTTAACTAAAAAGGGCAGCTCTAATATGACAGGTTTAGAAAAGAAAGTCTATGTATAGATGCTGTCATTGATTTGCAAATACAAGTCAGTTGTTATGAAAAAGCACTGAGTATAAGCTATATCTCATTCTTAAAGCTCCTAAGAGGAAGATATTTGAAAACACTGTAGGTAATATCTGCTATAGTAGCAGAGACTTTCCAAAGAAAAAAAAGCCTTAACTGTAAGGAGCACAGTAAACAGTATGCTGCTGCAGGCAGTCAAGAATGACTGCAACCAAATAAGGGGAAATTAAAAAATTGACTAAACAAAGCAAGACTAAACCTCCAGAGGTGGCCAAACCTGAATATCAAACACCCAGAACAGACCAGCAACAAAATACTATTAATGCCAGAATGAGGACATTTGTTTGGTTTCATTTTTTTCTCTGACATTTCAAACAAGCACTCACTGAAAGCTGCTGCCACCCCCCCCCCCCGCAAAAAAAAGGTGGGTTTTATAATTTCATTGAACTAGAATCTGTAAAATGACAAATAGAGTCAGATGAGACTAATCTTCTGTCATATGTCTTCGTTCAGCACCCCCTGATGTCCATGATACAGAGCAGGGACATCACACTTTTAAATGTAGAATGCTAAAACTGTATAGCATGATAATACTAACAGTATCTTCTGTCTTGCCTTTAACATAAGAAATTATATAGGAAAAGTCCCCCAGTGCCTTCTGTAAAACACACGGCACTCCAGCAGTAGCAAAATTGTTGTTGATTGCAGTGGCCTGGGGATTTCAGACCAGCTCTAAAACCGTGCGCCCATTAGCCCAACAAAAAGCTGCAGGTCATAAATAAAGGACTCTTTAAAATAAGGCAACAGAGTGCAGCAGTAGCATCCTATAGCTTCCACTGGTGTCAGTGTCCAAATAGACTGATGCACAGAGCATACACATTTACATCACCTGACAAAATTTCCACAGAATAACCAAAAAGCCACCAAGATGCACCTGTACAATGATCAAGAGGAAAACTCACAACGCTCACTCTAGAGTCAGTTTTGCAGAGACCACAATAGATGTTTTCATATTCATTATTTATTGACAGTGCCACCGCAGGACAAACATTGACTATGCAGGTGAGTCTTCTACCAGCTGTGTCTGCTCATGTGTCTCCAGGTGAACTCTGGCAGGGCAATAGTTGCCTCACTGCAGCAGTCCTCAGATGGTGACTTCTCAGTGGCTCTAGCTTGTAGCCCGGAGTGCTGATTTAAGCCATCCCAGAGGACTGAGTGACTATGCCTGGGAGAGGCAGGGGAAGCACCTCAGGAAGGGGATCTCCTGAATCACCCTAATGTGAACCATCAGAGTTGGCCTGGAGGCTCTCTGAAGATCACCACTTATGGGACTAAACTTTTTTCCGAGAAAAGTTTTTGAGTTACACCAAAGCAAAGCATGCCAAGTCCCCAATTTCAGCATTTTTTCCTTGGCCAGTATCTCCTAATCGGAGTCCACAATGTCTTGGCATCTCATGAGGTCTTCAGCTAGTCCATAGACTTGCCCCCAGCAGTGCTGTGCAGTGGCAGCTGCAGCAGTGTGTGGGCTCTCTGCTCCGTACACATCGACTGGCCAGATATGTCACAGTGTGACAGGGTGACCCAACTTGTGTGCCCTTCCTTGAGAAAAACAGCTATGTGCAGGAATCGCTTGGGGAAGTTCTATGCACCATGATACGCAGAAGGGCCAGGTCTTAACATCATAGTGGCCACGTTGGAGCTATGCATGTACTGGATGACTTTACAGAACATATATTCCGAATGGGAGCCAGAGCACAGAAATTCTCCGAACTGCAGCGTTGCTGATTTGAGCTCCCAAATTATTCAATCAGTACTGGTAAAATGAATTTGTAAGGCAAAACCTTTGTAGACCAGCCTCCAGGGACTCTCGTGACGCTGCTGATTGCTTCCTGACCATCTGGATCTATTGCAGACACCACCCTGGCTCCTGTTTCAGAGCCCAGGCTCTGCCTGTGGTGGGATTCCCCATCCGACCTCCCTGGGTCCTTCAGGTGCTGCAGGGCTGGACTCTATGCTCTAGATTCCAAACGTTATTATTTCTATAAAGACAGAATTCCTACTTTTAAGCCTAAACCCTCTCCCTGTTAGCTTAGTCCCCTTGAGACCACTTGGTTACATGTGCTAAGGTTTTCCAGCATAAGAGCTGGAATAATGGTTCAAAACCATTATTTCTGGTTATATCAACGCTCAGTACAGATCAGAGTCAATGAAAGCTTAGTGCATTTGCCCAGAACCTTTAAAGCTTCAGCCTATGTCTGTGCTTTTTCTTATGCAACCCCTTATGCCTGGGACCTGGTGGATATTGTCAGCATACTCTTTGGCACACTGAAATTTATTATTTTGGCAGCTCTTCCATGGTCTGATTCCAGCTTATGTGCCATATGCCAATAAATCCATTTTTTTTCAACTTTTGCATCTGGTTCAGTCCATCCGTGTATGTTGCTATGTGTGTGTCCCCACTATCTCATTTTCTCTGTGTATAGGGCAATATCTTTTAGCGCTTAAGTGCTCTGATCCAAGCCTTTTACAGCAGGGATGGACTATCAGTGTCTTCCAGAAAGGCAAGTCACACAGCAGGTCCCCAGGAGCAGGTGAGCTGGGAGGAGGACCACGTTTATGCTGCCTTCCCACTGTATTTGCTTCAGCCATGCAGGGGAGTGTGGCCTGAGTGAGGCACTTTAAGGTTTTAAGTTCTTCAAAGGCAGAAAGATTTCAAAAAGGCATAAAGGGGTGTCACAACTCCCGCAAGGGATTTAGGAAGTCAGCTCCCACTGAGAACTGTGAGGGCCTGGATGGGGCTGTGGTTTTGGCCCTTGCCTTTCCCATGGCAGAAGTGACAGCTTCATTTTGAGCACTGTCATTTCCTAGTCCCTGTTGTACCTTCCTGGAGAATAAATACTTTCTGCTGCAGGGGATTTTTCCATTTATTGGTTTCACTTGTTGTTATCTCTTCTTCTTTTGCTAATTTTTGCCCTACAAGGGCAGAAGACTGTGCTTGTAGAGCCCCAGACTCTAAATAACCCGACTGCCCTGGCAGTGTGCACGTTGCCAGTCTGGAGGCAGGCTGGGCACCATCTGGTCGGGCTGGGACAGTGCCATGGGCTCTGCTTTCCAAATCCCATCCCGCCAGGGTGAACCCCAGGATGAGCTTTAGCCCAGTGGGGTTGTTCCCTCCAATTGCCGTAAGCTCTTCCATGTGGCTCTTCCAATCGCCGTAAGTCCCAGGGCTGCCATTCAGCCATACGAGCTCCATCTGATGTGGCTCCTGCTATGGAAAGACTGCTTTGGTGGTCCTCTGAGGCACCCACAGGCATGTTTAACTGCTAGAAAAGGCTCACAGTCCTAACAAGAAGCCCGAAATAGGTGGGAGTGGAAGCTGTTTTGTTGCCCTCCAGCATTTGCTGGCACCTCTGCGAGACATCCTGCTCCTCTACATCACCGTAACTTCCTTCACTGGCTGCGGACTCACCATCTGAGATCGTCTTCGGGCACGTAGACTCCAAATATATACGTGCCCTTGTCCATTATTTGCTTGGTGTCTTTTCACTCACTGAAGTCATCTTTCAGCTCAAAAAGAGAGTATGTGTATGGCTTTCCCTCATCAGATATGCAGTTGTCTATTGAAGTCAAGCTATCTGAAATGCGTCCTGGAGATTACTAGTGTTTCTGGAATGGACTGGCTGGGGGATATCACTTGGTCTTTTAGACATAAAAACATCTATTCAATAGAGAGGTGAATTTTACTGAAATAAATGTAAGAATACAGTTGTAACCTGAAGGAAGGCTCCCCTAAAGCACCATGTAAATATATTTCTAAACTTGCACGTGCAACATGGGGAGATACATTTTATTGTTTATATTTTTGTCTGCCAGTCAGGAGTGTTTTGGCTCTAAGGAGGATGGGCAACTGTGCCCATTTTTGAAGAAACCCTGCTTTTGAAAGACATCAGAGAAGATACACAAAAGTAAGCAAGGCTTGCAAAACAGCTTCTTTGAGATAACGTTGCCAAGGCAAACGCTGCTGAAGGTTGATTTGTCTGAGGGATGCGTGGCTTCAGAGAAGTTTGTCTTTTGTGAATCATCCACCCCCTGTCGCTTTGCCAGTGATGAGGATAGAAGCATCTATAATAGATGTTTCTGCTCAGTTGCTCCGAAGCACTTAAACCAGACAGTATTTATCTGGGCACAGCAACGTGTGCCCCAGGGAAGTGGTGCTGAGGATACGTAACACAGCCTTTACACTAAAAGCCATTTGTGACACCTGAAAAAAAAACTGGCTAGGCAAACATGTCTTCAATCAAATGGCACAAGGAGCACTTGTTAGGGGTTGGGTCTGAGCTTCACCTGAGCACTGAGGAAGCGCAGGGGTGGCCTGGGCCACCAGTGGCTGAGTCCCTGGCTGCACTAGCGAAACAGCTACACTCATACAAAATCAGAGACATGTCCCGGAGAATCAAAGCTTTTTTCAGTAAATGTAACTGTATGAAGTCTGCAAGTAACCTAACAGGTACAAACCTGCTTGGGTTTTGCCAGCAACAAGTTCAGTGATGTGTCAGTCAATGTCAATAAAGTCCAAAGTGTTATTGAGAATAAATAGCAATGAAGCAAAAGGCAATGTCTGCTCTTGGATGATAAAATACAAAGAAAATAGCTAAAGTGCCCAATCTGGCTGTTGACAGACCATTGATTTTCTGGATTGATCTAAAGCCAATGATCCTGAAGAACAGAGATAAACAGACAGATGTTTCAGGTTTTGTGTCACACCTAGACTGTTCTTTGAGTAAACTCATAATATGTTTATCTCAGGGAAGCTGTCAAAAATCACTAGTTTCTTGAGTATGTGTATAACTTATATGCAAATCACCCTTCCCAGCAAAGGCTAAAGCTGAAAAGGCAGTTTGATTAAACAATCACTTGTATCTGTACAAGCCAAAGGAAGCATAGCTGTGAAAAGAAGCCTGTTTCAACACACTTAATATTTGATATTCCTTCTCTGTAACCAGTGCCAAACGGCAGATGTATTTCGAATCTCAATTGGGTAATCATGGCAGCTCTGTCAAAGACAATTGCCTACCTTCAACACAGTATTGTGCCATCTTGGTTTTTAGCTCTTGCAGATCTTGACATTTTATTTTGATCATAACGATGATTATCTCCAGCTACAATCTGTCTTTTCATATTAAACATTTCAAAATGTTTTTGTTGAAGCAGACTTTTAATTTGTACAATTTTGAAACCTCTTGATGATTACATATTTGAAGACATATATTCAAGTCAAAGAAATTATGAGATAATAGCAAGTAAAAGAGTGAGGAAACATCTCAGCTCTGCTCTTCAAATCTGCATGCCATAGTACAGCATGTAGTCACAGGATTCAGATACTGCCTTTATAATAGGTTCTTCACCACTATAAAATTAGGCCACGATATGTTGTAGATTAGTCTGGTGCTTAGGACATCTTAGTCTTATCCTCTACAGTTGTTCAGTGCCCTATGAGCGATTCAGTATGTTACTGAAGGAAGAGAATGACACATGTGAACTTAAACCTAGTGCTACCCAAAACAGAGTTATGAAGTGTTAGGCTTTGAAAATATTCTTTATGCTTCATGCAAAGGCTCAATCAGTTTAAATAAATTATTATTTAGCTACCATTTAACCATTCAAACGTCTTCTAAATAAAAGCAAAAGGTGGATCTTCTTTCTTTGGCTTTTTTTTTTTTTTTGCTGATTATCAGTCTTGCATTTAAAGCTTACTGCACTAGTCAAAGAGGAACAAATTGCCCTGTTTTAAGGAAGTTACCGATTTGCCTCATCCTGACCCATGCACTTCTTCTGAAGTCATGCCTGTACAGCAAAGAAAAAAGGACTGTTGTTCTTCAGGACAGAAGCAAATAGCTGTTGCCGAGGGATCTGTGATGAAATCTCGTGGACTTCTGTGAGGTCAGCTTTCCATTTACAAACTTCTTTCTTTCATTTTTTTAACATCCTGCTGACAAGCATTTGTTGGTTTCTCAGATCACCTTCTATACAATGTCATTCAAAGCCCCATCCAGGCTCTAGGTCATTTCAGCATGCAGAATTATTTTATATATCTTCCTTTAATTGGTTCCTTCTCCTCAGTCTTGAATCATATACTCAGGAAAAAATCACTTGTGCTGACTGTCATATGCTGTTTAAATAGTCACTGTGATATGATTAGAGGCCAGAGTTAAAGTCCAATGCTCCTTGCACCCCAGAGTCCTGCTTTCCAAAACAGACAATAGCCTAAGTCTGCCACTTCTGTCACTGCAGCCACAGCCACACTGGGGTGGGACAGGCTGTCCAAATTGCGGCACATTTTATCCATTTCTGATGTCACCAATAAAAAAAAAAAAGCATGCAAAATCTGCAGTATAGCAGCTTCTCTGGGGTTATCAGACACGCGTAAGTGAGGTGGGATGCAAGTACAATCCTTTCTTCAGTGAAATGCTCTAGTAGTTATTGGAATACCCTTTAGAAAGCATTGATGGCTGTGCAGAGTTCAATCTGACAAAAGGAGGATAGAGCCTCAATCTGAAGTGGTAACATCCTGAAAATACCAGATTAATTAATCTGTTCAATACATCTCATCTCAAGGATTTTCCCTCATGTAGTCAAGGACTTGCTATAATTAAAGCTAACTTACGAAACAGATGAAACAGACTCCACTAAATAATGTAGTAGCGATTGTAATAAGGACTTTCTCCTCTTGAATTAATGTACATTCCGTTACTGTTCTTCTAAATGTTATCATACGGTACTTCCCCTTCCTCTGAGTCCCATTAGTCCTGCAGACACTTTCTAACTACACGGACATGTTATTGGTGATGATCAGGACCCACGTGGTGATGGTTGGTTTTGTCTCAAACAATGAGAACAGTGGACACTTAGGAAAAAAAGTCAACTTCTTGATAGTTGGGCTTCATTGTATATTAAATGGTCAATTCAAACTCCATCTGAAAATCCATCTGCAGATTTTTACTGACCTCTGATATATGTCCAAACCAGTTTTCTCATTCCTATATTTTGGTGTACTCTCCAGATGAATTACATGCTGGCAAATAGAAATTTATTGTTTTCTATGCCGACCAAGAAAATGAGCTGAAATTCTTTCCAGTGGAAGAGGACACAAAGCTGACTTCCTATTGCATGAAAGTCAATTTTTTAAATAATTTATTTAGTTAATTACACACCAAGCATAGAGCTTTTTGAGAAAGATATGTTTTACAAAGAAAGAGAGAATCAAAATGCTGCAGACCAGTGCAGTGTATTGGTTAGTGTCCTCAGCTAGAGAGGAGAGCCAGGGTCAGATCCCTGCTGCTATTGAATTGTGCATGTGAGTCTCAGTCTCCCATGTGGGAAGCAGGGAGCAGAGGAAAGAAAGAGGAGGAAAAGGAAAGGGAAATAGCTCTAGATAGCTGAAGAAATTTTCATTGAACTAACGAGTCCCACTCAGTCTCAGGAGGTCACTGATCTTCCATGCAGAGGCAAGGACACAGGCAGGGAGCAAGTAGGGGAAGCATGGGGCAGGATGGGGAGAAGCCACAGTTAGTGGGATCAGGGCAAAGACAGGACTCTGTTGACGTGTTTGTCAGTAGAGACTTACCAAAACTAAGCTATCTTTGCTTGAAGGATAAGAAGGAAGAAGAGTAACAGAGTTACCAGGCAAACTGAGAACTCTGATAAAACAGCTGATGCATTTAGCATCATGTTCTTTATCTGTCTTGATCAAATATGTGAAGTTTCTACATTTAATCTGAAGTGCTAGAAGTTTTTAATAGTTTCCTCTTCTACTGCATGAAGTAAACAAGAAAAGCCATAAATGAAACTAAGGCACTTCCATTTCTTCACTGTTTCAGATGATGGAAAACTGTCCTTTGATGAATTCAAAGCTTACTTTGCTGATGGAGTTCTGAGTGGAGAAGAACTGCATGAACTTTTTCACACCATTGATACACACAATACCGAGTAAGTACCCCCTTCTTACAAATACAGTCCTACCCTCTATACGTCAGAACAGAAAAAAGATATCAGCCTGATTTTAGAAAACAAGTCTAAGAAGAATGCTGCTTCAGGGAAGATAGGCTGTGTCATATGGCTCTAAACCATACAAGTGAAGTGTTTCTAAACCCTGTAGAAATACCTGCTTGTTCCAATAAATGTGATTTGGGTACTGAGAACACAGGTTGGAAACTGGATGCCTTCTGTGTTCCCCACCCATGACAGTAAGGAAAAGGGACTGTGGTCTCCTTCAAGCTTAAAGATGAGTTCCTCAATTCTTGATCACACTTTGCTGATTCATTACATGAGATGAATACTTGGACCAGATGTTGAGCAGGGATAAAAAATAAAAGAAGAAATCATATATAGTAAAGAGCAGAAAAAGCCATCCTGTCTGCTGCTGGCATGGTAATTGTATTGGTGCTGTCACTTAGGCTGTTTGGATATCCCCATTACGGTTGGGCTTAACAAGGCCACAGGGAAATGAGCTGACAGGAATATCATGAAGTTCAACAAGGAGAGGTGCAAAGTCCTGCACCTGGGGAGGAACAACCCCATGCACCAATATATGCTGGGAGCCACCCATCTGGAAAGCAGCGTGGCGGAAAAGGACCTGGCATGGACACCAAGTTGAACATGAGCTAACTATATGCCCTTGCAGCAAAGAAGGCAAATGGTATTCTGGGTTGCATTAGACAAAGTATTGCCAGCAGGTCAAGGGAGGTGACCCTTCCCCTCTGCTCAGCACTGGTGTGGCCGCACCTGGAATGCTGGGTCCAGTTCTGGGCTCCTCAGTACAAGAGAGGCATGGACATGCTGGAGACAGTCCATGAAGGGTGGCAAAGGTGATTAAGTGACTGGTGCACCTCATGTATGAGGAAAGGCTGAGAGAGCTGGGACTGTTTAGCCTGGAGAAGAGAAGGATCAGGGGGACTTCATCGATGTATATAAATACCTCAAGGGAGGGTGCAAACAGGAAGGAGCCAGGCTCTTTTCAGTGGTGCCTGTTGACAGGACCAGAGGCAATGGGCACAAACCCAAACACAGGTGGTTCTCTCTGAATATCAGGAAATACTTTTTACTGTGAGGGTGAAGCACTGGCACAGGTTGCCCACAGAGGTTGTGGAGTCTCGCCCTTGGAGATATTCAAAAGCTGTCTGGACATGGTCCTGTGCAACTGGCTTTAGGTAGCCCAGCTTGAGGAGGGGGCTTGGACCAGATGACCTCTAGAGGTCCCTTCCAACCTCATCCATCCTATGATATTACAACTGAAGAAGAGAATGAATTTCCTTTTTATTTGCTTTCTGGCCATCTGCAGTTATTCACAGCAGGTGTCCCATTTACTGTTAATTAGGAGGGTGTTACTAAGCTAGTGGTTTTTAAATCGGACTATTCCTGTGGTACAGAAGGTCCTGAGGAGAGGCCATTTATTGCTTTTGCTAAGAGGTTATGAAGACATTGTGTAGTAATCATGGTGTGGGTTATGATTCTGGTTACAAGGAGAAAGTACACTGTAAGTCAGTATTGCTTTTCTCAGCTGCATACAGTGGAGCAACAAGTATTAAGATGGTATCACAGCCCTGCCTCCTATGTTTACTGTAAGAAAATGTAGGAGAAGTGTAACAGGACCTTATCTCATCCAATGTCAATCTCCACTGTGTCTCTGGGTTTTTTACCTTCCACAGGGAAACAAAACCAACAGGCTGTGATTTTGTGATTCATCTACTTTGTAAACATCCAGACACTAACTCACGGTGAGATATCAGTAGCCTTGTTCCTCAGACACATGAATTTGGCAATCACCTTAATACTTCAGGACTTGCACATTACCCCAGGTAGCTCCAGACAGGCCTTTCCCCTTGGCCAGCTCTTCCTGACAGTGACTCTCGTATGCCTTTTTCTCCTTTGGATGTCTGTGTCACAGCATCATGCCCCTCCTTGTTCCCCTCTTTCTCAACTTGTGCCAGCCCTGCTCTGCAAACACCCAATTGCCATGACAGTTGTGTATCACGAACCCCAAATGCCAACCCCAGCCCAGCCCCCTCGCTGGTGGTCTGTCAACGACCAGGCGTGATGCTGACCGTTGACATAACTACCCTTGCAGCAGAAGGCCTCGAAGTCCATCTAAATATACAGTCTATATGCAGAACCACATTTCTTTTCTGTCTTAAGAGCTTAGTTGCTTTTTTATAAACATGTATGAAGTACTGTTCATGAGCAATACTGTCTGTGTGATCCTATGGAGATATGAAATAATCTACAGTTAGGAATCCTCTTCTAGATCTGTTCTCTGCAGCCCTAAAAGCATTCCCATCGGCACATAATTCATATAAACAGAGGAATATATCCCCTAGGAGTAAATGCCTGTATAACTCTGTGGATTTGTTTTCTAGCTCTGATCTCACTTATGTTTCTGTAAATCAGGCATAACCTCCCCAGAATCATTAGATTTAAGACAGCACAAAAGAAGCATGGAATTGGACTCCTAATCCCAAGGCCATCCTAAAGCATCCAGTAAACCATCCTGTGCTGAAGATTCTTGGTGCTAGGATGCAACAAAGACAGAGAAACAGGTTTCCCAGGTGTATCATTCTCCATAACAAACAACACAGGAGAAGCAGCAATATAAACAGGTTATCTCTTATCATAAGAAAAGAGGAGAAGGCTGTCATTATTTCCCTAATTGCCCATATTTCCCTAATTTGTCAAAAGCACTTATGTGCTATAAATTCAAAACAGAAGGTTGCAGAAATACTGCTAAATAAATAGGTACTGCATATGGAAGAAATAAGTGTAACGTTTTAATATCCTCAGGTTTCTTAAAATCAGTGGCAAAGACTGAGAAACAAATATGATCTTCAGCAAATACAATGCACGCAGTGTAACTAATCTTAGCAAAATGAATCACGTGCTTCTTAGAACATCCTGGGAATTTGCTTAGCAGATTAAGGGCCTTCACAGAAATTTTTAACCCAGAGTCAAAGACTCATTTCAGAGCCAAATACTCATTCATACAGCTTTGGACTTCCTCATGTGCACCACATAACTGCATGAGAGTTGTTTTATTTTACCATTGATTCCATTTGTCTGAATCTGTCAGGGAGCATCCTGATAAAGGCAAATGTCCTTGATGACTACGTAAGATTTCTAAGAAAAAAGATAGGTGTTCTACATCTATTTTTCCTTTCTTTTTATTTGTAAGCTTTTTTTTTTAATTTGTAAAATATTTTTATTTGTAATTTTTTTATTATTTGTAAACACTTTTCTCTTTAGCAGAGAATATCTGGATCTGAAAAATATGTAGAAAAGTGAGAATAACATTACTTTTTTCCTCCTGGGAGATAGGCATACCTGAAGAATAGGTGCAACTTTGCCGAATACTACAGTTAGTAGCTGAGAACAGGTAATGAAACTGGCACAGCAGCCATCTGAGGGAGGGATCATTCTCACTGTCCAAGAAAAGCCTGGCAAAAAGCAGGGCACAAAAGTCACAGAGAACCATGAAGGATCATATTTTCAGGTGGAAGACTAAGAAAACCTGTTAAATTACTTTTTTCCAATCAGAAGAAAGGTGGCTTTCTATTGACTGGTTAGCATTTGTTATAGAGTAGAACCTAGATATAGATAATAAGAAAACATGCTTAAAGCTTAAATTTAAAACAGCAACAAGAAGCTTTTTGAGTATGTTTTTTTCATGAAGTCTTTAACTGATAAAAGGCTTAGTCCCTGACTTTGCAGCTGAAAAGTATTCTACACTGCTTGATCTTTCTCTTTGACAGAGGCAAATAATTTCAAAGGCTTTCCCTCAGCACCTTTGAAAGCTTTTGAGAACCCTGTCACCAGGCAGGCAGCAAGATGGAGCATGCCAAATATCAGATGGATATAGCAAAGAAAGACAACTTGGACGTATAATATAAATTCCTCTTTTGTATAGTTTTCCAGCAAAAATCACATGAAGCAGATATAATAAGGAGGCAAAAACTTTACTCACTGGCATTTGCTGAAAAGGGCAGATTATGTAAAATGTCTCAAATTAACTAGCTGGCTAAGAAAAGTAGCAAAATGTTCATTGAACCTTGGGAAGTTTTGTAATGTAAGCATTAGGAGAATCATGTACATATCAAACAATCCCCAAACCACCTATTTTGTGATGTTTTCACTTGCAAATTACCCGAGGGAATGAAATGAAAATCGTGGTTTGTGCCTGTAATTCCCAAGTAGTTTATGGCTGGTTTTCAGTAGGGGAGGGTGAGAAAGTCTACTCAGCTGTGTATCTAGTTGGAGATTTGCACAGATTATTTTGTCTCTCTCATCCAGTTAAAATACAGACTCTGTCAAACTCTGGGAAAATCATTTATCTTCTCTCTGCTTCACTTCACTGTTTACAAAATGCAGACTGTAGTTCCCTATCCCAGAAATATTTTTGTAAGCATTGAGATTATGCAGTGATTTACACTACACATAAATGCCTAGGACAGATGGCTAGGGAAGCATGTCATGATCCGCTAGATCATTTCTTGGCGTATCTCAAGACTTCATATCCAGCTTGTCACAAGAGCAGACTTTGGATTGTTTCCACCTGCATTAAATCTTTTAGCTCTGCCAGCATTCAAATCCTCACTGTCTGTGTGCATGAGTCTTTGTACTTCAAAGCTTGAGGATAAAAAAGGAGAGGTGGCCTTGGGGTGATATCCATGGGCCACAAGCTCAGGAAATCTGAATTCCCTTCTCAGCTCTGTTGCAGTAATCTTTCAAAAAAATATTCAAAGCATGAAAGACTTACACTGGCTTAACGCTTTTAAGGGAACTAAATTAACCAGGTATTAAAAACCCCTGTTACACAGATCCTAATGTCAGTCTTGTTGAAGAGAGATTTAGAAGATTATTAACTTTTTAAAAGACCAAGCCAAGCTAATGTAGCATACCTGTTACAAAGCAGATGGGCTATGGAAGACTGCTAAAATGAGCAATTACCATTTTCAATGTGACAGCAGGGCAAATAATAGGGGAGTTAACTTCCCAGTAATTAAGGTTGTGTCTGCCTAACTATGGTCTCTGTGCCTTGCTATTTGGTGCAGACAGGTGTTATCTTTTTACAAAGTAAAAGAAGAGTCAATTGGTACTGCAGTGACCATAATCACCAGGCAAAAGATGGGTAAGAGTTAGTTACCACCACATAAAGTTTCCAAGAGATAGGTTGAATAGGAATTCATTATGCCAGGATGAATTTTTATTTACAATTTGTCTAGACCCTAAAGTACAGGTTATTCATTCAGGGTAGATCATTGCTTTTACTGAAAATTTGCATTAGCTGAGGGTCTTTCTTCAGTACATCCTTTGGACATATATTTTGCAGTTTATGAATGTACTTATGTGTAGACTGACTATTTTTTTCTATTTCATAAAATCTACATTACCTTTTTATAGCATTTTAAATATTAAATAAACACCAGTAAAGACACGCCATGCAAATTGATTGCCTGATTTAATTCCATTCTTTTTTTATTTTGTTACAGTCAGAAACAAATGTATAAGTTAATATATACCAGGTATGACATAGATTAATAATGATGCTATCGCTATCTAGACAACCAAATTAGGTGAAGTAGTGTGTCCGTGCGAAAAATAAATTATTTTTTCCCATATCTTAGTACTGCTACAATGTTTTACCTTTCTTGAAGGTGTTTTAATACAAGAATTGTATTTGTAAGAACTGGCAATCAAGAAGATAAATTGTAAGGAATTAAATTTGTGGTGGGGTCTTCCATCCACTGAACCATAAGCTAATATAATAATTAATTTATGGGCCAACTACTAGATACACAGAGTTACATAGAAGTTCCCCCCATGGGCAGACTAGCTGATACCTGTTCACAAGGCCTTAAAATAAGTTGTTGTTTTTTTAAAAAGCCTCCTGTGGCCACAAACAAGAGGACACTGGACCAATGGGCCACTGTGGTGACCCAGTGAATGCCAGTCTCCTGTTTGTTAATGAAGGCAGGGAGATAATACCAAGAATTAATTCATACATTAAATTAATGTTAACGTTCTTCAGTAAAACAAGCAACTTCTGATTATTCAGAGATAGTGTGCTTCAAAAGCTACAAAAAGAGACAGTAGAATGCTTTGATTAGGCCATACAACTAGCATTCCTGATGTGTAATTAGCACAAGGTGACTGCTTTAGGGGGGTACCAGTTAACTGTTTTTCCTTAAATGCAGTTTCCAGTATTGTCATTACTTCAGATTGAAGCTGAAAGCCAATTAGGCATTTGACTTCCACTGCAAGTCACTTCTATTTGTGCTTTCCAGGATCTCATGAAACCTTTGGGCAATCCCTATGCAATCATATACCATGAAATAGTATAACGAAGCTGTTACGGAAGGTCCCCACTCATACGCCCTTGCTCTGTCAGTATAAGAAAAGGCTTTGCATTGATGCAGCAGTTATTAGGTCTGGGCTATTACAGCTAGGTCTCTAGGTTCTGGTTTCCTAGCATGCGCTTAGCACTTGCATCTACTGCAAAGCAATGTCTTCTATTTACAGACCCTTAAAAAAAAGAAAGTATAAGCAAGAAATCGAGGGCAGTGATTATTAAAGACTTAAGCTTCAACCTAGAGTTGTACAATGATCCTTCTCCCCTTATTCATAATGGTTTCAGTGTTTTGCATATAGCCCAGAAATAAGCACACTAAGCATTTGGGCAACATCTTAAGCTCTGTTGAAGGTATCAGGAGGCCAAGGTAGATCCCACAGTGTGCTGAGTAGGAGCCAAGCCACCACAGTACGAGTTAGACCAATGTGGGGGCATGGCTATGAGCAGGGAAGGAGCAAGAGGAAGAGCTTATCTTTGCCTCCTGAATTGACATATATTTGACATGACATCTATGTTATACATTTGTAATGTCACAGTTGGGAGCTTGTCAGTGCTTGTCCTGAGATGTCAAAAAACCTCAATGCACTCTACTTGAAAGCTGAATTAACCTCCTCAGAGTTTTGTGAGGGTGAAGGAAACCCAGTGGGGTTCCTTACCCCTCTCTGCCCCCACAATCTCAGCTCCAAGCTACACAGTGCTCAGTGAGGCTCTGCAGGGCTGATGGGAGCAATGGGAAGGGTGTTGGAGGCAAATGCAGGTGCTGCAAAGGCACCAAAAGTCTTTCCCATGGCTGACAAGGAGGGTCACAACACACAGCTCATGGAGAACATGGTCTGCAGGTCATAGCTGAAGTAATTTTGAAGACGAAGACCCACATGCTCTGCTGTCTCAGAGCATCCTGGTTATGAACTCCTCTGTGAAGTGAATGTGAAACACTCATTTTGGTTGCATAGCAATTTGTGCTATCATGGCACGAATGTAAATCAATACACACAGCTCAAGGCAAAGGCTATCACGGTCTGATGCTCAAAGCCACCTGAAGATAGAAGCGAGCTGGTGATGTTAACTACAAGAAGCGAGAAGCGGTTTATGTTTTCAAAAATTACGGACTTTTACAAAGACAGTACCTGAGAAGTTTAGGGCTGAGGAGTGGTGTTGCAACCTTAAGTTTCTTAACATATTCTCCTAAGAACTATTTTTAGGAGCAGATTGGAGAACAAGAATAGGAAGAAGAATCATGGAATGTGACTAGCTTTGCTGACTTTCCACCTGAAAAATATTGAAGAATTTTTTGGTGTTATTTCCATTGCTATTTCATTTCTTGGCCCTTTTGAATCAGTAAATCATAATGTACATACCAAATCCAAATCTGAAGATCTTCTTCCTCCCATATTTGCATCTAATCAGGAACAAAAGTCATATTTTTATTGTAAACTTGATATTTTAATTACTTTAATAATGTGTGCATTGTTCCTACTACCTAGTTTGTATCTTAACCTTTCTATGAGCTCTCATCTGGTTTCCATATCTAATGTGTGTGTACCTTCAGTGCAGCTATCTGGGGGTTGTAATATTGCTGAAGAAGCTATTTAAACTCCCAATTATCCCAACACAGAAAACCCTAACTTGTGGGGTTGCCATGCTCTAAACAATTAATAGATTGCATTACCTGGACTTCGCATTTTACTGAATGCTACAAGACAGTATTACAGCACAGTTCAGCTTCAGAGGAGCTAGCTCTGCAGGAATATAGCTGTTTTGTTTACATGTGTTATTACCTGAATAACTGTAGTGAAAGTAGAGAAAAGTATCAGCAGCACAGGTCTTTATATACATGGAGAAAAGCATGCAGGAAAAGTTTGAAATTTGTGGCTTATGGGGTGAACGCTTTCACAGCTCATTTCCTTGGTAAATCTGCCCCTGCTTAATTTTAATGTCAACTGTGTACGAGCCTATATTTCAGCAGAGCAAGAATTCTTGACATGGTTAATGGTTTTGTGAATAGATTTTAGCAGTCATTGCAAATGTAAACCTCCCTTTTACTCTTATCCTTCTCCCTTCCCTCCCCTGAGTCATAACTTTCAGGGAAATTGTTTTTGCATAATGGCATCCTCAGGGAAAAGGTGTCAGAGATAAAGAGAAGATCTGGCAAAGTTACAATCTAAGAGATATGCAGAGGATCTCAAGGAGATTCAGTCTGCAGCACTGCCAGAGAGATAGTGCGGTAAATGCTTCACTGATTACTGACTCATATGAGCCAGTGGGGAATCAGACTTGTTTTTCTCACTTTTCTCATTGGCAATATGAATTCCTCAGCCAGGGCCTTAGTTACAAGGTAGGAGGGATGCTAGAACTATAGAGGCAGACCTGGGGCACAGGCAACCTCCCAAAGGTAGGGAGGTCCCATTAAGCCTTTGTGTGTGGCACAAGTTAAAGATAAACTATGCACAAGCCAGAGATGGGTTTGGTGAGGACCCGAGAGCCTCAGCCACCTGTAGTGCTGAGCTTGTGCTGGGCATTTGGGAGAGTCTGTCATGCTGCATGTACTGCACATGTAGGGCTGGGACTTGGCACTATGAAGACACATCTACACATCTAGACTTGCATGCGTATGTGTCAGCAGGGTGTTTAAGGCTCCCTCATAGTCAGTGAAGTCACTGGCACCTAAGTAATTCTGCTCATATAGGCTTCAGCACTGTTGCCCAGGCATAAGGCATTTAAGATGCTCCCACCTGACACATCAGCCCAAGATGGACAGGATAACACAGGAGATGTGGTTGGGACATGGGTGGTGGGAGAAATGCTGGAGCATCTGAAACAACACTAGATACCTGTGTTATACCCAATTACTCAGACTTCTGTTAGCTGGTGTACTGAAAAAAACCCAAATTCATTGAATACACTGGGGCTCCTTTGCCTGGCAGGGGAGGTTGGACACCCAGCACACATATGGCTGTCTACACTTAGGACTCAGCCCCAAAGTGAATCCACCTCCCTCCCTCCTGCCCAGGTCTTCATTAGCAGAGCCCTAGTTCCTCCTTTGGGTCAAAAGAGAAATGCCGAGATCATCTGCCCATCCAAAAGGATGCGAATTTGATGTCTGAGAGCAAGAAGTTGGTTAGCATTATCCTTGCAATTGTGGGAACCATCTGACTGCATCAGCCTGCAGCCCAGTACTGCGCACTGAAACCAAAATGAAATGCATGTTACATGGGACCACAGTGCTTCCTTCAAGACTCTGGTTGTAAAGATAACAATGACAAATCCTCAGTAGTTTAATAGTACTCTAAGGATAGTAATTATCTGTGCCTTGGATGGTTTTCTTTTGTTTCAGTTGGAAGGCGTATTTTAGTCTCATGCTATTGCTGATTTATCACGGTTCAATACAAGCACACAGAAAAAAATAATGAACTTCTAAGTACAACGAGGAAAAAAAAAGATTTACTAAAACCAGCATGAGATACAGACAGGCTCTTTAATTAGGTGAACTGCAGGTGAATGAAAAGTGCCTTTTTCTAAAAATGAATTATTGAATGCAAAAAATTTACAGGAGGAAATTAATCCATTGGGTTTTGACCTTTTTTTAAAACTACAACTTTTCAATTAAGTAAGAATTCCATAGAATCATGGAAAGGTTTGGGTTGGAAGGGCCCTTAAAGATCATCTAGTTCCACCCCCCCTGCCATGGGGCAGGGACACCTTCCACTAGACCAGGTTGCTCAAAGCCCCATCCAGCCTGGCCTTGAACACTTCCAGGGATGGGCCAGCCACAACCTCTCTGGGCAACCTGTTCCTGTGCCTCACCACCCTCACAGCAAAGAACTGCTTCCTCATATCTAAACCTACCCTCTTTCAGTTTAAAGCCATTACCCCTTGTCCTATCAGACTTTTCAAGACAATAGCTACAGAAATCAGTTTGGAAATGAAGTACAGAGAAAAAAGCAAGATGCTTATCAGAATGAGCTGATTATAGTTTAGTATTTCATGACTGAACAAAACAAGTTCCCTGAGAATGTCTTACACAGTCCTGATGCTAACAGATCCTCTGGTCAGACAGACAAGCTGCAAAGAGAGTTGCTTGGAAATTTTCCATGTGAATGATTATTTACAATGGGAAATTCAGCTTTCTGCAGAAAAAAAAAAAAAAAAGAGATTTGCTCACACTGGGAAAATCAAATGGTAATGAGTAGTTTCAATTGCATTGACCTAAATGGAGCTGACCTAGAATATTTCATTTCAGTTCAGTTCTTCAGAAGATAACATTGGTTTCCTAGCAGTGAGCTCATTGCTTAATGATAGGTGTAGTTTGAGGGCCTGGTCCCTTCAAGAATCTGAGTTTCCCAGAGAACCACTGCAGCTTTGGTATCTCTATCAACATGTGCATTTCCAAGGAGTTTAATTAGCCAAGATAAACATTTTATTTTGTGTAACAATAAATAATTTAATCTCAGTTTAAAAAAAAAATCATTTTGGGACAAAACCAGAAGTTGAAACATTTTCATCTTCTATGGGGTGAAAACTCAGAAATTTTCTCCTTGTGGCAAGAGACCCACCATGATGTTGCCTCTCATCTCCTCGTTGAGGTTGGTATCATTCAGATTCTGTTAAAAAATCATAGCTCTGCAGCCCTTGTGCAGTTCTCTACAGATTTTAGCATGCACTTTTAATAGTATTATTAAGACCCTTTTAGCAACACAGAGACTGTTATAGCTGGGTTGACTGAGGTGGCTAGCCAGCTGTGTTGTCATTGCATCCCTGTGAATCATTGCCTAATGCAAAGGACTAGGGTGGGTTTTTTCAGATGAGTTGTCAGTCAGCCAAAAACCTTTTATTCTCTCCTGCAGTCCTGCCACACGCAGAGCAGTAAGTGATGATTCTGAAGTTATCACTTGGCCTGGAGCTAAGCACAAGCAAACTAGGCAATTATTTAGCACAGCTAAACGTGGGACATTAAAACAGCTGTGACCCCACTGCCCATGTCAGAGCCCAGAAAGCCAAGCTGGCTGCTGCCTTTGAAAGGCCAGAGGGTGCACAGTCCAGCTAGCCCTGGGGTTGAAGAGCAGCAGTGTCCTTGGGGCAGTGGGAAGCTTGGTTCCCCAGGGGCCAGCCCCAGGAGCTCTGTCCCACTTTTGCCCCTTCCTCCTCTCCCTTTTCTGTGGCAAGAGGTCAATGTGGTGTCCCAACACCACATCCTACTGATGGCAAAAGGCAGTTTTGCCTCCACTGATAGGAAACCTTGAACGAACCTGAACAAAAAGGTCTTTGCTGTTGCAAAGGAGCTGTGAAGCAGAATATTCTTAAAATGGAAGCGCACACATAAGGCTCCTGCGCACAACACCCTCTGTAGTGTTAAAGCACTTATGTCATTTTGCTGACCTGAAGTGGGATGGTATGCAGGCTTTCTTGTTGCAAAGAGCTTACAGCTTTTTGGCTAAGATTGTTCATGGATGACTATTCAGTTGCCCTTGCACAGTCTAAGTAACACTTAATTCCTTTCAGTCACAAATTATATGCTTCTACTTAACAATAGGAGATACCAGCCTCAAACTTTCCTCCCTAAAACCAAATTTAGCAAAGAGACATGAAAATGGGAAACAAAACAAGAGTTGCTTCAAGCCTCTGAAATAAATCCATCTCATATCTGAGAATCAAGAGAGATCTGAAGAAGGAAGTGTTATCCTTCTCCAGCTATGATAGTCATGGCAATGAATTTCATGAATTAAGTTAGTACACAAAGTCTTTCCTATAGCATTGGATTCTTCAATATAATAACTGCTTTAGATGCTAGAGTCTATGCTTTGTATATAATTAATTCCTGTACTGAAGAGATGTCATTGCCTCTTCTTGTGGTCCAGGGAAAACATGCAGATCTTCTGCTGGTACCTCTGACTAGAGGTACCTTTTGTGCCAGAGAATGGTATGTGTCAGGTCAATGGATGGGGCTGTGGATCAGTGGATTCACACCAGTGGATGGGTGGAATAGCTTTAACCTTCCCTCCTCCCTGGCTGGCCCCAGCCCACAGCTGACTGTGGTGGGCAGAACAAGAGTGTGATCGCAGCTGCTTTGCACGCCTACACTTTGGGCCACTGCCAGGGGTATCACAAATAGGCACTTTTGCCACAGTTTATTGAAGTGAATTTGCTTATGTTTCTGTCACTGAGCGACAGATGCGATCAACTTGGCAGTGATCAGGACTGCTTGGTGGAATATTTGTAATAGTCTTTTAAAAATAGCTCATGTTATTGGGTAGAAAACATTTTAGACACAGAGTCAGACATGTAAAAGGACTGCATATGGTAGTCAGAAAGCAAACTGAGAGCAGAAGTTTAAAAAACAGTCCTGCTGACATGATGTGAATGCATTTGGCTGCACCCTATGCTTCAGGTACTTATCACGAGCAGGGTGCTGGCTCCTGGACGTGAGTCATCCAGCAAATATTGCAAATAACATGTTCAGAATTGCCAGATTTTAGGTGTAAGCAGAAGCATCTTTGGCATACATACCCACTGAAATCATGAAGAGGTGCCCACTATAAACCTGAGTATTGAGTTGCAGAAAGAGCCCTCTGGTGTGTACCTCACTCGTATAGTATTAAATATATGCCAAACTTCTTTAATTGTTTCTGTAGCTTACTGCAGGGAGCTCAAAACTGTTGGTATACAGAAAAGTAATTTCTAGGTTTGTTCACAACTGTGTTTGAAGCAGCATGTTATTATTTCTGAGAAACTGAAATATTCAGTGACACAAAATTATAGTTTCCCTGCCTAGAACAGCATCCCCTTAAAACAGGATGCCAAGAGCAATATAGCCTCAGAGGGTATTTATAATAGAGAAGGAAATACTATGAGTATGCTAGACTGAAATCCATGCTCTTTGTGTCATTTCTATGTTCTGTCACAGCCTTCCTGAAAGCTGCTGCACAAATCACTTCGGACAATAATTTTCTTATTATTCAGGTGCCCAATTCTAACTGAAAATTAATTCAGCACCTAAATACTTTTCCATTTTTACTCGTAGTCCATTTGCAGCTGTGTCACTCCTGTCAATAGGACTAACAGCGATATTCTGATGACAGCAACGCTGAGAGCCCCCGAGCCACTCCCTTATTATATCGCTACCACACTGCTGAGGATACTGCAGAAGAGCAAGGACCAGAATGGATTTTAATATGAAATTTGAAAAGAGAGCATGAATTTGACGGGCTAACAGTGTGAAACACCGATTTAAACACAGTTATCAAGCTGTACATTAAGAAATGCAGAAGTGTCTTCTACAAAGACAAGGCATTAAGGCAGATGATGTGAAGGGGCAGAAAATGCAGGGACGGCGAACAAGGAGTAAGCATCATAACAGCAAACTCCTGTCATTTAACATCATCACATTCTGTCACTGCTTTTTGACTCAGGCAATTTTCCAGCTTTCAGGGTTTCAGTTTGCATTCAAGGAGTGAACATCTGGACTGTTCCAAAAATGACTGCTGAACTGCAGAAGTGGTTGGTCAGACACATTTGATCATTGATGCCATAGTGATCTGTGGTGAACAGCCTTAAGGAGTCAACAGACACTTTTTCCCATCACATAGTTTGTTGACATAAGAGTTAAGTTTCTCAGCTTCAACACCAATTCTTACAGACTATGAATTTCATTACACCTGCCACCAAGGTCATTGGAAAAATCAGGTGCAAGACTCATTTGCAACCATTCAACCTGGCCCATTCAAGTGGGGATAAGGTCACCTTCAGTTAATAAAAGTTGTGGGAATATCTCATTTACATCATCAATTAAAAGCATTCAGAAGTTTTTATAGCCCTGAGTATGCAAGTTTGTGACAACCCAGGATCCTGCAATTTCTGTCTGTTTCTCTCCATCATGACATAAAAGCCAAATGTATGAAAGTTAGCATTGGTGAAAGTGACTTTAAGATAATACTGTGTCATCATTTTATTAAAAGGTCAATTTAAAAAAATCCTATTAAATTAAAAAGATAAGTGAAAAAATCCTAAGTGCAATCAGCCATTCAATATTCACCCCTCAGCAAGATTCAAAAAGGACATTCATGCTTTTAAGTTTCTTTAATAATCAGTTTCTTCTCCTCCTTGGAAGAAAGTCAATATGCTAACTTTCAGAATTGAGCTGTAGGTCAAATGTTTTTTTCTTTTGACTATTAAAGCCTCAGAGAGAAAATATTGCTTAAGAGAAAATATCACTTCAGAGTGGATCAAGATGAAATCTGTTTGAAGTGAAGAGTTTTGAATTGTATAGAATACTTGCATACAGTTATGTATTTGTGTAATGTTGGCATGGGAATATGGCAATACAGCTATACTCTTCACATCGCTAATTTTGCTGAAGTTAGTACTGGTGAAATGGTTTTTTATGGCCAGAAGATCTTAGAAATTATGTGTGCTGATGGGCTATGTCTGGTTTTATCCTCCTACTGTACTGTCTCTCCCACAGAGCACTATTGCACAATGAGGATTGCAAACAGGAGAAAGGTACTGGGTTTTCCCTCATTTAGCATGGGGGGACAAGCTCTCTGAGCCATGCTGTCCAGCATGACAGCCACAAAAGAGGAGTACAGGCAGAAAGTTGGGGAAAAATCCAACTTCTGGTGTTTAGATGGATTTCTGCCAGCACTGGGACCAAACGCATAAAGCCTGAGGAGCAGGGACTCTGCACCATGATGCACAAAGGCTGGGTGAGGAACTTCAAAGAGGGTTGTCAGTGAGTGGGAAGGTGCCAGTGGGAACGTGATCAGAAAGGGAGGCTGCACCTGCAGCCAGCTTCAGAAGGGCTGCAGCACAGCTACAGCCTTCAGCTTAGAACAGGTGTTCCTAAGGCAGCAGAGCAAGGCCAGCAAGGGCCAGGCACTCACACCTCCTGCTACAGCCCAGGCAGGGAGACTTCATATCCCAGTCAGGCTAATCTTTGAGTTCTGCTATTTACCAATGCAACAAAAAATATTACTGCGCTCACTAACCTTCTATTCTCTTATCTTTCCAGCAATCTTGACACAGAAGAGCTCTGCGGTAAGTTTCTTTTTGGGCAAGAACATAATCTATGCCTGCAGCAGCCCTGTGCAAGTGAACATACTATGTGATATGATTTTTTTATGTTTAATCTTTGTAGCTCAAACAGAAAATAATTTTGATTGAAAGAACTCCTGAGAAAATGCAGATGGCTCAATCTTTTCAGACTCTGTCATCCATTACATGCAGAAATGACTTCAAAAATATTTTTTCCTAATCAATACTTCACATTCTCTGAGCTTCAAGATCTGTTCTGATGTAAAGATAGATAACATTTATCTTATTTCCCTTTCATGTGAGATATTTTTTCTAGTTAGTTGATCACTTTGAAGTATGAGTGCTTTGGCAATTTTGAAACAGATTATCACATTAGTACCCCACTAGAGGAAAATTCATTACTTTCCTCCAACTTGAGACAGTGAGAACAGCAGTTTGACAAGTTCTATCATCCTTCATCACAAAAAATTCCCACAAGGCTTAGAATTTGGCCCAGTTACCCATTTCTGTACCCCATCCTGGGCTGTGAGTCATTTCCCAAAACCCTGTTTGCTCTCCAGCTGATCTTACAGCACCTGATGTAGGAGTGCTGCTTACAGCAAAAAACAGTTCACAGAAAATTTCTGCAAGTCCTCCCACAAAATGTCAAAAAAACAGTTATACTTGTCAAAACCAGCCTATTTCTGAGGGAGAGACAGTAGTCTGATAAATTTTCTAATGGTCAACAATGTTGAAAACCTATAAAAGCTGAAAATACTGTCATGTTGCATGACAGCTCATTTACTCACCCACAAGGTGACTCTACCCATGGCCAAGAACCCACTGAGAAGCACCTCAGCCTGTGGCTTATAAATATATGACATGAGACTCAGCTGAATTGAATTGGGCTGTGACGACTTCTGCTGGTTGAGCATCTGGCCAAAATTATATAAAAATGGCCAAGGAAGACAGGTGGTTTTGTTCTGCAAGAGATTTACTGCTGTTGGTGTTGTATTGGAGGCTTACAGGTTTGCTCAGTGCTTGACCCCACTAGCCACCTCAGGCTAGCAAGAGGGCTGAGGGGTTCTCAGCCCAGCACTGCTTCTGTTTACTGTCTGTTTTGATTGAATATGGGCTGCTTCAGCTGCCTTTTAAATTTTTCATAGATTGCCTTTACAGTGTTTCTCTTCTGTGAATCTGGTACTGAGTTTACTCAACACATGTTTAAGCTAGGGATTATACACCTCTTTCTGAGTTATCTCAGTTCTCCTCAAAAATGAAGCTTCATTTCCAGGATACTAATTGGCAATACATTTTCATTCTAAATCATTTCATTCAACCTCTCAGCAATACCAGGTTATGTCACAGTGTTCCTGAAACTTTATGCTTTCCTGACTCCCTGAGGAGCTCATGCTGACCTCTTAAAAGCCTCAAAGTATCGCTATTTATTATTTCAGAAAGCTTCTATCTAATCTTGTTCTTTCTGTCTGCCATTTAGACTTTGTTTTTCATGCTCTTCCAGGTGATCAGATGTCTAAATGCCTTGTCTAAAACAGTCTCTAGCTTTAATGTAATTTTCTTTCTTTTTCACACTTATTCCTTCCTGGGCCTCCCTTTATTGTATTTTGCTGCATTGACTAAATGGGAACTTGGGTCATGATTTCCCAGGTTTGCCGCCTCCTCTTGCTGTAATCCCTCTGAGTTATGCTCCCTGATTTTATATGAGCTCTTTCTGTTAAAATGTCCTTTGCTTTGAGCAGCTAAGCAAGGGTATCCTGCAACCTATGTTATTTCCATAATTTTTGTTAAAAGTATTTTGCATGCATCATATTTGTTGAAAATATAATCACAGTACCTGGGACTAGAAGCTTATCTGGCCAACTCATGGTCTCTTCATTTCTTGGAGAGAAACAACTGGTCTCAGCTGACCCTGACTCACAACAGCCCCCATTTGATCTTATCTCCTCTAAGGGTTTTACCAGAATTATTCATTTTTGTATCAATATAATAAGATTTAGTACACACACATGAAAACTTCATTTCCTGCTAGTAATTGTAAAGCAGACTATTAGGCTGAAAATCCAGTTTAGAAAGAAAATGTAGATATTTTGAAAATAGGTCTGTTTCAGCTCTCAAACTGATATTTTAAATTTTTGTCAATTTGGCAATGCATTTATTGAAAGAAAATGTTTTGAAACACTGATTTTGGTATTTTTGGTGCTCCAGGAATGATTTTTGAGGGGGAAATAATATAAAACTTAAAAATAAAATCATCCTTTTCACTATAACTCTTGTTCATTTTATATATTTAGATAGTTAATAATACCATAACTGAATTCAGACTTGATAAAATTGATATTTAATGAAATATTGATTTTTCAGGTCATTAATGGGTGACGTGGGTTTTCTTCTTTTAGAATATTTTTCGCAGCACTTAGGAGAGTATGAAAATGTTCTATCTGTCTTGGAAGACTTAAACATAACCATACTGAAGGCAATGGACAAAACAAAGAAAGTAAGTAAAAATGTGACAATTTCTTTACATTATATATTTTATTTGAACATGTATCCAGTATTTTTCTTATCTAAAGTTACTAATTCATACTTAAGTTCTTCCACATACACATGTTTGTAGCAGAAGTCCACCAGGAAAAGGCACATCAAAATGGTTGAGTATCAAAGATGTAAAGCTCTGTCTGCAAAGTATTACAGTTTGGATATAACCAAAATTGTCTTTGCGAATAATCTGAAGAATGTTCTTCACATTGTCATACTAAGAGAGGGTTCCATGTCCTATTGTTGTGGTTTAACCCCAGCCAGCAACTAAGCACCATGGAGCCACTCGCTCACTCCCTCCCACCCCACCCAGTGGGATGGGGGAGAAAAATCGGGAAAAGAAGTAAAACTCGTGGGTTGAGATAAGAACGGTTTAATAGAACAGAAAAGAAGAAACTACTAATGATAATGATAACAGTAATAAAATGACAACAGCAATAATAAAAGGATTGGAATGTACAAATGATGTGCAGGGCAATTGCTCACTGCCCGCTGACTGACACCCAGTTGGTCCCTGAGCGGCGATCCCCCTCCCCGCCCCCAGTTTCTATACTATAATGTGACGTCCCATGGTATGGAATACCCCGTTGGCCAGTTTGGGTCAGGTGCCCTGGCTCTGTCCTGTGCCAACTTCTTGTGCCCCTCCAGCCTTCTCGCTGGCTGGGCATGAGAAGCTGAGAAATCCTTGACTTTAGTCTAAACACTACTGAGCAACAACTGAAAACATCAGTGTTATCAACATTCTTCGTATACTGAGCTCAAAACATAGCACTGTACCAGCTATGAGGAAGACAACTCTATCCCAGCTGAAACTAGGACACCCATGCCAAATGTGAGTAAGTATTATCAGCATATCAGTATTTGGAAATAGTCTGAATTTGAGAAAAAAAAAAATCCAAATTTTTGAAGTAGAAAACATGTTGGTAAAAGATGCTAATGACTTAAACTACATTAATGACTACAATTAAATTAGGTAGGCAAGAGTTATCTGGAGACATACTGGGGAGTTGTATTTATGTTATTGTTAAATGTAGATTCCAGGATAGTTTAAAGAGATTAAAAAGGGCTGGAATATCTCTCCCCATGTTCCCTGAAGCTGAACCCCAGTACTGTCATGATTATAAAACCATCCTGTAGGCAGCAGCTGTGCATCCAAACTACTTAGACCCAAAATATAACTGGCCAGTGTAAATCACTTGAAAGTATTTCTGATAGTAACAACAGAAGACACGGAAATTTGGGTTGAGTGAAACCTCCCGACCAAGAACAAGATTTCATTTCCATTTCAGGCGTTTTAAGCAAAAACAGCGCTCAGAGTCTGCAAAGAGGAGGTGTTAGGGCTGTTGCCCACCCGCGCAGCGAGGGGATGCTCACCCGGGAGGGAGGAGACCTTTCCCAGGAGGAGAAGTTGGGTTTCTCCATCCGTCTGCCCGACGGGGGATGTAGCTGTGCTGCAGGACATGCGAGGCGGCTGAGCCTCTTGGCACTCAGTTCAGTACGGTCATGCCTGCTCGTTTGTTCAGACCTGCTCGTTCATACCACTTCCTAGCTAGATGTCAAGACTTTGGGTAATATGCTCCTTTTCCCTGGCTGAACAGTTAAATATTCTGTGCAAGGTGGAACAGCTTCAAAAGGTGAGAGAAAGCATAAACCAGGGAAGGACGTGAACCTAGACCCTCCAAACCCTGTCCCAGACCCACACCATGAGATTATTCACTGGAAGGTGAGCCATCAAGAACAGAAATTTCAGCCAAATGTACTCAGTGAGATCCCATGGGGGGAAAAAACCTTTTTTTCAGTCAATCAATGGAGAGATCAATGGGGAGAAAGCTGTGCTGCTTTAGCGAAGCTGTTATCTTTGGCATTTGGGTGTTTGCAAGAGTGCAGTACTCATACATTTTACATGAACTGCCAAAAATAGAAACCTGAAAGTGTAGCTTATTTATTTAGTGCTTGAGCCAGTAAGCTGAATGCCTCTCCATTCATGTTGTGCATCTTCCACTCCTAATGAAGTGAATGTGCGCTGACTCACTGCCTCATTGAGCTGGACACTAAAAAGCAACAAATCAGTTCATTCTAGCTATGCACAATTTGAAAAAAAAATAAAAAAAATTAGCCCTGTGTTTAAACTACTGCTAAAGGGCAGGGTGTCATCTGATAACTACTGGAAGTAAATAGAACACAGCATTTAATAATTACCTCAGAAGTTAATTACAAGGAGGAGTCCCAGTAGACTAATCAGAGTTGTGAGAAGTAACCATTGGCCTGACTAGAAAAATGGATAAGAAAACCCAGACTATTAATAAGCGTTTCATTTTTCTGCTTGAAGGACCCATCTAAAGAATAACCAAATGACAATTTCTTTGAATTTTGTTTTCCTGACTGAAGATTCAAGCTTAATGGTTTTTCTCTCTTTCAGGAATATTCCAACTGACTATTCATTAGTGGTGGCTGAACTAGAGCAAGGCTAACACTGGGAAGAACACTTCTAATTCCAATTAGTAGAAACAGTGTGTGAACACAGTCGAGCAAAAAATGTATCCTCAAATATTCTAAAGTAGAGCTTTCTGCCAAGGATATGCCCAGCAACTACAGCTTTGTACAGAAATTAAATTCTCAATTCAAAATTGGGATTATTCACAACAGGAACTCAGTTCTCAGGAAACAGGTTATGTGACTTGACTACCTGATAAATCATTGGAGTGCAAATATTAAAATTTCCATCTTAAATAGCCCAAGTTTTTATTGAAGTTTATGGTCTAAAATCTGGAATATATCCATCTAAAACCAGAGCTGGGGGTGCAGCGAAAGCTAGTTAGCATACTGAGATAGCATGGATAAATGATGTTCACCATCAGTGACACACTAGATGTGATGTAGCTCCTAGGTCAAGTTGACTCCCCAGCTCAGAAAAGCAGGTGCTCAGAAATGTGTGGTTGGTTATAAATGGCCATTGGCATGTATCAGAGCAAGTCTTGGGTTTCCTCTCCTGGTACAAAATAAAACTTTGTCACTGCTCTGCCATTGCAGCCACCTGGTCCCTTGAATAGTCACTGAGTAATGGGAGCATTTATTACTATCTTCTAAGCCATCACCTAGTTGGAAAATTCATATATAGAAAAAAAGCCCAGAATTGAAGACCTGTGCTGTCAGAGCTACAAAGACATGGTGTACCTATAGTGGCTGAGTCAGTTTCCAGTGATCAGTACCAAATTTCCAAGGACCAAATTATCCTATTAAAAACCAAAAGTAAAAACTGCCAAGACTGGTCCTGAACTCTACTCTGCAGAGCATGGGACTGGTTATGGACCCAGTCCTCAGGGTTGCCATGAGCTTTCCACTCCCTCTGACTTTTCGTGGATTGGAGAAAGTTCAGCACCTCTTACTACCAGTCTCTGCTAAACTTTCCCAGAGTGCATGCCACTCTGTCATGAGGTGGGCAACTCATTCAGTCTTAAATATTTTTGGGGAAAAAGGAGCAACTTGGTACTTCATTTATTTTATTTATCCAGTTTAGAGTCAGATAAACAATCACCACTCCGTCCTTCCTATAGAAAATCCCTGCTTTCCTTCCAGTTCAGGTTGCTCATACTCAGTAGATACTTTGCATGAGAGGCAGCTGCAAAATCAGAGCCCCAGAAAAATTGTTCAGCTTCAGTTTCCAAGGAAACCCCGGAGAAGGAAGATGTGTCAGTCTTCAGTGAAAAGCTGAACATGGATCAGCATGTCTGAAAAATCTAAAACCCTAATCTATAACCCCTCCTTATTCCAGATATAGACAGAACTAGAAATTACACACACACCACACACACCCCCAAATGTATTGTTTAATAGACTTTACTTTTTGGCATATGTTAATCTAAGTTTGATAACACCAAAGTGTGTGGCATTATTTGAATCATATCCTTAAATCCAGTACCCAAGTGTGTACCAGGTAGCTTTTGCACATGTTGTCTTGTTTTTTTAATTCACAATCAGTTTTGAAAATCACATGCATTAATGAATAAATACCTTGGGGTTTGTTTGCAAATATTCCCAACCTGTTCAGCCTTTAGACAGAAAGATCTCCCACCGGGACCAACTGGAGTTTGGCCTGGCTACAGACTCCTGGATTTAAATTAAGATCAACCAAATTGTCCCCATCACTCCAAATTATTTCCATGTGTAGATATTTTTAACCCAACAGATTAGCAGATAACTGACTCCTGCAAGGTAATTGCAGCATAATTTCTGTGTACTTTATTTCCCTCTGTGGTTTGAAAGAGTTGTCAGCACAGCTTTCTTGAACTGAGCTTTTCTCCAGTCTTCCAGTCCTGTGCTATTTGAAAGTGAAAATACCAAGTCATCTATGGGAGAAAACATTCCAATGTGTTAGTAGGTTCAAGAAATTTTGAAACCAGACTTCTTTTCACTGTTCTGGGGCCAGATCCCTCCAGCCTAACCAAACTAAGCAGCACCTGGGAAGACGGGAAGCCCTCGGGGCTGTAGGAGTGGTTCATGCTCCATTGCTGGAAGGTGCTGAGCTAAAAATGCAGATAACTAGATATAGCAAAGGACATCTTTCAGCAGGGAAAAGGCTGAGTTGCATTTGCAAGAAACACAGTTTTAATACAAAAACCATCTTACCAGAGGATGCTAGGGGAGCTACGGTCCTTCTGTTTTGGTACTTGTCTCTTGTGTTTTATCCTTACACAAGGAAGGGAAACACATATCTGAGGATTTTTAAAGAGATTTGTGGCATTTGGTCTTTGATCATTTCTCTCATTAGGATGGAGAGTCTGCGTGAGTTGCTTATAGAGGAGTGGTGAGGACAGATTAATCATCAGTGTCAGTTATTTTTCCTGTACCTGCCAGGTTGGTATTTTCCTGATCAAAGTACAAGCTGGGATAGTTCTGTTTATCTCATTTCTTCTTCATCTTATATACAGGAAGCATTAAAAATTAAATACTCAGCAAAACTTTACAAATGCATTGGAAGGCTTGCTGCTTTAAGCCTTTTTTTCTGACATTTTTATAACAAAACACAGAAGTATGTTTAATTAAAATATTTAATCTTAACTTTTTTATTACCCAAATAAACATACCATTTTCATCAAGCTACATTTTTTATTACATTCTGTAGCTTGCAGTCACATATAAATACAATGAAGAGAAATTTTGCAGCCCACAGCACAGAAAATAAAATCTATCACTAAGTAATGATGTAGGTAGATAAAAATAGACCGGGTTTTTTAAGGTGCTTGACATGTTGGTTCTATTGACTTGTGAGTACTGAAAATCAGAAACTTACAGACGAAAGAACATGTCTTCCTTAAGTTATTAAGTCATAAAATTGTTGCTATTTGTCAGCTATTCAGTAAGAACAAGTTTTGCTCTATCATTTTTATTTCTGGTATTGCTACAGTTTATTGCAAATGCAACCTGCTGGTGGTGGTGAACTATTCTGTACTCAGTAAACTAGCAAAAGCTCATTTAATCACCAAAAATGTAGTTTTCATATGAAATTAAGTTGACAATATAGAAGTATTCAGGGGCTTAAACAGGCGTCTAGTGGTATTTTAGAAAACCTGGGGTATTCAAGGGTGTCCAAGATGTCTACACAGGCCTGACAAATAGCACACAGGACCTCTAGGAGACCCAGGGGCAGGATGAGACCCCTGGGCAGGATGAGGTCCCCTTCTGGGGCAGCAGCTGGAAACCAGGGGGGTCTCTGTAGGGCACCAGACTCCAGTTTAGGTACTTGAATAGCTCTGAGGTCTCCAAAGGATTTTTCCTAGAGGAACTGTCTCACAGAGGAAGAGCTGGTGATGGCTTACCCTGAGCCGACAGTGCCTTTTATCAAAGTCATAACACCCGTTTGAAGTTCACTTTTTTTCACCAGCTGAAGAGCAGTCCCCTCTCCTCCCACCTTCCCTTTTGCCAACAGCACAGGGTCATTTTCCAGCCCCGACATATCCCTGTGTGTCCCCACCGGCACCCGCACAGTGAAGGCTGGCAGCTGAGACTTGCAGGGAAGCAGGGACCAATTCAGATGATTTTAACCCCCCTGCTCCTGAGGGCAGTTTATACTGCAGTGTTGGTGAAAGTCTAACCACAGCTGGCTGGCGGCCAAGTGACTGTGCAGGGGGATTTCGGGATGGGACATGCTTCCTGCTCCGTGATTTCGGTGACTGTTGGCTTGAGCCTCACCTAACCCATTAGTCTATCATGGAGCTGACAGTGGTCTGAACAGAGTACCAGCTCTTAACTTGCTGGAGTAACTACTAAAATTCAGACTTTCTGCACTGGCACAACAGCGAAGTGGTGGGAATTGGAAATCACTGGGAACAACAGAGCCCGGCAGAGATGCTTCCTCGGGAGAGTGGCACTAAGTGCCCATGCAGTTGTTTCTTCTTCCTTGCAAATGCAGTCTGTGTAGCACTCATGGGGGCCACCCTGTGAGCTGTCTCAAAAGTAAATTAAGACCACCATACCTGTTGTAAAAGTGATCCAACCTCCAGCAAAAAGAAGCTTCATATCTAAGCTCTTTCTTAGATTAAATTGGTTATATTTATTAGACCATATATTTTAATTTCAAAAGGAAATAGTGCAATAGAGTTTTTTAATTTTATTTTTTTTTAATGTAACCTGGAACTGGCTTTTATAGTTAACTGTGCTTATAAGATTAAGCTTCGATCCGGTGTGTAAGAGTGGAGCTTGACCCTATATCACTTTATATCTGAAGCACAAATCCAATAACTATAATGCAACAGCAACCTCCTGGATGAACTTGGGCAGGACTTTTGTACAGCCAATAGAAAATATTTATGAACAGCAAAATAAGAAATTCAAATCTAAAGTAAAGGGAACATCAAAATAACCAAGAAGGACTGTCAGCAAATAGGAAATTGTTTAAACAAATATTGAAGATTCCCCCTTAATCTGTTCTTCTGTGTCATATTTTCATTATCCTTATTTCATTGGTTTTATTCCATTTCTCTACATCTCTTTTCTTCCTCAAAAGTACAGCAAAATCTTTCTTCCATAGATGAAAGCCAGAAGGTGCTTTGGCTAGAATAGTTAATGTACACTTCTTCAAAACTGAATCAAGAGAGCGATGACCTCTGAGTGCACACTCCTCCTGTAAATACAGAGGTACAGCTCTTTTGGAGACAAAAGCACTGCAGACTTCCGTGGAAAGGAATGGCAGGCAACATAGGAAAGGAGGAATGGGACACTGCAATTTTTTCTCCTTTTCAGACTCTGTAAAGTCTCACATTCTTTGCTTTGGAGGAACTTTCTTCCCTCCTTTGCAACTATTTTATGAAGGACACGTGTCCTGGTTTCAGCTGGGATAAAGTTAATTTTCCTCCTAGTAGCTGGTATAGTGTTATGGTTTGGGTTCAGTATGAGAAGAATGTTGGTAACACACTGGCATTTTTGGTTGTTGCTAAGTAGGTGTTTATATTACATCAAGGATTTTTCAGCTTCTGATGCCCAGCCAGCGAGAAGGCTGGAGGGGCACAAGAAGTTGGCACAGGACACAGCCAGGGCACCTGACCCAAACTGGCCAATGGGGTATTCCATACCATGTGACGTCATGCCCAGTATATAAACTGGGGGGAACGATGGCCAGGGGCTGCTGCTCAGGAATTAATTGGGCATCAGTCGGCTGGTGGTGAGCAATTGCATTGTGCATCACTTGTTTTGTATATTCTAATTCTTTTATTACTATTACCATTATTATTACTACCACCTTTACTATTATTTTCTTCCTTTCCTGTCCTATTCCACTGTCTTTATCTCAACCCATGTTTTACTTTTTTTTTTTCCAATTCTCTTCCCCATCCCACTGCATGAGGGGAGTGAGCAGGCAGCTGTGCGGTGCTTAGTTTCCAGCTCTCTGTGATAGCTGGGGACCAGACTCGGTGAACTAGCAAACACCACTTAAGCACCAATAACCATGACTGGTTCATACCCAGCATTTAAATATGCAAAACATAAACATATTACGTTTAGGCTGGAAATGAAAGATAATTCTTATTCAATAGAGCAATTTAGTTCTGAAATAGAGTTCCAAGCATTTGGGGTCAAAACCCCCTAACTTCTTTCTACACGTTGCTTGCAAAAACATAGAAAGGGGAGTGCATGGTGTGCAACAGCAAGATGCTGGATTCAGTGACTGACACAGCATGTCTAATTCTTTGCTCCTATGAAATCATTCATTTTTCTGCTTTGCTCAAAAAAACTCAAAGCTAAGTGAAGTCAATGCAGCCTTGTTATTACTGGAAAACTTCTTGAACAGTCTAAAATTAGAAGCCAGTCAAAGTAAGAGAGAAGATTATAGGAGCTGAAAGAGTAACACAGGGACATGCAATTTAGTAACTGATGGTGCATTTATAGTAATTATGTAAATCACTGCACTCTGGAGGGTTGATACCTATTATAAACCAGAATATCTAGATTTTTTTTATTGCATATTTGAGTAACAGTAACAGTAGCAATTATGTAAATTATATCACAAAACAAAATAACTGAAAAAAAAAAGCTAGACAAGCATATGTCAACAATAGAGTTCCACAACTGACATTCTGTTTGAGCAAAAATGAAGTTTTGTTGTTTTTTTTTTATTATTTTCTCAAAATCTGTGTTAAATTGGCTGGCACCACTTTTTGCACATGATTAGAATTTATTAACAATTACCACAGAATCTAGTCTTGTTCTCTTTGACATTGCACTTTTTACAAATGCACCTTTTGCAGAATGAATGTAATGAATACCTGCTGCCAAATAATAACTTAAGGCAGGTATTACTCAGTTTATCCTGGTTAATAATTTTCATGCATTGGCTTTGAATCTAGTTAATTTGTTCCTTGCATTCATCACTAATTTTTTTTCAGGTCAGCATCAGTCTAAAATACCATAGCCATCTCCCATGTTGATGTTTTAAAGTGGACAAAATATCCAGATTCCACTGAAAATGAAAAGCCAGAACAAAAATGAGTTATTCATTTTATTATTCCTTATAAAGAAATAGAAATCCTTTCAGGATTAATATTACATAAAACACTGAAGGCAGACAGATGAAGTTCAAGACATAAAGAGCAGGAGTACATACTGCAGCATGCAATGATTAATACTTAATACTGTAAGCCAACTGACAAAAATACTGCAATCTAATGTATTTCTTAGCTGCACACAGTTAAGTCTTCCTGCATATTTGATTGCTTCAGGCTGTCTTTTAATGACAGTTTACTCTAGTGCACTAGTTTAATTGGACATATATTGTATCTCCTTCCATTACAGTGAGTAGTGGGTTTGATTCTCATAATTATTTAGAAGACGTAAAATACCAATTAAAAGATCATGGATGAAGAAGATAGTTTCACAGAGTGAGTACTGTCTGATTGCCACATCATAAAACATCCTCTCAGAATATTTATCATCCAACTAGTCAAGCAAACCGCAGACTCAGGATTTATCTTTCTTTCATTAGTGGTGTGTTTTCACATCCTATCTGCTATCTTCAGGTACCTTCAGTGGCTAGGCACCACTTGCATGGATGTCACAAATTAATACCATGGAGGGGAATGAGGGTTGAAAGATTTGCTATAAATTCATGCTTTTCACAAAGGGATGGACAAAGCCAGAAAACCAATAAAAGATGTGGCTGCCTCGAGATTAGGCATTACGTGCCTTGCATTGCCAGTGCCCAGCCTCAAGAATACAAAATTGAATGGAGAAAAAAAACATCCTACCCTCCCAGGCAGATATTGGCTACATTGCAGCAAAAAAATGCATTAATTGTTGGGCTGAAAGAAGAACAAAAGAAGATTCTTTTAGTCAAAAAGCAGTTCAGTTTTTCATTCTAAGAAAAAATTGCAATAATTTCAAAATTTCATACATACTGTTCGTTCAAAGAAATGATGGGCATGGTGCCGCTCCCACCTCCATTTCTCACAGGTGTTTCATTCAGCTCTAATATGAGACCAAACATAGCCCTCTAAAATATTAACAGTGTTCAATATTAGATCTACAAAATGAGAGAGGATTCTAAAGCAATTGTTGAAGAAAGTCCTAAAGACTGGACTTTCTTGACTGAACTCTGAAGAATTGTCAAAGGGTTTTCACTAAAAAATAGAAAAAAGTGGAGTAAAGCAGATGCCTTCAATGCATTTTTGTGGTGTTTAAATTTCAAAGCTAGATAAATTTTTGGTGGGAATTTTTCAACCAATCCTTTTTAGGTAATCAGAGCTCAACAAAGGGATAAAAAGTAGTAACATCAAAATGTCAGAGCAATAAATGAACTTGTACTAAGCTCCATCTGCACTAGGCTTTTAAGAACTGTTCCTATTTGCAGGCATAGTTGTTTCTCGTATTCTACTTTTTCTAGCTAAAATAGCTATAAAACTGTTTAAATGCAGTCTGTAAATTCCTAAAAAGAACTATCAGGAACATTTTTTCTTTTGTCCATGGATGACTTGACCTAAATTCCTTGGGGGTTTATTTTATCATTCCCTAATTTCTGATGAGACAGACTTGCCAGTGGTTAGAACTGGAGTCTGGATCCTTTTTGCATAAACCGAGGTACTCAACTGTTCATCTGTAAACTCAGTTGAAGAGAGGAATGAATGCTGGTGACGGTGCTAAATATATCACCAGTTGCACCCTGCTACAAAGCAGAGAGGGCCCTATGAATGAACAGCTATTTTTATCTAGGGACATTATTAAATGAGGTTTTGAAATTTCATTTCATAGGATTTTTTATCTATAAAAGTTACTTAAGATCGTGACTATTAGCGCAAGTCAAACGCAGATAAATTCAAAAAGCTGTAGGCAATGAATTCTGAGCAGTCGTGCAAGGATATTCCAGAGATTCACCCCTTTCCTCTGAGCTCCTTATCAGAGTAATGAAAACTCTTGGGAACTTCTTTGATCTTTTTTGTAGAGGTCTTATACCTGCTGAGTCAGAAAGAGACAACGCTCAAATTTTTGCTGGTAGCAGAGAACATGTGTTAAGTAGTCAGAACTTAACCCCCCCCCAAAACTTAATTAAGTTAATATCCATACCTTTACCTTTAAACATAAAAGTGTATAGAAATAACTTCAGAGCAGAAAAAGAAACATTTAACCTAGCCATTCTCCCATCGATACGACCAACAAAACCACCAACAGCTTTGATGTTTTCCTTGTACTCTTACAACCTTCTCCCAGGAGCAATGGCATTACACATACATATCTCTGCCACCTGCTGATGTAAAACACAGCCAAAACACAGTTTCTTGTCTCTAAGCTATGTGGTATGCTTAAGAGCAGTTAAATAGGAGTTACTTTTTATCCATGCATGAATTCTTTTGTGTTGTTCTGATGCGTGCCATTACAAATGTGTCTCAATATTCTCCTATAATCACCCATGGCTGCCTATTTTATTTCATCGCTCTCAACGTCAGCACTGCAAGTGGTTAGTAGGGACTGTCACTGTTCCAGTTCTTTAGGCAGAATTTAAACATGTAATTTATTCCAAATTTAATACTTCAATAAACTTGTAAAATTTGTGCCACATCTAAAATTGAAGTTGAAACTATTTAATGCTTTGGCATGTTATGCCTTTGCTCACTCTTACAGTGAGGATGCTGTAAAAGTTGCATTTGTGTGAAGTCATCACTGTGAGCATCTGTGGATCTGGCTTCTGTTGAAATTATGATTTTATTCTGACTCTGTCCTGATTCCATCCTACAGTCTGAAGAATTAGATCTTAGTGATTGAAACGAAAAAGGCTTAAATTCTTTTTCATTTTAGTACAGTTATTCTGACTAATTTTATATCCTCAATTTAAAGTTGTAACCCAGGGTGTTGTCCCACTAATGTAGGATCTGAACATACAGGGCAGGACATGGTCCACGACCAAGGGAAATTTAAATAGATTATTCCTTACTGAGTTTTACTCAATGGTAACTACTTTTTACTTGCCCTGAGGATATTTTCTATAAAGATAAGCATAAGTAATTTTTATGAAATTATTTTGATACAACATATAAAATAGGAAACAGAAAATTGCAAAGTAATATAACAGTAATAAGTAACTATTATAAGTAATGTTACAAGTACAATAAAACACAAGTAAGTTATAAAGTGTTATATAACATAAACTACTATATAGCAAAATAGCAACATAGGAAGGAGAGGCCAAGGGGAGTAGGTTTGTTCAGCCTGGAGAAGAGGCTCTGGGAAGATGTAATTCTGCTATCTAAAGGAGGGTTGTAGAGAAGAGAAAACAACATTGTCTTTCTCAGGGGTGAATAGCAAAGGCACAAGAAGCAACAGCTGCAGCTTGCGGAAGGGAAAACGCTGACTAGACATACTTTGCACAGAGGGAGTGGTGCAGCACTGGACCAGGTTGCCCAGAGAGATGGTGTAATCTCCATCCTTGGAAATATTCCAAACTCAGGTGGACGTGGCCCTGAGTGGCCTGAACTTGCTCTGAAGTTGGCCCTGCTCTGAACAGGGGGTTGGACTAGATGTGACAGTCAGACATCCCTTCCCACTAAGTTTGTGGAGCTCTTGCCTAAGCTCCCACCCTTTCTGAGAGATTTCAGAGTTATTTTTTGTCCCAGCCAAGTTTAGTTTGCTTGCCCCAAGTGAACACAGGAATCTCCCTCCTTCCCCATCTCAAGGAGCTGCTCTTCTGGTAAGTGGATCGGTGTGGTGTCAGGTCACCCAAGGGGAGAGGATCGGGGCTGGCACCAGGGCTCGAGAGGATCCAGAGAGTCGCTGAACCTGTGTTAGCCCTGAGATGTGGACTTCCTTAGGAGATACCCAAGTGCTGCCTCCTCTACCTTCATAAAAGGAGAAAGTTTTCTGTACCTTTTAAGATAGCCGCAAGCCAGTTTTAAAGACCACAGTGACCTTTTCCACAGGGAAATAACTAATTATGTGTATTTTCAGTTGCATTAATGGAAACTCAAATCTTAGCTGCTTACAAAGGTTGCAGTTGTCTCTTGATGAGGAAGATTACCCTCATTCACTCACAACCAGTAAAACTAACAAGAAGAACGGTATGTTAACACACACTTCTTTCATCTGGACTGCCCAAATTGCTGTGCAGTATAATGTATATGCTAATGAACGGTAATTTACAGCTAATGAAATTCAAGAAACAGGCCATTTTTCTAGTTTATGTACAGATGCCATCAGTGGGTCCCATCATTAATTGGTGGTGCAGTATACTGACAATACAAATGTTGGGCATGCCAGTTAAGCTGATTCTACCATAATATGGACTTAATAAATTGATACACATTTTTCGTAATTCAGAATTAACATTTTCTTTCTTCTAGTGAAATCTTGTACCAGTGTGCCTTTAGTAAAATGCAAATGAGGGCACTTTTCTGTACGAAGTAGAGTGGTGAAGCAGTAACAAAGCATGGCTGGTAATTCCTCATTGCCAAGAAGTGGAGTTAAGGTTTAAGTTGAATTGTAACAGACAATCTTTTTCCCTCCGTAACTAAAATTATAATAATGCTGGCAATTTATATTTGCTGAATACCTTCTTTCGTAACAAAGAATTTTAGAAGGATGGGTAGGAGTAGTTACTTTTCAGTGGGAGGGAGTGAAATTTTCTAACGTTGCTGTGAGCTCAGAATTGCTTGACTCAGAGCCATTATTTAAAGAAAAATATTGAGCAGCCATTTGCCTAACAGGGTGCATTAAGCAAGTTAAGTAGTTCTGCATAAGAGAGTTGTAAATACTAATACTTGGGTAAAATATAAATAAGGAAAGAGTCTTTGATAATTCCAGACTCCCACAGATGATGTTAGCATCTTGTCTGCCTAGCCCATCTTTACAAAAAAGCTCTGTGTACCTGATAAGGGAACTCTAAGCCATATTTAAAGATCACAAGGACCTTTTCCATAGGGAAGCCTTTAAATACAGAACTTATGGGACAACAGAACAGGAAGAAAAAAGACTAAATCCTGGTGCAATGCACAAACCTAGAGCAGTTCTGATAAAAAAAAAAAAACACCTTAATAACTTTCAGATGCAGGAAAGCATTTCTGAAGGAGGCAAAAAGCAGACAGCCTCAGGCAGTGGCAAGTATTACACAGCCAATGTTTCCACCATTCGCCCGTCAGCAAGGGCCCACCTGAACAGTTGCAAAGTGAAACAGTATTGATGCATGTTTTAAGTTGTAATTCAGCATCCCAGTATCAGATTTATCGTGACTATGAGCAGGAAGCTATATGGAGCTATCTGTAGTGTTTACTTTTTGGATGTCCACTTTGATTATCCTCCTCTTGTGAGATTACTTTGGTATTTAAAAACTTACAAGAAACCATCATTTCTGTCATGTTTTGTTCACTTATTTCCAAGTGCACTGGTGAAAGCTGAAAAATGAAAAAATAACTTGGATTTCTACTGCAGGATTTTGTTTAGCTGTCCATGCTATGCAGATTCACGCATGTTGTTCTAACATGCCACAGAGAATCAAAATTGTTGGAAATTAAATGATCTCTGTCAGCTCCACCAAAGTTTTAAATCAGTTACAATGGAGACAATTTAGAAGAAGGAAGAAATCAGCTTTCCTATTGTATAATAAGATGTAGTAACCATAAAGGCTGCCATAAATGTTATTTACAGAACTGGTGTGAGTCTCAGGTATTCACTCAAAAGGTAGACAAACAATCTCTCATTAGTATCTATTTTAAAAATTTATAAATAAGAAATTATTTTTTGGAGATTGGCTCACTACTCTGAAGATGGAAGAGGTAAATATAGAAGACCACGAAGCTCCTGGCTACATAACTAACTGATGATTCACAGGTGGTTTAACATCCGACATTTCTGTAGCAGAAGTCTTCCAACAAGAACTAACAACATTTTGTGAATAGATTGCTCTCATTTAAGAGCAAAGCTTTTAAAGCTATTATCTTATAATCTTTTATTTTACATCTAAATTTCAAAACATCTCATATTTATGTTCTGATTGCAAACGCATACATGAAAAGAGAAGTCTAAACGTCAAAAAGGCATTTCAGCTGTAATTCACATTGGGAAGAACAAGAAACAGCTTTAAAAAACCTCCTATGCATTGCCAAAAATATTCAAATGGGTTCTCAGCTAGGGTAGGAGGCAACACCATTTAAATGAGAAGTTTTCTTTAAAGCTTGGAGATAACAGACCATCATATCTTCAGACGTGGTGACTAGAGAAATCTTTCATTCAATGTTCCTCATATTTTATGAAACCATTTTAGATGGAATTGTGCCCAAAAGCTTTCAAGATCAGCTGAATGGATTTTTTTCACAGATAAACAGACTTAGGGCATATAAAAAATGAGTATCAGTATACTTTCATCAGAGTAGGAGCCAAAAAATTTTCTCTGAGTTTAGGAGATGGAAGTCCATTTTCCTTCTCCGCACCTGATGGGAGCTCTACTCATTAAGCAGAGGCTCTAGGGGGCTGCTTTATCCTCTTGATTACATTTATTAAGAAGAAAACAACAAAGGGGATGTTTATATTATTGCATAGGTCACCTCCTCACACAGCACTCACCTGCGTATCACTGTTTGCAGAACTGAGTTTTGCAGATCTGGGCTTGCTGGAAACGTTAAAGTTGACCCCATTCATGGAAATGTGATTCATCGTGCAAGGGAGAGAGCAGGCGTAAGAATTTATTTCTGAAATTACCTATGCAAAATAGGCATAAATATTTTTAAATACATAAAATATATTGGAAACGTAGTTACACAAAGAAACATTAGAGGCCACTAAATATAGGTGCAAACTTTTCAAATAGCCAAGCTCCAAATCAACACTTAGCTGCATTTCATGTAATTATGAAATATATAGATATATGGTTTCAAAAATAATGAAACAAATTAAAGGAACAAAAATGAGTCAAAGACTGTTAAATTCAAAAGGTACTATCTCTGGCACAGGCAGTCCTTCAGCCAAAGTGCAGGTGGAGTTTTCCAGGGCAGTGTCGCTAAGCACGTGCCCTGATCAAAGACTGTTCCCATAATCGTTGTTAGAGACAGGCCAGTGGGCAAGATAAACATCTTTTCACAAGAGTGTATCTGAATAAAAACGTTAAATTCACTGCTACAGTTGTCAATCATATCTTGGCTTTTCCATACTTAAGAAGTAATTTTGTACTGCCATCAACTGGAGTTAAGAAATGCAAGGAAAAGTTTTTTTTAACTAGAAGCTATGTTGTACAACTGTGTACCTGGACCTCTCTCAGCTTGGGTGGGATCAGTATCTACACCTGGAAATCCAGAGGTCTTTTTGTCCAGAAACTTATAGGTTGCTTATGTGGTTTGCATGTATAAGCACCAAAACACCCAAGCTGCTTCCTTTCTGAATTAAGTCTGAATCTTTCCTCACATATTTCTAACATAGTAGGCAAATCCTTTCCTCTTTTTTTTTTTAATGCCATTTTTAGGACTATCAGGAAGCTTCTAATTTGGAGCAGTTTGTGACTCGCTTTCTGTTGAAGGAAACACTGAACCAGCTTCAGTCCCTGCAGAGCAGCCTGGAGTGTGCCATGGAAACCACGGAGGAGCAGACCCGGCAGGAGAGGTGAGCAAACCTTCTGCCCAGCTGCACTGAAGGGGGTGAGGAGCGGGGTCACCATGAACCTCCAAGACATTTACATTTCACCCAGCAACTTGATGTAGGGAGTAACAGGAGAAAAACAGATAAACTTTTTATTCCACACAGGAACTCACTAATAGGAATTTTCCTGTAATTGAATACAATTAGGTTCCGATCTGATCCTGTGGTGGGTTGTACGTAGGACCATTTTGCTACATTCTAGGCTCTTCTCCTTCAACTTCTTTCTAAATCCATTGACTATTTCATATCAAATGCAGAAACCAGACCACTGCAGTATGACAAGGTCTGAAATTGCCAAGACCATTGACTGCCTCCTTGTTTGTTTCTTCCAGCTTTATGATTTATTTTTTTTTTTATTCCTGGTTGCACAACTATCCTAATGTTAAAAGGAGAAATAGCAAGGCTCTTGCTTGTTACAGCTTCTTCCTAGAATAAAGGGCCATAGTACCGGTCAACATCTAACTCTGTAAACTCTCAGTCACCTGGGTAACCTATAACCATCCAAGGGGTTTAGCTGAATTTAATACCATGACCTCATATATGAGGGTTTGTAGGATCAAGGATCAAAACATTTTTTAAAAGGTACTTGGTTTTATGGATCTGTTTTCCTCAGTATGCTAGTGTTAAAGATGATAGGGAAAGCAAAATACAAGCCGTTGTGTTTCATTGACAAGATCTCAACACTTCATACATTTTAAAATGCATTGCTTTTTCATTCTTTCTTTTGGAAATGTCATTTTCTTGTTTGTTTTGCTGTTGGTTTTGAGATTTCTCAAGTACATGAATAATACACTGGGGTTTTGTGCCAGCAGTTTGACTGCAGGAATCAAGCAGGTTTTGAAAGGCTGAGGGTGTGCCGAGCATGCACAATATATATACCCCTGCATTCATGCATACGTCTTTCCAGGTTCCTCACACAACTGATGGGAGAGAAAGAAGTCTAAAATGGGCAGTTCAGAGCTGGCACCTAACTTAAGGTGCTCTGGCATCCTCTGGAGTAATCATTGACTTCTTCTCTGACTTGCCTTTTAGGACCCCCTCTCTAGAAATACAGTCTAGAAAGACCATCTGAGTAATTCAAACTACTCACTTGGATGTGTTGAATTGGGTAATATGACCATCCCTTTTGCTGCCAGCTTTCTCATCTGCATTGACTGTCTGGTAGGCCGTTGTGGAGACTTCTTTCTCCAGTTTTATCAGTACGGTAGTTCAGAAATATCCTCTTGGATGGTGAATTTGTTTTATAGCAAAGAAAATGAAAAAGAGGTGTAATATTGTCAAGCCAAATAACATCTCCCCCATTTGCTGAGGTAGCAATGGAAAAGCCAGGCAAACTCAGCACTTCAACTACAGCTATTTTGGAGATGCCTCAGTCCCTGTGTAAAATCATCTTCAATTATGTTTAACTTAACTGAAGGGTAAATTGTCTGAATCAAAATCCCATTAAGACACTCCTGAACTAATTTAAGAGTGCTTACACTCAGGAACTGCCATAATTTGGCTTACTGTGGGGGGATTTTATGCTGCAGAAAATACCATCCTAAAACATCTCCTTAGTGTGTGAGCTTTTGGTGAGCCTTCATTCCGTGCTTCAGGAGACCTTTCCAAAGGTCTTCAGAGAGCTTTCCAAAGCAGTGACCTGGGAATTATTTACTGAACTGTTTAGACTACCGTCTAATACTCGTTGCAACCTCTCATCCAACTAACTGTTCAAAACTAACCATAGTCCTGGTCCTTCATTGCTCTCCAGCTGGATGATGATGAAGAACCACATAGAGACAGCCTTCAGTCCCCACACAAACTCTCAAGCTTCAATGACTCTGTCATTGTAGTACAAACATAAGTAATTTCTGTAACTGCTATGTTACAATATTAGTCCCAGAAATGTGTCTGTCTTCCATCCAGTATTAGCAAATTCTCATCGTTTTTCCTTCCTTATTAACACATACACATTGCTGTTTATCTTTTCAATCTTTAAGCTGAAGGGGTCAATGTTTAAAGTTCACATTTCACTTTTAGCTGTTCTTGTGGCCCCAGTTCCTCTGCAGAGATGCTATGAAAGTCCCGTGAATGAAGAAACAGTGTGAATCGTTCCTTAGGTCAGAACCACATCACAGACAGACACTGACCCTGAGGTTTCTCTACCTAAAAGACAGGTTTATGCCAGCTTAACCCTCCTTTTTTTTTTTTACTTCTCTAATGATTAGCAACCTAAACACAACTAATTAGTAATAGTGAAAATCTGGAAAATAATTCAGAGGTCTCAATAGGTATTTCTCCTTTTTTAATTCAAAAGGGAACATGAAAGCACATGTTGTGAGAACAGAGAGAGGAGAGCTCTCCCACAAGTTTTACCTTATGAAGTCTCCTGTGTTTCTGTGCAGACAAGGCCCAACAAAACCAGAAGTGCTCTCAATTCAATGGCCAGGAAAGCGCTCAGCTCGAAGGCTTCAGAGGAACAACAGCCTGTCGTTAAATAGCCCTCATTTTACCACAGGTATGGTGTTTCACATTTTAAAGATATTTAAAACACATGCATACACACACACACAGAAAAATATACATGTATATTCCTCAAAAATTTAATTTAGACATGGTAACTAACTTAGATACTTTACTTACAGAAACCAATCTTCAATTTACTATAGAATGTATTAGCTCAAACTGTAAGGAAAATAAATATGTACCCATAGATCTGAGCTGATAAAAAATAAATACATAACTATGGGCCAAACTGTGATATTGTTTTGGGGCTGTGGGTTGATTCAACATTTCTTAGGTAATATTTGTAGCCTGCAGATAAGAATGAAAAGGTGAAGGCTATAACTTATACACAACCAAGCTCTCTATCATGACTTACATCACAGCTGAAGGGAACAAATAAGAAACGGAAATGGAAATGGAAAATACAAAACCTGAAGGGGAAAAAAGATTTCATTTAAGATGATATGAAAAAATCTGAAACAGCATTTCTGCTTTGGAAAACAGGACAGGGTACTTTGGTAAATGGGATTCTTTGGAAGCAGTGACATTAAGCACGAGGCTGCAGTGAGGGCATCTCCAGGCTTAGTGACGTCTCTCAGTATCAAGGCATGTAGATGACTGAAACACCACAGTATGTAACGGGTCAAGTGCACTTCTTGACCAGTCATGCAGATCTCACTGCTTGCAGCCACGTGATTACCTCTTCCTTTTTAACCCTCTTTTGAAGGCCCTTCTGCCACTCAACGAATGATGCTGTTCATTCAGCACAATGATGCAGGATGATGTTTGGTCCCTTGCTGTGAGTTGCTGGTGTTCATAACAAGGAAGGTCACATAGCCTTGTTGCTGCACTCCTAATTCACAGAGTTCAGAAGGAACCCAAACATATCCAAGCTGCACCAAATCCACTTACTGTATTAATGTAATTTTAAAGAGCTAACGTCTTTCTGCTGTTCTAATAGCTGTCTAACAGCTGTTTACTTTCCAAGATCTGTGTTTGTCTTGGCACTTGGTCTTCCTTCTTACTGCCTGCTGCCCACAAGCACAGTAACACTGTAGATGTGTCTATGCACTCAACACTCATGCCAGCATTTCTTTACCCTTTGTACTTGTTCTGGTAAAGCCACACTTTACCTCCTCTACATATCACACCTGTGGTATGTCCCCAGCAGTAGGATCACCTAGGTTGGAACTAGATGATCTTTAAGGTCCCTTCCAACCCAAACCATTCTATGATTCTATTTCTTTCTTTAGTCAAAACATAGTCCAAGTGCCATTAGAACTCTCAGCTGGAAAGTGAGCAGGTTAATGAATGCACACATCAAAAGCATGTGTTGAAAGATCTTCAGTTTTTGATAAACAACCTTCCTCTCTCCTTAGAGCAATCACTTATGTACACATTCACACTGTGGGTGATACCAGGAACTGCTCTCATAATGCATATATCTGTTTCCTTGAGTATTATCCTTTTCATCTCATAGACAATTTTCTTGAGACTTTAGCAAAGCAAAATTTTCCAGAGACTTTAGAGAGGCTCTGAGATGCTTGTGCCTTTGCAGAACAACATTTTCTAGCTTCACCTTTGCTATATGACATCTGGTCATTATACAGTCACAAGTATGACTGCAGAATGGAGAACTAGGAAGTCTTTTGAAAGGGGTATGTCCTATCCATACAGAAAGACAAGACACAGTTAATATCCAGTGTCCCAGTGTCTTTAGTCTTTCCTCTCCTGCTGAATTCCATGACTTGGGAGAAAAATAAACATAGGAAAGTTATTACAATGAAACATAATCAGTCTTGAGTTGGTCAAAATTTGCAGTCACCACAGGCATAAATTACACATCTGAAAACCAAAATCTCATTCTAGAAAAATCTAGTGTAGGAAGGCTCACTTGTAATAATCATATTGCTGCAATTCATCAAGCACCTAGGAATGCTGTTTAGCTGGAAAGGTAAAGAAGGATCATTAGCTGCAAGGGACGTCCAGTTAATGTTATTAAATCAGCTATAGAGTCCACTGCAAGATTATATCCGTAATTAGTGGATGAACACATGAAACCCCCCAGGACAGCATACTGCAGATGACTGCAACAAAGCTGAAAACCCCCAAGTGCGAGTACAAAAAAAGCTGGTACAGCTAAATGAACCTTTTCTGAATGGAGAGAAAGCTCCTTATTCTCAATGCATATGAGACATTCTACAATTATGTTAGGAGGCTCCTTCAGGAATCCCTCAATATCAGGATTCCTCAACATGCCACGCCAGAAATGTAGATCATTTAGCTGTACATGTACACCCAGTTAATTCTTTTCTGCTGTTCATAAGAATGTATTTTTTTAATTGGGAAGGAACATATACACCCTTAACCTCAAATAATCCTGGAATACTGCTGGAAGCACTGTGTCAGGACCCTAAGAACATCAACAGGCTGACCACAGCAATGTCCTTGCAGTCAGGGCCCTACAGCAGGTCTGCTGTCTCTCTGCAGGAGGAAGTAAGATCCTATCACCTGAGCTGTACTGGCCATGCCAGAATATTTAAGACAGTCTTGGCTGTCTTTCTTTCACCTTCGTCATTGCTCTCAGGGGGAAGAGAAACTGCAGACAAGACACAGCACATGGTCCCTCCAATGGGATGTATTTGAAAGGAATCCCAAAGACAGGCTGGCTATGCAGCCAAAAATCTGACTCTTACTCTTACAGAAACTTTCACATAAAGAAGAAATGGCAAACTAAGTAAAATATTAACACAGAGAAAGCTTTAACACACACACACACACACACACCCCCCACCCAAGATGATTTTGCATTTTGAGCAGGTGTTCAGGTTATGAGCTGGTTCCATTTTCAGAGGAGAGCATTCCTTTCTTCAGGAATCAGCATGATTTCAAAAGCACTGGCATTAATCTAGAATGTAGTTTTCATTCTGTATTGGATTTGTATTGTATCTTAAAAAGAAATAAAATAATTCATATAGTCAAAATCATGCTTTAGTTTAGTTACACCTAAATGAACGTTGAACTAGTTGCAGCACAATCTTCGAGAAGCAAAATAAGTTGCAAGCTAAGATAAACTTTTTTTATAAAATAAATGAATACACTATGTTCCAGCGTTTAGTAACATTTTATAAATGTTACTTATTTATATTTTCCAAAGGTTGGACTGAGGAAGACAGCCAGTGGATGACCCAGATAAACAGACTCCAAAAGCTGATTGACAGGCTGGAAAAGAAGGTGTGCCTTTCTTTTCACTTGTTTGTTCTCTCTCTTTCAGTAAATCAATCCTTAAACCACAAATGCTTTCAATGTCCCAGTTGCAGTCCTTCCAATAAATAATAAGTGAAACTTCCAACATCACCTAAGAGAGCTAACACTCATTAGATGCCTACATTTTCCTTCCACCTTCTTTCTTATTTCATGAGAGCATGACATGGTTTTCCCACACTCCCCTTTCCCCTTCCCATCACCACTGATCCAACTTTTCATAAAGCTCTGAAAAGTCACATTACTCTATGACTGGAGAATGTTATTCTATTTAGTTATGCTTGTTTTGGGGAACACGGGATAAGCATCTCCTTTTAGGATCAGATTTTTTTCTCTTCCTCTCCAAACTTTCCCACTAAAGCTTGACAGAAAGTTCTGTTTCCTCCTTTCCCATCAGAGAATACAAATTTATAGATTAAAACACTTTCCTAGTAAGTACAGTTCAACCAAAAGCCAATGCAAATTCCACCATCCCGCCAGGGAGTCACAGGAGCCGCCCCAGCTCCAGGGCTGCACCAACCCCCAGGGCCCTGAGACTGCCTGAAGTTCCCACGCCAAAGCAGAGCCCTCCGGGAGTCTGAAAAATGACCTGTCCAATCCAATGATACCAAGGCTTCCCAGGGCTTGTAAAAACCTGAGTAACATCAGTCTGCACAGAAAATGTCAATTTCTTTTGTTTTCATTCAGATTTATTGCTACCCTAGGTTTTAAAAATTGGTTTATGTCTGCGTGTGGTGACTTCTTTCTTTCTGGAGAAGAGCAGAAGAAAAAGTAAGGTTATAAATTCCTGTGTTGTTCTCTATATAAAGTGTCCCTACTGAAGGACAGATGGACAATTTCTGATAGGTTCTAAGGGCATGGCTGAATTTGGTGGATTTTGAGACCCAGGGAACTTCTCCCTCCTGGTGCACTAGAGACAAGGTTTTAGGCTGAAGTGCTCTCAGACCCAGGAGTTGCTCCAGTCCCAGCAATGATGCTGATGCTGCTCCTCGCTGCAGGTCAGTGCTCACCAGTGGCGAGGCTGTGCGTGTACTCCAAGAGACATGGATTCATGCACAGCAGCACGGATGCCTTCACCAGCACAGGTGCTTTCACCAGTGCCCACAGACAGGCAGCGCTCACAGAAACATGAACATGCAACAGCCTGATCCTGCTCCTTCTTTCCAGCTGATCAGGATGGACGTTCCCCTGTGAACATTAGCATGGGCTTTAACTCCATCTAGTATCTGTGGCTGGACCCATGCCCCTTAGCCAGGCTTTGGCTCAGACCTTGGGTCTGGCAGACAAGCATCTCCTCCTACTTACCTGCTAGTCCAACTTGAGTTTAGTAGCAAATTATACACCCAGAAAATAGTTAAGTAAGGGATTTAACAAGAAGACATAATAAACGGTGGTGATCTGGCACAGGGCTCAGCAAGACAAGCATACTGACCTTTCTCTGCCATTGCTCCCTCCCAAATGAACAAACTGCCCCTACTTATTTCCCCTTTGGTCCCAGCTTGGGACCAAAATGTGGTATTTCTGTTATCTCAGCCTATTACTGATGAACTGCATTACCAATACAGTCACCCCCAGCACTGCTGGCCTTGCAAGACTCTGCTCCCCAAAAGAAGCCCAGTACTCCCTTTGGTTATCCCTGAGGTCTAACAGTCTCTCGCATCGCTTCTTCTTAACAAGCTGTGAAATTCAGCCATTCCTCGTGGCGCTGTCTGTGACTTCTGTCAGCTTCTCACTCTGCTCCTTGCTATGCTCAGCAGCTCCTCATGGTCTGCTCAGTTCATTAAGCCTCTGGCCAGGGCATACTCATATTCCTGCACACAACAGCTTCCTCCCAGAGGTCATTTCTGCATGAGAAAAGCAATTACACAGCAGTTGCCACATTAATGACATTTTAGTAGCAACTTTTTTCTGAATAGATAAAAATTGTATTTTGAAATGTCGAAGTCTGCATGAAATGTAACTCTCACCTTTGGTCCAGCTTTACTCCCAGCTCTGCTTTGGAAGCAGCAGCAGCTGACCGCCCTGCCACAGTAACCTCCCAACACGGACTGATGCCAAAAGGAGTTTAAGGAAACTTAACATTTAAAAGAATGTTACTGAAAAAAGAAATCTGCCATAGAGCAATAATGCAATGCAAATGTTACAGAAAACAGCCAACCATTTTGTAGTAAATAAACTTACAACAAAGATGTTACAAAATGATCAAATCTGCTACAGGTAAATGACAGAAAACCTCTCTTTGAAAAGCAGCTCAGTGCCAAAGGAAAACAGTGGCAGGGCATAGAACTTCCATAATTATCCCCTTATCAATATAAAACTTGATTACTGATTAATAAAACATAGCAATTAGACAAACCTACTTTTGCCAATAGACAGACTACATCCACCTTTGCCTAACTTTGCATCTGCTTGACTTTGTATCTCACGGCCAGGTCTAACTGTGAGACGTGAGTTCACATTTCTGCAGCTTCTCCAGGACCACCTCCTTTGATTGTTCTTCTCTTGGCACTTCTTTCTGGCCTCTGTGAACCCAATTTATTAGGCATGCAACTTAGAAATCATAAAACCTCTGGTCCTATAAGATATCCTAAGGCATATTAAAAAGACTACGAGAATTCTTTTGCATTAAAGAAATTCCCTTGTCCTCATTTTATTAGAATTTACACTTCATTACAGTAGGAGGAACTCCCTGTGATCCATGTTTAAACAGCATCTAGCAAAACAGTGCCTGGGTCATGACTGGGACAGGCATGTAATGCAAAAAGGATGTTGGTGCTTCTTAGCAGTGGGACACTGTGAGCCCATCTACTCTATTCCAAAGCAAAGTCAAGAAAAGGCAAAGTCAAGAAAAAGCAAAGCTGATTGCTTAAATGACCACTGACTTCAGACTGAAATGAATTAAAAACACCAAATGGCTGGTCATCACTTCCCACCTGGGATAAGGCCATTACACATGCCATCTCTCAGAATCATTTTTCGCTCAGGTATGTTCCAGGTTAACCCATCACATCTAACCAAGTGTTACATTTCAGCTGTCTGTCAGCAGGTACTAAGGCTCTTCTTTTTGTCTTTGCCCTGAAGCAGATTAGAAGGATCACACAATCACACTAAGAGGCAATTTCAGAAGCTACCACTTCTCAGCTGAGGTGAGGTAGGACTGAGGAGGCATTGTAAAACCCCAGCTCTGAGCTGCAGTCTGGGGTCAGTTTTCATTTCCAGGCTGCGTGGTAAGTGTCTGGCAGGAGCTCTCATCTCCACATCGGGCTACTTCACTCATGCTCAGTGTCGAGTCAGCCGATGCCCGAGTGCTCTTTCTGCACAGATGAAGACTGTGCGCCAGTGCTCGCATGCTCCGAGGTCACAGCAAGCTGTCTGTGTAGGCTTACCCCATCTGTGTAAGTCATGCCCTGCCTAATGACATAACGTTACTGAAGAACTGCTATAGATTATTTTTGACTTCTTCGGGGGTCAGCAAGTTATCCACCAGTGGTTCCTACTGGAGAACCACCTGGTGACTGGTTGATTTCGTATTGTCTGTCTAACTCTTCTGCTGTCTTCTGTCAAAGGTAAATTTAACCATCAATCAGTTTTCTAAGTCCTTTTCCTTCTCAAGTTCTGAAGTTATACATGCTGGGAAAACAGATTTTTTTTTTTCTTGATACCTTAAGAGAAAGTCTGCAGTACAACTCGAGTCATTCCTTTCCTCTCTTTTTCCAAACATTTCCCTGGAAAAATTTTGCACTGAAAATACAGAAGAACCACAGGAATATGCATTTTCCTTCAAGGCTTTTATCTGAAGTGTCTGCACTGACAAATGAGCTATTAAAGCTGGGTGTTTTCCCCCCCACACACACATTCCATGCCTTTCTATGCACATTCTGCAGGAGAGGTACAGCGACACAGCAGTTACTGTGCGACTGCTCCATTACTCCTGCCTTGCTCTGCCACCGGCTGCTGGTGGAAGTCCCCTGTTCATTCGAATTCTACCTGCACACCTCTTGTTGGCTTTTCAGCGAGTACAGTATTTGTACTGGCAAAACACCTGCTACCTGAAGTTAATCAGTCCTCACCCAGCTGGAAGCAGAAGAAAATTTTTATCTTTGTTACACAAGAACTGTGTGCAATAAGAAGCGAAGCACTACTAACAAAGAGCACATTTTGCTCCAGCTGCTTATTGCAGATTGATCTGCTTTTTTTCAAGCATATGGATATTTTTCAGAATATCCATATGGCAATGGGTTAGAAGGTACTACATGTGCCTAGCATGTAAATTATAATTTTGTGTGCATTACTAGATGGTGTTTGCATGAATCACTGATTCATGAAGTGCGCAACCAGTTTGTGTGCCAAGCAAGCATACTGCTGCTTCACAGATGCATCTGTTTGCTGCTGCCCAGCCTGTCCTCAGAAGGAAGTGCAGCAGTTCAGAAACCTCACTTGGAGCATCATGCACATCTTTTTCAACGCTAGAAAACAGTCCCTTGCAACCGTAAATGCCCCGTAGAGAAGTTTCTTCTGTGTACAGTCTTGATTGCATAATAGTAGCTGATAGTTCATTTCAAATTACTATTCTTGCTCATCTCCATAGTCCACGTGACAATTTGAGAAGATATCTGTCTTTTCTCAGTTAAGTCCAACATACATTTGTGAACAAGTGGATTTGTTACAAATGAAAAATCACCTGCTCAGCATTACATTATAAATAAAACTTTACAGAACAGCCTGGGATGGATTTAACCACTGAAGTGTGCAAGATTTTGCAGACATTGCTTGTGTTTGACTTACAGCTAATAAAGAAGGGATTTGATTATAACTTCTGGAAATAAAACAGAATCTAGCTATTGGAATAGTTTGTTACAAAGGTAAGAGCAGAATACAGCTGTAGTATTGCCTCTTATATTTCTATTTTCTTTTCAACTGCCTCAAAGGACCTAAAGCTTGAGCCATTTGAAGAGGAAGTTTTGGAAGAAAATGCAAGATCTGTAAGTGCTTTTCAAGATAATGATTTTGACAAGATAATGATTTGATTTTGAATGCCAGGTATTGAGACAACAATCTCACCTGATCTCTTTTGTTAAAAAATAATTTTAAAAAATCACCAGCCTCACTTTTTCCAGTGATAAGAATCCATTTTAGTTAGCAGAATACATTGTGCAAGAGGCAACAAAACAAAACTTAGAATATGTGGGCAAAACTTTTATATTAATTTTTGCATTGTTTTCAAAGGATACAGTGAGCCAAAACCTCAACTCTCATAAGGAGGAAAAGGTGTCATTAATAAGATTTACCAAATTTGGCAGCAGTGTTTATGGGGTGCTAGCTTCTCTGCTCCCAATCAGCTAATGCTGCATGCATGCTTTCAATCACAGTTGTACAGCCTTTCTCCCTCCCTCCCAAAACTGCTATAGGAAACCCTATCAGGAAAGATGGGACAGCATCCAGTGCTAAGCAATAATCAATATTACAACTTACAAAACCAAAATCATGACCAGAAATAAACTTACTGTTAAGGAAGTTTATGTCCCAAGATTGAGCTCAATTTTTCAAATACACTAGCATTCCTAAATTCAGGGCTTTGAACCTAATAAAATGAAAATCAAATACACATGAAAAAATAACCAAAACAGATGATCCATCAAATTCCTTATTTCATTACAGGAGTTGCTTTAGATTTTTTTCTTTTTTTAAATGAGATTACACAATATTGCTAGACAGGCTGCTTATGGTGGAGGGATAATCCATGAGATAGCAGTATCAATAATCAGGGCAGAGATGAGTCAAAAACCTGTAAAAAGATTAAGTTGTATTAATCAAGGAGCACATGATGTTTCTTTAAATATTGCATTAGTAAAGTTGACAAGCTTCAATAGATGAATCAATATGTAAACAAAATAGCTAAACGATAATCATAATAATTCAGGATAAATAGGTCTTCTGTACTACTGACTGTTTCCATAGTCCTGCTTATAAAGACTATTCATTTTTTGCAGAAAGGTGGAAGAAAAAAACCTTCTCGATTCATGATTTAACATGGGCTACCTTAGCCATCTCATTCAGGTGTGAGTCAGAGCTCTATAATGTAAAAGAGTATGAGAGCACCTCAGTGAAAGTCACAATGCATCCAATGCAGGTTGTGGCAATATGCTCTTATGTCAAACCTCATACCTGCTGGCATACAGATTCATCCAAGGAAACATGCTGACTTTATTACTGAACATTTCAAAGGTCAACATTTACTTTGCACTCTTCTGAAGAGACTCTCTCATCCACGATTCAGACAACTCTCACCTTCTCTAAGGTGGATGCTTGTTTTGGGTGTTTCCATTCTGTGCCTCAGCCTGCCTAGACATAAAAGCCCACACTCGAGCATTTCTACTTCTCAACTCCAGAGCACTAAAACAGGGACTGCAAACTTCAAAGGAACTTTTGTGGGTTTTCTTTGATGATTGTGGTTTTTATTGTTTTATGATAGACTTTTCTGAGTTTAAAGTACAAGGACTTCAGAGGATGATATGGCAGTAATATTGTCATGTTTTTGTATCAGCACATAATGATTGTTCAACGTCAAATGTCTGTGATAGAAGAAGAAATTGAGGAATTCCGGCTTGCTCTGAAGCAGTACGTGGAATCTGCTTCTACTCAGGGTGGCTGCTTGCAGTAAGTAATGTTATTGTCCTTGGGCTGAAGGACAGAATGTAGTCTAATTTCTTGACGTACTTTTAAGTGGAGTTGGATTATTTATTAAGGGAGAACCTGTGACATCTTCTTTCCTGGTTGGTGATGCATGTGTCTAAGAGCTTTTCAAAGACAACTAAAACTAGAAAGAAACATTGAGTATATGTGCAGACTTTAAGTAGTATCACAAAATGATAATACAGGCTATCCCAAAGATGCTAAACAACCTTTTAAGGCTTCTCAGCTTTGCAGGTCATCAATTCATGGCTTCTGAAAGCTCCTAGGCTGACACTCTTTCTTGGAAAACTCATTTGCCATCCTTCATTTGTGCTTACCTGGCAAGTGAACAACTTATCAACTTGTTTGCCAGTCCTCTGCTTGGAAGGTTTCAGAACCTTCCCTTTAGGCTGTCATTTTAAAATTTTCATTCATAATAAAGAATGGGAAAAATTAAAAAGCAAAATTTTCAATGAAATAGTGTATTTCTGCTTTGCTCCTTTTAGATTTAAATAAAACATTAGAACTGGGTTAAGAATAAATTTTAGTGACTCACCACTGTACTGAATTTCTTACTTTAACATCCTGGAGAAAGCTACTACCATATACACTACAGACCATTATGAAATAAATATTTTTATAGTGTGGACACAATACAGGATCTTCCTATATATTCAAAGGCTTCAGAGGCTGCCTATCACATCCCTAATTTATGCACCTTGTTGCTATGACATCGTCACACTTAGGATTGTATCAGCAGTGTTCACACAGACCAGAAAAAGCAAGTTAAGCTGGAAGAAGAACAGAGTGTCCTTTTTGCAGTGGTTCACTTGTAAAGGCAGACTGATGAGGAAAATAAAATTCTCCTGTGGGCCAAGAGCTGGAAAAAACAAAGAAGAGAAGCCCCCTAGCCCCCTTCCAAAACGAACATCCAGTAAAACACTGTAGTGAATGCAAACTTGTCAGGGGAGAGAGCTTACGTGAGTTCAGAATGCAACTTAACAAAAAGTTGATGGGAAAAAGCTCCTTTCTTTCCCAAGTTTATAGGCGTTTGGTAAGTCTGTAATGCCACCTAGCGGTCGGTTTTTACTGTAGCCGTTTATAACATTGACTTGTTTTTTTCCAACAGTTCTTGATGTTTTTGCTATTTTACAATGTACTTTCACATATAACAGGAGGAAACCATTAAATCATATAACTTATTGCTTATTACAGCATGAAATATAATCTGAGACCAGTTTTCAAGCACATCAGTAGTAAGATCAGTAATCTCACACTTGGGCACTTGGAGAAATACGTATATATACTTTTTGTGCTATACATCTAAACACCAATTTGAGTACCCAAAGGCATAAGTACCCTATATGCTGTAAATCTTTTATACTCAGGATAGTAAGCAGGATGATTCTGTGTAGAGGATCAGCAGATATTCTGTGGGTCATTTTTCACCCATGATAAATTGTTAGCTGAATAGTTAAGAACAACCAAATAGTACCCAAAAGTATTATTTAAAAAGTGTATCTGCAGCAGAGATCAGCCTACCTGGCTGTATACTCCCTTATATATTTGCTTTCAAAGCAAACCTAAACTCTATGCCACTTTGATGCATCTCTCATACAAAAGAGTGACTTCTCACAGTGTAATTTTTCAAGGAAACAGCATGAGTTATTCTGTAAACTTAACTGTTCTCTATGTGCAGTATACTGTATTTGCTGCTTTTCTCTGAACCACAGTTGCCTGATTAATTTTCTGTATTAATGATTAGCATTTCTTCAGAAATTTCTTTATACTATTGGAGCAATATGAAAAATGAGTTTCATAAATAAGAGTACATCATAAGTGTAGTAATATTAAATATTAATATGTGAAAAGCCATGAAAATACTCCAAGAGTTTTTTTTTTAAAAAAGCTCACATAATTTGCAGTATGTGGTCACTTATTTGTTAAATTTATTATTTGGGTTGTTTTTTTGTTTTGGTGGGATGTTTGGGGTTTTTTTTTCCCTCAAAAATCACTGCATTTGGTCCTACTCATAAGCAGTTTGGAATAAGATGTGTATTTCCAATAACTTTGTCGTGTTTTATTAGATTATTTCTATCCACAATTCTTAGTGTTTCTGTACAGAAGCTTGCAAGTGACTGCCGCTTCATTGTTTATGAGTTCTGGGAGAACAGCAATGCCTGGAATAGGTAAGTTTTGGGGTTTTGGTTTGGTTTTTTTTTAATACAGACAGTTTTGAAGGTTAGAAAGCAATTGTGTAGAAAGACTGAATACAAATTAAATACTGCTAATCGAGCTCTTGCTAAATACATCACAACTAATACTTCAGAACAATAGTTCAATTGCTAAAGACTAAAATATACTGAAACATATAAATAAAAATATCAGAAAGACAAAGCTAATTTGAATAGAACATAAAAAGTCTGAAAGCGAATAGACAAAGGTATGGCATCAGATGGATGTTAGTTCATCAGAGACAAAACAACAGGGAAACAGCAATATTACCACAGTTCAATGATAATGGAAGAAACAAAAGGAGCCAATGAGTGAGACAGGAGGTGTGCCATCCAGCAACACACTTAAGCATGCAAGCAGTCATGGTGAGCTCTCCCAAAGCATCCCAAATCCACATCACAAAAACCAATCCCACAGATTCCTAGTGTCTCTTTTGGGCCCCAAATAGAAGTTATAGTAATTAAAAGTCCCACGAGCCAAATTCTAGTCTGCGGCAGGCAGATGGCTAAGAAATTGAGTAGAGACAAAAAGATTTTCCTTAACTACATTTACTATTAAAAAAACAACTAACCAACCAACCAAACCCCATGATCCTAAATCTGTAGACAGAAACCATTCTGAAGGAAGATGGAGCAGTCTCTTGAAGCTTAGCTGCTTTTCTTTTGAACAAAACCCCAGTTCAAAGTTTACTTTCACAAAGACTCAAGAACACTAGTAATGCACGTCAACGCTATACTGGGTCACAACCAAGAGATGAACATCAGAGTAACAGTTAACTGTACAGAAGAAAACCTGTGTTTAATATAACATGTAAGCACTTCACAGCTTATCTGGTCTCCTCTCCCACTGTCATCATTGCCTAAGTTTTGAAGCACAAAATCTTTGTTACAGCATTAATTGTAGAAATTTTAATGCTCGTAAAAAAAAAAAAAATTAGCCCCTTTAAAAAATTTGATATGTTCTTATTTTCTACAATTATTTAGCCACCTTCAAATGAATTACAGCAAGACATTCCAGAGAAGTAATGTGGACTTCTTGGAAATTCCAGAGCTCATCACAACAATGCTAGTCCCTGGTAAACATCAATTTTTCACATTATTTTGTTTGTTCCCTGTGAAGAATTCTGCTATATTAGTGTGTTCCATATGCAGGACCACTGCATAATACCACACCTGGTCAGATCTTCTTTGGTAAAGTGTGGAGGAGAAAGGGACTCCAAATGTTTTTAAGCATAGAATGTAAAATGCATCAGCAAGAATAAGACCCACAATGCTTTATTTTATATAGTGCAAAGTTACACTAGCATATACTATTTAAGAAAATATCTAGAATAAACAATACTATTTGTGAGTAGTAAAATAGACCCCATTTAAGGTTTTCAGGCAAAAAACTGCTTTCTGATGAAGACTTCAACTTAATCATACTTACATTGACTGAAAGGAGCCTTAATTACTGATAATTGATATTTACTAATCAATTTATTATACATACTTTCTGCTATGTTAAAAAAAAAACCAAACTACTTTGAAAAAGCAAGGTGTTAAAGATTGCAAATTATTATTTCTAATACAAAACAATGAGCATGCAACATCTTCTTTCTCCCAGAAACAATAGTTAATAGAGACAGTGCAGGATGAAGCAAAGCAAGCATCAGTCCCATATTTACAGAAGGAGGACAGCAAATTTTTTATCTTGGGGAACACAAATCTATTACAATGAAACCCTAATTTCTCCTATGTTTGAGTACAAACTAAATTTAAAATAGTAAACCCCCACCTAGTTGAAAAAAAAATTACATAGTTCTGTACCTGGGGTGTCTCCTTAAAAGAAACCAGCCAAGACATTTTCAGACCTCATAAGCCTGATCTGGACACACAATTACAGGCCAGGGATTCCTGCAGTATCAGGAGATTGTACTTAACGAACCAAGAATCCCTTCAAATCTTGTACCTTACTGAGAAATTGCTGCATTTAAGACAAACTTGCCTGTAGGAAACAATGCAGCCTTTTCCCAAACTTCTTTGTGTCCAAGAGCTAGCCTGCGTATGACCCAGGAGCATTCCAGGGGTGGTTTACTCACAGCTAAAGTGCAATTAACATAAACTAAAATGTAAACATAATTTTTAAATGCCTAAATATAGAAGTGTCTGAAATTGGATTCAAAATGCTTCTTAAAGCATCGACTCTGCCTGCTAAGAAGGATTTCAGTCTGCAGCACTCTATACCAGCAGACAGTTGCCATAGAAACAGCATTTCTCACTGTGCACTCCTTGCTGGGGGGGCCAATGGGAAGCAATGCATTCACAATTATTTTTACAATTTTATAGATGATCTACAATTTAGAAATCGGTGCAGAAATTCAAAGTTTTGTTTCATGAAAAGTACTTCCCATGTTTGATCTATACAAATCATATTTGTATTTGAAAGACAGAAAATGTTCTTGAAGTAAAAAATGATGGCTTTACGAAGAATTTTAGACACAGGAAAGGGATACCACTGTAAAATCAGCAAAACCCAAACCTGTCTGCAACTAGCACATAGATAGGCTCTATTTTAAAAACAAATTTACCCTAGCTCAGACACATCCATGCTTTTTTACACATCTGGGTAACTAAGAACTGAAACAACTGAAAATTGTAATCTGAATCTGATTCAATCAAAGATTACAACCCAGGAGTCTTTACTCCACCTATTAATTAAAATGAATAAGGATACACTTACGTGGCCAAGAAGTGATTAAGGAAGACAAGGGTTTTCAAGACTGTTAGATCCAGTATTATCCTAAAGCAAATTAATTTACCATCAGTTAACAGGATCTACAACCTATTATAAACACTTGCACACCTGGTAAGCAACCAAGTTGCTTCAGGCCAATCTACCACGGTGGCATGAATCACGCAGTTCACCTTCAGTGAATGCCTAATTTTTATATAAGATCTGGACCTGAGGACACTAGAGAACCTTTTGGTGAAGAAAAAAGCTGGGGGAAACCCACTGAACACTTATGGCACTATAATCCATGAAATAAACTGTTAAATTGGCATTTTTCTGGCCAAAATTCATTAATCCACTGATGTGTCAGAGACCACTAGGCTTTCATAACCCAAATTCAGGTAAGATTCTTAGGTATCTTCTCAACATTCTTCTTCAAGAATAACATTTTCCATAAAAATGGCATAAATTTAAGTATTTATGGACACATTCACAGAAACAAGTTAATGACTTTAATCCCCAAACTGTGTAGTACAAAACCTACTGAGCCTAGAACACCCCTCCACTAAGGGACTTGGCATCTCAGATACAGTCACAATTCCCTTCCGTCCTTCCTGTCTCTCTCCATAAATCTTGTGGCTCCTCTCTGCATAAGGTTCAATTTCAAAAGGCCAAAGGGTAGGGACTGTGGGCAAAAAGTGCAAATGTGTTTCACTCCAGCTCTGCCTATAATCTGGTGATTACAGATCTTCTTTTATGGGAATGACATTTTACAAGTCTATCAATTCTCTTACTTTTGGGGCAAACAGCTTTTATTTAATTCCTAGAGTTGTGTAAAAAGAACACTATGTCTGAATAATATCATGAGGAAAGAAAGTCGTTTAAGGCAGCAAAATCACCCAGGGGACACAGAGCTCACCTTAAATACTGACACACACAGCAGAACAGGAGTGAGGATTTATGTGGTTTGCTCTCTGGGATCTGGGTGCTTAATTCTATGCAACTGCACCTATGACATTTTAATGTTTCTTTGGATGTTATCAAAAGGAGATATAAATTCTTCTGCTACAGCCATCCCCCCACCAGTTATATTCAGCTCTCCTAGTATTTTAAGTATTCTTCCCCTGCCCAGAGAGCTTTTGTCCTTGAAAGTATGCAGCTTTCAAATAAAGTATTATTAGCTGCATATATAAATGAACATTTCTTTATATATGTTATAGCTATCTTATTTAGCATTTTTACAAGAGGTAGAAAAAGAAATACTGTTTATGTTAACAAATAAATAAATTCTCCTCTCTTTCAGCATCATGGTGGGTCCTCAATAACAACTAGAAGCTGTGGTTCCAAGCAATGTTAACATCGCATTGTTTTTCATTACAGTAACATTCATATAGCAGTGTACAGGTGTGCTGGATTATGAAGTTATGATGTGATACTGTTTGTTATTATGGATGTGATCTTTTCCATTTTAAAATATGGAAAACTGCACATTATTACCTTCTCTTCTTGTGACCAGTTCAGTGAAATGATGCATTCTAAAAGCTGAAATAAGACAAATGTGCTAAACGGTTTATTGTGTATATTCAGTCCAAACTGTCACAGAAAAGTGCATCTTGATTGTTATGACTAAATATTTGTGAAAAGCTTTAGTCTTGCGTTAATAAACAGTTGTTACTTAATGCTGCTGTTTTCTCCTTTTACAGAAGAAACAGGTATGAACATGAACACACATTTTCATAAATGTCGTATGTTTCAGAGAAGCTGTAAGTCATTAATTAGGAGAATAAATATAGGGACAACTTTGTGTTAATACACAACTTCACTCATACAGGGTATTTTCTGCCCATGACAGGACAAGGCAGGACCATTTTCTCTTCACAGCCTCTAGCCCCTACCCTCACAAGAGGATACACAACTGCCTGTCTGTCAAGCCACTAGGTACCCACAGTCTTAACATTTCACAACCAATTTGCTTTGAACCCTATGTCCTGACCACTCAGAAAATATTTTCGTTAGATCACTGGCAGCTCACTGAAAAGTCATTAGAGAAACTGCCGTTAGAGCATAAACAGCCATAAACCTGCAAGAAGAAATAATTTATTCCCTAAGAAGTCTTGCTGTTGTCCCCTGCATCTGAGCAGTAGGTGTGTCCTCCAGCCCAAGAATGAAAAGCAAGTGACTATTGTAACCTGACACCTCCAACACAGGTTGACAAGGTCTACATGCTAAATGACCACTTTCTCCACTCATCTAGCAGTCCAAGGTTACAAACAGTACCCAAAAAGTAACTTAAAACTCACATTCAGTAAAATATCTTATCTGTTTTTACTTCAACTCAACCAACACATTACCATATGTAATCAAAAGCAGAGAATTTAGACTACATACAAGCAACCTTCATTGTAGTAAGGTTCTGTATTCCAGAAACCATGACCAGGATTGAGCTCAAGATTAAGAACGGTGTCTCATTTAGGTACCTGCACGTGACCAAGGCACCTTAGCTCCTATTGTATCAATGGAGTTCTGAGGCAAATTAGTTGCCTAAACAAAGGCATCTAGTACATGTGAGATGCTCTAGGGTATCCCAACTGGTCTTCAGCCCCCAGCTGAGAAAGACATGAGTTACCTATAGGTTGTGTGTCATTTATGCCAGCCCCAGGCAGCTGCTTCAGATATCCTACCTGTCTCAGATCACACCAGATACCTACCATTAGGCAACTGAATCAAACCCTTTGCCAATAGAGTCAATGGAGCCTAGTTTCTCTACACAAATGTGGACGTCAGAAAGCAATACCCACACACCTAAATTTAGATGCCCACGTTAGAGACAAATTTCACCTTTAAATCTTCTTACGGTAACTCAGCAAAAGTCAATGCTTTTAATACTGAAGTCCAAAGCTTTCCCATACTGACATGATCCAACTAGAGATATGTCCATTCTTAAAAAGGCAGCCAAATAACCCTATTATACTCACAAATTATGTATCAGTGAAAGTTTAAAGGTTTCTTGTCTTTAGCAAAATAAAACTACCTATACTCCTGAAGATCTGGCTGCCTTTTTTCCTATGCCAAGATGTCAGTCTAGTGTACAGCATGTTTTCTTTTGTCACTACTGATCTGCCAACAAAGGAAATACAGTGACATGTCGACACTGCGGCAGGGTAAATCCTTAAGTGAAAACTGACACACTACACTGAGGTTTCTGACATTTTTCCTTTTCACTGGAAAAACGATATTAAAATTATTCTTAAAATAACCTGCTTTAGAACTTCATGTCAATCAGATGCTGGGGACGGAAAGGGGGGGGAAGTTCTAGTAGGCCATATGTCCTTCTAACACTTACTCTCCTTTGTGTATTTACTAGTAAACAAACACTTTAATGAATCCTACACAAGAACAAGTTTGAGAAGTTTCACTTAAAAAGTTTTGAGAGCTACACACAGAAATTGCCTTCAACACACACTGAGGAAAAAGATCCATAGGACTCCCTCTAAAAAACTCCCAGTGATTAAAAACCAACCAACCAACCAGATTACAGTTCTTTGTAACGTTACTTGTAAACAACATACAAATAAGAGTATACTTGCAAGCTTATTTTAATTGACTAACTGCTGCTAAATGTAAAAGAAACTGAATGCAAGCAATTTTATTTACATAGTTCAGGGAAAGAAATCTAGTGTCTTATTAAATGCAACTGGAAAGTTTTCTCAACTATTGCAATTACTGTTCAACACATTCTCATTTAGCTTCCATTATCATTTGTGACAGAGGTTAAAATATTGCTTTCAGTGCCCAAATGATGTTATTGTAGGTCTTAATACAGGTTTTGAAGGTAATGATATTCATACAAAATAACTACTATTGATGCTTTTCAACTGAAGGATGCTTTCAGGAAATACTCAAACTACTGCTTTCCACTTCACTATTAAACACTACAGTATACTAATTTAAGAATTAACTATGCATTGGTATTTACCGATATAAGACGTGATTAAAATCTGTCTTGTTCCCCAATTTTGCCCATTACTTCCACTTTTCAAAGTCAAAACCACTGGACAAGTATTTACAAAGAACTTCAAGGAATGCAATGCGTAGGCAGTTCTTTTGTTCTGATCCATGATGAGAGAAGATGTCTCATTTTAGTGAAACGGTTATTAGCGAGAGACTTCATACCATGAAAGAAGGTATGTATCCACAAAATATTAAGGAATCTCTTGTGTCAAGACAGAGTTTTCAAATTAAGGAAGAAAGCAAGTCGGGGGGGGGGCGGGGAAGAAAAAGTTAAGCTAGAGGACTACATATCCTAAGGATCTGAGATTTGACACAGCCATATTTGTTGTTCTGTTATTACTGCTACGGAAGGGAGGTGGGAGCAAGCAAAAAGTCCCACTCAAGTATTGGTTTAGAACTTATGGTCAGACAAACTGTATGGCTATATAACACAGACAAATTCTGTCACAGCAAAATGTAAAATTATTTATTTTCACTGTAATTGTAGTACCATCTCAGGCATTACAAATAAAGTTTTGACTTTTAAAGCATTCAGGCATTTAAAAATTAAAGCATTCAGGAAGAAACAGGCATTTCCGTTAGTTTCATAGGGTCCTACTTTCATCTGTAGGCACCCGAGTACCTTCAAAAATCTTTTAAGATCTACATCATACGTTGCTCCTTCACTGATGGATTTCTCATCTTCCAAACAACCTGTCACTTCTTGCATATGTCAATAGAAGGGTTGCTCTTTTCCTGCAAGACAAACAAACCCTCAAATTACTTCGGTTACAAGAGGTCATTTAAACAAAGTTTTCATGGGTCTGCTTATAACCCTTTTCTACTCCATGTACATTTAACAATTTGATATTTTTTTAATGCAAACAGTTCTACTTTCATTACTCAAAGAGACTTAATCTGAAATCTTCTTGGAAGACTTTGTCAACACAGTAACATCAGTTTGGTTTCAAATACTGAGCTATGTATAGGTAGCCCTGATCCCTACATCTCAAAAAAATCCCACTGTCTTTTGGGACAAATGCAACCCATAGCCCACTAACTGTAAGAGCAGCACCTCCCTTGTACCAGCCACTCTAGGGAGCTTTCTCCACCTGGAAATATAGCTTTCAGTCATAGATGGGCATATACTTCAGCAATAACTTCAAAAATTCAGAACTTGGGAAGTCTTAAGATGGTAAAGAACCACCTGAACACTCAATTCAGTGGCAAACTGTTGACAACCACCTGCTCCTAAATACAAGCTCGTTGACATGTTATAGAATTGACTGTTCATCATTAGAAATTTATTTGGAGGCCTCCTTCTGCCCCTTTTAAGCATCATTCATTTAATTTACACATGCATCTCATTAATCCCTCTGGTTTCTGTGCAGAAAAATGGGTGACATGGGATCAGTAAACACACTGGAATTTTCCCATGTAACCATGAAATCTGCTGCATGAAGGAAACTGAAGTGCAGAGGAAAGAGGATGGATAATGGAACAACTGAATACCACTTACTGTTCAGCGTAAGTAAATTAAGTGGTTTTGCACACTCCACTGAAAACAAGTCCTGAATAATGATATCATCAGGATACAAACATTCTACTATCATTTCTGGTACTGCTCTATGAAAAGAGTACTGTCTTTAGGTGACTTGTTATCAGGATGCCACAAGCAAAACTGCACAGAAATCCACCTCAGCTTACCTTACAGATCTTGAGAACAGCAACGTTAATTTCTCACTATCATGTCAGCTCTGCTACAGGATGTCCTTAAAATTAGTCTGTATCTCTCCCACTCTTCTAGAAACCACAAAGGCTACGAGGAAGATTTTTTTTTTTCTTTTTAACTAATGGGAACATCAGTAAGATCTGATGAAAGAGACACAGCTTTCACAGCCTCCCCAAACAATTTTTTTTTTTTTTTTTTTTCACTGTGTGGGTGACCAAGCACTGCAACAGGTTGTGCAATTTCTCCACAGAGAGGTTGTGAAGTCTCTGCCTGCGAACATATTCAAAACCTGACTGGACGTGATCCTGGGCAACCTGATCTAGCTGACTCCGCTTGAGCAGAGGAGGTGGACTAGGTGATCTCAAGAGGTCCCTTCGAAACTAAATGATTCTGGGAAAATTCATTAAAAGCTACCAAAAACATGCTTAGGAAAGAAAAACAAGTAGAAAAAAAAAAAAACCAACCCAAACCCAAACCAAGGCTGTGGATTATAATTCTGTCTCATCACTAAACAGATTAGTAAGAAACAGCACCTGGAAGACACTGTTTGCATCAAAACTAAAACTGTTTGTACTTGTCCTTATAGGCTTTCCACTATTAATCAACCTGTTCTCTACTTCAGTGCAGAATGCTCAAACTCTGACACCCAGTCTCAATAAGCAAGGTGTCACACAAAGCAGGCAATTTAACATGACAGACTGATGTCACCATACAGCACCAGAAGGAGCCTGAAATCACTGCTTTTTCTGGATAAATTTGTTCTGAATTTATTTTCACTTTTTCTTTGATTCTACATGCCTTCTCAGACTACATGGTCAAGAATTATTAAATGTTTTTCCTCCAGTCTACATATTATAAGTAGTATTAAGAAAAATCCGTAACAGGCTCAATTCTTTTATGGGATATTGGGCTTGGGCTATTCTCATTTGAGATAAACCCTCTCCTGGAAAGAAAAATTGCTTACTCATTGTCAGTGTTTTAAGAGGAACTATACACCCAGCTCCACATTCTGAACAGACAGAGGCCTCGCCTATTTCCATGTTGACTAATCAGTCCTGTATTTCATGAAAGTCTCACTAGTAATGTCTTCCAAGAGATGCAGCTAACTCAGAAGAGGAAGTAATGCAGGTCTTTGTCCCGTAAAATGTTTGTAGTTATTGGGGTTTTTTTCTTCTAATTTTGAAATGTGTTTTATCACTCCTCATTCTTGAAATTCAACATGTATCTTTTCATACCAATGTATGAGACCTGAAAGTAAGATCTATTAGTTGACAGGCCAAGTCAAGTCTAAGGCACTCCTGGGTAACATTCAACTTCTATTCTATTTACAGATTCTTATATTTGAATTCCTATACAGAAAAACTTAACAACTCCAAGTGCTGCAATCTTTTTATAGAAACTGACTAGCTGGGTACAGTTCATGTGTCTGTGTCTCACAAATAAAATTTTTATTTCAGTATATGGCAATGGGATTTCTAACAAGGTTCATATATGTTAACTGAGATCTTACAATGATCTTGGAAACAATGGCAGTTTTTAGCTTTTCTTTGCCAAGAAGGAAACTGCTTAGTGAAAAACAAGCTGGTATATCCATACAGACATGCAAAATACATCTTAACACAGTCCACATCCAAAGAACTTACATGTTTAATTCATGTTAATATGCCTCCAAACAAACTCCCAAACTACTAAAAATTCAATGTCTACACTAAAATTCAACAGTAGAATACAACAACAGACAGTTTTATCTTATATTAACAGCAAAACATTCATTCTAGTCAATGCAGAAAAAAAAATGCAGACTATCACTGATCAAGTTTCATGCTTATAATGTGGAACTAACTTCTGAAGTAGGACTGGCAAGCTAATAATATCACCTTTATATACTAATGAGACCAGTATACTTGCAATACCCTTTTCAACACTGTCTCCAAGATCACAAAGCAAATCACCAGCTTTTGCTTTCTTTTAATGAGAACAGGATTTTTTTCCTTTAGCTTCCTATTCAAGCATCCGTACTTTGTGCTTAAGACACCAATACTGATAATTAAGTGATACGCTTTGTTATTCTAACCCAACATCCTGACTAATAAAAGTTTGTAATTTACCCATCCCCTTCTGCAGCTTAATATAATCAGAAAACTCACTGCTTTTTTATCTGTATGATAAACTAGCATATGCAGGTGGGGGCTTACATATATATGACTAACACAAAGCAGAGGAAAGACTTTAAGAGCAGGACTCACAAACAGTGAGACACTCTTATTTCTAAAGACAAGACTGTATATAACTGGATACACTTATGACATCATCTTACAGACATAAATCCTCCAGTCCCAAACAATCTCTTAAAACACATGCAACCCATCTTGGCTTGCACCAGTTTTTACTATCCTTCTTTCCCTCTATCCAAATTATTTGCAATTTAGCCATGTCATGAGCAATTTTAGAGTTCATTCGTTCACCGATTCCATTTCTGAGGGGGTCCTCCTTTACCTATGAACATAACTATGTGAAAGGGTATATATTATCAAAATTTGCCCCCCTTAGAAACTTGAGCGACAGAAGAGGAGGGAAAAGAAGTTAGGAAATTCAAGAGCTGAAACTTCCCTATCTGCAGGCAGGTTTTCAAACAAGTAAAGCTTTCATCTTGAGGACGAATAAAACAGTAAGACCAGGGAAGGCTGATTACTGTCATATGTTAGTTTAACTTTGCTTTTCCAAAGAACAGAAATTTAAGAAGTTTAAAACTGCCCTGAATTATAGTCAACACAGTAGTCATCTGGACATACTTCTCCAGGACAGGAATATTTCTAGAAGAACTACACCCCAATGGCCTCAATAGCAGTCTAGTATGTAGCCTGATTTGGTATTATAATGTTCATACCCAAGAACGTTTTCCCACACTTGGTGTGTGGAATGCCAACCACTAGATTTTTTTCTCTTAGCATACAAAGTGTTTGAGGATTATTTCATCTCAGAGGTTAAGGTGGCACTCCTGGACATCCTTCCCATTCATCATTCATTTCTCCCCAACAACACAGACCAGAGCTGATAACACAAACTGCATTAAGCTCATTAACAGTTTTGTAGGGGACACTGACGGCATGGACAACTTAAACACTGGAATCAGACTTTCACAAAGCCAGAAATTTATCAAGATTGTTCTCTTTTATTTTGAAAAGACAGAGATGGAATTCACATAGAATACCAAAGCTATGCACTGTGATTTCATAATAGAAAGCTTTAATATGATTTCATACTGACTTTACATTTGGAAACATACCTTATCTTTTGCCTGAAAACAAAGAAAAAACCCTTTTCCTTTGTATGGTACCTGCCATGGTAAGATGCCAAATACTGACTGAGGAAGTTATGTATAAAAGTAACAGAGCTGAACTGCACAATCTGTCTTTTGAAGGTTTTATCAATTTGGCAGGGTAGTCTGAAGAAAAATGTTCCCTATCAAATGGGTTGTCAAACCCTCCATGACTGTTTTTATAACTTCACTTAATACGAAAAATGCACTTACTGGCTTTTCAAGAACAATTGGATGATCAGGAAGAAACTCTGGCTTCTTCTGAGAGAGGGAAACACTGGAAAGTTTCAGAAGGAAATCTCTGCTGTATTTGATCCTTTCTGTGAATACACAAAATCACTAAGTTCAACATTGTTGTTTAAGGCATTAAGGTTGGGAATTCAGAGAACTGGTTTGGTTTCTTACAGAAGGGTGGAAATGCTGCATGTGGAATAGAAAAATCAATATTAAAACCAGCAGTAATTTAAGTCTGACCTTGCATCAGGGTAATTTGTAGTAAATTACAGAGCATTTCACCTTAACTCTTATCAAATTGACTTAGTAAATATGGAAGACTATTCCAAGCTAATAAGGGTTTGTTGTTTTAACACAAAAGAACAAAAAAAAGGTGAATCCAACCTTATACTACAGACTCCCTATATCTTGTTCTAATTAACAGAAACACCACAAACTGGTCTTGAAACCCTAAAAAAATCTGTTTATAACTCACACAAAGTGGCACACATTTCTATGGCACAGATAAAAAAACCGGAGCGTCTCTTTTCTTGGTGCTATTAAGTTGATGTCTTTCAACAGCTAAAAGTAATTATGAGATCTTCTGCATTTAAACTGGCAAATGGATCAATACCAGTGAAACAGTTTTGAGGGTTTTACACTGAATCATCAAGAGTCAGGGGCTTTGCTTAGAACGTGCATGTTATCATTCGAGTTTGTACCAATATCTCTACTCTAGCATAGCCTCAGATATAATACATCTACCCATGTCCGTATTTTAAGCTGACATTCTTAAACAAGAGCAGAAACAAGAGAAAAGGAATTAGGCAAAGAAGGGACAAACTTTATCTCTGATCCTCGGTGACAAAGAAGTTTATTCCTTTAGGAATAATGGGCCTCCTGTAAGACTGTTTGGTGGATGAGGAATTGGCTGGACGGTCACATCCAGAGAGTAGTGGTCAATGGTTCAATGTTCAGATGGAGATCAGTGACAAGCAGTGTCCCTCAGGGGTCCGTATTGGGACCAGTACTGTATAATATCTTCATCAATGACATAGACAGTGGGATCGAGTGCACCCTCAGCAAGTCTGCAGATGACACCAAGCTGAGTGGTACGGTTGATACGCCTGAGGGACAGGATGACATCCAGAGGGGCCCAGACACTATCCAGAGAGACCTGGAAGTGAGCCCATGTGAACCTCATCATGTTCAACAAGGCCAAGTGCCAGGTCCTCCACGTGGATCAGGGCAACCCCTGGTATCAATACTGGCTGGGGGATGAAGGGACTAAGAGCACCCCTGCAGAGAAGGACTTGGGAGTACTGGTGGATGAAATGCTGGACACGACCCAGCAATGTGCGATTGCAGCCCAGAAAGCCAACTGTATCCTGGGCTGCATCAAAAGAAGCGTGGCCAGCAGGTCAAGGGAGGTGATTCTGCCCCTCTACTCCACTCTCATGAGACCCTACCTGGAGTCCTGCATCCAGCTCTGGAGCTCTCAACACAGGAAAGACATGGACCTGTTGGAGCAGGTCCAGAGGAGGGCCACAGAAATGATCAGAGGGATGGAACACCTCTCCTACGAGGAAAGGCTGAGAGAGTTGGGGTTGTTCAGCCTGAAGAAGAGAAGGCTCTGGGAAGACCTTATTGCAGCCTTTCAATACTTAAAGGGGATTTATAAGAAAGACAGGGACAGACATTTTAGTAGGGCCTGTTGCAACAGGACAAGGGGTAATGGTTTTAAACTACAAGAAGGTAGATTCAAACTATATATAAGGAAGAAATTTTTTACAATGATGGTGGTAAAGCGCAGGAACAGGTTGCCCGGAGAAGTGGTAGATGCCTCAATCCCTGGAAACATTCAAGGTCAGGTTGGATGGGGCTTTGAGTGATCTGGTCTAGTTGAAGATGTCCCTGCCCATTGCAGGGGTGTTGGACTAGTTTTAAAGGTCCCTTCCAATCCAAACTATTCTATGATTCTAAGCGAAAGCAAGGAATTGACTGAGATAGCCATAAAAAGCACTTAATAACTGTAGAGACAGATAATTGAAGGCATACTACCACCTAACAGGTATCAAATGGAAATTATCTAGAACTGAAGGTACAGCTGGAAATAAGGAAATTTCACAGTGCAATAGAAGGGGGGTGGGGGGAGAGACTTATTTGTAGGTAGTACCTGAACAACAGGACCTCTAAAGTTGTGTTACTCTGAAGGAAAGGATTACAACAATCAGCCAACAAAAGCCTTTTGAAAATGAAGTGTTGGAAAAAGTTTGACATTATGGACAAATGTGGAGTAGACTCAGGAAGGCATCACAGAGCAATTAACCTCTAAAAAAGATCCAAAGTGATGGCTTATGTAAGACACCAGGATCTGATGAGAAGCAATTTAAGATCTTGTAGAACACAATACTCTCTACACACCGCAAGCAGAATCAATGAAAGGATCTGAAAGCCACCACCAACAGACAGAACTTGACAAGCCTGACACCAAACCAGATCCAAGGCACAGAACATTATTATATTTACCAAGATCAAGAACAGAAGAAACAAACCTGAACCTGAAAGGGGATACATGGAAGACTTATTTTCAAGTCAGTAACACACAAGAGTGTAGAATTACTGCTCAAGAACCTGGGTGATGCTAACCTCATACAGAGGAAAAATAGGAAAGGCTTAATAGAACTTAACAGAATTCTTTCAATTCTTGAGTACTACCAGCAACAGAACAAACCAAGTCTTCTGATATTACTTAAGGCTTGGAGATTACAGATGGAAATATGAGATGCCTGATTACAGGAAGACATTAACAGAAAAAATTGTCTCAATGAACCAATGATCTAACCTGTATTACTGTCACAGTTCCTGTGATGTGTTTAAGAATGAAGAATTAGGCAGGAAGCAGTGCAGAGAAGGACTGTGAAAATACATTTGGAACCTGACATTATCCATTAATGAAAAAAAAGAGTAAAAGTTTGGCTTGTTTAAACTACCAAACCATGACAAAAACACTATTATGCTTTATGAGTACTGAGTGACAGGCAGTACAGAAAGAAAAGCATAAGGAGCAAACATTAAGGACAGTGTTGACACAAGAACAAACTGTCCAAGACTAATCATAGAAGAAATTAAGTGATTTCTAACCATCAGAAAATTAGTATTTCAGAAGCACTGTAGTAAGAGTAGAAAAGGAAGCCAAACTACTAAGTTCTTAAATTGGTTGCATACAATAGTCTGTATGCCGTGACTGACCCCTGCAACAGGCTAAAGGATGTAACTCAAATCTGTACTTCCACACACAGAAGCCATTTACACAAAACCACGATTTTGTGTGAAGAAGCTTTTTTATGTTTGGAGTTTGTTTTTTCTTGGTTTTGTTTTGGCTTTTTTTTTAAAAAAAAAAGAGAAAAGAAAAAATAAAAAAAGAGAGACAGGTAAAACCTTATATATACAAGCAAGTCTACCAGTGGAGGCTTCCCACCTTAGTTATGGCCAAGTTTTAACACTTTCTCTAGAGTGGTATGTGAAAACCAGAAATGCTTCATATTGTTCTCAAATTGTGTCATGGAAGGAAGCCAAACTCTCAAAGCACTGGCTAATCAGAAAAAATGATACGCAGCCCACATCTCTTCAAAGTTTAACTGTCTTCCATCTAGAAAATACAACTCTGACACAGATCTCCATGCAATATTTTACCTTTTTTTGCTTCTGATTCATGCTCTTTTGGTTGACAGGACATCATAGTTTGAGTTAAGATCTTCACTTCAGTCATTTCAGATAACTAAAATAGGGAGGAAAGAGTTAACATTTTTTTGATATATTTCACAAAATTAAGTTACGGAGCTTATTTCCTTTAAGCATATTAGAACCTAAGGATGTATGCTTCTAAGTTTCTTAGTTAAAAATAACAGTTGTACAGTTTCAGTAATCGATTTTGCTTTCACCAGTCACCAAGATTTTGGACAATTAATACTTTCTCTGCATGAAGAAAACTGGATTCTGTTCATTTTTTCTACTCCTTGCAATTGAATCACCATCTTCTTTTCAGTATAATAACAGTCTGAAAAGAAACAGTCTTGCACAAATTACACTGTAGTCAGAACTGTAACAGCTGATGCATCTCTGACTTGAAGGATGAAGGTCCTGCAAAAAAACTGCAGAAAATTGTAAATAGGAATACTGGTAATGTAAAATGCCCGAGAAGTTTAATTTGAACCTGTATAATGTTTGTTACTCTTGATAACATACAATAAAGGAATAGTTCAATGACTGACAAAGCAGTATAGGTACGAACATTTGAGCCAGCAATCTTTTAGACAGAATTTTACAGTGCTATTGCTAGTTTTTAAAAAGAACACAATTATCTCCTCCTTTTCTCTTATCTCACCCAGAACACAGCCAGAAGCTGCTACACTGGGGAATAATAAAAGCAGGAAGTACTTTCCTTAAGACCAAAAGAGAGACTTGGGATTCTCTCACTTTGCAAAAGGTTTCATAAGCATCAAGACTCAACATCTACAGTATAACACTGAGTTCCTTCCAGATGCCAAAACCTTGAAGTGAGTGGTTTGGAAAGCAGTTGACCCTCAACAGTTTGTCCTGGTTCCCAAAAGGCTCCACAGGTTTGGCTGAGGAGTTTTAATCTCATTCTGAGACAGATTTTGGGAGGAGGGTGGGGGCAGGCAGAACTGAAATTTTGGGAAGCATTTGTCAAAAGTGAAAGAGATCCTACTTTCTGGACAGAGACAGCAGTTAACACTTTGTGCCATAACTGCACCACCAGCTTTCATTGTGTACCAAAACTACAAATTGTGAAATGGCAAAATATTTCTAGTATATTATCCACCCTGTTCGTACTTCCATTTTCTGTGGTTGAAATTTAGTTATCTTTTCCGGATTTTTCTAAAACTGCTGGGGAAAAAAATATGAAAAATCTACAGATTTCAGAGAATGAAATCAACAAGAGAACCATCCAGCAAATTCTAACTGCTTTGTGATGTTCAACTAGTCTTTGCAAATCTTAGCTATTCAAAGGCTCTTTCTAAGTACAAACAAGACATTCTCAAATCCACAAGAAAAAAGACATGCATGATAAAGCAAAATTTACAGCAATGTGCCACACAATGTCACCACAATATTTTTATATTTTTTCTTGCACCATTTCCCATCACATCATCCTGTCAACTGCTTTATAATGAGGAGTTCTATTATGTTTGGTTTTCAGTCCAAAACTTAGCATTTGATTTGAGTATCACCACTCACAACAATAGTCTTACACATGTTCCTATCTGAAATTCATCTACAAAGAACAGAATCCACCTATAAAGAATATCCCTAGAGCAGGGCATGTATTTCTGAAGCTAAACGTAATTTTTAAATGGTAGTGAAGAAGCAGTAAATTAAAACTGATACTGACTGATAGAGACTTTTCAACTCTCGCTACTTCAAGGAGATCTGAGGTAGTGGACTCAACACTCTTCAGATCTTCTGAAAATTCTTTGCATACCATGAAGTAATAAAAATTATTCTTTGGTTTAAATTAGCCAGTTAGGGCACAGTGAGTATTCAGGCACTTTCACTCTAAACACCAGTTTGGCGGAAATTCCCTAGAATCAAGGCTAACATCTTAGATACAAGGACTATCACTGTGCTCATTATTAACAGTGTCTCTTCTCCACTTCCTCTAAGGCTTAAGACTAAAAGATGACTAGAAGTTCCTCAGATAGCAGTTTTAATTCTGTAATTCATGGTTCTTTATACTCAGAGCTGAATCTAACATTGAACAGTACTTGTGATGTGCCATAATGATGATTCTTTTTTCCTGGCAGAAGTCTAAGCAGCTTTAAGTGCGCATACTAAATATCCCAGAGTAAAGCAGTTTGGAGAACTCAGTCGCCAGATTCTTCTTCAGTTCTTTCACAGCTTTAAGAACCTGGTTTGTCAGAGTTGGTTTTTTTTTTTTGTTTCTAACTCCTCTTATTTTTTAAAATCTATTTATAAGTTAGTGGCAAATACAATCTGCTTTACTTCTTCAAATCTTCATCATTCATCATGTTTTCAAAAAAGTAACTTGCATTTCCTGTATCCTAACCTATAGCAATTTCTCTCCAATAGATGGTCTCTACATAAGTCTATGACTGGTATAAAAAGTCGTAACAAGTTGATTTCCTTTAGCAATATTAAGTGTTATGTCAGCAGTTGTTCTTGGTTTTCACCTCACAGTGTGTTTAGTGTTGTGCTCATTTATATTCTGTAAAAGGAAATATATTGGAGGAAGAAGGAAAGGCAATGAGGATAATTAAAGTGTTATGATTGTAGATACAGAGCACTACTACTGTCTTGCCAAAAAGGCAGTAAGATTTAAAGTACCCGAAATACAATTACAATTTTGAAGAACAAGTTCTTGAAGTACATATACAAGTTCTGAAACATACATATATATTATTCTAGGAATGGGGATATTATTTCACCATATCCGGAGCCAAAGAGCAAATGGACAACAACGTACAGCTTTCTCATATAATCACTAACGCTTTTTGAAGCATAGAGAATGTTCAGCAAGATTCATTAAAGACTGGTAATACACAACTCTGTATCATCAGATTCAGGTCCAGATATCTTCAGAACTAGATACTGAATGTTCCTACATAGAATAATATTCTGTGAAGTTGCTATGCCAGCCTTCAGGCCAATGCTGCCCATCAAGTAGGGATTCACAGGGTACTAATCAGGTGGTATTTGGAGGTACCCATGCAACAGCTGACAGTCCAAAGCATTAAAAACTTTTTCAATATCCTATGCCAAAGAAAAAGTTTAAAAAAGAAATAATACAGCTATACTAACATCAAAGAAATGCAGCACATATCTACATGTAGCCAAATACTAATGAAACTGAGTATTACAACACTGCTGACCACAAGCCTATTCTAAAAGGTAATAGTTTGTTCTCCTCCATACATATTGATCAAGAGACAAGCATTAACTGTTAATGTCCCTATGTGTGATCAGGGATAGGCTGCCAACACCTTGACTTTTTTTTTCCTTTTTTAATGTCAAAGGCAGCTTCCAGAAGCTTCATACAATAAAGGAAGGACTACAGGATTATTAGACCTCTTCTAAAATAAAAAATGAAGGCATAGACACTTGGCCTAACAACAATAACAACAACAAATTTTAAAACTTTCAATATACTTCGAAGAACATTCAAATCATGAAACATTAAGCATTTCAGTTGGAACACTACAAACTTCATTTTGCAGCAAACAGCTACAACCAATTTCAAGTTTGAAGGACACATTGTACCATGTCTAAAAACACGTATTTCTGGCAATAAAGCATTAGAGTGTGTCTTGGGTTTTTTTGAATGCTAAGGCCCATTTATTGCCCAGTCCAGCAGAGCCAATGAAACAGAACTACTGAATGCACTGGAACTGATTATCTAGTTTTGTGAAGTTTGCTGCCTCAAATGAATTTGTGCACGTGCCAACAAAACAAAACAAAAATTATGTCTAACGTTACTCTTTACACGTAATAAGCAAAAACTGAGTATGTGTACTTTAAGTTTAAAATAGCTGTCTTAAATTCAATGAAGACTAAAGAAACGCCACACAGACTTTCATAAGACTCTTAAATAAGTAACTCAGAAGATGTATTTTTCAGCTACTAGTGCATGCAAATATCAGGGAAAGGCATTCCTAAAACTCATACTTCTTTTTAACACTTCTGACACTGCTGGTTTATACCATACAGATTCAAGGACACTCCTAGCTGGAAATAGAGTTTACGTTTTATTTGGTAACATAAGGGATCAGCTGACCTTCAATTTATAGCACTCCAGAACAGACTCCATCAACTTCGTCATCTACTATTTACTCAATACTCACCCAGTCAACCTTACTCTGCAAACATACTTCAATGTTACTGGGTAATTCAGCCTGAAAGTTTAATGCACTGGCTGATGCCAGTGAAGATAAGAGAAAATATTAAGAAAATGTATTTTAAATAGACTCCGCATTTTTATTTCGTGATGCTTGCTACAAGAAGATCACTGAAATCCAACTGCAAAGAGATTATACAGGCATTTATTCACAACTTAAAAGCTCTAAATCACCACAGGACCATTGTTCCATTTCTTCAATGAATTTTAAACAAAGTAAGAATTTATCATGTCACTTCACTTCTGTCCACATTAGCACAACTGTCACTGTTTCTCTGGCCACCAAAAATTTGTAATGTAACAATAATAAGAGCTGTAATACTGCAATATCTAGAAGGCATACAGAGATTTAAAAACAAAACCAAAATATACACACCTGACATAAATACTGCATGATTTTTTTCTTAGGCTTGTTTGTTTGTTTTAAACTTATATGAAGGCTAGATAAGAATAGTACAGTGCAGTATATTGTAATTGCAATAAAACCTAAAGAATAATCTATTCCTTAGATTATGTGTATTTTATGTTTTCAACAGCAGGAGTCAACTAACCCAAGAAATCCAAATTTAATAGAGAATCCTGATCCAGCTTTCTGAAGCCAGAATTTCAGATGCCAAGCTACCATCCTGGTAGAGAAGAACACCACCAGAGTTCTGCATAAACCTAATGCAGTTTAAATTCAGATTTTCTCACAGAGATGATGTAGTAAGATCAACACAGAGGAAGATATTTATACAGCACTGTAGTTTGAACAAAGTAATTAAAATCCAAGTCATCTTACAAGTTGTTATTTCCTTAAAAGCAACTGAAGCTTTGGCAAAGTGAACTGTATCTTAGCCATGCTACTCACCTTGTTTAGAAGACAGATGATGCACAGGTCGTGCTGGCTGAAGGGATTTACCAATAAACTTTTTAGTTTCCTTTAACATTTTGAAGCATCACACTTTAAAAAAGCAGCAGAAGTCAATACAGAGCATTCAGTTTCACATATGGATGTTAAGTAAGAAGAACAATCGATCTACCACTCGTTAGTTGCATTTGACAAGAGGATACACTGTATTTTAGTATCTGGGCAGGAAAAAGAAGAAAGGCCTAACACAGAAATTTTCTTAGATGAGTGAATATGCCGGATAAAATTTGCATAAAGACAGAATCAGACATCTCTCTCATTTCTCCTTCCAATTGAGCTACCCTAGCTGCTTTTTTCCTGTACGTATGTCTGTACACTTGGAGAAAGAAGATGGAGACACGTGATGGAAATGAAGGTATTTTCTAACAATTTAATTCAATGGGGTTTTAATTAATTAACATCAGTGTACCCTTTACAGTCTACTGGCTGCACAAGAGTTCCTTTTATATATCTCTCTCTCTACATAAAATTGCATAATTGTTTCTTAATATCTACTTTAGTTAAATTAATAGAGTTTTGCATCTTCCCACTCAGTTTACCTGCTATAGAAGCACAAAAAACTGCTAAGGTGATGCTGGGCTGACAAATCCCCCACTATAAGCAAACCATCAGTCATAAAACCTTAATTTGTAATATCTATATCGTAATTCTTCTCCTTACCACCCCCATCTCATTTGTCAACTGGGAGATTTCATGATTTGAAGGAACTTCATCTTCTTTTAGAGAAAAAGAATAGCAGAAACAACAGTCAACACAATAATAATGGTACTGAAATTCTGTTTTCTCTAAGAGACTTTACAAGACAAGGGAATAATTGTTATAACAAAAATGATTTACAGGAAACTATCATGACTTCAGGAGTTAAAACTACAGAGATTATTATCCAATTCCAGTATAGAACAGGAAAAGAAAAGTAAGAAAAGTTAGGCTATTTCAAATATGATCCAGTATCACTCCCCACTTAAACTGGTCTTTGCATTATGGAAAGAAAAAAAAAATCATCTGACAATTTACTACATTATAATCTTTTAAACTTGAACACTGAACTTTTAATACATTCAAGTAAGAGTTTTCCAACATAGGCAGTTTGAACCCATTCAGGTCTAGAAACCAACTGTTAAATGATTGCTGTTGAGCTAAAGCTAGGAAAAAAGTTCTGGTTTGATTCCCTGGTTTTCCCATCTTCTCATCTTAAAAAGAAAGACTTGAAAGCTGTAATCAAAAGCAACAATAACAATTCCTGCAGATGAATGAACTGAGACTACTGATGTGGAAGATATATTTCATTTTATCCATATTAGGAATGCTTGTTTAATTCATATTTATACTAGATACTAAATTTCTGCATAAAGCAATGCAGTAATAGTACTTGCATCGGAAGATAAAAAAAGCAAGTTTTCTCCCATACCCTGACTGCAAATGATATGCACACTTTTTAAAAATAGGAAAAACAGTTAAGCAGCTGGGTAGCTTCTAGAATGTAGCACACCTGTATTTTTTAAGGCATTCCCCTGATGATGAAAATAAGATGACTTGTGGTGACAGCACAACAATACATTCTGCCCCTCTGCCCTCCACTCCTACCCCCCATTTCCATGAGGAGGATGTCTAAGAAACCACATACTCCCAAAGCAAGCAAAACAGAAAAGAGTATGAGCAAGAGGGGGGCATTTAGGACAGAGGTGACATCAAGTACAGTGTTGTAACAGCTCTATTTCCTCCTTTAAGTAGAAGGAGGCTAGAAAAGATCTCGAACAAGTTATCTAGCCCACCTTCTGGATTAATACAGCGTTCTATCTGACTAGTATTAAGAAAAGTGGAGAAAGATTAGTTTTATTGGCCAAGAAATAAACTGCTTCCATGAGAGACTATTGCTGCAGGGGCACCTCCTGCACCCCAAGACTTCCCCCTCACAAAGAGCATATTGCTTCTCAGGAGTTACTCCACCTGGCGTCCTGCCCACTAGAAAGGGAGCCTTCTGCAGTAGCGAACAGGCCCAGCAGGATTTCTGTATGACCCTTTTTTTTTTTGAGCGCCTCAACAAGTTGGATATTCACAGCACACAGCTTACAAGGGCCCACCAGAAATGTTCTTTGAAGACTCCTTCCTGAACTCGTGAAAGAGAATCAGCACAACTTCTGTGAAAAATCCCCCGAGCCCAGCAGGCCCACGAGTAACCAGAAACTGACCATCTCCCCTTGCCCAAAGGGGCACACCACTGTTTCCCTGGGAGCCCCCCGAACGCCTACCACATCCCACGGGAAAACGAAACGGCTCTCGGCCAGCCGGCCAGCCAGCCGGACAGCAGCCGCCTCCCTGCTGCGCGGCCCTGCGCGGCCCTCCCCGGCCGCTCACCTCGCCGCTCGCCAGCCCCTCCCGCCCTCCTTGGGGCCGAGGGATCCCAGGGGCTGCCCCAGCCCGCAGCCCACCTCTAACCGCCTCCCCGGGCAGCGTCCCCAGCCGCAGGCCGCGCCTCTGCCCCACCGCCCCGAAGAGGCTGCGAGGCGCCGCTCTCCCTCAGCGGCGGGCGGGGCCGGCCTTCGCGCGGCGGCTTCGCCACAGCCGCGTGCTGGGCGGGGTCGGGCGCCGGCGGCCGTTGAACGGTCGCGCCGCCGGCGGGTGGGGGCCGTAGGCTAGCGGCGGCCTCCGGCGTCCCTTAGCGGGGCTGCCGTGGCTTCTTCCCGCTACCTGTTGCGCTTTAGGGAGGGGGCGCAGGCTTGAGGGTGCCTCGTGAGGCGCGGCGGCTTTTGTCGGCCCCGCCAAGGAGCAGGAAAGGCAAGATTTGGTGCTGCCGCCAGCTCCCTCTTCTGTCGGGACTGAGAGACTGGAAGCGGAGGGGGTGTCGTTCGTAGTCCTTAGAACTACTCCTCCGGCCCACAGGGCACAGTCACGTTTTGTCAGGGCCTTACAGTGAAACTTAGGAGAAAATAAGTGACTTTTGAACACAACTGTGAGGCCTCCACAACTAGACTCGTCCAGAAAGAAAAGGAAAATCCACAGGCCTGGGAGAGCTGTCAGGTGTGGTTTGTGAATCAGAGAACGGCCCTTGCCAGCCTGTCCAATTGCACCAACCGGTTACACGGGGATGAGGGACCAGAGAATGGCCACCAGCTTTTCATTTATGTAAGTGATGACATCCTGCATGTTTTGGAAATCAAAATATATTTTTGCTTGTAATGTGTGAGCAACAATAACAATGGATATGCCCTGCTAACTCCCAAAGGGGCACACTAAAATTCCCTGATGTTAATTTGCTAGATTCCGGGTAGTCACCTTACTTAATTTAAGTCAGTACACAATGTTAATGAAAAGTCCTTAACTTTTTTGTTAAACTTTTTGTTCTTTTTTTAGTATTTCATAGCACCTACTAACTCTGACTCCAGAGGTTCAGAACAGGTAGGTAACATCAAGTATGTAACTTAGATAAATAGCAAGTACTTAAATAATAGGTATTTAATTATTACTATCCAATGTTAAGATTTACAGTCCCAGTTTGTTACATATAAAGATGTTTTTGTTCCACCAAGCATCTTGGGTCTTCTTTGCTGCAATCTCTGAATTTTGTTTTTCTTCGAGTTAGGTATGGAGAGTTGAATACTGTTCCTGAAATACAGGCTAATATATAGATGTCATGCTCCCATAGTCTTCTCATGTAACACATCATCTTCCAGTTAGTTTCCTGAACTGTTCATGCATGGTGCACCATCACATTCTTTTTGCAGACACTGATGCAGTACAGCTGCATACTCACTAACCCACTTGCTGCCACTTAAAGTCTGGTTTGAAGTAACTTCTCCCAAGTGAATTAGTTTATACTCAGACATATATTCCTTCTGACCCATCATCTAGTCTCACAAGATTATCATGTAAAACAGTTACTCCCCTATTCATGTCAACCATTTCCCTTAGCTAAATTAGAACTAATTATCAATTATTAATATGTAAGTGCACATAAATATTAAATGTCTGCTGCTACTCCAGAACAGTTACTGACGGGAAAGTCAATGGGGCAACCAAGATAAAGGTATGGTTTTTCATGGGCGCTGTTGTGGTTTTTGAAAGAAGCGCGTCAGGTGCTGCGAACCAGCTTTGCACAACTCTTTTTGTGGTTGACCTATCAAAATGGTATTGTGTACAGTGATGTAGAATTACATATCCTTCTGGTATTTGTGCAAATTTAAGTATGCTAAGGATGAATTAAACAGTAAAAAACCTCACTTGTGTATTTCATAGGGGCTGTAGACTGGGCTGCTGCTTTTAATATATAGGGAAGGAGAAGGGGCAGGAGCAGAAATAGGGCAAGAGGAAAGAAATGGAGTGTGCCAGGTATTTTGAAAGCTTGTTGCTCCAGGGCCTGCTGGGAAGTTGGGAATATTAGAGCTGGTAATGGCTGTTTTTTGAGGTGCCGACTGTCCCAGCAGGAATAGTTATCACCTCACACGCTGCTGCCCATGAGTTGGCAATACCAGCAGTAGCAATGAGGCCAGCCTTCCAGCAGTCTGGTGTAGGCAGAGGAAGCACTGGAGTGCAGCCATTTCGCAGATCCCAGCAACCTGCTGTCTTAAGCAACTTTGCCTGTGCCTAGAGAGAATCCTGCTTATGATCATGGGAAATGAAAATATAAGCTAATGTTTTTTCCACTTTATCAATTGTCTCACAGTGTGCCTGGTGCTGGTAGTTACCCTACTGGAAATTTCTACTTCATTTGGTTTTATGTTCTTACATTACATGATGATAATCTAGTGTTCTCTCAAATACCTGATATATACAATAATTAATTTAAAGAGCCAATGACAGTTCTAGACAAGAGACATTTATTATATGTATAGCAAAATATAAATATTAAAGGTTTTATCGCCGTGTGAACAAAAAGCGTATATGTAGAAAAAGCCCACCCCCAAACCAACTGGCTTTTTCTACTTGGTGAACTAATCAGAGAGATTATTCCCTTTTTTTTTAACATATTGCTTGTGCTCCTAAAGGCTGTAGATTGCAGAAGGCCACGCAGTCACATTTACTCCCTTTACTAGATAAGATTCAGGAAAGCATAAAACATTTATGAAAGACAATATCAATATTGCACGTGTCCTGGTTTTGGCTGGGATAGAGTTAATTTTCTTTCTGGTAGCTGGTATAGTGTTATGTTTTGGATTTAGTATGAGAATAATGTTGATAACACACTGATGTTCTCAGTTGTTGGTAAGTAGCGTTTATACCCAGTCAAGGATTTTTCAGCCTCTCATGCCCAGCCAGCAAGAAGACTGGAGGGGCACAAGAAGTTGGGAGGGGACACAGCCAGGACAGATGACCCAAACTGGCCCGAGAAATATTCCATACCATGTGATGTCATGTCCAGTATATAAACTGGGGGGAGTTGGCGGGGGGGGGGGGGGCAGGTCGCTGCTTGGGAACTAACTGGACATCAGTTGGCAGGTGGCGAGCAATTGCATTGTGCACCCCTTGTTTTGTATATTCCAATTCTTTTATTATTATTATTATTATTATTATTGTAATTTTATTTTTGTAATTATTATCATTGTTATTTTCTTCCTTTCTGTCCTATTAAACTGTCTTTATCTTAACCCACAAGTTTTACTTTTTTTTCCCTGATTCTGTCCCCCATCCCACTGGGTGGGGAGCAGTGAGCAAGCAGCTGCGTGGTGTTTAGTTGCTGGCTGGGGTTAAACCACGACAACGTGTAAAAATGAGCAATTGCGCATCTAAATGAGCATGTAATTGTAATTACACATGACTTTAGTTTTGGAATGGATGGCACTTAATAGCAAAGTAATGGCTTTGTGCTGAAATGAAAGGACTCTTGGGTCAGCCTGGGGGCAGACTTGTAGTTGCAAGTTTAAAAAGCCAACTTCAGTGTAATTTGTCCTTGAGTTTTGCAGCCAAATGTAATCAGCCTGCTTGCATATGTAATTGTAATTTATTTAACAGTACTTTTTTGGGGAGACTTTTTTTTTCCAAAGCCACTTTCAAAGTAATTTCATCACAACTTGTATGCTTTATTAGTCAGTCAGTAGAACAAACACTGAGAGACAAGAATGTGTATGTGCACACACAGAGTATTGTAGTTGTATGTTTGTGAAGTGGCTACTTCAGCTAAACTAGTGACTTGTCCTGTGACGGCAGCACAGGGAAAGAATGCAAAAGCTTTTTTACCCCCTGCCTGTTACTGAAGTTGAACTATTTTCTATACTGATGCTGTTCTTTCAATTGATTTGAGAATTCAGAATGTTAATCATGAGCATTAATCTTGTTCTTTTTGACTAGAGAAACTGTTGAACTAAAAGTGGGAAGCTGTTGCTGTGCTTAGTGCTTACCACATGTAACTAAAAAGAGGTTTGAATGTTTATGATCAGCATATAATACTATGTACATTAATATATGCAAATATATTTTCTTCACATACAAAATTTCTTTCACTTCTGTCAACTGTCATGCTTCTCTTGGATTAGGATTTTGTATTTTGCTTTAAAATTCATTTTATGGGATCATTAATTATAACAGATTCTCAATGTTTTTCTTCAAAATTTCTGATTTCGGTGAATGTGGAGAAAAATCTTGACAACAGGGATCAAAGGCACCATACAGGTACCAAAAAAATCCCCAAATGGCAAATAAAACTAATTTTATAAATAAATATATAAAAGACATATCAAAATCAAACGTTCATTATTTTGGGGGAGGACTGCCTTGCTTATCTGTCATCACTGAGAGATGGCAGTATTGAATTGCAGGGGTTAATTACCGCACTTAAACTGAACAGTGCATTCAGGATGTATGAACTAAATATTCTCAATAACTGCAGACACTGAACATCAAAATTTCATCTGACCTTATTTTGTAGGCTCTGAAAAACCACCTGCACGTCCTGCTTCTTAAAGGGGATCCCAAAAGCTACTGGCAGGAGGATTAACAGGCAGAAACGCCCATGGAACCTGTAGGGTCTGTTATGTCACACAGGCTTTACCTGGGTAGCAGGGTCTGCTCTTACTGCCTGGACCAGCACAGGCACTGCACGCTTCTCAGAGTTGCCCTTTTGGTTTTGGTAGGCTAAACTGTGCCTCTGTTGAAGGAACTAGCATGTGGAGGACACATCTCAGATGCAGAACTTTATTTTGCTATGATTGCATTGGATAGTGGAAGAAGATGCCACAGGACAGCTATCACTAGAGAAGGAAAACTACTAGACTGCAGCTAATAGCTTGATGAACTAACTTTGTATATGAAGGAGGGTATCAGAAAGTATCAAGATACCTGCTGTTTGCTTATTTTTTGTATTAAAAAAAGCATAAGAGAAAGACATTAGGAAAGATTTGTGGTCCTACATGGATCAGTCAATAAAAAGTCATCCACAGCTATCATTATTAAGAACAACAACGTTTTATAATCTATGTACACATACACTTAGTAGTAGACAGATTTAAAAAAAAAAAACAAACAAAACACATATATTTCTCATGTGTGTTTTTATATATGCACAGGGAAAGAGACTCATACATTTGACAGTTGATAATAATATCCTGGAAGAGTTCAATTTGATTTGGGAGACTGGAATTCTGAAATCGTGGCTTTATGAACTTAGTGCAAGTTTTGCACTTTTTTTCTGGGTTTCGGCCAGAATTTCACCTGTTATTTGTATAGATTCCTTTACTCTGAATTCTTACATATGGTGTATCTATCATAGCTGAATTACAAGACCTAAAAATCTTTATATATGCTGGAGTTAGTCTCTGAATCTGAAAAGAGACTCCCAAGAGAAATCAGCTCATGCTCCAAGAGAATGCAGAATTTTGCTTTCAGTATTTCAGTCATGGGAACTGTGTTTAGTTCTTACTCAGACTGAGATTGTTGTCGTAGCTTTTAATACCAGGAGTATATATAGTGTCTTATGACTAAGACATTGCTACCTTTAGATTCAGATTAAATCAGCATGATTCAGCAAATGCCACCAAAACCTGTACTGATAAATAAAGATACAGTAAAATGGGGATAGAAGAGTCAGGACTAAGAGCATAACAGGAAAAAAAAGACCAAAGTTTGGAATGTGACACAAGGAAACTTATATTAGCTGTGCAAAAGAGTAGCGATTATAAAAATTACACACATTAAAAATATGCATTCGTGTTTCTCTGGATTGAGATAATTGTTTATTATCACAGCTGTGCGGAAAAATGGTTATCAAAATTGTTGACAATTTCAGTTTACATGCCAAATAGGAAGTATGATTTCAAGACAATAAAACTGTTAGTGTTCAGATGTGTGCATATACATATGAGGGTAAGAATGACATAACTGAAAATTAATCCTATGTAAATTAATCCATTGTCATGCACCCTGGGAAATCAGATTTGCTTTGTCACCTTGAAATATATTATTCTAAAATTACAAAATGCAAATTACCACATATTGGTATGGCATAATTCTGACCTTGTTCAGCTTTCTCTAGATGCAAGGTATGGCTTGTTTCTGACTTATATTGCCATTTAAAATTTCATTTACTTACAAGACAAAGAGAGTAGTATTTCTATAGCTTTTAAGATAGTATCTGTCTTAAGTCAGTTCACTGTTCTTCTAGGTGGTAAGTGTATATCCAATACCTTGTAATTATGAACTATCAAGACAGCAGTAGGTATAACTTCAGTGCATATTGATCTTTCTGCATTATGTAATGCATTGTCTCCGTTTCTGTGTTCTTCTGTTTGCATGTATCAGGGTTTCAAATGCTTTTTACAGCAAATGTGCTTTCCAGCCCTTTCTTCTTTGCACCGGTATGTATATATATGTATAATATACTGCAGTACAGATAATGCTTCAGGTAATGTCCAGCAGACATTATAATTGTGGAAAAGGATAGGGAGAACTACTGCAGCTTCTTTGCAGTTCACAGTCCCCATTCCCTCTGGAAGCAGGACAAGAAAGCAGCAGGGCAAGAGCCTTAGTCTTGTCCTAAAACAGAGTCTGGAGCGTACGCCTACCTACAGCATAGAGATCATCTGGCTGCTGTGTCTGCTGTTGAAGACAGAGTGTAGGAATATCATTCTCTGCTTCACTGCATGGAACTGCGTTCTCTTGCCATACAAGCTAGCATGAGAGAACCAAGATAGTGCATTGAAGTGATCTGAGAAATAGCAGTTAAGAGGAATAGAGAAAAAAGTCTAGCACTGGAAGTTTTGTCTATGCTCTTAGTGGCTGCCTTTTCCCTGCCAGAAATAGCAGTTTGATAGAGTTAATGAAATAACTCCTGCCTGGGCAGGGACTCCTTGCAATAGAAACTTAATTGCTGGAAGCAGGAAGGCTCTGGCAAGTGAAGACTTGCACTGGGGTGCGCTAAGGGAATATTAACGCATTGTGGGGCTTGGCTTGGCATTGCCTACTGGAGATTACCCTCCTAATAGAAGCCAGAAACTGTACAGTTTATGCTCCAGTAGACTCACCCTTTACTTACTCTCAGTTATCTAAGCTTGCCACTTCATTGTAGGAATGGACCCATCAAATTTCAGCTGTTTACATAACTCAGGACAGCAGGTTGTTCTGGCCAAGGTTGTTTTTCTTGCCCAGATGCGCTGGATCTTATGCTGTAATTTACTGTGTGCCTCTTAAACACTGACAAAAGTAGGGAAAAAGCAAAGGTCACCAAAGAGTAAATGAGAAAAATGAACAAGAGCAGGCCATAAACAAAAGAATTGTTGCTGTTATTAACCAAACACAGAATTCATATTAAAAAAAAAAACCAACAAACAAAAAAAACCCAAAAAACACACAAAGCAAAAACAGTGCCTAGAAATCCTGTTCTGGAACTAAAGCCATACAAGCACCACAGGAATCAAAATTAATTTGATTTCTTGAATAAGCAAAAGCCTCTTTTTCAATATATGAATTTGAAAAATAAACTCACTGCCTGAAAAATGAACAGTTGAAGTCTTTGACATTACTTGAGAATAAGCACGGGATGTGGTCCCCTAACTGGCAAAACCAAAAGGATTTTAGATTCAACTTACTAAAAATAAAAAGGAAACATTAAAAAAAATTAGATAAAGTTCTCATTTCTATGTAGGAAATACTGTTTGTTAATCAGTCTCTTCTCTAAGCTTACGCTTACAGAGGCATTTAGCCCCCCAAGACAGTTGCAGGTATTCCTTTGTTTTCATTTATAAACCTTATTTTCTAGGGCTTTATAAGTTTTACAGTAATACTGTGCCTTGGTCTGGAACAAATTTATACCAGTACATTGTATCTCTCTATTTTATATTTTTCTACCACAGCTTATATTATTAGTTTTTAAAAAAATATTTTTGGATAAATATTTTTTACAAAGAGCTTTAATCCGGATTTAATGTTTATCATACAAGTGTAGTGAAAGAAATTTGGAAAAAAAAAAAGTCTCTGTTTATATGAGATGTAGCAAAAAAATGATATTTTTCCTTAGAGGTTGTAAATACATAAAATATTTTTGGCAAGTATTTCACTTTTCATGCTGTCTTTTAACTGCCACTGCCAATTAAAACCGAGGTTTATGGGAAACTGGAACTTTTCTGGAATAGTCTTTTTAAGAACATATTAACTGCAGTTTAATCAACAAATATAACCCATTTTCAGATTTATTAGTTTTTAATCCAAAGTTTTTAATTAAGTACAAAAGTATTTAGGAAGTTGAGATTTTGAAGGGAGTCTTCTCAGCCATTCTTTGCAGAAGTCTATTATTATTCTTCCGAAATTAGTTTCAGCAAGAAACAAAACAGCTTGTGAGCTGCTGCAACCCTCTCTCCACCCCACACGCAACTAGGGGTAGATACACATATTTTGAAAGTTAAACATGGATATCAGTATCCCATTCTGAACATTAAGCATGTGTGGCCCTGGGTCAGGAATTTGTTGTTCAGTCTGGTCTCACCCCTGGAAAGCAAATTCGAAGGACTCCAGTGGTATCAGTATCTTATCAGCAATACCATTTTTTTCAGGAGAAGTAAATCTTAACTTTTGATGTTTTGAATCTAAGCAAAGTTAGCAATACAGCCATCGTTGAAACTATATTATAGATAGTTGTACTAAACAGAAAATGTATCACTCTTGTCAAAGAGTATCAAAGAGAAGGAAAGGTTATATTCATTAAAGCATATATTCCTTATTGATTTAGAAAATATTAGAAGAATGAGAGATGCCATAAGTAATAATGAAAAAGGAAACTTAGGGTTCAGTCAGCTCACATAAATATCTCATTAAATCAGCTCACACCAAGGCTTTCCTTCAAGCCAAGATTAGGATCTGATGTTATTATTTGAAAATTCCATTCAAGCTTTCTAGCTCAGCCAGCCTGTGCACTTACAAGTGTGAAACTAAAAGCAGATAATCCTAGTAGGGAAGTAAATTAAATTTCACAAATATAAACATTTAAATTGTAAATTTTATCCTTTAATTATTCTTCTGCCTAGTCTCAGAAATCAAATCAGTATTAGCAACAGTCCAATACACTTAATGCTATATTAAAAATACATGAGCTGTTTTGGGCATAACAAGATTATAAATTGTGCTTTGGTAATACTGTCTTTTCTGTCAGCACTAGAAATTCTTGCTCCTGTCACTGTGCTAATGGCTGGCTACTGTTACAGCCAGGCTACTTCTCTGGTGTAGAGAAGGGCAGTGTCACACCCAACACAGTGCCACACTGTGCATGACAAACACTGCTTTTCCCTCATACAGCGACGCATGACATATTGAGTTCTCCACACTCTCAACCTGCCCTGTCTTCTTAATGCTAAAAGCATAGGAGAATTCAATAGTTTGACAAAGCCTGAATTAGAGGAGGCAACAATATTCTTTCTGTAATTCATGAGGTAGGAAACTATGGAAAGCTTTCATTTACTGTCTCCCAAAATAAGATAGATCCCAAGCTTTCAGTTTGGATTTCTCTAAAATAAAAAACTAAAAGCATTTAATTTTTTTTTTCAAGCCAGTTGCACTAAATTTTTGTTTTAAACTAAATTGAAACAGAAGGGCTGCAGAGTGTTTCTGTTCTGGTTTAATGACATTGGTTTAAGATCACTGTATTTGACAGATCATGTTTTCTACTTTTGACTTTAAAACAAAGATGAAGAAAAAAGGTTTATTCTCACTAATTTTTACTTTGGTAATCTGGAAAAAGCATTCTTGTTAAGCTTCCTGCCACAGATGTAATACGAGAACTATATAGTGTCTTCTCACTACACCATTTCTGCCTTTGCAAAGTAAATTCCAGTATGTTTGTACATCTGAGGTTTTATTATCAATAATAGCTGCTATGTTATATTTTCCAAATTTGGAAAGAAAAACCCATTTGTAAAGTTTTGTCTTGTTTTCACTGTTAACAGTCACAAAACGTGTTAATTTGCTCCAAGCCTACAGTCAATGAATTGTCTATTGCATATCATCTCTGATACTGGTGACAGGGCATTTTAAACAAAACTGGAAGTATTTTGAATAGAAATGCAGATTCTAATGATTTTTCAGGAAACCTACAGCATCTGTTCTCTTCAGCAATATGTAAATGAGACCACTTTAGTGGTTTTCTAATCAGAATAGAATTCATTAATTTGGGGACAGTTCTTGTGTTAGCACTGTATAAGACAGTAGGTACACAGTGATGCTTAGTGAGGAGTGTTTCATCAACCATGTCAGGGCTGGTGCAAACCAACTCAGAGATTAATGCATAACAACAATAACTTTTTTTTTTTTTTTTTTTTGTGAGAGCCAGATCTCTGAGGAAAATCTAAGCTATTTCATAGCAGGCTCTGAGTTTGGGGTTCTTTTTGTTTTGTACTGTGCATGCATTTTTAACTATTTTGCTTAGTTCCATTAGCTTCCTAGTGTCCGGTTTAGACAATCTAAATACAACATTAAATACAACAGCTTTGTAAGTGACATTTACCCATTTATAATTTAAAAAAGGCAAAAATTAAGATTGCCCTTGTAGTTCTTGTTTCTTAGTTGTTTTGGCCCTTGGGTGGTGGATTTAACTGGCAAGTTTATATTGGCTCCCCCTTTTCCTGGCACATGCAGGATGCCCCCAGGGTGCTGTCAAGCTCAGGGCATTTCTGCCAGGAACTCCAAGGTCCCTTGGTCACATAGGACAGCGCTGATGGAGGGAACTTGGAGGATGACAAGTGTGCTCTTAATGTCAGAGGGGAATGTCTTGCTTCTACAGGTCTTCCAGCTCCCATTACCTGATACAGGATAGACTGATGCAGACAGTGGCAGTGTCAAAGAGTAAGCCCAGAAGATGAGCTTGTAGCCCAGGTTCTCTCCATCCTCATCCTTCTGCTGTGAAGTCAGGTGGATAATGACTGGGAGTACTAAAAGCATCTTCTCAGAGATGCTGCAATCCTTTGTGGACTTGACACTACACCAAAAGGCATACCAGGCAAAAAAAAAAAGTAGCAGTCTGTGTAAAGGTTGGTGTAAACAGAATTTAATGTTGTTACGGAATTAGGCATTTCTTCCTCATTTTCCATAGTGTGATTTCCTCTATTCCTATTCCTTGGTCTGACTCTCGCAGATTGTGTTTTCTGCCTCTGTTTTGTATCACTATCCCACTCTAGGCTGCTTCTCCATCCTGACACTCCTTGTTACTTTTTTTTTTTCTTCCTTCATGTTGCCCAAATGCCAAAAAAATAGTCTGCAGCCCTGGAGGAGGCAGTCCTTTTCTTCTTTCATGTATGGTAGAAGGAGGAGTTATAGGAAAGCCATGTATATTTCCTGCACCTCCAGAATGAAGGTACCAATTTGACCAGTTCAGAGGAAATGGATATCCAGTATAAAACAGTTGTTCTGAGATTCTTAGCTGACTACTTCTAACAAACGTCTACCAAGAACCCACAGGTGAAATGTTTCTAAGTCTCATAACTCAGCCATTATTTCAGCTCACTTCCGCAGGAGAGTTGAAAACGTGCTTGACATAATGCCAACTGATCCTGCCAAACTGCTCCAAAGCATGGGGCACGGATAGCTGAAATTTTCTAGCTATGTGGTTTTACTTAAGCATAAACAAAGTTTTTCCCCTGCTCTCATTCCTGGAAAAACAGTACTATTTAAACTGAAACTGCACAAAAAATATGCCTGAGATAAACACCTGGGATGGAAAATTTTGATCTAAAAAGTTAATGTTTGACATTATAAGCATAAAAACAGAAATAAGAGACAATTAAAGCTCAGAGAATGGAAACATTAAGCAAGTTAAGTATTTTTTAAAGCATACTTTCTAGTTCATTGACCTTTCCATCAAAATAACAATAGTGTGCATTTAAGTTACAAGGAATATAAAGTTCTGTTTTCTTACTCCTATATAAGAAAGGTACACAAACTATAAATTGCGCTGTAGGCTCTTTCAGCCCTCTTCAGCACTGATTAGAGCTAGCTGAGTAATTTTTGATGGAAAAAGAAATAATAATCAGAGAATGCCAGTTTGTCAAACTCAGATTTCTAAAGGGAAGACTTCTAGGGTGACTGCATTTTCAGTGAAATACAGCCAGAGAACTCTTGTGGAAACCTGTGTGCTCTCTGGTGGATGTTTGGGGTTCCTTGCCACACAGCCTGCCCAGGGTGAGAGGCTACAAGCTTGCAGAGCTTCTCAGGAGGTGTCTTACACCTTTCAAATTGATGTTCAATAGAAATCCTGTTATTAAACATTCATTTCTTCAAGGTGCTTTATGTTTTATTTCTTTGAAACGGTTAGAAATCATGTTCAGTATGTTGTGAAGGCATCCCATAAATAGGCAAGAATTCAAAGTATTTCAAAAGTTTAACTTGAGAAACTGGCAGATACTACACACAGTAGTATCAGTTACAGATACAAAATGAAAAATATCTGAAGAAAAACATGACAATCACATTCCAAAATAAAGAGGACCCCAAAATACCCCAGTAATAGTACCTGGGCAAAATTTTGGAGGCAAATAATATAAAAATCAAATTCTCTACCTATGTCCTATCTAGGCAACTACGCTAATTTTTTAAACAAGTTGAAAGTATGACAAGAAAGATGTATTATACATGGTTAAGAGACAATTAAATAACAGGGAAAGTTTAAAGATGTTGCTTTGGAAATACTAAAAATTCAGTCTGATCTTTCTGTGAAGGTAATATGCTGTATGTCATTTGGCCTGGACCCCTAAGCCTGATAGCAACTTCTTTCTCACACAGTTTTTACCGAAATCAGTCTTGGAAGTTCCATCAGCCACATCGTTTTCCCTAGTAAATATTGCAAGAAAAATAAGCAGCATGCCCTCAGAGATGTTTTTCTAACCTCAGTCTCTTTGTCCCTTCCCCAGTTTTTTATAAACACTAAGCAGCACACTTAAATTCAAGTAAGCTGCAGCTATAACCATGTCATTACAAATTGATATAAAGCTATGCAACAGAGCTAGTATTACATTTACTTTGAAATAAATTGCTTCTCCATTACAGATACAGTGTTATTGGATAAGACCATAATATGCAACTGTCCTTATTAACCCATGCTTCCCATCCAGTTTTGTCTTTTAGCCATTATTTATAAGTGTTCTTAAACCCATCTGATAATCATTTTACTAAATCATTGCAATTCCCAGTCCATACTCTGTCCTATCTGTTGATTTAGTTCACAAGATTTAGCTGAACACAGTTCTTGCTAATAACCTGTGAAAAAGGAACCATAAAAGCCACTACACAGGTCCAGATCCAAAATCTGTTTAGCTCTATGTCCTTTTTTCCAAAAGCAACCAACAGTGCATGCCTACAGATGAGTGTAAAAGCAGAAAAAGTGATACAGGGATACCTCCCTGGTAGACTGCTCCATCCTCCAGTGAAGTGTAACATGATGAGTTGCTAGCTAATCAGGCTAACAAGTAGCTTTATTGTTCTAAAATAAAAGCCCTTTTGTGGTTAAATCTGTAGGAAACTGAGCCTAGATATTCTTTTCTTGTTGGCTTAAATAACCATAACAAAATCTTGCAAATAACTTAAATCAGGTTAAGTTCCTCTCTCCCCTCTCCTTCATGACCTCCAGCCCTTTGTTTCTTCACCTTCATGCCATCTGCTGCATACCGACTGTACAAATAAAATCACTGAAAGAAATCTGAATTAAGGAGGCACTTTTTAAGTAACTTTCAAGCAGGCTTCCCGCCCCCACCCCAGTGGTGGGTGTACAGTGCAGTCACTGACACTCTTACAGCAGTACAGCTCTGCTGCTGAGCCATGGTATAGGGACAGACACAACTGGAAGGCTGAGGAACAGGGACATAATCTGATATGGCTGAGACAAATGTGGTTTATAACTCCACTTTAAAGAAAATAATCTTTGGTATGAAGGGGTATTTAACATAATGAGAGTCCAACTTTCAAACATTACACAGTATACTAAAGGATATGATTACAATTTTCTATTGCAAGTAGTTAAGTGATACTAATTTCTTCAACAATTATCTACCACTCCACAACAAATTTTTTCAATGGGAAAGCTCAGTCCTTGGCATTGTAAATCTGAATCACACGTAAGAAGGAAAATAAATAGGAAAACAGGATGGGTTAACTTAATCCAGTTGTTCAGCTTGCTCTCAGTTTGTCAGCTACGAGTTAAATAGATGAAGTAAACAGCACATTAACTTTACAAAAATATTAAGAATTTACAAATAGCTGGCATGTATTTGCCACATCCTCCAGTTTGATAATCACTATGTTTGAATAGTGTTACTGATGTGGTTCTCAAGCTTGCTTGGAAGAACATTTCACAAATATTTTTAGAGGGCACATTGCATTCAGTGCAGTATTTCTGCCTTGTCAGAAAAGGCAGTTAGATTGATCTAACATGACAAATCATCTTTGCTGCTATGTTGCTTTGCTATTTATTTTTCAAGTCCTAGTTAGTTACAGGGATTTTCTACCACTTCACATTAAGGTGCTGCCTTAGCTTTCCCTGTCTGCGAAGACATACGGTATGTCTGAAAGACTAGGAAAAAGAAAATATTACTCATCATCCATTTCTCAGTAATAACCAATAACGGCTCCATGGTTGCTTCAGCATCTTCTCCAAGCACTTTATGGTAAATTTCTTATTGGGCTGATTTGAAACGTCTAGCTTCTTTCAACATGCTACTCACGACAAAGATCTCCTGATCATCTAATTTTCAGAAACACTACCCTCTAGTATTTATTATCAACATGTATGAGGAGTACAAATAAAACCAGTAAAACACTCACTCATCAGTAGGTTTGCAATTAAAAAAATAAAACACAGTTTAAGGTCTGAAGTGTTTCCTAGTCAACATCACTCAGTTTATATAAAAACTCTTTGGTGGGAAGGAGTAGAAAGAGAGTAGGGAAGAGGAAAATAAAACCTGAAAGCGTAGAAGCCCTTCACTGTGAATTTGGGTAGCTTCTTCCCTCATCTAACACAAAAATAATACATTGAGGAAAAGACTATTAAAAGCCAATGAAAGAAATAAGCAATTATGATTATAGTGGTCAGTATGCACAGGACAGGATTATTTTATTTTTGTTAACTTAAAATTTAGAGAAGTTCAATGGATTGAGACGTATTCAGCACAGAACATCATGACTGGCTGCAAACAAGCCTACTCCACAAATAGCCAGATCTATTCAAGTCCCTTGTAGAGGCCCTTCAGATTCTACCATTAATTTTCTTACATGGTGAAAATATAATGATTCTTATGTACCCAGAAGTGGTTGAAATATCATGACACAATACATTTCATATTTTACAGAAGTAACTACAATGTTTCACTTTGCAAAAGGAAGCAGTAGCAAATGTCGTGCTATTATCCTGATCCAGACAAAAATAAATTACTTTGTCCACGTATCTTCCCTTCTGGTCAAAAAGTTCAAGACAAAAAAGGAGAAACACAAGACAGGAAATAAAGTACAGCTTAACATAGGAGGGAAAAAAGTACAAATTCCTTTGATTCATTAGTGTAACGTTATACCCAGGCTCTCCCATCCCTTAAGTTACAAAAGCAGTGGATAATTTTCTGTACAGCCCCAGTCTGCTTTATTTCACGATGTGGAGGGCAGGCAGTATTTTGAAATACAAGACAACTGGAAAGAGTATTCGAAGGTTTAAGATGGAAACGACCACAGCAAATCCCTACAGTGAAGGGATGTAAACAGCATTAGGAAAAGAAGAAAGTATATTACCATATTCCCTCAATAAGCCATTGACTAAAGACGACATAATCCCAACAGTGGTCTCATCCCTTACTTACTTCCTCATTCTTCCCAAAACATCAAAAAAACAGCAATTTGTTCTTGCTCTCTTACATTCCTGAGGCTGCCATTTGGCAAAAATGCAGAGCCCGCCTCTGCTGCACAATACCTTTGTTGTTCCTGTATCATACTAGGAAACTCTTCCACTTGGGTATTTTTATTTATGTATAAGTAACAAAATATATTAAGTTTGAATAATAATCTTTATTTCTTTATTAGTTTATTTGTAAAAGGTACATTGTAATCCTGAGCTACTGCTTTTATACATTTAGCATCATACAAAGACGGATCATTTACAGTTTGATCATTTACATTTATTGTGCTCCAAAATCCTTATCTGAATATCATTTTGTCCTAGCAGGAACATAGATAATTTAAATTACATGTATCCCTGAAACATCCACATTAATTTACCCATCTGACCCCATTATCTAAATTACTACAGTCATCTAAATCACTCAGGACATTCCTTCCGAATTTAGCAAAAACTTGTTTAAAACTATAAAGATGGGCAGTGCAAGAACTGGTCCCTCAATCCTTTGTGAATACATCATTAGAAAAAACTTTCTGTTTCCGTATTCTCTTAGCAAGTCAGTGCTAAATTGACTAGATGTACTTTGATGGAATGGTCCAAGTAACAGTTTACTCATTTTCTTATTACAGCAGTTAATGTGAATTTACAGTGTCTCCCTTTGCAGTGACCACTGCATAACTCTCCCAAACAGGGAAAACCTGACACGATCAGAGGAAAGTAAGAGGCAACCCATCACCATCTTATTGTCACCTACGTGACACTGAAGTATTACGAAACGAGTCATATGAAATGCTTCCCTTAGACCCTGTAAAGGAACTTGTACAAATAAGTGGAGTTAAGTTCCAAAATCCGAGCATGGCTTTTAGGATTTGCCAGTTAAAAAAAACCAAAACCAAACACCTAAGTCCCAGGATCCTTGGGAAGAAATCATTTATCCTAACTGAAATCCAATCCTGGATAAATGGAAATTTTACTGGACTACCAAAATAGCATCTCTCTACCTGAAAAATCTCAAAGCATACAGTGTTTACAAATGTCTCTCTAGCAACAGTGTCAGTCTCTTGAAGTACACTCATAACTTTCATTTCCTGAATAAGGTCACTATGATCTTAGGCAAAAGATACAGTTAGCAGTTCAAGCAAAATGCTTATTGCTTAGGTTTTAAAGCAAGCCACTTTAATATAATTTTAGTTAAAATGTTAAGTACAAATGTGAAGCTACTGTAGAAACACTTATAAACACTCTTGCTTTTGAATTCTTACTCATCATCTAGAAAAATGGCAGACGGATTTTAACATAACAAAGGAAATGTAAAACTTAATACTGTCTGTTGAAATAAATTTCAACACCTATAAAGACAGAGTTATGAACATGTAAACACAGCTTTAGTATTCAGAGCTAGGGAATCTAGCAGCAAAACAAACTATTTGCATATTATGTAGTGCAATGAACATTTGTTCTTAGAGACCCCCAGTCTTAAAACTACTTTAAACAGAATGGAATCCTTACAGGAAAGGTTTTAAAAGTGTCCAAGATGTAATATCCAGAATTACTAGATGTTCATCTGCTATAATCTAACAATTTCTCTACGCAAAACTGTGCTCTGGATAACTGACTTTAATGGCTCCCCAGTAGCAGGCTCGAATGAGGCAGATTAAACCTAAAAGATAAGCAATAGCCCAAGAAACATATGTTGCGTGAAACCGCCTGGCGAAATCTTGTGTACCAACCTAAAAAGAGAAAACGAAAGTGTCAAACATACAGCACTATCTGCTCTTCAGGGAAGAGCAAATTATATTAAGAAGCGGCATTTTGGCACCTTTTTTTACTCTGTTAAGGAAAAAATCAGATATTTTATTAGCTTAGTTTTACACAATCATAGGGTAATTGAGCTTGGAAGGGACATCGGGACATTTCTAGTCCCAACTTCCCAGTCAAAGCAGGGTCAACTCTAAGGTCAGACCAAGCTGTTCAGGGTTTTAACCCAGCTGGGTCCCAAAAAACTCCAAGGATGGAAGCTACACCAGCCTCTGGACACACCTCATGGAGAAACATTTTGATCATTTTCAAACTCAGTAAGGTTGTTAAAAAAGTAATATAAAAAGAAATCTGTCTCGCTGTTTTTATTTCTGGCTGTCACTGTTTTTATTAGGAAAACTGGAAAATCCTTCATAATTCATTTAAGCTTTATTTAATAATAAAAAATTATTCAAGTTATAACGCAAGTTATAGGTATAATGAGACTCACACATATGAATTCAACTGCAGGTTATTTCCTCATACGTACTTCACTGGGACTGCCGGGTAGAAAGTTGACTCTAATAACCAGTTCCAGATACTTCAGAGCCAAGCAAGCCAGACAGTTTTCCAAGTAATAGAGCAACAACAACATGAGCCTTCAGATTGTATAATAGCTTATTATCTGGTTTTACTCTGTATAGCTTGTACAAATTATAAAGGCATATATATGTTTCTAACTTTTGGAATCCTATTCCCCTCCACTGCAGTGCAACTTACATTCCTGGCTATACAGCAATATGTATTTCTGGAAACCTGGACATTTTGAGAGCCCTAGCAAGAACAAGATGTTCCAGTATTTCTACAGTGAAGTAAAACCATTTTTCATAAAACTGAAGTTTTTAGAGAGATGAAGAGTCAAATTTAACATCAGGAAGAGGAGACTTTCAAAGTGCCAGAACACTTTTTTAAGGAACATTTCAGTTTTCTGGCTAACTCAGATGATTAAGTCCCTGGTTTTAATAGAGGTGACAAAAACTACACAAACTTGGGAGGTTTTACTCAAATGCTGGGAAAGAAGAGCTGGTCAACCAAGGGAGCTCCTTTGTACACACACACACACCCCCACGCACACAGTTGCAAGTACATCATAGTACATCACTCACAGTTAATCCAACTCCAATGAAGATGCATATCATTCCAATTGTAATATAAGCGCAGCAGCGTCTCCGTGGCAGTGCACTTCCAACAGAAGAACTGTTAGAAAATAAATGGTATTTAAAATTTAAAAAACAACCCCAACCAACAATAAACAAACTACATAAATAGTAACTGTTCAGTCTAAGCGGGGGGAAGGGAAGAGAATGGCAATACACATACACCACCTTAAGTTTATAAAGTTGTAGGCAAAGTCTAGAATTATACCAAACAGTAAAAGACAGAGTCCACATCGTGGAACTATTGGTGAAGATTATCTAGTATCTAAAAATCTAGGTGCTTACAATAAAGAGAGTGGTGCCACACCTACAGCTTGAGTGTGTCTACCTCCCATATCCACAGTGCACCCAGATAACTATCTTGAATAGCCTTTGGATTACAAAACCCAAGTTTTCTTTGCAGCTTCTATGTAGGTTGTAAGATGCCCTTTAGACTTTCAATACATCAGTACATGGCTTTAATACATTCACTGCATCTAAGTAACTAGAAATCACTTCTACCACCCCTAAATGTCATTAACAGTAATGACCTGCACTATTTCCTGGAATAGTTCACTCAATACTGTTGAGTGGCTAAACTCTACCCCATTTCTTGAAGATAAACACCCCAAACTGTTCTAGTGACAAACATGAAAACTTTTTCATGTTCAGCATTTCCAAAGACTGAAATTCTTTAGACGCGTTTAAGTCAGTATTAGTAACTTCAAAAACATGACAAGTTCTTTTTACTTTCCAATTTTCTTTTAGAGTTCTACCACAAGTTACACGAGCTGCACAAATCACTGCTGACAACCACGGTAAATAAATACCCTGGAAGTTCTGTCACTCATCATCTAGACTATGAACTCCAAGACAGATAGCTTTGTCTCTACCTGCTATGTTAAGCTATTACAGTGCTTCAGTCAAACAGAATATAAAATGCAAATAAAACATTACATTCTTTACTGCAGGTTAGAAAAATTATTCCAGAAGCTCAGCGTTGTTTAGCAAATACATCTTGAGTCACACATTTGTAATCACATACTGCTATACTAATGAGGAAAATAGAAACATGATTTAATTCCATTGAAACACAGTGAACACATAGGTCCATTGAAAGGACTAGAGGCAGAAGTGCTTTCAAAAAATATGTACCATCTAAGAGGTAGTTTTGAAGCATCCTGAAGCACGCTGTCATTAGTTAAGTACTTCAGCCCATTCTGGGAGATCAACATGCCTTTGGAAATACTGGGATGCTTGTACTCTTGTGTTCAAAGATGCAAGGGAAAGTAATTTTCATCTCATGATAGTTCAGCATATTCAAGATAAATGTATAACAGAAGAAAACACTGCTGCACTATTGAAGTAGTACATCTGTCATATGACTGACCAAATTTCTCACTCCCGTTAATTAACCACATAGTAAGGCCTCATGCTTAGCATGTGACTAGAATTTTTTAAGCATTCATCTTAGAAAGCCTTCAAATAGATTGGTTTAAGCAGCTTTACTCCAATATTATTTCTTTACAAGGAATTTCTAAAATGCTCCAAGGAAAGGAAAAAAAAAAACCCACAACAAAAACCCCAAAAACCAAACCACAGTCCTCAAGCTAACATGCTGAGCTTCATCTTGCAAGGCAAGGGTTGAATACAGTTGACCACTCACAAGCCATCTGTTATACATTTTCAGAAGAAAAGGGAAAGTCCCAAACCTGTTCTGCTCATTAATTTCCCAGGGGAAATTACTTCTTACTGAAAGCCTCACCATACACATTTGGGATGGGATTTGGGGGGTGGTGGTGGTGGTGCGATTAGGGTGGAAGAATTCCCAATTGGGGAAATACTGGTATCTTAACCACACTCTCACACACCCCCACGCTCTCCCCAAAAGCCAGCCTAAATACTTCTACAGCCATTCTAGAAGAGGGGTATGTTGTCTGATTCCAAGTTACACGAGGGAAAAAAACCAAACAAAACAGGAGTTTTATAAAAGGGAACAGGGAGAAGACTTCTCCAAAAAGCTGAACTGATGAGCATTGAGCTTGCCAAACTGACCTTAGGTTCCCTCCTTTGCAGGATTTCCTGGCTACGTACTCAGAAAGTTAATTCTATTACAGAGCTGGATACCTTAAGATAAGCTGGTAGAAATGTCATGTTCAATACACCTAAAACATGCATGATATTTACTGCACTGTGTATTCCACACTGAGACAAAGTTCATTTTGGGAAAGAGACCTTCCCTTTCAGAGCTGTCTGACTTACAATCTTGGTGTTGCAATCATAATATTGCAGGTGCGGTATGTATTTCCCATCCATATTTCTCTCAAGCTCTGTTCTCTCCTATCCAGTAAGAAATGCTGGGGTAGAAACCATCACCTCAAATACCACAAAAAGGAAATGTAAAGAATGTCTTAATTTAACTGTCTTTCTCTTTCCACAAAAAGCAAAGATGAAATAAATATATTAAGTTTCTATGGTCATATAACAGACCTGGGAATATTTAGCAATCCCAATAAATCATAATTTTTCATCTCCCAACAGTGATATTAGCCACTAGGCCACTCTAAATAGTGAGGTTTCCCTCTACCACCCCCAAATTACACATAAAAACCCCCAAACTAACTCTGAATAAAGAAAGCTGAAACCCTACCCAAACCCTACCAACTGTGGCAACTTTAACAGGCACATTCAGAAATATTAAAACTGGGGTTAAACGAACATTTTTAAGTCACAGAAGCAGCTGTTTCCATTGTGGGACTAATGAGGGTGAACTCACTACAGAGCTATGCAGAAGGCAGCAGTTCTTTCTGAGCTGCTGCTAAGGAAGCAAAGGCACCTGCCAGACCTTTGGGCAGCGGCAGCAGATATAAAAGACACCAAAGCCAATTTAGCATCAGGCAGTAATTAGAAGAGGGGAAAACTGCCACAAGTGAAGGAGACTATTAAAGGAGTAGCACAGGAAAGAATGCAGGGTCCGCTTGTGCTCCAAATAACAGGAATTATTGCCAGGATTTCAGACATGCTTTTAGAAAGGTTTTTAAGAGAAAGATCAAAATGCCAGTATTTTGAAGGTGAATAGCACTGCTGAAACTAGCCTCCTCAGTAGTGACAGGGTTCCAACATCTCTCTCTTTCCTAAAGGTCCTGCAGACTTTATGGGGCAAAAGTGTTATAAATTCATTAGGGTCCATCATTTTGTCAGGACTTAGAAAGAAAAATAAGTAGGTTCTAAAGAGGCGGGTGGGGGTGGGGAAGAGATTTGGCATTCTGAAATAAAAACTTGTACTATTCAATTCTCCTTCTAGTAACTGAATTCATGATCCTGACATTTCTAGATTACTTAATATACAGCTTGGGAAAGAGAGCAGCAGGCAAAAAACCAGTTCCTGCTTCTTCTCCATCATTTAATGAGAAAAATACCAGAAGCCTTCCTTAAACCTCTCACCCTTCTGGGAAACAGGCTGATACACATCTAGTCTTTTGTATTTTGAAACACAAAAGAACACTAAAACAGTAAGAAGAAACAGTGTCTCCCACATTCCCAGGCATCATCCTCTACACTATAAAACTATATTGTAACAATTTCCTTATTACCTACATTTCTTGTCCCAATGCAGTAGATAATGTGCAACTAAGGGCCCATGTCAGGCAGACCACTATGCATCAGTAGGGCTTCTGCAAATACCTTACCTACACTGGCATGACCAGGTTTGTAGTCCATTTCTAAAGAGATTTGGTCATTTACCAAATAAGTGATTTTATTCTCCACATCACAACTTATGTCCTATATTTCCCAAGTTATTTTGCAAAAAAAGTTACTCGGGAGGGGGCGGGGACACGATGACACAGTCAACAAAAAGTTATATCACAAAACAATAAATTTGTGACCACAATGGTAGCAGGTAGATAGGATTAAAAAACAAACAAGAAACAACAAATGTTTGAAACAAAATCATGAAAATTATTTGAGAATCTAGAAGTCTCAGCAGATGTCATCTTGAAAAACCTACTGTTGCAGTGATTCAAGGTGCCTTTTGCCTCAGTCTCCACTATCCTTTTTTCAGTGACAATCATCCACTGAGTCAACAGAAGGAATGAATAGTTTGCATCTAACTAGTCAGCTATTAATGAAAGTAGTTTTGCATTAATAAGCTGAAATAAAGAACCCTACATTCCCTTCTGACTACTCAGCTACAGGTACGACGACCTCTGACAAAGGGCTGATAGAAAGCAGCAGGTTACTGCAGTTATTGATTCCACCATCATGACTCAAAGCTCTGCCTCACCTATGCTGTGCTCTAAATCCATACATTAGGAACGTTTATGCTGCTGGAAGTGCAGAACTCCTGACCATCACATCTCAAATCTGGTGTGCTGGTTTTGGCTGGGAAACAGCTAATTTTCTTCACAGTAGCTATAATGGGGCTGTTTTGGGTTTGTGCTGAAAACAGTGTTGATAACACAGGGGTGTTTTCGTTACTGCTGAGCAGTGCTTGCACAGAGCCAAGGCCTTTTCTGCTCCTCACCCCACCCCACCAGCGAGGAGGCTGGGGCAGCACAAGGAGCTGGGGGGGACACAGCCGGGACAGCTGACCCCGACTGACCACAGGGACATTCCAGACCATATGGCATCATGCCCAGCATATACAGCTGGGGGAAGAAGAAGGAAGGGGGGACGTTGGGAATGATGGCGTTTGTCTTCCCAAGTAACCGTTACGGGTGACGGAGCCCTGCTTTCCTGGAGATGGCTGAACACCTGCCTGCCCATGGGAAGCGGTGAATGAATTCCTTGTTTTGCTTTGCTTGCGTGTATGGCTTTTGCTTTACCTATTACACTGTCTTTATGTCAACACACGAGTTTTTTTTTCACTTTTACCTTCCGATTCTCTCCTCCATCCCACTGTGGGGGAGTGAGCAAGCGGCTGTGTGGGGCTTAGTTGCTGGCTGGCGTTAAACCATGACACGCAGGAAGACACCAGGCAATTCATTCAAAGCTAAATTACAACATTCCATAGTTTGCATCCTCAGCCCAAGGACAGAAATGCCTATTTGTTAAAATTTGTTTTGTATTCTGCAATTCAGTTGCCATGCAAGCTGTAATTTTCTCAAATTGCACTGCAGAGATGCTCTGGTTTTATTACATACAGATAACATGCTTTGCACTTTATAGAAAAAAATACTAAGAAATCCTTGGACTCCAGCTGGATTTTAAAATACAAGCAACATAAATCAACAGAAGACAAACCAAAAGATCACATTGTATGACTTTTAGTCTGTTGCTTGGAGTGGGGTTTTTTTTGTTATTGTTGGGGTTGGGGTTTTTGTTTAACCTTAAAAAAAAACCCAACAAAAAACCAAACGGCAGATAATTTTGTACCTGAGGATAGTCAAGAAAAAAAGCTGAGGTCAGCTATCAAGTGTTACATAGAATCATAGAATGGTTTAGGTTGGAAGGGACCTTAAAGATCATCTAGTTCCACCCCCCCTGCCATGGGCAGGGACACCTTCCACTAGACCAGGTTGCTCAAAGCCCCATCCAACCTGGCCTTGAACACTTCCAGGGATGGGCCGGCCATAACCTCTCTGGGCAACCTGTTCCAGTGCCTCACCACCCTCACAGTGAAGAACTGCTTCCTTACACCTAATCTAAATCTACCTTCTTTCAGTTTAAAACCATTACCCCTTGTCCTACCAATACACTGCTTGTTAAAGAGTCCCTCCCCATCTTTCCTGTAGGCCCCCTTAAGTATTGAAAGGCTGCTATAAGGTGCCCCCAGAGCCATCTCTTCTCCAGGCTAAATAACCCCAACTCTCTCAGTCTATTCTCCTAGGAGAGCTGCTCCAGCCCTCTGATCATCTTCATGGCCCTCCTCTGGACCTGCTCATGCAGGTCCATGTCCTTCCTATGTTGGGGCTCCAGAGCTGAACGCAGTACTCCAGCTGGGGTCTCATGAAAGTAGAGGGACAGAATCACCTCCCTCGACCTGCTGGCCGCAATTCTTTTCATGCGGCCCAGGATACGGTTGGCTTCCTGGGCTGCATGCACACATTGCTGGGTCATGTTCAGTTCTTCAGACATGATAAAATATAAAGCATAATGGTAATTAGTTTAAAAACAAACAAACCAAACCACAAAACCACCAGCTCCTCCCCCCAGGATTGAAAAGGCTGAATGCAATTAGAGTCAGTAAAAACACCCCTGCAAAGCAACATCTCATCAAGACCGTGAGTTTATTTGACCTAAGCAAACTAGAACATATCCACTGCTCCACACCCCATCAGTTACACTCCTGAGGTTAAACACACCACAAGACTGACTTCTCTAACAAATACTCCAGTAAAAGATTTCAATCGCTGTTGAAGGCCAGGCCATGCCAACACCTACAGCACATTTATCCTAAGCCTTCTGCTTCCTAAGGGACCTGATCGTTTTCCTACAACATGCAACACAGCTGTGGCTCTCCATTCCCAGTGGAAAACACATTTGCTCCTTTAACTGGAAGTCGTACCTGCCTATCAAAGAAAGACAAATATTTAAATAAATCAGCAGGACAAGAAAGTCTCTTAAGTAATATTTTTAAGTCTTATTTCACACCCTGTGGTTGAGATTCCAAACAAATTTAAAGTATGTTAGTAGTGTAGCTTTTAACAATTCAAACTAAGTTTTCTGGACCTCAGATAAGAAAGGCCAAACAAATACTTAACTAAAAGCCCCAAACAAAAACCAAAACATAAAAAACCTTTACAGCTCTTGTATTCTAATTTTTCTCCCTCTTACTGAAGTAATAACAAATGAATAGACAAGTTATTCCACAGTAATTCATAAACATTAAACAAGCTATGCATTAAAAAGCTTAACAGAAGTTAGTTGTTGAGTTTTATGAAATCAGTAAAACCTCTTTCAAATTAAGACAAGATTATTTCCTTTCCTCCTTTTACAATAACATCTGATTAACTGCATGAAGTGGTAAAATTTCAAGGATGTAAGTTGTTAATTTTAGCAACACATTCCTGTCTGTTGTTAGCAGCTTATTTTTTTGCCTCTAGCAATTCAATCAGAGCATTTTAACAAAATGCAGGTTGGAAGGTTGGATTTGTCAAGATTACTGATTTGTGCATAAAGAGTGGAGAATTCATGTGCACATAACATGCTCTTTAGCCTTGAAATTCAGATGAGCAAGGCGAAATAATCAGCACAACAGACAGATTTTATTCAAAAGACTTTTACAGAAGAAACACTGGCAACTTATTTAACAGTTAATTTATGTAACCTTGCTTTCAGAGAACTTACATTTTTTTGCAGTGTGGGCATTTTGCTAGTGTGTTAAACCTCAGTTCCATCCACTGTAAAAAGAAAAAATAAAAAGGTTGAAAAACTGGCTTGAGAAAATGTTTGTTGTACTTCATGCCAAATGTCACTGTGAAAACATTTTGCTTCTCAGGCTTTCTTTGACTTGTTTCTTGCTTTCTTCCATAAACGTGATGCCCTTTTGTCAGTGACAACATAGAACTGGGATTTCCATGTGAACATTTCCCATGACTTGCCTCAGTATTACAAGATTCACTTGACGTAACGTGGTTTCATCCACAGGCACAGTATAAGCAACATGGTAATATTAATACAGTTTTTTCTCTTACTTCCATGACTATGAATACACCCTGAATCAAAACAAATGTGTTTTCTTTGGCACAATTACAGATAGATGCATTTTCCCATCTTACCCCAACACTCGCATCATTTGTGAAAACTAAGTGTGCACAGAAAGATTAGCTAAAGAATATTTTAGAAAGTAGATGTCTTTATAAGTTTTATATCAATAGAGAACGCTATTGGCTACTTACATGATATTTTTAAAAGGTGATATATAAAACCATACATGGTATGGTCATAACCTTCCATGCACAGACTAAAACCTATGTGGGAAACAGCCTTAGTGAAGGTAATGCGTAGAACTACCTCAACGAGAGGATACATGGTCATATACTCATTTAAAACCAGCAGGTTTTGTTAAATTTAATCCTGTGATAATAGAAGTATTAAACAAGCATTTTAAACATGTTTGCCTTGAACAAGGGGTAAGATTATTGTTCTTCACTCTGTAAGCAGTTATATTGTAAGGCAGCAGAAGAGAGCTGTAATTTCTCAACTGGAGGTAGTTAGCACAGTTTCCTGGTGAAATATAATTCTCCTCTCCCCTCTGCTCCTAATTTATGCAAAAGTCACACTGCAAGTTACTAGCAGGGGAAGAAGCCTGTACAGCACAGACCACCAATGCCTCCATTCGGATCCTCCTTATCTCTGTGAGAAATCAGAAGTCTGTCTACTGAAGTGAATAGTGTTGTTATAACTGCTACAAACACAAACCAAAATCAGAGCCCATCCTTGTATGGAAAACAGGACCCAGCTACAGCACAGCACCATTTAAACACTGAGAATGAATTTATGATTTTATGTGCAAAGAAAGAGGATGTGGCTTGTAATGCCTTCCCAGTATAAGCAGGTTTTCCTGTGAGCAAGGTTCTGATCTGTAGCATTTAGAGTGCTTTTTCCTGCCTCTTGAAGGTCTCCCTCAGTTTCATTTACCTCTAATGGGGCCAATTCTCCATCATTTTTTTCCTGGTTCTGAAGTATCCAACTACAATATCAGTTACATAGTTGTTCTTTAAAATTTATATGTTTACAAAGACTTGGCCAAAGTGATTTAGCACAGTTGTATTTTATCCCTTAATAAAAGGAAAGCTTCTGTAATACTCCCCACCTGAGCAATGCATTTTAGGAGCATTAATTCTACTTCCACATTCCTGCCAGAGGAGCAAGTTAGCTATTTGCCTGCACCCCTGTCAAAAATATTCAGTTTCACTTAGTTCTACACAGCAAAATTGGGATAAGGTGCGGTTGTCAGTACCAAGGATGGAGACAGGCCTCTTCAGAGCTGTTGTTTCAGCTTTTTAAATGGCAATTCCAGAAACAGAAGCAAATCTAAATCCAGGGCTTATAATTTTTTGTATTTGTAATTCAACTTCACTCCTGTACACTAGTTTTATTCCAGGCTAGGCAACTCTGTATCCAAAGTTACTCATTAATGATCTTTCTAGAGTTTTATTTATTTTAAGATTTCTGATTATTAGCCTTAATTATTAATGGATACAAACTGAAATGTGCTTGGGCTCTAAATATTGACAGAAAAAACAGAGGCATTGATAACCTGTTTTCATTGAGAGTTACATGGAAGTAAGAGAAGCACTAACTGTTATGATGCCTTCTGCACATACCGGAAATATTTGCAGAAAAAAAAAAAGCAAAAATGCCACAAGACATTCAAACTACAAGAATTCAGATCACATTAGCACAGTAGGGAAAGGTTATTTTCATGCACATACTAATTCTTGGAGGTTTGGTGGGTTTAACAAGTAGTTTAAATCATGTTTAAAGCTGGTATTTTTACCCATATTCCAGAGAGCTTTAAAGTACCTAATCTTGAGTCATGTTGTCAAGAAAACTTGAGGCTACAGTTACATGAAACTTAGCTCCCTGCTGACAATACAAACTGTATTTTTCCCATTGAAACAATACAATACAATAAACAATAGCCCAAATCCCTGGTTAGATGTACTGAAACACAGATGAGGATTTCAGAGCACTCTTAAATATTTCAACAGTGGACAAAACCAGACATCCATCAAGGGATTTACCAGAAGAATATGTCAAACTTTTTTCCTTCTGAGCCTAAAATAGTTCTCAATGTGTTCAATACAAGACAGAGGGGAAAAAAAAAAAAAGACATATATACATACGTACACACACATCCCTACATACAGGTGCTCTGCCAAAAAAAGCTTGCCCTCTGCTCCCCCCAGGTCCTTTGGGAAAGCAAAATACTTCTGTGGATTAAAGCATTTCTTAGTTTTCTAAAGAATTTAAAGGGTTTTCTGTTGAATTATGTTAGAAGAAATACCTCTCATATTTGATTACTTTTAAAAAAACAAAATTGAGAGAGCACAACTGACAAACCACAGTGCTTAGCCCACAGCCTGTGGCTTCCATAGCTTGCTCCTGGCTTCTTGTCCTTGAGGTCTCTCTGAAAGCAGGATGGTAGCAGGAGGATGGCAGAGGGGGGGACAACACAGGAACAGCCCTCCCTTGCCCACCACCATTTCCAAAGGCAACTCAGCCTCCGACAGCCACAAATCATCACAGGCAGAGGCCCCTGGGAGAGGGGTTGTGGGGAATGACTTACTGCTGACAGAAACAGTTAACAGCCACAGCCCAAGTCCAGAAGCTCTTAAAAAGCCCAAACTGGATCAGACTGCGATTTAGCAAGACAGTTAAACCTTCATCCTGCCCTCCTTTTCTATTCTACCCCTTTTTCCGCTTGTCTGAACTCCAAATCTGCTAGAAACAGTGGAAACCTTAACACAGAAGAGACCCCTATCAGGTTACCCAAGATAAAAAATAATCTGATGAACAAAATGTGAGTAACTAGTGATAGTTCAGCTACAGTATCACTTCAGTACTAAGTCATTCTCCCAGCTGAGAGAGAAAAACTTCAAGGCACTCCATAGCATGGAGCATGCTTCTAATAATTTATGAACACACCCCCCACGTGCAGAGGCAGGGAAAGCACAGCCCATACTTATGCTTTCATGTGTGTGGGGGGGGAGCAAAAAAAAAATAATTCTTGGAAAGGTGGTGAACAAGTTGACACTTAAAACAGCACAGAACAAGCAACTGACAATTTAACTTTTCCACCCCAGGGATTCTAGCTTTGCTTGTCTATTTTTTTTATTATTCTTTTTTTAACTGCCATGTAAAGTAAAGGAGATACCTTACCAAGTTGCTGAGAGATGCATCTAGCATTGCTTATTTCCTTTACAATGTGGAGATCTCAAAGGGCAGAAATACCCTGAGTTTCCAGGCTGGCTAAAGCACTTCTATTTTTTTGCTTCTCTGCTCACTCTCAAACCCCCCAAATTTTCTGATTTTTCTTAACTAAAAAAATTTATTTGCAGAATCTCAAACTTAGTAGCAGAAAAAGGCAGAAGCAAAAGAGTGTTGGGAAAGCTGTGTAAAGTGAGAAAAAAGGGTTTGTTTCTTGATAACTCATCATAAAAGAATACAATCTTCAAATTTCTAATGGTTTTAAGGGTTTCTTTTCAGTGTACTGTGAAGTGGTAAATTGGTCTTACTGGCAGATAGGACTATGGGAATTAAAAACAATGCAGTTCCCTAAAGCAACCATCAGATCTGAAGTCACATGCACAATTCTAAATTAGAAAACTTAGTCTTTTAAGGCAGTAGTAGTTATGGGCAAAACCAGCCTTTATGGGTATAGCTTTTTTTTTAACTTATGTTCACCTGAAGAAGTTCATAGTGTGAACTACAGAACTCATTCGGGCTGCATTTACAGAAATTAAATAGGAGATAAATAAAACTCCCACGCTTACGAAAGCCCCCAAAGATAGGCCAATAACTTAGCAATGAAAATTTTACTGCATAACACTGACTCTCCCTAATTAAAAATAAAATAAAATCACATAGTAGAGATGGCCTGTTGAGACCACATTAAAACTTAGTACCATAACTCTTCTACAGCGCTGCTTTTGCCTGTGCAGTTTCAAAGCTGTGCTAGAAAACATAATTGCATTACAAAATCAAATTACGACTCTCTATCAAACTTCAGTGTTCATGCATGTACTTAATAGTTTGCAACATGCTACTATATTTTTAAAAAAAGCTAAAAGAAAAGGCAACCTTTAATAAAAGATTCCTGGTTTAGAATATGTACTTGAGACAGCCTTCTTCTGTAGATCCAGCAGTTTTCTGTTAGTAACATTATTCTATATTGCATACAATGTTCTTACTAGCTAAGGTCACATGTAGACTTGCATTTAAAAAAAAGCAAACAGAAAACCCACTCCAGCTATCTCCAGTTACAGACTACTGTTCTTCAGCAAAGATTATAATAGGAATATATGGGATTTTTTTAAATATATAGGCAGAATTAGTAGATAGACCATTTCTCAAGCATGTCTCTTAATGGTTTCTCAGATACTACATTACTTGTAGATTCATAATCAAATCCCTAGATCCCCTGTAAAAAAAAAAGTGCAAGAGCCATCTCCTGCTCCCTGCATTCATCATCTACTATAGTAAAGCCATTACTGTGCACCTCACTGATCCATATACACGAAGTAAAGATGTGAAGGAACAAGTCTATTCCATTATAGAGCCCATCACAAGCAAACCCTTCTCTCACCACTGATACAAGCCAACACAGAGTGCCATCCCCTATGCTTCCTTTTTCCTTTCACAAAATGCCCTTGAGTATCCTCTGGCCTTTACATATCTTACACTCCTTTGTTTCAGGAACCTAACACCACCCTGGTGACTATGCAGGTCCTTCAGCTGTACCAGCCATCTTAGGCATTTGCCATAACTCACAAACCTGACATTCTAGCACCACTCTTTGATGAAGCTAAAGCTAACTTACTGGTGTGTATTGCAGAGACTCTTCCTAAATCAAAATTCAAGTATGGCAACCCCTTATCCCTGTAAAAGGCTGCAAACAGTTCAACAGCAAAAGAGTATTCTTGCATTCTTCCACTTCAGAAATGGGATCAACTGTCAGCCTCACATACAAACCAAAATCTCCAGTTCCATAACAACTGACAGATACTCTAATGGCAAGCGCTGTAAGAAACAGCTTTCAGGGGTCCATACAGCAATGGCAGAACTGGTCTCTTAGCCACTGCAGAACATAACCATCATTGCAAGCCTAAACAGAACCTGGAAGCACAACTTCCTTTTCCAGCACCATCCACTCGCACATCACTAAGCAGTATGACTGACTTTGGGCTTTATCCATGCATGCACAGAAAGACTGTTAAGAGTTTTCCTGAAACATGTAAAGATAAGCAAATACAGACCATACATCCATAGCAATATGAGCACAGAAGCAGCTCTAGTTCCTCAATGATGCCATAGAGTGAGGCAATATGCTCTTAAAAGTGCTTACGACAAATAGCTTGAGAGACAGCACAGTGAGGTGAGAAGGAGAATCTGGCGCTTTACTTACAAGGAACGTATTTCCACAGTGCCCACATACCACTCTAGTTCCATCTGGTTGAACTGGCAAGGCAGGCTGAGCTGGCTGCTCTTCTGGGATCAGCATTACTGGACCAAGAGTAATGATGCGTCTGCTGTGTTAAGAACATTAGATGTACATGTAATTAAGCTAGCAAAAGAGAAGGACGATGCGTTTAAGCAATTAGCTCAGTCACTACTGAATATTTTACACTTTTAAACCATAATCTGCTTTTTAAACAAATGATGCACCCAGTTTTGGTCTCTCTCCAAAGTGTTTTCCTTTTCAGTTCTGAAAACATTCTCTTTCACTATAAGATCAGCCAGAACCCTGTAGAGATCAAAGATTTGCCATCATATGGCAGAAACACTCCTCAGGAAAATGAAATCTTAATACCCAGGCTGAGCAAGCCCATGACTTGGAATGTACATACCCATGTGAAACATGTAGGAAAAGTAAGGACTCTTCCATAACCTAGTTCTCCTTCCCAAGTCAGATACTCCTTCCCACACTACTGACAACTGTGTCAATATAAGCAGCATATCCACATTTGTACAGTAAAAATTCCATTCAAATTGAGTGAACTAAAAAAGAAAACTATCCCAGGTTGACTAAATGCAATCAATTCACTTTAAAAAAACTTGTTTGTAGTATTTGCTTTTATGTTCAATGTGTTTCCAGTTTAATTATACAATTTGTCCATTCAAAATGATAGTACCCAAATTAACCAACTCAAAGCAGAATGAGGATCAGACTTCCTAGCATGAAAAAAGTAAAGGGAAAAAATAAAGCATTATTTAACTTGCACTGCATCTCTCTCCATATACAACCAAAATTGTATTCTGGATGGCCTCCCTTCAATCTGGAGCCTTCCATTTAGGGTATACTCCCAACTCTCTCCTTCAAAGTATCCCTATTTTGCTCATCTTCTAGTAAGACAAATACATAGGCTATCTTAGGGAAACTACCAGGATACATACTTTTGAAATGATTTTAATAAAATTAGGGAGGTTCTGATTCAGCTTTGTTACCAACCATATGATGTATTACAACTGAAGTATCCCCTGAACATCTTTTCACTTCCAGAAAATATTTGGAATGTTTTGAAGTTTTCCCCAATGCTGCATTAGTTTAAAAAAAAAAAAAAAAAAAGTCCCCTCAAGTCTCAAACTATGTTTCAAAACCAGAATAGCCAACAGACTGGTGACTAAGGCAATTGGTGCGATAGAGCTCCCATTCATGTATCCGCAGACCTAGCCTTCATCTCAATTCCTCTTGTTAGAGCTGCACCACTTAAAATCAAATTACTCCTACCTTGGTGGGATCTTTAACACCCTAAGCCCACCAGTAAGAATGCTCACTACAGCAATCACACTTGTTTCTTTTATAACAAATGTGTAAATTAAAGTCAAAAACTGAGAGGAGATTGAAAACTCAGGACAGGACTGAAGCCAACCTACTGCTCGGTCTACCATTTCATTCTGAAGTCCCCACTCTGAACTAGGCAAAGTCACCAACCTGTTTGTTTACAGTAATTAAGTTTGCAAGAAATTATGAATGTTAAGTCCCAGAAACAAGAAGTGATTTTCTTCTCCATTGTTCTTTATACCATTTTTTCTTTATGAAGTAGCTAAAATGGGAAACACACATTTGAGACTACCACCAAATAAAAAAAAATTTTTTCCTCTTTAATCTTAGGAAAAAAAAAAGAAATTCAAAATTGACACTAGTACAACCTGTCTCTACAGTAATTCAGTAATGCTCTGTAAGTGTACAGAGGCCCAGGCTTGAACCTCTTTTAGTTTTAAATACTCAACACAAAGAACACCATTGCTTTAAAGAAAACTATCTCAAGGCACTTACAGTTTTTTTTATTCTTACCAGTTTGGTCTTGGACAGCCTATTTTCCGAGACGTATCCTTACAGATAAGGAGACAGTTACATTGACATCTAACATACTTCTTCCCTGAAGGAGGGTTTTTGATTGGCTAAACAAACAAACAAAAAAACCCACCAGGGAACACACATCAGAAGTCATAGCAATTCACTTTTTTTCCTCATAACAGTATGACAAAGCAGAATGACTTCAGTGACAAGTTCTTGCTAACAGAGAAATACAGTTCCTCTTACAGAGGAAACTTGAGAGTCAAGACAAAATTAGAAGTTTTCTCTCTCTTCCCAGAGGAAGAAGTGCAAGTTTCCTCACTAGAACAAATGAGGGATTTGCAAACTAATGGAAAAAACATTCATATTTTAGCAATGAATAATTCAAGACCTCAGTTTAGTTGGTTTTTTGTTTGTTTTTTGTTTTTTTTTTAAATGTGAGCTTCAGTAGTAGTATATTTTTTAAAAAACAGTGAAAACATCAAACAAGCATCCTCACCTGGTACAATGTCTTTATTCAACAGTGAAAGAATCACAGTCTGGTTCTCAGTCACTAAGAGTCTACAAATGTAGACATCACTGAACTATAATCTTATTTTAAACTGTACTGAAATTATCCTTCTCCAGTCTGGGAGTCAAGTTTCTGGGTCCCCTTTATACAGCCAATCAAAAACTGCAAGATACTTTGTTTGGCTAGAAACATTATATATTGGCAGGGAAATTAAGTATTAATGGCAGGTTCTCTACTCTCTAAGTGAAAAAAAAAAGTTTTCCTACAGTTTTAAGGCTTCCTGTTTTCTGGACATCATTTAAAGTTCTTTTAATAAAATAAATCCAATCCAGTGTTTTTCATGCAAATGCCCCCAGTAGCTCTGGCGTGCTACAGTATCAGATCCTGAAACTGAAACTGGAAGGAAGGAAAAAAAAAATAGAAGCATGAGGCCAAATACTGAAGACTTGAATTAAGAAAAGGGGAGGAAGAACAAAAAGGTCTGTGATCACTGGAAAAGAACCTACAATTTATGCATTTCAAAATCATTGTGTTGTGGTCTGTTAGCAAGCTAACAAATTGACTAAATACTATTGCAGGAGGAAAGCATACATCCAGGGAAAGGTGTGGGTTAGTTACTTTGTTTCTTCCACTCTTACAATAATTCTTCATTTCTCTTCATCCCACCAAAACCAGTTTCACCCTTCTTTACAGAACAGTAATTACTTAAACAACATCTTTGCTTTTTGTCCTCCTCAGAAGGAAACATCCTGTGCAGCCAGCTCAACAGCACAAAGATTTATTCCTAACAGCTTATGACCATCCTTGTGCCAGCAACCCTTGCACTTGCACACTAGCGGTCAGCTGTGCTGACAGGTCCTTTGCAGGGCTGGCAGGAAGGGACTCACCCTTTGTCAGTGAGGACACAAATTCTACCAACGACATACTTCAACCTCCCCCCGCTTCCCTCCACAAAAAGAAAACGCTAAAAATCCATTTTACCGTAGCTTCATTGCAAACTGTGCACTTAACAACATGTTGGTGTAGCTTGCCATCCAAATTGATTAGCGACTGGCACACACGGCAGTTTATTACAGGAACACCGCTGGCATCTGGACTTGCAATAGCAGTATACGGAGGAGGAAGCTCTGCTGCAAGAGATGAGGAAATCTCAGTTGAAAAACCAAACCGGGAATCCTAAACCACCATCAGCAAAAATAGTCTCTAACAGTCACAGCCTCAAAAAAAGAAAAAAATATTAAAAAAATAAAAATCAAAGTTAATGATTAGTATAAACACAAGACAAGCCTGTTTGCTTTCCCCTCCCCCACAACTTCTGTGTACACAAACATCAACTGTAGTTGTACATAAAGCATACCAGCAACACAAACACACCGTAAATCACCCCAGAAAAACAGATCAGACAAAAGGCTCATCTATGCAACTTTATTTTCAAACCAACTTTTTACAGTCTTTAGATAAGGGGCGGGGGGGAGGGACCCAAACAAACCCCAAACTCACCACAGATTAGTAGCAACCAGAGACTGGCTTCTGAAGAAAAAAACAAAGATGATAAAACAAGACACAAGTAGACAGAAGAGCCAGAACCAGCATTTACAAACATCTGGAGAGACTGAAACACAGACAAGTGTTTCTCATATAGTAACAAATACTACAGGTAAAAATACAGAAAAGTCCTGTTAAGGAAACAGGTCTTAGATGGGAAGTGGCACGAAGTGCTTCTTTTTTGAGTGCAACAACAGCAAATGTATGCTATCTGGAAGAAAAAAAAAGATGAACTGAACCCTAAGAGCTTCTGCTTTTAAGGGTTCCAGAGATTTTTCTTGTCCAAGAGCCAAAGCACAGATGCACAAGGAGGTCTTTAGTCACGTAGGACAGGCTAACACAAGGGAGAATATAGTGGCCTCAGGCCCCCATGGAGGAGCAGATTTCAGCTTTGCCAGTCCTGAGCCCCTGACAAACCAGGGAGGAAACGCTCAAGATCGTCCTCGGTTTAAGAATCCATGGAATGAAAACAATTCAACACAGCAACCTCTCACAAGCTTATTACCACAATTATTTGGCATGTAATAGCACCAGCTTTTCTTTCATCGAGAAGTTCAGGGCTCTTCAGGTAAGCAAATAAGGAATGGGCACATTTAGTAGTTCATAGTTAACTTTTTTATACTAATAGTTTGAATTACTCTGCAGCTTTGGACTTCAGTAAATTATTTCATAATTATATCCAAGCAGCCAATAAAATCTTCAGAGAAGCAATGGGAGATCAGCCTACTTTCAGTTTACAAACAGCACTGAACAGCATAGTATCTGCTGGGGGGTGGCAAGGGAAATCATTGGCTGTTATCAAAGCTGACAAGCCCAAGTATTAAATTTAAGCCCATAAGAAAGCACTCGTCACTCCTTCACTCTGTTTTAAAGTGAATGTCATAAGCTGGAGGGATGTAAGAAACCCTGTCTGCCCTTCAGATCCAAAAATCATCACAAAGCTTTGAAGTAGCATTGCCGTCCAGTGCTCGCTCTCTTTGCTACTTGGCCTACAAACAATCTGGACCCACACTTGATTTTAACTCGGAGGCAGCGGAAGGAAGGTAGACACCTTCATGGTCTCAGAATCCCATCCAACATACTTGAATTATTTCAGACAAGAAACAAAATTAACTTATATGCACAATGCAGTTCTGAAGTAATCATACAAACTGATGCTCTGTTACTTGAGCAAGTGAACACCTTCAGCTTTTGATACACCAGTTGCAGAAACCAACATCCTTAAGAAACATCAGGTAACTTAAGAGTGTTGTTCTGATTTTTTTTCTCTTTCTGAGTATTTACATTCTGAGAAAATACAGCATCCAGTCAAAAACTTAACAGCACCAATATTTTGCAGTACTGTGATACCCTATTTTCAGTACAAGGCTGACACATGCAAGAGAGGAGATGTTACAAGATACTAACAAACAAAACAAACACACACAAGAGAAAACCCCAAGCCACACACACTTTGGCAACTGGAAACAATCTTAAGCCTACTAGACCACTGCAGAAACCAGGTTTTGAGTTTTGGATGATGGGAACAGCTGTGTCTTAGCTGTGAGTGGCAAAGTCAAGGCTGCTGCAAAGGGGATTTGGCCATAAGTGGGCTGCTTAACTGCTCCTGCAGCCAGCAGCTGACGCACTTTCTGGCTAGGAGAATAGGTAGCCATAAAACAAAAGGCACATCCAGCAGACTGAACACCAAACTCTGTCAAGACACCCCTACAGTTCAATCCCAGCTTTGAGGTTGCTTTTCTGAAAAGCAACACTCATGTTACAGAACTTCTTTGCTTTGTCCTCTCCATTTAAAGTGCAACTTCTCAACCCTTAACAGCTGGGCACAGGGCAGCTGTACTAAGGTAAGGCACACAGTATCTTAAAGGGTACTAGGCAGTAAAAAGACACACGTGCACACCCCCAGCCTTTCAGCTTTCCACGATCCTGGAATACTTTAAGAACTGACAACTATACCCTTCTAGACATCTATAATATTCTATACCCTACTTGTGACAACTCAGGATTTTGCAAGTTGGCTAGATGAGGTGTGCGAGCACCTACAGACACTGCCAGCCACTTCTCCAGCCTCATACTGGAGCTGCTCAGCTTCCAGGTAAGCAGCCTCGCTGTTCCTGTCCCGCTGGCTCAGCAAATTTCAGATAGCAAGCGAATAATGGCTGCTTTTCAGAGTGGTACTGCAGCAAATAACACTTGCTACGGAGCAGAAAGCCAGAGGTATCTTGGCACTGCAACCTTCATGCTTAAAGAAAAAGTGCACTTGGAAGAGCTCCAAAAAACAAACCAGCAAAAGCCACCAAAATTAAGTTTAAAGAAACTATTGGGGGTAGAAGTGAAAAGGAAAATAAAGCCATTGTCTCAGAGTTCGCTACTCATTACCCCTTAATAAAAAGGTTTCAAAGCACTTTAACATACTTTGGTATGACTTTTTTTTGACAGCTTGAATTTCAGGCTAACTACAACATCTAAAACCAGTTCATAAAGGTCCATCATGTTGCATGTGACTGGATGGTAGGCAAGTTTCACATACACACCAGAGGTTTCAGGACACATTTAATGAGACACTGAATCACCTGCTGCTGACATACTGCTTTACAGCTATATTATCAGTTTTTCTTTAAAAAAAAAAAAAATTCAACAGCTGTTAGTTCAGCAAAATTACCAGAGTGCCTACCATGCAGTACATCTGACTCTAACCTATGATTCCCTCCTTGGCCCCACAGGATAGAGATGCAGTGGAAAATATTACATATTCAACCTTAGAAATTCCTTGTCATGCTTGTGCACTTTCCTCCCTTGGTATTCAAAGGGCAGAAACCACAGGGAACCACTTGCAGCTTACCTGGGTCAAACAGAAATGAGTTTGTTTTGGGATTTGTTTTGTTTATTTGATTACAAAAAAAAATTTTAAAACAAAATATCTTTATCCTGACCTGGGAAGGGGTAGGTAAGGGAAAAAGAATTGGTGATCTGTCAGAGACAGGTAGTTAAGACCTGAGAAAGCCTGGGAGAAAAAAAAAAAGCACTGAATAGCCCTACTACAGGGAGCAGAGCTGATGATCCCACCCTCTGTCTGTGTGAAAAGTTTCTTAAATACCATGCCCTGCATCCACATTGAAAAGATTTTTCTTGCTTATTTCCATCCTTAGGAACAAATACTGAGCCATTACCAGGAATCAACCACCCACCAGTTTACACTGAAAAGGGTCAGCTGGGTCTCAGCTGCAGCCCAACAAGAAAAGAGGAGGCTACTTTCAAACCATGGCCTCTCTAATTTAAAGCTCAGGATGACATATTGGGCACCACAGATAATTACAGGGGTAAATCTATTATTGTACATTCAGGTGGTAGTTTGGAGGGCAAAGGACTTCTTCCTCCTTCCTCTGCCGCTCCATACCAGTCAGGTGATGTTAAGCAAGGAAGCTCTGCAGAAAGGGGTTTGGAAGCAAACCCCATCGCCCCATGAGAATGCTTCTTCCCTCTATGTCTAGATTTGCACTGGGGAGAGGGATAAAGACTGAAAAGGCGGTTTACCTTGCATAGATCCTTTCACTAAGGATAACTGACAGAGCAAGGAAACTACAGCTACAGGGTCTATGTCACAGCTCCACAAAATTTTGTTCTGCAGATATCTTTTTATAAGTTTTGTAGAGCAGTTTTAAGTGCTACCTAGTATGCTTGCTCGTAGACTGATCAAACAAGAGATCTTCAACTTCTGAAGAAATGTCTGACATTTAAGATGGCTCTATGGTCCCACCTCATTTTTGGGAACAAGCCACTTGTCTCAGGCACCATACACCACCACCAGCGCCAAGCTAGTTAACACGAGTTACAGGCATGGACTGAAGGCGCGGCAGGACACAGCTACTGACTGAAAGAAGCATTTGGGGTCCAACTTGTTTCCAAGTCATCAGTCTTACTCTGAGTTCAAGCAAGAATCACTGTTCTAATGCATTTTCATTACTTTAAGTCTATAAAGACCTTCTTAAAACCAGATTGAAGTATACGCAAAAGTAATAGTTACAGGATAAGGACTACTAAGAATAAAAACATTGAATACCAGAATTTAAACTAAGGTGGGTCTCTGGATTTTTTTTTAAACTACAAAACTTAAGGGATGATACCAATCCTACACAATTTGATTAGGAAAAAAAAAAAACAAACCAAACCAAACAAACAAAACCCCACCAAACCCAAAACCTAACCTCTGCTGTTTTTCAGGCCAATACTCATTCGTGCAATTCAAATGAAAGTAAAGAATCAACACCAGCTACAGCACTAACTGAAATACATTTTCCTATCAAGGCAAAGAGGACTAGGTTTCCGCAAGTTTCAATATTATTCAAAACAGACAGATGCTCACTCACAGCACTCTAGTTATTATGACATATGTCATAAATCTATACAATTACATAAAAACCCTTAAGAAAGGGCCAACACACTGGAGCCAGTGAGATCAGGACTGTAATCTTACATTTTAAAGGCTACTGCTAGCAAAGCTGCACTAATCTCATTTAGTCTTGATTCCTTCAGCTTTCTCCCCCCTTGCTTTCTGCTCTAAAATGTTTAACTGGAGGGGTGGGGGGGTGGAATCTATTAATGTATTTTGTAAACCTCCTGATTTATATTTTCCAAGTAAAATTTTTTCACCTGCTTACTAAATATTCCGTATTGGTCAACAAGATAATTTTCCTAAGTCTGCGCAGGAAAGTTAACACCGTATTGTTAAGCCACAATTCCGGATCTGTAACCACAGTATCTGACTCGCTTCAAAAACAAAGCCAAAACCAGCTATGGCCTTGAAACGCGTTCGCAAGGACAGCCTAGTGGTTTTGGACTTCAACTACCGCACTGCACAGAGCCCCCTCGTTATTTAAACCTGGCTGCCAGAGCGGGGGCAGGGGCAGGGGCAGGGGCCGGGGCGGCCCGGCGGGCACCTCCTGCCGAACGCGCCCCGGAGACGACCCGGCGACGGGCGCACTGCGTTCTGCTTCCAGGCGCCCGCCTTACACCTCCCCGCGCTGCCTCCCCGCAGCTCGCTGCGCCGAGTTCAGCTGTGCGCGGCTAAGGACCTTTTACTTAATCCTCCTCCTAATTAGCGGGGGAACCGAAGTCCAGCAATTACCTCGCAAGCTCCGACATGCGAGCGAGCTACAATAAGCAGACCGGTTCGGGCTCGTTCTGCCACTGCAAACGATTATTTAATTTTTTCTATTCCCCCCCCCCTTCCGAAGAGTTGACGCCGGAGCGCGGCGCGGAGCACGGCCTACCCGGCCCTCCGCGGCGTTACCTGTTGTGCCCCAGCTCGTCCTCCGCCGCCGGGGCAGGGCGAGGGCCCCCCCCCCACCGCCGGCGGCTCCCGACCCGGCCCCGCCGTCACCCCCGGCCCCGCCGCGGCGGTACCTTCGCCCGCCGACAAAGGCGGGGGCAGCCCCCGCGTCCCGTCCCCGTCCCCAAGCCGGGGGCGCAGGGGCCCGCTCCCCCCCGCCCCGAGGGCCGCGCCGAGCCCCTCAGGGCCTGCCCGCCCCGCCCCGCCGCCAGCCCCGCGGCCGCCTGTGTGTGTGTGTCCCCCCGCTCCCCGGCCCGGCACAGCTCCGGGGGCGGCTGCTCGGCGGCGGCGGCGGGCGGCTCACCTCGGGGGCTGCTGTCCGGCAGGTAGGGCGGCGCGGTGGGGGTGACGTTGCCGGAGCCGGGCGCGGAGAGCAGCGGGGAGCGCTCGTCCACCCCCTCGGCGGCCATGGCTGCGGCGCGAAGGGCCCTTCCCGCTGCCGGGCTCTCGGGGAGGGCGGGGAGGCGGCCGGGCCGGCAGCGCCGGGGAAGGGAAAGGAGCGCAGAGGAAGGGGCTGGGAATGAATGGGAGCGGGGCGGGGCGGGGGCTGGGCCGGCCGGGCCTGCCTCCCTCCGTCCCCCCGTCGCGGGCTAATGAGCGGGGCAGGCCGGGGAGGGCCGGGCTTCCTCCGGCGGAGCGGGGCGGAGCGGGGAGTGCGGGCCGGGCCGGGCCGGGCCGGGCCGCTGCGGCGGGCCGGGGCCTGCCGGGCCGGGGAGCCTCCCCGCGGCCTGCCGGCAGCCGCAGTGCCGCCGCAGGAGGGTCCGCGGGCTCCCGCCTCCCCCGGCGAGCCCCCAGCGGGGGGAGACCCAAAAGATAAGACCGGGAAGACCCCCGGCACGTCCGCGGTGGCCGTAGCCGGGAGCGGTAAATCGAGGGCAGGTTCTGGAGGAGAAACGTTAACAACCTTCTTTTTTGAATAAATTGGTCCCTCCCAAAAAGTGGTGTTGATTTGGGGTTTTGGGGTTTTTTTCGTGGTTTGTTTTTTTTTTTTTTCTGAAACGCTGTGGTTATAAATACCAATACCCGGGAAGTGCTGTAGGTGGTTTAACTGCTACCGCTCGCCTTTTCCAGGAGTCTGAGGATGCAGATGGGCAGTGAGGGACTCCACCGAGGCGGTACCCACTGGGGTGTGAAAATGGCGGTAACCTTTAAGGGCCCTCTAAACGTCGGGAGAGAAACCTACATGTTATCAAATCTGCTGCTCAACCGAGAAGACTCTCCCCTAGTGTCACTGAGCTCTCTGAGGACACAAGGACTTAATTTCCTTCTGCTAAGGCAGCCCGCTCGGGCACCATCTGGAAGTCTCCAGCAAAGAGGGAAAATAGCCTTCCCTGATGAATTTTTTAGCCTGTGTTGAGATAAGACAGATGTTTGTCACCCGTGTGTCGTCTCCTTCCATTGTCCATAGGTCAGAGATTGCCAGGCTGTGGTAATACCAGAAGATAAGCAGTTACTTTGTACACAAGCAGACGTGACTGCCAAGTGCCACCCGGCATCCCCACGGCGCGGTTGCCCAAACCCAAGCCACTTCCTGAAACGCGTTACGTGGAAGGCGTGCAGATGTTTTCGTAAGAACTGGGTAAAGATGAGATTGTGGCCTGCGAGTTCACGAGCTGGTCATACTCCTTCGTTAATAATACGTTTTATAAAATAAAACAGTATTTTCTGTATCATGCTGAAAATTTTCTGCGGGAGCTGTTTTCCCCCCAAAAAATTTTTCATCTAGGAAATCAAACTGTTCTGCAAAACCAGACTGATGTATTTGAGAGTCTATGAGAAATAATCAAAACATTAAATTAAATGGAGGCTGATGTATTTTATTTCTGTAAGATTTAAATGATTCATTTTTACTTTAATAACTGTAATATGGAGTTAATAAGCTATGGTAATATTGTGATGGCAAAACAATGTTTTCATAGATTATTTTAATGTTTCCAAACAAGAAAAAATGTTTCTATTTTGAAGCAAATTTTGAAATATTGTTCATTCTTTCTCATTTGAGACAAAATTGTAGTTTTGAACGTTATTTCCTGCAGAAATAAACTCTGAATTTGAGTGAGCTCTGATGTTACCACATAAGGAATAATATGCTACAAGGCAGCTGGTTGTGTTACGCCAACTGCCTTCATCACACAAGAAATGCAGTCATGCCATGTCAAACTGCTCTTCCCTTAGAAAATGTGGTAACTGATTTGGAAGATGCTTTTTTGGTATAAATTAGATTGAGGTTTCAGTTTTCACTCAGCCTAAAAAGAACTCTCTCAAGCTCAAATCAATACTTAAAAGCTTTTTTTGGTGAGGATTTTTAGGGCTCAAGGTGTTTTGTGCCCCCAAATCCTTCATCTCGATGAGGTCTGTGAGGCTGACCTTGGCAGGTCAAAAGCAGATCATTAATATTACTAGTCAGGATATATCTCCAGCGCATCTTAAGCCCATGATCTTGCTATCACGTGCCCCGTTTTCAACAAGTATGGAGCCATAGGCTTCCTTTTGGAGTCCTAATGCAGGAACTGGCATTTGCAACCAGGTTCTTTATCATTTTCTTGTTTGGGGAAAGACAGAAAAGATTTTATATCATGTTAAAGCTGCCAATTAGGCAGCACTGAGTTTCACCAATGCCAGTCCATCCCACTGCAATCACAGCAAATTATCTACGTGGGACCTCCTTCTCCACTGAACTGCTGTTCTGTGCCTCAGAAGAAGACTGAAAACCTTATGATCACTCCCAGGGGCCCGCAGGGAAAGCTATGTCACAACTCAGTCTGACAGCTCAAGCCTGCACATACAGCTGAGAATTATCGTTATTAAGCATCCCAGCATGCTGACCTATTCTTGGAAATATGATTGTCATCTAAATAAGTACCCATTTGGGATTAAAAAAAACAAAACATTCCTCCAGCCCCTGTGACTTGACATGTCAGAGTCCTTTAAACCCTATAGTCACCTGGAGCTGCTAAAGAGTCTAAATAGCAGAAAATAGGTAATAGTTCAGTTATCTGCCTCTGTTTTCAGTATTTTGAGTCCATGCGTTTAAGGTCGCAAAAGGTCTACAGGACTTTCGAACTCAAACGTTGCAGCCTGATGTGTAGATCTGCTAGCATTGTCTGTAGTATCCACGTGAATTTGGATGGACCCAGCTAGTAACAACAGAGGGTACCAAGAGGTGTACTGGGAAACAAGGCGATGCACTTGGCTGGTAACAAACCTTCTTTGGATGGTACTCGGGCTGTAAAGGAAAGAATTCAAATGTCAAGTAATGCCAAGATGAAGACAACTTAGGCAGTGAGACCTTACTGCTTTCTTCCTGCTTTTTTTTCCTCTGGACACAAATGCCTTATGATATGTGTTTCATTACACTGCTGTGCAGTTTTCCTTCTGTAAAAATCCTGCCTTGACCAGTGGGTAGGATGCTCTGCCCTGAGCAGCCCTGCTTGTGACTGAACCACCCAGAAGATACGTCACTACTTCAGTTCAGTGCCATAGCACAAGCCATGGTGCATGACACATCACGGTGGTTTTCTACACTTGGCCTCGTTGCCCCTGGGCTCCTTTGACCAGCGAGTCACAGCGCACACTGTGTATGCCTCACTTGTGTACTGCGGTACCTCTCCGTGCTCCCAAAGCATCTCGCGGGTTCCCAACAGTAAAGGCTGAATAATACAGACTATGGATCCAACCACATGCCTCTATGGAAAATGCCTCCATAAGTGCAGGTAAACTGAAAACATGCTACTACACAGCTTTGAAAATGGCACAGGCAAATGAACCAACTATACCTCTGAGAACAACCTTACAGAAGGTTTCTCAAGGTGTCTTCATCTGTGTCACAGAACTGAATCACACACGTGCCTCTCCGTCCTGCCCCAAAGTTGGGTTGTTTCATATAAACTTCTGTACCAAATAAATGAGGGCTGAGCAAGACAGCACATCAGTTACTAACAAGGCTTACATTAAGTAGAGAAATAAAATGAACAGGGTATAACATATATTCTCCTATTTTTATTAATTTCCCATGCTTAGTGTGATCTTTTGAGAAGCTTGGTAATGCTCAAGCTTTTTTTTTCTTCATTTTGAAAATATCATCCTCAATGATTATTTTATTTTTCTATTTTCCCTAGGTGAGAGAAAGAATCAAATCAGTTTAGAATGAGACAAACCACTGCAAATGTTGAAGGTCATTGTCAAGTGCAACGGTATTTGTGTATCAATACTATAAACAACTACAACTCTGCTAATCTTGCCTCTTTAATAAGTAGTAAGTGCAAAAAATATCTTAGGGAGTCTGTGTTGTGCAGGTAACCTTGTAAATTTATGTCTTATATCTAAGAGCAAATAACCTCCAATAATGACCTTTTATCTGTCTACTATTTTTATTTTCATAATAATGCTTAGAGACTGCAAGCCTAAATCCATTGTGGTAGAAGCTGTTCACAGACACAGAGGAATACCCTGACCATTTAAAAGATATAAAAAAAATAAAAATTAAAAAATCAGGCATAATATGGGTTATGCAGATGCACATAACATCTCACTCGTAGTGTAAGAAATGGGATACAGTTTTTCTCAAGTCCAGTCAAAGGGCTGTTTACTAAACCAAGTTTCTTCCTAATGGCCAAAGGAAGAGGAAACAGAAGCTTGGGATCATTTGTCTCACACATGGCCTTGCTCCCTGCCCCACCATGGCCTAAGCACAGTTTTCAGATGCTATGGGAAGAGTATAATAATCTAAGTAGACAGAAATTAAACTTGTATTATATGCCTAAACCTTTGGATGGTAAAATCTTACTCAAGAATGGCTGAAAACAATGAAAAGCCCATCTACTGCCGGTTTTGATACTAAAACAGTAAAAGAGAACAATACAAACCTGCCTTAACAAGTTTGCATAATTTTTGTCAGTTCAAATCATTTTTGAAGGATCTGGCTATGGTCTATGGCTAACTGATAAAATATCTGAATTTCTAGAGATGTCAGATACTGAATATGGCCATGCTAGGAAGAAGGTGGTAAATTGCAACTAAAGCTTTCTGAGATTGTTTTCTGTGCCTTTGTATTAATGTCTCTTTTCCTGTGTTACTGAAATATATTAATTTCTCTGCTGCTACTTGGTAAGCATATTGAATAAAAATAGAAGGAAAACGCTTATTCTTACACTTTCCCAGATTCGCTACATTAGAGAGAGGCACAGTAAGATAACACAACACCTGGCTTATTTTTTAAAACTGTAATACAGAAAGTTGCATAGGAGCAGCATATACAGTGTACACAAAATCCTCTCATGATTTTCATTGGCAGAGGTATCCCGTGCTGCAAGATCAAGTCTATGACAAGATAAAATTTTATACTGTACAGAGTCTGAGAAATGTAATTACATTATTGTGTACAGTACGAAATGCAGGATAGAATAATTAGCACCAGTTATAAAAATAACTAACTATAGGTTTGCATATCCGGTTTCAGATAAAGTAATGCAACATAATCTAATATCATAACGATGATACAGTATCCAGGACAGTATTTGAGAGCATATTTTGACAGATGTGCAAGACTTGAAAACACTTCTCACTTCTGTCCTTTGTGCCATGCCACAACCTAGTGCAGACTTCTGACTCAAGATAGGATTGTAACTTGGCATTGATATGCACAACCGTGTGATAACATCTGGAACTCTTAGTATGTTGGGATGTTTAATTTATTCACATGCAAAAGTATACAAGCACCATGAAAATGGGAACGTCATACAATTTCATATATATCTGTACTTGGGAAAGGGCCAATTCCTGTCCATACAGCAAAAATCACATAGTAGGTCTACAGAGCACAGGAATTAAATATGAACCTCTTACGTGCAGAAGAATTTTATCTCTAGTCCCGTCAACACTGCTTATCCCATTATGGTTCTGTGATAAGTCACCCTCCCACTGGCAAAGCACAGACAAAGAACATTACGTGATTTGATGATGACTTAGGAGGTTGACAGCAGCTAATGTTGCAGAAAGCGGTTGTTCTTCCAACCCACTCCTTCCCACCTGCAGGGCTGTGAAGGCAGGAGAGCAGCCCACCAGAGCAGCAGGAATGGTCACACTCACTGCACTGACAGCCTCTGCTTCTTGCCACCCTCTGTTCCCAAAAGCAATGGGTAGCATTTGGCCAGTGACTCGACAAGTCTATTTTTGGTAACTTTTTATGCCATATATTCTATTCCTGTCACTGCAGAGCACTCATGCAAATATATCTATGGAGGCTGCAGCTACAAAGCTGCAATTTACTGGATTGCATGAATTTTACTACAGTAGATTGTGACAGACAGAAATTATCATGGTAAAGATGTCATTTACACAAAGGGAGACCTCTTCTGTTATTCCTAACTGGAATTGTGATTCTTGTAAAGCTTATTCTTGTTATCATCTTTTCCTGATTGCACATCTGTCATTTCTTTTACAGTCTTGGTGCTATTTCTAGTTAACCTTATTTTTAGAATAATAGAGGAATTTTCAGTCTCAGTTCAGAAGCAGTTCACATTGGGAAATGTAATCTTGATTGGCAGGAAAATTGTTTATGGGTTTTAAATTCCTTTCCAGCCCAGCTCCGTATCAGTGTATTACCATAACTTCTAAGCACTTTCTTGGTCATCTTGAAGACATCAGCTGCATTCAAAAATCCTAATTTAATATATTCATCTCTTCCTAATCACATTACATATACTCAAGATTCCTTCCTTTATTATTTGTCAGAGGCTGCAATTCAATAAATACCTGTATCTAGACCCCTTCCTTCTGTAAAATCATTCCATTTGTTTACTAATGTCAGTCAAATGGTATCATACTAGTAGCTTTTGAACAACTTTTAATTCCTTTTTTCTACTTTCTTTTCTATTCTTGAATGGATATTACAGACATAATTAGATACCTCTAAATCTGTAGACACTTCTAAATGTTGGCATCATATATAATTTTAATTTGATCTCTGATTTTTAATTCTGAGGGTGGGGGTTTGGCGGGGAACAACAAGGAAAAGTTGTCTTATACTTTCATTTGAGCATTTTTTTCAGTTTCAAGTGGAGTTACATTTTAGCCAGAAACACCTCTGAGTCTTTGGTCATGAAACCAAGCAATATCAGCCTTAGTTAATACCTAGATAAGATACATCCAAGAAAAATAGGTAAATATCTAAAGTTACTTCTGGTGCTTCAGTAGATGACACCCTTTGCTCTGAGGAAGAACAGAGCTGCTTGTACCCTCCTGGTACCAGGTGGAGACTAAGTATAAAGAAGGGAGCTTAAAATTGAAGTCAAGGTTACAACAGATTTTGATCATGAGCTATCCCATGACATGTATCACAAGAATAGCAGCATCTTGGTCAAACTCCAGTTTGGATAATTAATTGTCTGACCTGAATTGCCATTTCAGTCCCAATGAGCAGCCTTCTTCACTTTCAGCCAGAACTTGTTTCATGCAACACGTTCATTAAAGTGTTGCTCCATTTCAGGAGTGGATGAAGCGATTAACAAAGTTCATGATTTGTCTAGTAGAATAAAAAAGAGTAACAAGGCCTGTTACTCTAGCTATTTCTATGTGAACATCAATCTCTATTTCGGATAAGTAGCTGCCTTGCTGATGATCTAATGCTTAGTAGATTCATGACGACATTGCAAATGGTATTGCAAAGACTGTTCCACATAGGTATAGTTCATATGGATTGAAGTGGCATGGTGCTGCTTTTTAAACTTAACTGCGTTTGTTAACATAGTACTCAAATGCAATCGAGACTAGTCATATCGAACGGGCGATCTTTGAATCACCAACACTTTGGAAGTAAACATTTGAAATCGGACTGGGGGAGTGAGAGTGCTGGTGATGGCCCGTCTCCAAGACAAGCTTTACTACTGGGAGCTGCCAAAAGAGATGTTGCTGCAGAAGGAATGCGCAGATGTTGGAAATCCAATTGAATTAAATTCTTAAAGACCATCAGGTCCCTGGAGCTTGGCTCTGCTATGGCTTGGGGTTCTGCAAGACTTCTGTATCTTCGGAACCCTCCACATAAGTGGATGGGAAAGATAAGAAGTTGAGGGGGGATAAGTTTTCTGTAGATACCCAGAAATTAAACTGTTTGCATGTTTGCATCTAAATATTGGCTGCACCTGCAGAACCTCTTTAATTGGTTCTTTTCATAAAGAAATAATTTAGTTTTACAGATACGGAGTCCTATTGTGTGTCTCAGCATGTGATGCAAGGGTGGCAACAGCTAGCCTAATCACAGCCACCAATAAAGAGGAAACTGTAATTAACTGCAAAACATAGTAGCAATGAGAAACCAGACAAATTAGAAGTCTGGAGGGACTCCAGCTACTAGAAAGCTGAATTTCCTGCTATAAGAATAAAAATAACAGAAATAATTTTTTTTGTCTGTATTTAGATCTTATCAGTACAGGTTGAAACTGGAAAAGTGGAAACATATATTATTCTCCCATTGATGGAAAAGATGTGAGAAGCATGCCAATAGTAGAGTGATTTTCAGCAGAATAATAATTTACAGCTTTTTGATACAAAATCCAATATCCTCCTGGGAAAGGTCAAAACAGAGCGGGAGCTACTTATCAACTGACCAACTTAAGATTGTCAGGAAAAGATGCAGGATGTATAACAAGGAGAAAGAATGCAAAATGGTGCAATTAAGGTAACAACTGAATGGAAAAAATCCCTTTACCAGTACTACAAACAAGTTTTGAGATCCATACAATTGAAAAAGGTGCAACGAAATGAGTGTACTTAATGCCATTGCAGCATCTTTATAGTTAGTTCTCCTAATGAAGAGCTAATAAATATGGAGTCTTTGCACATTGTTACTCAGCATATTATGCACAAAACATGATTCCTGCGATCTTTTTATCGGGGTGGGGGAAGAGACTTAGTTGCTCTAGTCTATCTTTGCAAAAGCTGTTTTGATTTGCATCAGCTTTGGGAGCCAGTGACACAATTTTCTTGTGATCTTGCTATCAGGTTACTCAGGTTATAATATATTGCTCTCTCCCTGCGGAGCTGGAAGACCTTGCATCATGCTCCTATTTAATGTGCATATAGCAGTAAGGATAACTTCCACTTCCTTAATTTCCCACAGGCAGCTATTACAATTCCAGCTCTGCCTTCCTCCCACAACCCCTCCCAGATGACCTGCAATAACCATTTGAGGTCTCTAGTACGCTATCTATTACAGATCACAAAAAAACCCAACCACCTTCTGTAAGAAATTTATATCTATGTTTTCCAATATGTCCTCAGCATCTAACAGTGATCAGACATGGCATCATCTCCGGGCACGTTACTAGAACAGATGACAGAGTAAGAATGAATACAACTCTCCAACATATTTTTGAGAGCATGCCATTGGAAGTTGAAGAGTTTGGAGTTCAAAGGCACTGATTTAGGATTTCCAAGGAAAGGGAAAATTCAGTTCTGCCACAGATTCAAACCCTAAAAGCAGCTTTCCTCCTCCAAAAAAACCCCCCAAACCCCAGAAGAAATAATGCCATTTGTTTCCGTAAGTATCACTTTCTTGTAAGTATGGAAAAGGATTTTTGTGAAATGTTTAGTAAGATGAATGGAAATACATATCAGCTTTTTTATTTATTGCTTTGGTTTTGGAGAAGCTGCTGGATTTTCTTTTTTCTCCTGCATGATAGACTGCAAAGGTATAAGAGCTCTGGCAGGTGCTTATTAATAGGTTCTATGAATCTAGAGATAAAAATTCATGAAGCAGTTTGAGAGAAGTACTGAAAGATGGCTGATGTTAAGTACTGACACTGGCTTGAAACATTTGAAGTAGTGCTTTTGTACTTTCAGCCCCATCGTTATAATGTACAGCTTTATGAGTCCTTTGACCTACTCTCTTCATTTACCAAGCGCTCTACCCTCCATGTTCTGCACCTTTTCAAATAATTCAATTGTGCTCGTTGTCTAATCATTTGTTGGCTTACTCCATCTCATCCTTCTCCACAACACAGTCATAATTCATTCCATGTAGAGGGGGTTCACTCCAACATGCTGCAAGAGCAAATAAAAGTCTGTTGCCAAACTCATCAACTACTTAATCAGCTCTTTGTTTGTAAATGTTGAACATAGTGCGATAGTTTTCTTTGGAGCGTGTGCAGCAATGTCTCTGCATGTCAATCAAAATATTTGTGCTGCCCACTCATTTTGGGATTGCACTGCAGAGTTTTGGAGTTTGTCCATCTGTTTTGTTAATCTCTTTTAACTATTTCCTTGCCCCAGTACTCATGTTTTTCCACTCCAGGTCCTTACCCTGTTTTACCTCTTGCTTTTGTCCTCCACATGCACGATTCCTTGATTCTCTCTTGCTTCTCACTCAGCTTATCCCAATTATCTCTTGCAGCCTTACTTCCTGCCAGAGTTATCTCCCAGCTCCACCTATCTGTGACAGGGATCAGTGATTCTCTGTCTCCTTCTCTGACTAGTCCTGGTCCCATTGTTCATCCCCTATTTTAAAATTCATAGAATCATAGAATCATAGAATAGTTTGTGTTGGAAGGGACATTTAAAGGTCATCTAGTCCAACCCCCCTCAAAGACCAGGGACATCTTCAACTAGATCAGGTTGCTTAGAGCCCCATTCAACCTGACCTTGAATGTTTCCAGGGATGGGGCATCTACCACCTCTCTGACCAACCTGTTCCTGTGTTTCACCACCCTTATCAAAAAATTTCTTCCTTATGTCCAATCTAAATCTACCATCTTTCAGTTTAAAACCATTACCCCTTGTCCTATCACTACAGGCCCTATTAAAAAGTCTGTCCCACACATTCCCCTCCCTTTGTCAAACACACCTTCTCCAATTCCCCATTCCATTTTCTGTGCTAGCTCCAGGCTTTCCTTCCTTTTGTCACAGCCATGATCTCTCTCTCGAACCATCATCTCTCTAGGCCAATGTTCCTTTCACAGCTCTCGGTCAGAGTTTTCCCTTTCCCTTCCCCTTGTCTGGGTCTCCAGACTCCTTTTCTGAATCTTCTGCTTGTCTTTTCCTTGTCCTTGGGGCACTTAGGTTAGGCAGGTTCCTTTCTTCCCTCCCCGGGTACCCAACAGATGACAGCACTAGGGGTGGGCTCCAGTACTCAGCCCCATGAAGGGTAATAGCAGCCCCACGTTGGGATTAGAGGATGGGTCTAGCTTGGTGTTTCATCCCTGGCCAGACCGTGCTCCACCAGCCTGTGGGACCAGTCATACCCAATGGAGCAGTGCCAGGGCTGCTGATGGAACCTTGCATGCTGACAAGCAACTTGGAAAAAAATTAATCTGAGAATAAAAATTTTCTGGTAATCGTACTATCTGCCATGTCCATACTAAAGCTGCTTCTGGTATCATAGCTAATTAAGGATCTGTTTTGGTGGCTTCCTCATTTTTGTGCTCAAACATTAAATTAGTAGGGCAAAAAACTTACTCCTAGCTACAAGTTCTTTGCATGGTATTGCAGATGAAGGTCCTACTTACAGATTTAAACGTGTGGGGGTCTGTACACTAGGTGGGATTTAAAACTGTTCAAAGACCACCCAGCGGGATTTACTCAGGATTGTCACCCAGCAGGTTTACTCTTGAGCCCTCCTATAATCCCCCCATTGCTGCTGAGTATGCATGCATCCATGTGTAGGTTCTTTCCCCAAGTACATCAGCAGTTTGTCTGACATGGGCAAGTATTTTTGGTTGAGTTGTGACAATGATGGAGACAATTAACCAGTGGTCTGTATGCTGGACAGCAATGGTCTGGACTAAGGTGTAATTGTATTTTATTGGTATAAGAAATTATATTGCACGAATCACAGTACAAATATTTAGTCATATATTTGTCTTGAAGTCTATGTACAAGTAAAATGCAATTTTAGCTGGAATTCTGACTATTGAATGCTACTTTGAGAGTCTGAGAGATTACAGTAACTATTCAGTTATATTTTTTAGCAGTTTAAGCTGTACCTAGGGTCCCTCTTTTCTTCTCTTTCATTATCATGAGATCTGGGAAAATTACCTGGCAAAAAAATGTCTGCTTAACATGTGACACTCTCTTTCATTGTTTTATAGCAATAAGACAAGCTATAGTTGGCAACTCCACAGTCTAGAAAGTAAATAAAGAGCATAGTGAAAATGACAGCAGCTTCAAGGGGTTTAGCAGAGCATGGATTATTGGTGAAGATTCTTGCCAAGACTACACCAGCAAAATGTAATGACATTCAGTGCTAACCCTGTGAAACCCGACTGACAGTCTCTGCTGAATGCATTGACTGTACTTCAGTACTGGAAATCCCAAGTGTCCAATTTTTTACAATTTTTCTACTGAAAAGCAGTGTGAAGAGCTGGAGCTGGGCTTTTTCTTTTTGCTTACTGTTTCTGAGCATTTAGGATGCATTCAAGTCACCTCTTGTCAACCATAGGTCACATGTCTCAGTCATATAGCGAAGAAAAATGCTTAAAAATCCAGACTCATGGGTTTTCATGAAATCTCTCCATTCCAGCTGCTGAGATGTAAGAAAGCAAAACACTGCAAAGCTCACAAGACATGCAGAGGTTGCCAAAATTGTGCTAGCACTAACACACACATTTCCCAATAGCAGCCTTCATAGAAATCAAGGACATCTCCAGGTAACAGCCACAGTTTCTCTGCATCCCAGCGTTTGTAAGAGCTGTGAATAATGAGTGACCCTGAATCTGTTTGAATTAAGAGAGACCTGAGATTCTTTTTACACCTTCTGGTGCTACAAATAGAAAAAGTAAATACATTGCTTTTTGTGAGCTCCAAAATGTCAAATCCAGAAATAAAACCAACTATTTTGTTTAACTGATAAATATGACTCATTACAGGTTTTATTAAGTGATTGGAATTGCATTAGGTCCTGACGCTTGTCAGATAGATCTGTGTTGAAAAATTATTAGAAAACAGTTTCACAGATGAGGAATTTTAGCTGCAGATGTCCTGCTGTTTCCAGCAAACACAAATGAACAACAGGAAAAGCTCAGCTAGTTCATTTACCAATACAAGTGAACTTTCAGACAAAAATATATAGTACATATACTATGCTAGGAGATTTGAGGAGCCTAACAGAACGTGCCATATTGATCTTCATGTTCTGTGGAGGCTTCATTGCAAGGTTATGTATACTCCTTAATTCATGTAGCACAATTGCAAATCTTAGTACTAGCCAACTTCATGGCATAGAGTAAAGGAAAGTTTAGCCACTTTTGCTTCAATATCTGGGATCAAGTGACCCAGACTGACTGGTTATGTAGTATGTAAATTAGAAAACTCTCAACAAAACCTCAGTGAAACAACAGAGCCACATTAAAAGAGTTTTGAGTATGGCTACAACCAGTCTATAATTCACTCTAAGGCTCAGCAAGAAACATCTTGGAGATAATGAAGGGGAATGAGATACACACTGACCTAAAAGTAGTAAGACAGCTTCTTTGCTTGACCAATATTTTATATCATTTAGTTGAGTAAGATTTGGATATTCTTTACTGCTGTCATGAAAACTGTCTGCTACACAACGTTACCGGTTTTGCAACTGAAGAAACAAAATCAAGATTTTTAGAGTGACAGAAGTACCAGGGGTTCCGCCTCTACTTACTTATAAAACACCAATGAACAGATGACCTTCCTGATTTTCAACATGCTTACTAAGCACTGTGAAACCACTGGGAGAAAGATACTAGAAAGGATGTTGAAGTGTAATACTTTAAATAGCCATGCATGCTTTCCTCCCCAGAAAAGAAATATGCAAGAAAGAGAACGCAGCAGCTGGTTAATTCACTGAGTCAGCTGGTATCAAAGGTAACCCTCAGTCATTGGCTTCAGTGACTAACTCGACAGTATTCAGCCACATTTCAAAAGCGCCCCTTAATTCTGAAAGTTTCAACTTTGATAGTGTGTAAGACACAGACTGTGCTTAGTACAGAGCATCTTACAGCTATCATTGACTTCAATGGGAGGTTCAAGTTCCTACAAAACAGATTAATGAAGTCATAAACTTTAATACCACAAAGGGCTGTTATGGTAATCCAGCCACACTTCTCTGAATTCTGAGAGAACGCCAGTAAATGTTGCTTGCATGGAGCCTATAACTTACAGCTGAGCTAGCACATATCCATAGAAAGCCTCTCGGTCTTGATTTAAAGACTTGTCTGACAGTGAACCTATCACATCCTAGATAAAGTGCTTCACAGTTACCTCAGATTTCAGTTCTCTTTTTTTTTTTCATTTCAGCTTCTAACCATTATATTGCATTATAACCTTATCTATTAAACCACCGTTTCTACCCAGGAATCATAATTAGCCAAGCTGTGCTTACATGCAATAAGGCTCTATTTAAGTGTTTTAAGAGTGTCAGAGAGGAAAAATACACAGAATTTGAGGGGGGGGGGCGGGGAACGCATGTACACAATCCTAATGTACATGGTCCTGATAAGCAGGCAGGTCAAGAGGCCCCTGAGGAGACAGGGATCCTGGGGCAAGCAGGCAGGGAGAGGCAGGGCCCCTGGAGCAGGCAGCTTGCAGCCCTGGCAATCCCACACAGACGTCATGACTGCAGGTCCCCATGATGACAGTTTCCCCAAATTCAGAATTTTTTCCTTTTATAAGAGGATTTCTGAACAGCTAGCAGCCTTTGGTCTCCACCTCCTAAGCCATACGCATACCTTGTGATACTGAAGAGCATTACTTTCTCAGGTGTCAGCAAATAACCTCCTCCTGCTGCTTCCATGTTTTTCTCTAGCTCAGCTGCCGCTTTCCTTTGCTTATGCTCAAAGCAGTCATCTTCGTAACTTGTGATGTTGTGGTTTTTTCAAGGAGTAATTGGCCATCAGTTAGCTGTTTATAATGTTGGGTCCTCTGTTTTCAATGGTATTTTCAAGGCCTTTGCTATTATTCCATGAGAAACTCCAGTTCATAATAGCCGTCTGGCACAAAGCTCCAGTTCACAGGGCAGGTTCTCACCACAGGTTGCTAACAAGCCCCACAGGCCAGGACCGGGGCCTCGTGAAGTTGGCAATGAGCCTGTGGCCCGCTGCTAGCAAGGGCAGCGCTCTTCTTCATAGCTTTCATTTATTCTAGGTTTCACAGCAGCAGAGGAAACTCATCTTTAGCCAGCTGTGCAGCATCACTGCCCCCAGCCCCGAGTTTATCGTACCACTACTCTCTAAAATGTACTCCTTCATACTTGGTGTGCCCTAAAATCTCCATTCCTGCGTAACCTTGAGTTCATCTGCATTAAGATATGTGTTGTTCAAATGAGGCTAGCATATCTTAAGATAATTTTAATCAACCTACCTTCATCATCACTTAGCACTTCACATTTAGTCACCTGAGGTATTTATTTATTTGGTTGTTGGCATTTATTTTATATTCTTTCAGGTTACTGCTAAAGATATGGCAGAAGTCTGGACTAAAACCAGTAGTCGCTAAAGGAACCTCACTGGATGTAACCCCTTTGACTGGGGATAGTTGCGCTGGAGAGAGGGAACCTCTGCTACCTTTTTTTGTGAAAGATTTAAGCCTGTAGTCCCCCAAAATACTGGAGAGCTCAGGTTGCTTGAAGGATGGATTGGGACATATATCTGAACATCTAATTACATTGTCTTGTTATGGTAAAAAGATAATTTTTTTTTTCTTTGCTCTAATTTTATAAAGTTCTAAAAGAAACTAAAATGCAGAAGGTATAAAACAGTGTTTATTATTTTTAAATATACAGCATTTTTAAGAACATGTATTAAATACCAGCATATTCATATATACATACATGTGTGGACAAATATATGTCACTGACAAACTGATACAGAGCACATATATACATTAGCCAAGGCAAATCTAACCCGGATTTGCCCTTATTCTGGATTTGCTGGTAGTATACAGAAATATTTACAGGGCCACCCTAGTAACTTCCATTGCTAACCTATTTTCCTAGCTAAAAGCCAACCGTCCCCCTCTCATTCTTTTTGGATGAGACTTTTTTTTCCTAGCTGCTCTGTGATCTGTTTTATTCTAACAGGCTGGAAAAAGCAGGTGGAGGTAAGGGAAAAATATATTTCCAGGTGTTGATATACAAATCTGAAAGTTATTTGCATTTCGACAGAACTGTAAAGGAGATCTACAAATTGGGTGGTTCTATACAGCAAGAGAGTTTGATCCATCATCTTATGATTCTGCTTCAGATCCATTTCCTTTCTTTGCACTTGAGAGCGTACTTCACAGAATCATTTAGGTTGGAAAAGACCTCTGAAATCATCAAGTCCAACAGTTAACCAAACACTGCCAAATCCACCACTAAACCACATTCCTAAGCGCCACATCTACATGTTTTTTAAATACTTCCAGCAAGGTATTCTTTTGGAGGTTCTGTTGATAAAAACGTAGAATAGCAATGCCGTAACAGTTAAGCACAAACTTATGGCTTCGATTACCAAAGTTTTCTCAGTTTAGTAATTTTAAACCCAATTAAAATAGTAAAAGTTTATAAATTGTATTTTGTCTGGATGAACTGAACATTCCACAAAATAATGTTGGTGACTGCACCAAACAGAAAAGCATCTCACTCCACACTAGCACTCAACAAGAATTTGTAGTTCCCAGTTTGAGGTGGGGATTTGACCCCAACCAGGAAGTTTGGATTTTCCTGTAATAAAAACGTAGCACTTTCTGAGCCGTAATTTCACAGTGGTGAGGAGGCACAATCATGAACATCACAACTTGGAAAATCGGGAGTCTTTCTGGGTATTTTTTAGCTTTAGGTAACTTCAGGTAAAAAACTTGCACACGCAGGGCACGGTGTATTTTGTGCAAACAGGTCGAATAATTTTTTTTCCTTAACGTGATAAATCACGCAAAACCCCTAACCAATCCCCTTCTCGCCTCTCGCCTTCCTCTTTAATAGGATTTGCCTCCAGTTGGGCTAAACGTACCACGGTTTTTTTCTCAGTGAAGACGCGCCCGCAGAAGTCCCTTACAGGGCAGGAGATAAGAGCAAGTACCTCCGCCGTGCCGCCAGAGGACCGAAACGAGGGCGGGTGTCTCTTTCCCCGCAAAAACGGCCCTTCCCTCCCCCGCCGTCGTCGCGCTCTCACAACCCGAGAGCAAAAGAAACGCTGCCCCTTCCCTACCACGGCCCGAGCTCGCGGCCCGTAACGTGCGGGCTCAGGAGCGGGGGGCGGAGGCCGCCTGTCCCGCCAGCGGCCGCAGGAGACGGCAGACCGGCCGGTCCCGGAGGCTGGCAGGCCGGCAGCACACGGAGGAGCCCCGTCCGGAGGGGAAGCCCGGGCCGCCCGTCCCCCCCTCACGGCTGAGGTGGCGGCCGAAGGACGGCGGGCGGTGGGCGGGGCGGGGCGACCGGAAGCTTGGCGAGCTCCCGCCTCGCGCCGGGGTCGGGGGTCATGCGTGCTGCTGCCGCCGCCGCCGCCGCCGCCGCGGGGTGAGGGCGTCCAGCGGGCGCGGGCCTCCGGGCGCCCATGGAGGGCTCCGGGGACGAGGAGCCGGGGGCCGACGGGCCGCTGCAGCGGCTGGTGAAGCGTCAGCGGAAGGAGAAGCGGGAGCTGCAGGGTGAGGGGCGGCGCGGCCCGGCGAAGGGCGGGCGGGGGGGGAGGGGAGAGCGATCCCTCAGGCGCCCGCCTCGCCGGGGGGAGGTGGCGGGGAGACGCGGGCCCGGCCCGGCCCGGCCCGGCCCGGCCCGGTGCGCCGCTCTCAGCCCGGAACATGGGGGACGCTCCGCGGAGGCGAAGTTGGAAGCCGCGGCGGGAGAAGCTGGGAGGGGGCGGGCGGGCGCCTTCGGCAGCGGCGGGCTTTGGGACGGGCGGGAGCAGCCCTTGCGCTGCCTTCGCGAGGGGACGGGGACGTCGGGGACGAGAGCGGGGCGTCTGGGCGGAGGTGTCACGGCCGGGGCTTCGCTCCCGGGCGCGGTGGTTCTCGTCCCGCCGGCGGTCTGCTGAGCGTGCCTCCCTGTCATCTCGGGAGCCTCTCAGGGCGTGAGAGCCGTTAACGCTAGGCTAGCGGTTTGCTGCTTCGTTTTTAAGTTAAAGGAGGTGTGTTTTTGTAAGGCGTTTTAGGTTGAAAGGCCCCCATAAGGGTCCTTGCTGCCCAGACAGACAGCTGTGTTTCTTCGTTCAGAGCGCAGTTGCTCTGAAACGAACTTTCACGTTCTGTCCAGCCGCAGTAAAGCATCTATAGTAGAAGACCTGTGTGGTCTTATGGTGCTGCACATGAGCTGTTCATGACCCTATTACAGTAGATTAATATAATTAAGTAGTTATCTGGATTCTGTTAAGCTTTGTAGTTGATAATAACCTTTTTGTTAAGCCTTTCTCATTGCTGGCGTATTGATACGGCCTTTTTCTTCTTTGGCTTTTTTGGTATGTAATGAAATAGGCCAATCTGCAGCCCCCTGTCAATTGGAGGGTTAAAGAAGAGGAGACACACTATTGGATTGCATCTTGTCATTAAATCTATATGAACTTACTGTTTTGAGATGCCTTTTCCTCCCTCAAACTTGGTTGAAATTGAAGAGAGGTAGGAATCAAGCACTGTGGTTAGGTGGCTGGAGCACATGGCACATTGGTTGAGAGAGGCTGCGGAACAGAGGGGTTTTCTATCTAGGGAAGGTTGTAAGAGGGTATCTAATTGCAGTCCTCTGCTACCTAAAGGTGGGAGGGGTATACAGAAGACAGAGCCCCAGTCTTCCCAGGTAGGAGAGGCAGGTGACCTATAGGCACACATTTTCCTACTTGAAAAATACGTTCCTGGTAAGTGCAATTATTAACTGTTTGACAGAGAGCAAAACAGTTTGTTCGTAAGAATTAGTGTCAGATGGATCTCTGCATCTGAAAATCCAGCATCTCCTCCAGCTTATGATCCTTGTCTCCACCACCCCCCATATACTCTTCTTGTGTATTTGTGTGTGCCTCTTAAGTCCTGGATTTCCTTTTCCTCCATTATGTTAATTTTTATGAACAAAACTGCTTTTCTGTCTGTCGGACTCAGCTGATTCATCTGTGAGGCTGAATGCTTAACATAAATCTTTCAGTATGAGCGTTCTTGCTGCCTCCTCTTGAAGAGTTTCATTATCATCACCATCATCTTCAGCTCAATTGTGTCAGTCAAGGGTGAAGGACAGGAAAATGTGCAGGTGATGAATAGTGAGCAGGGTGTTAAATAACTGGTGCTGTAAATAAAACAGTGAATACAGAAGTGAGGAGAGCTAGCAGGGTGTGTTCATGTAAGAGCAGAGGCTGTGGAAGCTGTGTTTGTTCAGCCTGGAGAAGAAGAGAAGACTGTGGGGGATCTGGTTGTAGTTTCCACTGTGTATTGGGTGGAGCCACTCTTCAAAGTAAAGTGTTGAGAATGCACAAGAGACAATGGCTAAAAATGTAACATGAAAATTCCTCGTGGGAGGAAAAAGGGGAAATATTTTCATAATAAAAATGGTTAAACATTGCAAAAAAACTGACCAGAAAGGTTGCAGAATGTCCATCCCCGGAGACTTTGCACAGTCATCTGAATAAATGCCAGATCAAGCTGAATTAACATAACCTGATGTAGCTTTGAATTCAGCCCTGTTTCAAGCAGGAGGTTGAACTAGATGACCTCTGGACATCCTTTCTAACCAAACTATTCTATGATTTGGGAAATAGAGCCTTGACTTACAGCCTAAAAATATGTATGGAATTTAAGCAGGTTGAAGGTTTTTTTCTTTCTTGAATACCCATTTTGCTTTTAGAAACTTTATTTTAAGGACAAGTAAACTCTGGTTTTACTTTTAATTGGCTGCTTGTGTGATTAAAAATTTACACATCTTTCCTGTGACAATAATCTTTTTTGAAGGCAACAGGCTGAGGTCTGCTGCATTGATAAAGTTCATAAGTATTAATAATAGTAACTTGGCACAAGTTTTTCTCTTCTTCAGATAAAACGTTTGCATCTTTTAAGAAAAATGTAGCTGCTTTAAAATGTGATGATCATAATGGGCAGTCTCGTAGCTAAACTGTTAAAGCATACTGATATGTTGATACTTGTAAATGTTTTTCTGTATGACTTGCAGTTCTCTTTTCTGCAATGACTGTGGAGTATCTATACTTAGAGGTAATGTTTTATTACACTACTTCTCTAACAGCAAAAATTCAAGGCATGAAAAATGCTGTTCCCAAGAATGATAAAAAGAGACGAAAACAGCTGGCTGATGAAGTTGCCAAATTAGAGGCAGAACTTGAAGAGAAGCACAAGGAGGAATTAAAGCAGCTGAAGGAAGCTTCACCTGAACAGAATAAGGTAGGCGGCTTAACTTTAGCTGCAGTTCTACAGATACAATTTGTTAGGGCTTCTTTAACTTTTAAAATTTATAATGAAGTAACACTTTAAAGTATTTCTCCTTTTCCTCACAGTATTAGTAACTCTTCTCATCTTTGGAAAGATTCAGCTGTTACGGTGGGTGCACATTGCATACAGTGGGTGGAGGGGCATTTAACAGTGGGGATTTTTTTGTTGTTGAGCAGTATTTGGTTTTGTTCTTAAGGCTACATTAGTAGCTCAGTTGTCTTAAAGAATTTTTTTTTTTTAAGTTCTTGTTATATTGTCACTCTAATTATCTTATGTAGACTACTAGGGTATTGTTGGCCTTTAGTAGGCATTTGACTGATGTAGTGTGTTTTGTTTTGCAATTCTGTCAAGAATGTAACTGACCTTTTTGTAAGAAGCACTTTCTGTGATGGTGAGAACTGTTGTCTTAAATGCTGCTGTTCTGCCATGTTGGCAACATAGCTACATATTAAGTACTTCCGGTTTGCTGTTTGATGGCAAAGCACTTAATTTGTAACAGAGGCTTAGCATTATTCAAATTTAGCTGAAGGAAATACGACCACCTGAGTAAACTAGATACTATTAAATACTTGAGTGACATACAAAAATTCACCTTTGTTTTAGCACTTAATTAATTGTGTGTTGCAAACTCCTGTCATAGTGAATTTGCAATCCATAGACTTAGTTCTGTATATCCAGTACTGAAAAGAACTCTATTTGTATCATGTGCCTGAATTTAAGGACCGTTTGTCCAAGTAGGCCTGTTCATATACTTTCTCCTTTCTAAATGGGAATAGAGCTTATGGCTAAATTGGTGCAATACAGTTATCTGTGAATGATGCTAATGCTACATGCTCATACATCTCCTTAAGTGTTTCACGAACAGTGTGTCTCTTTTGGCTGTTTAAGTCTTCTAAAGAAACCAAACACAAAGACCTGTCTGCATGATGCTTTCTGGACTAACTGTTTTCTGATTAGTGACCTAACCAAAAGAGTTAAGCAGAAAGTACTTTTGTTTGAAAATGAGAATGGAAACGTTTCTGAATGACTTTTAGGGAAATAGAATTGATGAAGAAGCATCTGTTGACAATCCTTGTGGGGGGAAAAAAAAAAAAAAAGGTTTACATTGGAAGAGTTATGACCCTATAACAATCTTCTGTAGTAGTTTTTAATCAGATGCTTAAGCAGGTGATTAATGCATAAGCATTAAATGTAATGCTTCTGTTTACCTGTATCTTAGATTAGTTTCAAGAGTTTGTTTTATTTTGCTAAATGAGCTGTCCAAACTTTACAATGGAGGACCTTTCAAGCTAAAATCTTTGCCCTAGATGTAGCTTTGCCTGAGAGGATTTTGGTTTGAGATGTGTAGTTTCTTTCACTTCTCAGCTTTTTTTATTTGGATTGAAACATGTCCATGCTTCCAAGGGTGACATCTACTTCATTCTGTTATGGGGTTAGCTTTGTCATTTTTCTTGAGAAGTGCCAACTCCCTGTCTTTTCCAACTGCTGGTTATGCTTTGGTATGGAAGGTGGAGCCCTCTCCTGCTTTAATTGTCACAGAACTTGTTAATTGCTGTTTGGGTTCTTCAGCTGGCTGGTATGGTGAGGAAAACTTTCAGCTGGTAAGCAGTGTTCACACTTCAGTGTGGAAGCTTACAAGAGAACATACAGATTAAAGTTTAGATGCACAGTTCATAACTGTCTCTTTGTTGAGACTTCAGAAAAAGTAATAAAATGCATGACAGTGGTTTAGGATGTGAAATGCTTTACTTTCGGCTTTGAAAGGTTCTGTGCTGTACACAGATCTTTGTGGTTACACTTCATAAATATACCCTGGAATTACCTAGGAACAGAACTTAAAACTGTTTTAGGAGATGCACATCTTGGTTATCATTTATATTAATAAGAACATTTAACATATTTTTTTTCTTTTCAGACAGATTCCATAGCTGATGGGGTTGCAAATTTAGAGCTTGAAGGAGTAGAGCAACAGATTCAACATCCTCGAATATCAAAAGCGCAGAAGAGGCGGGTATGGCTTAACATTTAAAAATTTTACAAATATTTGATTGAAGTTATATGACTTAACTGTAATAACCAAAGTTAAACAATTTTGCAGGGTACATTACCTGGCTAATTCAGTATTGATGCTGTATCTACTGGGTGCCTTGAAAATCTGTAAAGCTGCTACCTAGAGATATGTAAGCATTTTATAAATAGTTGTACTTTTTTACCCTCAGCCGTGAGCTGGGAATCAGAATAGGTCAGGAGATGGGAGCCAGAAAAGTAAATGATGTAAAGCAAATGTTTTTAAAAGAATTTCACTAAAAGCATTAATAAAGAAATCAAGTAATTGAATTAAAGTAATGTAAAATACACATAGAAAATATGCAAGCAGTATAAGTTTACACATTTAACAAAAGAACATTAACACTGAAATTCTTGTACATTTTTGAGTTGTTAAGAAACACTACCTGGTGTCCAGGCCGTTAGGGTTAAATCCTTTTAAACTTCAGATGCTAAATTGCGATGGATTAACATTCTCATTGTACCTGCATGAATGTTGGTTCAGGGCCAGAGGAGCACTGCTTTATTGCAGAGTCCATCCCCTGGTACATAATCACTACTGCAGAGCTGCCTTGTAACAAACATGATAAAAGGATGTTCTTAATTCATCGCACCATGTCTAGGCAAACTAGAAACTCTTGTTATTGCGGTCGCCCAAACCAGTCTGGTCTTGATTTGTCGTAAATTTTAAGTGTGAAAGTGAAAAGATCATTCTCAGTACTGCTTCCTTTTTTATTTTTCTTGTTTATTTTGACTCATAGTCCCTTGTTAACTTAAGCGTAAACTTACAATGTATTCTATAAAAGCCATGTTATGCATTATTACATCCCCTCTAGTATTCTCTGTATGCATTCTTATTCATCCTTTAGGTTAGGAGCAGTCTTTTATGATGTCTAGTAGCTAGCCTGAGGGAGTTTCAGTTTCATGACATGAGCGCCATTATGCAATCGTATGCGTAAGTGGTAGATCTCACACTTATTATGAAAGAGCAATATTTTCTGTTGTTTAATTAGAATTTCCATACTTAAGTTGTTTGCCAGTGTGGTGAAATAGGTGATCCTGAAGAAATGACTACTATTAATAGCCTTTGAACAGGTGTTGTAAAGTGTTATTTTGCACATTGATATAATTAAGATTTCTCCTGTCACATAATTTTGGGTGTGGTGTCGGAGGCAGTTAGGCTATGTTGGTCACTTAACTATTTGCTAAAGTTTGGGTTTAGGAGGTCTCTAAGATTCGGTAGTGCTGATTCGGGAGAACATTTCACAGATATGAATGTACTGAGAAAACATTTGAAGAGTTAGAAGCAAGCACTAAGCCAAGAGCTGTACAGACATCTTCTAAATTATAACATCTGATGTAGTTTTTGTGTGTTTTTTAATCTAAGGAAAAAAAAGCTGCCTTGGAGAGAGAAAGAGAAGAAAGGATAGCTGAAGCTGAGATAGAAAATTTAACGGGTGCCAGACATCTTGAAAGTCAGAAACTTGCCTCCCTATTGGCAGCAAGGCACTTGGAGATTAAACAGATCCCTTCAGATGGCCATTGCATGTACAGAGCTATTGAAGATCAGCTCAAGGATCGCCAAAATTCCTGGACTGTTGCAACTCTGAGGAACCAAACAGCAAAGTATATGCAAAGTCACTTTGATGACTTCCTGCCATTTCTTACAAACCCTGGTACTGGAGACATGTATAGCAGAGGTAAAGCTTATGGCATAAGAGATTTTAAAAACTGTTAAAATTATTTCTGATAATTCTCATTCTCAGTTACAGCTGAATTGGGACTAACCCATTATGGTGTTTGTTCCTGAACTATGTTACTTCGTTGGTTCGCTGTGTACTATGGAACACAGAATTATGATCTGCTGTGAAACTTGGTACACCTGGATCTTTGCAATGTTTGTTTTTTTTTTTTTTTTTAAGTAATCTAGCAAACATTATTCCCCATTAAAAAAAATAAATATCAGAACTTGCTGGTTACTAGATGGTAATCATAAACTGGGATGTGATTTAGGTTGTATTATAAATAGCTTGTCTACCAGGTTACGGATGATTTTTTTTGTCAACTTTTGTATTGGTGTTTTCAATTTACATAGGAAGGCTGTTAAAAATGAGTGTGAAATTCAAGCAAACCCATTTTATAATAGTTTGCATAGATGATTTTTCTTATTCTACCCTTTATTTTCACTGTTCATGCTAGGTCTTTTGGCACCCTTTCTTATAAAAAAACTAAACTAAAAAATATAAAGGCATTTAGTGTGAAGCAATGGTGTAGGCTGAGTAAATGCAGTTAAATGGAATTTATGTACTTATCTGAGCAATTCATGGTTTATTAATTTCTTACTGCATGTCTGGAGCACTGTGCAAATGACTTTATAAATTTTTTTAACTTACTGCCACGTTCATTTAATAGTTATTGCTGTGGATTTCATTTGGTGATTGGGGTCTGTTGTGAAGTGGGAGGTGTCTCTCCCATGTTGACAGAGAAAATTGTCACAGGATAAATGTGTCCTTAGAGAAGACTTAATGTTAAGTTCTGCAGAGCAGCAGGGAATTGAGGGTTTGTTGTCTTCTAAGTCTGTTATAAGGGGAATGTATGAAAAACTATTCTGAGCAGTCTTCAGAAAATCTGTTCGTTCTTTATCAGAATATATTCATAGGGTTCAGAAGCCTGAAGGGTTGCAATTTATAAATTTGAAAGCTTGGTTTCTGTAGAACATGATCTGCAAGAGGTTTATTTAGCGGTTGACAAAGGAACCATTGGGAGTAAGTACTTCAGAGGTTAAAAACAAGGCAGCTAATTTGGAAAGTTAAAAAAAAAACACCCAAACAAAACAACAACAGTTGAACTACATGCAGTTACAAGATTTTAAAAACATACCTGACACCTAGCTAAAGTAAGAGCTAAGCATACTACTTGCTATCACATTCTTTTCTAGGGTGTCAAAACAGCATACTCTGAAACTTAACAGGAAGAAAACTATATGCAATTTCCTGCTTGTTATTAACAGTTCCCTGAACAAAAAGTTGAAAATGTAAATCTGTGCTTCTTTTTATTCACATACTTGCTTTTGTTCTTGTCTTCAGTCTTAATTTTTCTTTCTAAAACAGTTATGCAGGGGTTTTTTTGCCTCTGGTGTTTTTCGTTTCCTTTGCTTCTTTTCAGTGAACATACCTATTTTCCTGTATAGTGTGTTTAGACTTTTCAGGTTCTAGGTGTTCATTGTACAATCAGTATTTTTCCTCGGTTGATTGCTCTCAAGTAAGAGAACTACTAAAAGTTGTCTTGTCTTTCCCCGCAGAGGAATTTGAAAAATACTGTGATGATATAGCAAGTACAGCTGCATGGGGTGGTCAGCTGGAGGTAAGTGTTGTATTGATAATTTTTATTTGTGAAATTCTGGAGTGGGTGAATATACCTTCAAAAAAGGGCTTCTTGAGAAAGAATACCTGAAGGCATAAGGGAATGTAGTCATAAATAGTTTATCAAGAACTTTGTCCTATCGTTATAAATTTTTTTCCCAGATTAGTAGTTTTTCTGATGGTGTGCTGCTGTTCTGATTATGATGCATTTCACGACATGCAAGTTAATGAATTCAGTAGTTCTAAATATCATTAGAAGGATTGACAATACAAGTGGGGGAAGACTTTCTGAGAAAGTGTTTTATTACGCATACTTAGATGGTAGGAAAGCTGACTGGAGTGGAGCAATGTTAGATTTTTGTAATGTAAACCAGAACTTGAGCTTGAGAAAATACATATTTGTTTTAGGTTGTGTCTTATTTATTGTTTTATGAAAGAGTTGTCACAAATTACTGAAGCTAGGCCAATGTTACCTGTGTTGTATCCTCAAAACAATGATTAATTTAAGGCAACCTGTTTTCAATTAAAGTTTAAAAAGTTAAGATGATTTTGCTTATTTTAATAAAGTTTATTTTCTAACAATATTTGAAATGTTATGCCTGAACTCGTGTCTGCTAAAACTAAATGCCATGCCTTCCTCTCTCCTCCTTACATTGGATTTAATCCTATTATTGAATTGTTTTTATGCCTTAAAGCTAAGGGCTTTGTCGCACATTTTGCAAACACCTATTGAAGTAGTGCAAATGGATTCCCCTCCCATTATTGTTGGTGAAGAATATTCAGGCAAACCAATAATACTTGTGTAAGTACGTTATTTTATCCCTTTTTAAAATTAGTGCACTTGATTTCTATAGCAGAGGGCTCAGCTTTGATTCTTACCTGCTCTTTTATTTTCTGTTACCTATCTGATGTTGAAACGCTGCTTGAATAATGATCTTGCAGGTGAGAAATTATGTTTATGATTGACACACGTAGTTTAAAGATATTGTAATTAGAGTTCTTAAAATGCTGACAGTCTGAAGTGTGATTCAGTCACTGCTTTATAGAATGCTACTGAGGTCATTTTACCTGTTACATAATTACAAAATAATAGTGAAATTGATATAAGATGCAAGAGGAAACTTCTTTTTTCTTTTCAAAGTTTATGTCACTGTGCTTGGAAGTCACCAGAATTTAAAAACTGTCTTTATTAATACTGACCTATTTAATGACCGCATATATTTTCTGTGCTAAAACTTTATTTAAGCTATCTTCCAGTGCTGTTAATATTTGGCATGATGTATACTTTTAGTTAAGCTGAACACTAATTCCGTAACTACTTTTTTTTAGGTATATGAGACATGCGTATGGATTAGGAGAACATTACAATTCGGTAAAACTTCTAACAGATGCTGCTACAGAAAACGGCAGCTAGCATATAAAAGTCATAAATCCACATGGACAACAGTTGCATCTTGGTGTGTTCGGCTCCAGACAATTCCCAGACAGACTGGAAAGTGAAACTAAATGGAATGGATTAAAAATGGAAAAAAGGCATACAAGGTTTGACTATAAATCAGAAATAGCTCTTGATTTAAAACAAAACCAAACCAAAACCACACAACAGTATTTTGAACTTGGTATTAATTACGTTTAGAAGATCTTCTCTAAATTGGTGGCTGTGTAGAGCAGAATTTTTTTTTTTTTTCAATAGAGCTTCATCCCATGCTGCAGTGAAAATACTGAGTAGTAAGTGTTTCGGTTAATCCGCATTTCTGCTGAAGAATTAAGGTTATTTGAAGGTTCCTGTTATGTTATTTCTGGCAGATTTTGATGATCATGGAAGAGTTAAGGCATTTTAAATAATTTATTTTCTTTTGATTGATGGAATAACCTTTACAGTGTTTCTTTAATTCTATCAGGATCTAGCTTTAAGGCTGTAGTAGAGATCCCCTTTATTTGGGCAGAGAAGAGCTGGAGGCAAATCCAGTAGTAGAATATCTTGCTCGGCTGGATGAATTGCACAAGCTTTTTATTTTAAAGACTTTCCATCTAGGATTTTTTACCAAGCTTTGATGACTTCTCTCTTATTTTTTTGCAGTTGACAGTAGGAACTAATGCTTGATGCTGTTCTGGTACTGAATCTGTAGGAAGAGCATTGTTTATGACTATGCATCATAATGTTGATGCAAGTTAACTGTGCTGTTCATCCTTCATAGTCTCTCATCTGTGCATTTCAATGATACAGAAATCTTATAAACAAAAAGCTCCTTAGTGTCCTCACTTCAGGTAGTGAAACTCACCTGAACTCGTCATTTATGGATCTGCTGATCTAAGCACTTTGTGTTCTAAATAAAGTGTGATGTTTTATAATACTTAAAACAGCTGGTTGCATACAGGTGTGAAAATAACCACCTTGGGTTTTGTGGGTAACTTTAAAGGTGATCTGCAGAAGAATTAAGTTTCTTTTCATTGTTCCTTATGATGCACAGAGACACTTGAAGTGGTTTTTTTTTTTAATATGGCTTGACTTTTTACATTAGAAACATGTATTTTTGTCTTTAAGTCACTGTAAATGTGACTCCAAAATTAGCAGCATACTGAAACCAAAGTTGTAATGCAATTGTTTTTTAACAATACAAGTGATTTTTTTTTTTTTTTTTTTAAAGCCTTAGTCAGTAACATGATAATTGTCTGTATTTTGGCACTGATGAGTTGGTGTGGAGAAAGTGGTTCATGTCAAGTTTAAACAACTTTGCCCTGATTTGAGGATGTGTGCATCTTGTAGTCAGTCCTTCAGTAAAGCTAGCGAGCAGATTGACACTCCTGGGACTTAAAAATTAGAAAGAAAAATCTGTTCTTACTTAAGAAGGAGGAGATAAGTGTTCACTTTATGGATCAGATTATGTCTGATTTAAAGCACTTTGAGAGGGAGGGGAAAAAAATCAGGCAATTATAGCAGGAGGTTTTGGACAAGCAGAACTTGAATTATGACTTCTTTAGACTGGTGCCTGCCAGAAAAACAAAGTATTAACCAGATCAGGAGTTATAACATCCTTATTTATCTGACACAGTATAACAAATATAGCTGTATAGCAGCTGGTTTACTGTAGAATTTGGTTTACTACCTTGTTTGTATAAAATGATGTTTTTAATTTCAAACAAAGAATTGGTTACAACAGTATGGAAAAAGTGTTTATATTTGTAATACCACTATTAATTTCACTAAAAATAATAATCAGAAATACTCTTCTCTGTGTTGCTTAGAGTTGATATGATATGAAATGCACATGCTGCATTTTATAGATACCCTGTGAAAAATATTCTGTAGTTTATTGGGTTTTCATTCTTGTTTGATTAACTGATGGAGGAAAGATGCCAGAATTGTGGAATGTCTGTACCAACAGTTTGTCCTGTTGAAGATGTTTACAGTTTGTATAAAGCAAAATAATGTTTTAATATAGTGAGTGAAAGATCCTTGTTAATGCTGTATGGGACTTGCCAAAAAGTAATAAATCGGTTTATTTGTGGCAAATCTTGTTGTGGTCGCTTTTTATTTTGTACTTCGATTGTTCATGTCTTAATTCCTAGTATTAATAAGTTTACCCGTTTAATTTTTATGGCTTTAGGGTCCTACTGTAGTATGAATTCTCCAACAACTCACTATTCCTATTAAGTAGACAAAGCTTTACTCTTTATGAAATGAAGTTGTTTCTAAACAAAATTTATCCTCAGTGTTTTAGCAGTTAAACTTGAACTCTTCTATAAAGCTGTATTTGAAAATACTATTGAACTTCTCCATACATAAAAACAATCAAGTGAAACTGAGAGGATTTTTTCACAATTTAGCTTTTAACTTCTTTGTCAGGCTACATTTTTTCTGCAAAATAGCACTACTTATTTTGAGCTTACATGTATTTAAGTAGCTTTTCTTACTTTTATCTGCAGTTCATTGACATAGATTTATTCAGCCACTATTTCTTTTAAGGGCTGTTAGGTAATTTTTTTGCAAGATTAGAGTTTAGTTTCCGGTAGGAATGCTCCCATGAGCGAGAAGGAAACTGTCTAGTGGTCTGCAATAAATTGTGTACAATATTCTTAAAGGGAAGAACTTACTTGTTGAAAGCAGTGGGTACAGTTGGGCAAGTCAGGGCATGGAGGAGACTGGCCTCCTCTTGGAGCCGCAGACGGAGTTTAGCTTTCACCCCTGTCGCCTTCGCTTAGTCTGCAGCCGGTCTCTGCTCTCCCCTGCGTCCCGGGTAGTGTGGGCTGCAGGCAGGAGGTGGGCGGCAGCGGGAGGGAGCGCAGGCCTGTCATAAATCATTTAAATGTTCCATGACTTCAAGGATTTTTTAAAAGAAATAAATAATATAAAATGCCATGAAGCACTGATGTTTCTTGTGTGCATTTGTACAATTCTCATAACCAGTTGTGTTTACGTATATTAAAGTATTACACCAAAGCTTAAACACCGTGAAGAGGGGAATTTGTTTCACAACCACTTGCCTCGAGGCAAAATTATCACTAAAGGCACTTTTTGCCTCCTGTCCATGCTCTGTCCTTCCCGTCTCCTCTTTTTTAACAAGCAGGTCAACAGGAGCTGTGACATGCCCCAGGAAAAAAACAAGGCTGAAATTTTAGGTCTAGGCAGAGCACATCCCTTCTGTTCCTACTCTGTCTCAAGGAGTAAAAGGTGCTGGCAGCGGCCTGACTGGGCAGATCTTATGCTGTGGGATGGTCGTCTCTCCCTGCTGTCTTATGCTTGAGTGTAATACTGTTATGAATTACAAAATTGAGAATTACCGTTGCGAAACGCGCTGGCAGCAGATGGGGTAGGGGCACTGCATCTTGCTGTTGGTATTGGGGTTATGGGTTTTGCCCAGTTCTCCAGCCTTCCTCCTTCACCAGCACTGCTCACCTTGCAGCTTGTGAATTCACTGATGTGACAGCTGAGTAAGTGGAGATAGGCAGTGTCTCTTTCCTAGATGATATAGGCGGTCGCAGTGCAAACAAATTGTGGCGTATGTTCTGGGAAGTCCTGACCAGACATACTGCTATAGGTGTGCTGGATAAGTGGCATCTTCAGGGGTGCAACAGCTTTCATGCCAAAGGAGTGAATGCTGAACGAACGCTGCAGAGGTACCCCGAAGGCTGGGGTGAGAGTGGAAGTCAGAATGTCCCATCTGCATCATCTGGGTAGAGAAAACAACACTTTGGGCTGTCATCTTCCATAGGTCATGGAACTGCTGCAAGTACAAATTTTTAGTCTTTAAGACACAACCTGCCACCTTCTATCTCTTAGCCGATCTCCTGTGATTTATTTATGAATGACAAGCAGCCTGTGTTGATTACTTAATCTATGTAAGTAGCTGAGCAGACTTAAAAATAGGATCTGAAATACAGAAGCCATTTTCTGTGCTTTCCTTGGCTCCAGTAAGAACACTAACCCACCAATTCCTTTGTTTTGAGAGACTGATAAAAGCAGCAGATGGGTTGTGATTAATCACTAGAAGCATATGATATACGTACTTTTGAATACAACTAAAATCCTTAGCAATTGTCTCCCTATGTTATAAACAGGTATATCATAAAAAGAATTGTTCACGCACAAAAAAAAGTTCGGTAAAATTCAAAATAAGCTGATGTAGTCTCTATGTTCCAGATTAAATAAATATATTGTTAATTGAAAAGCTTTATCCTCTTTACAAATTAGAAAAATTGGAGTGCATAAGCTTAAATAATAAGAAAAGAAAAAATGTTCCTAGGGAGCTACATTTTCTGCAAAGGCTCCCTGAACTTCAGCAGTCCTGTAAATATTTTGTCATGATATCTGAAGAGATTAGATACATGAAGAGTCTGAAGATGCTGTGTTTGTCCAGAAACAAACTTAAAAACCTTCTAGATGTGAGTAATGCTGTTTTATTTTTTAAAGTTTTTTTTTTCCTTTTGAAAAATAATGTCTTATGAAAACATTTGAGCAAAGTATCTTTTCTTCAAATTATTACATAAGTCATGAAGATGCACTTTAATAATTGCATTCTAGAAGGTATTTGAATACTCTTTCAAGGAAGCTAAGGACATAGAGAATTTAAACTAATAATTCTTCCTTATGTACATATTTATCCTATAAAACTCAAAATATGAATAAAACCTCAGCAGTATAAATAGGCAATAGTTCGTCGTTAAATCCTAATAAGGTTCCATTGAGTTGGGAAAGAGCGAGGGACAAAAGCTGGCATATCTAATGAAGATTTCTCTCTTAGCTGTAAGCAGAATGTTGAAGCACAAAAAGCCAGAAGCAGAATAGGGAAAGTTGTTGCTAACTGGGGATACCTGAATGAAATGTGCAAAAATACCTGGGCTAAGGATGGTGAGGTGAGAGAGAATACAAATGTGGGGCTAGAATAGCTATAGGGGTAGCCAAGCAGATAGACGGCAAACTAAGCTACTAGCCTGTTTTCCAGAAACCAAACAGGGATGGATTGTGTGTGACTCCATGGGATTTGTTCTTATGCTAAAATATATAGGCTTCTGGAAGCAGAAAGAAAAGAATGCAAGTATTCGCTGCTTTTTCTAGCTCATAATTTACTTCATAATATGAAAAATGTAAATATACATCTTTGTACAGGTCTTGTGTGTGTCTTTACACCTCATGTGCTTCTGAAGAATTGCACCATATAACCAACCAGCAGTCTCAAACATTAGGGGTACGGTGAGCTCCCTGAAGGAGAGAGCTGTTTTGTAGCTTCAATGGCAGCCTTCACTGCACCTTCTTCGCCGGTTGGTAGAACTGTGGATTACTTCAGTGGATTTTAAAAACTTTAATTTATTTTAAACTCTGATATATTTATCAGTATTTGACATACTGTGTTTTATGTCACTGATTTAGTTGCAGTATTTGCTGTCTGCTTGATCTGCTGCTTGAGTGTGTTATCCATCTGCTTCTGAACATTTTATCACAATTCTTGCAGACAACTGCAGACTGAGAGTCTACATGGAGATCTTTGAGAAAACCTACATGGGACAGGAAGCTGGAGAATGTAATGAAAGAATGCTTTAAATCCAGCTTGAAAAAATGTGCTGTTTGGTAAAAACAAGGATGAGAAGATTCTTAAGGAAAATTACCCTGCTGATATTCCAAACCTTTACATTTTAGTTTTTATGTTTTAGTTGTGACAATCAAGTAAAAGGTTTTTTTGGTTGTTTTTTAATAGAGAAGAAACTGGATGTCATACCTCTGATAGTGTATTCAGGTTTTGCACACTCTGTTATTTCTAAAAGAATGGTAGCTTTGCCCCACGTAATAAGTGATATTCCCCTTCTAGTGCAAGGACACATTACAAAAATTATGATAAGGGCCTTTTTCTAGTTAGACCATTTTGAGCTTCTAACATTTTTTTGTGAAACATCCTTGATGCTGTCTGTAGGAATGGAGCTGTTCAGTTTTTTTTTAATTTAAAAAGGTGCCTTTAACAGTAGGGGTCTTGAGGGGGGACAGGAAGGACACAGATTGCTTTCCTGAACTAGGTAATAATTGAACTGAGACATTTGGGCACTATGTGGGTGTATTGAGAAAATCGTGCATCTAAAACCTGTATACCGGTGTATCTTCTACATTGTAGGATATGTGCTGACTTGTCCCATGTGATAGCCCCTTCAGAAAAAACTTTTTAGCTACAGAGTTTTGACACTGGAACTGGAAGCCTGTGGATTGTTGCAGATCTAGGACATCACTGGGAATAAAAAGAAATGTGGAATAGCTCGCGTGACTGGAGCGGTGCATTGGATGGATACACGCTCTTTAGGAAGGGCGGGCTGGGGAGGTGAGGAAGAGAGGTTTAGCTTAGCGCTCGGCTGTGGGACAGGTGACAGGTCTGTTCATTGCCTGTGAGTCAGGATCAGAGGGGTGGCCTACGTGGGGCATGTTGTAGTGGGTGCCTGCCACACGCCAACCAACATATTTTTACTAATTTTACTAACAGTGGGGTTTTTGCACAGTTCCAGTTCCCTGGCCAACTCCAGAGCCTTAATCTAAAAATAAGACAAAGCAGGCTAAATTTGAAAACTACTGCTTAGTAAATACATTTGATTATGAAGTCTCTATTAAATGCTGTGTATAAAACTCAGTGTCTTTTCCCTGCAAGACCTATTTATGTATTTTAAGAAGAACGCACAAGATAGCCTATTTGTACAACAGGTGAAACCAGGTCTCAGTAGAAGCTTTCTTGTATTCTCACTTGCTTCACGCAATGTATGGTATGTATCACAGTGATGCATGTAACATCAAAGTTTGTTTGGTGCACAAACTAAGGTATTACCTTCAAAGAGTGGGCTTTCCAAAACCGGTAACAAATGTTACATGATTTAAGAGTCTTGAAATAGTCTTTGTAAATTTCAACTGCATTGGTATGTAACATTTTCCAGATCAAAGAACTTATAAAAGATAATTTCAAGGACTTTCATCAAATACACATTTTAGTAAGGGGAAAAAATCCAACCCTGTGCTGTGCACCGTACAAAGAGATGAGAACTGCTGACTACTATTGTAATAGAAGCTAAGTAAACAGGCCGAGATGAGAACAAACAGGATATCTGGTAAATGTGTAAGCTTAATTTTTGTAGCAGAATTTCTTATGCATAACCGCTTATGCATAAGATGCCTAACTAAAATATATTTTGTGCACTAAGAGTTATCTTAGCTTAAATAGAAAGGCATAATTAGGATATAAAATTACATAGAAAAGTAATTCCTGAAGTTTCTATAATTAAATTTTAAAAGAAACTTAGCAAAGATTTCTAAAGCCATTTGCCCATCTGTAGAAACTTATTCTTTGTTTCTCACAAAACACTGACACAAGATATTTGATTTCATTTACACCAATAGGTTTAAAAAAAAAATCTGTAACTGACAACAGTACATTAAAAATTAAGCAAAATGCACCTTTAGAATGATGAAAAAATGAACCTCCATCCAGTTGTCTACGCTTAACTGCTCTATTCGTGGATGCCTTCCTACTAATCAGGTGAGCCAACATCATCAGAAAAAATAGCACAGAAGTATACCAATACAAAAGATAATCTGAAATTTCTTAAAATGCTCTGTATTATTGAAGAATTCTTTTAAATAGTTGGGTTTGAATGACTTTAGTTATAGCACATGGAATATTTGAATTATCACATTACTAGTCTTCAGAGGACCAACCTCCTCTTTCAAAATGATACTGATGGGTTGTTTCTAAAGCAGTGCATTTTTCTTACAGTGTAATTCCCTTAACCTAAGGTCCTGCCTTTATTTCAACAGAAAAGTTTACAACAGTTAATAACTAAGCAGTTTTGCTGCTTCAGTTTACATCAACTGTTTTACAAATTAAAAAGCTATTTAAGGATAAAGAAATAAAGACATGCTCTATGCAGTATGCTAAGTTAAACCTCGTCTTCCTTTGCAAAAATTTAGGAGCATATAGTCCCCTTGTGCTTCTAATAAATAATTCTCATATTTTAATCAGACAGCTAATCCTCACTTGCTCTACTAGATTAAGCTTGCCACTTGAGTGACAGATTACTGGAGAGCTAGGAATTGTCAAACTCAGCCCTTTCAAGACCCAAAGACAGACTATCTGAGATTAACACATAAAAATGTCTTCTAATTGACTGATTTTAGATGTACTTTAATTTTGTTATCTATGTTTCAGTGCAAATCACAGAGCAGTTTCAACAGTAGACTGTCTCAGCAGTGAGACACTTCTTACTTCCAATTTTTCAAATGAAACTCGATAAATTATTTATTAAAGCACTGTACAAATTAATTATATATTGTCAAGAATAAAACTGTCAGTAAATCTTAATTGAAGAGCCTTAAAAATTACAGAAGAAACTTCACTTCTAATTTTGCATATAGTACATCTCACAAACATTTGCTTTTGAAATATAGAAGCCAGGGAATGGATAACCCATAACTATACCAAATAAATTAAATTTTAAATTATAAAACTGTGATCCTGCATGTTGCTCATCTACCCATGGAAATATAAAAATATAGAGACATATTAAAAAAATATATTCCACATATTTGGCACTTTTTTCCCAGTTTATTTGCTAAAGTAGAACAATGGTTAAGCAAATTTCTGGAGTCAGTGCTGAACATATTACTGGCACACAAAGCACTTGATATCCTGTTCATTCAATTAATAGCTTCAAGGATGGTTTAACAAAGTATTTGAAGGACCATACACCAAGATTAGAGATATGTATTAAATATCCTTTACTTTTTATCTCTTAAGTATAATAACCTGGTTTTAAAATAGTGTAAATCAAAATGCAATGTGGTGGAATGTGGGGTTGGAATATGGGTCTTGAAGCTGGGCAAAAAATTCTTGAGAAGGTTATCAGTGACCTCAATAACACACATCATTAAAAAACTGAGCAAGTACCTCGCAACAGTTGGTTTGCAAAATGTCAAAATTTGATCACCCTCTTCTAAAATGCAGAGTGCAAAACAGATGAGTAAATAGGAAGCACAATTTTTGTAGAATATTTTAGTTTTGAAGGGATCTCTGGTGGTCCTGCAAACTGACATCCAGCTCAGAGCGGCACTAACTTCATATAGGTTGGATTATTCTGTCTTTCACTTTGTGAGCACCGTCCTTCTGTATGTGGAAAAAGGTGAGGAAAGGCTACTGAGAACTCTGTAGACATAGAAGAGAAACGCTTGTTCTGTGCATTTGCGTCAGGCTGCAGGCATTTGACCATGCTGGTCAAAGGGACCACACCTCTCCGAAATTCTTTAGCTGAGGATTTCCTCAGTTTGAGCTGAGATGTACAGCTCCTTCGGGTTCAGCCTCCTAGGTCACAGTGAGGGAGACATTTGTTTGAGGTTTTCTCCTCACTTTGTCTTTGATTGATAGAGCCAGCTGACAGACTAGAGCAGCTGTAAAGGTATTTCTGGTTATTCAGCCTATTGACGATGCTGGTGTGTTGTATTCAGCAGGATTAACTCACCTGATGCTTATTCCTTTAGACAAGTCTTCCATTCCATTCTTACCCTTAGCTGTGCACTTCTCACATGAGCTATCAGACTTGGGGCTTTTCAGATAAATCATCTTATTGGAAAAGAGCTGAAGCATTGCAGTGATGGACTGTAGTCCATTTCTGCTGGGGCTGGGGCTGGGGACTGTTGAAGTTATTACTGAAGAACTTCACCCATTTGACCTCAGTCCTTGCTTGAGACTCCCAGAGCTCTCACCTGTATATTACGGCAGTTACGAATGGATCCCATGCAAAGATGTCTTCTTACCACATTTAGGCAGACGGTGAGCAACACACCCTTCGATTTCCACTTGAATTTCACTTTGTTATTTTTTGTTTGTATTTCCAATGATCTTTTTATGATTGCACCTCCCTCCAATTTAGCAGCCGCTGCACATCTCATTAAAGCATTTTCTACTTCTTGAGCCTCATTAAGTGAAGGCTATATAGGACTGGACTGGACAGCAGTAATGGACTTTGTCACACAGCATTAGCTATCTCGCTCGGCAGATGCCTTGAACTTTTGTAATTCATCCAGAGTCTGTCTACATCACGGAGCACCAGTCCCAACCAGTATGGAGTCTATCTGGCAGACTTTATGTGGCATCTAATACTTTGTTAGTTGGACATAAACTACACCAGTTATTACATAGAAATCACTCATTTAATGTGACTTTCACCTCTTTTGAAAGGACTTCTCCATCTCAGAGTAGGTAATGATTTCTCTGCACGTGCAGTTCTTACCGCCTCTGCTGCGACTGCCAGCAAGAGTCCCAACCATATGATGATTTTTTTCAAAATCTGGACTTCGTCCATGAGTATCTGGACTCGGGCCAGGGAGCTAATGTCATATACTTTGTAGTAACAACCTCGATTATTACTCATAGAGTACATAATGAAAAGAGTGACTTGGAAATGGAAGGTCCTGAATTCCATTGCCATCTCCCTCAGCCATCCAGTCCTCAAGACACACTTTCATATATATTTACTTTCCGTAGCACTGATAATCCTACCTTTTCCCTAGATCCTCTTAAAGTTACAGAGTTTTGGGAGTAAACGATCTGTGTGTTGGATAATGAACTTTCAACCCCATATTAAATGATGTAATGCAGTTAAAAACTGCTCTTGAAAGAGACTGAAGTGGATATGCCTCATTCCAAATGTGTGTGACTTAGAGGATCCCTTTATGGAAAAATAAATGCAACTTCATAGCCATAATTACTTTAGCTGACATATTTAGCTGAGCAGCAATAAAACATGCATCATCTTAACATGTATAGTTAATCTTGCCAAAGATTTATGCCATGCAAGCTAATATTACCTCACCAGGTTAGATAGAATGAAGACCATGAAAAGAAGCTAAGCTTGGTAATGAAGCTAGACAAAGTGGCAAGTAGATTTTTTACTGCTTAATATATGTTATTGTAATTTATTTAAGTGCTAAAGGACAACATGAAATTCTTTTCTTTTAGCTATGATTGGTTCTGCTGTGGATGAGTTCAAACAAAACATATTTCAGATATTTCATAACAGTAAATACACAGTATTTTATTTCATTTGGAGAGCTGCATTGGAATGTGCTAAGATTATAGGTTAAGTAATACCTCCAGCCCTGAAATTCTTCTGATAACTTATGGAAGCAAAGCAACAAACAAGAGAACTTCACTGTTTGTTGGGTTTTTAAAAAATATGTTTCTGTCTGTACTGCTCGGGAGAGGACATTTTTGTTTAGGTGTTTTTCTTGCTATCTTTTCTCATCTGAGGGAAGTCAGTGTGGTGGTGACAGGAACTGGGAATCTTTGTAATAACAAAAAAATCAAATTGTGTATTCATCTACCCTTTCCATTTTAAGATAATTATTATTTAGATCAAATGTACAGCCTTTATACTTATAAGGATGTTTTCAAGCACTTTAGCATAAAATGAGATAATTATATTTCATCAGCCAACAGTATCTTTCTTTTCGATTTGGCCTTCAGGACAGTTTTTGTAACATCAATATGCAAGATAGGCTTGTCAGTTCACTAAATTTTTTTAAGCGTTCCATAATGGAAATCAGATAAGCAATTTCATTAAAAAAATAGAAGCAGTAATTCAAACCTGAAATTTGGAGGAAAAGAAAATCCATAAGTTTTTAAAGTTTTTTTGTCGTTGTTTGCCATTCTGTAACTACTTGGAGCAATATCTTAGTCCAAGATTTCAAACAGCTACACAGTCATTTAAGTGCACTAGCACTTACGTTCCGTACACCAGTGAATATAGGAAAAGACAAATCTCTTCAAAACAAAGGCCTGATTTGACAACCTATTTGCGGTTACACTTAGTTTTTGTTTATGACTGAGTTGTAAAGGATGTGCTCTTACGCAAGCCTAATTTTTCTGAAGTGTTGTGAGTTAATGGTTGCTTTTTCTATGCTATGAGCTGCACACAGGTGCATCTTTGTGCTTGGCATACAGGCCACCGATTTGCTATGGTAGATAAGGTCATAGAGGTTAAATGGTTTGTCTGTAATATGATGAATCATACAACAGGAAAGAGAATTGGGATACACGTGGATGTGGGATGAGAAATTGAGGTGGAATTGTAAATCTCTAGGAAGCATTTGGATGTGCAATACTGAGAAACAGGAAATGCTGAACATGTACTGTTCAGCATGAGCATACATTTCTATGGAAGTAAATGAATTTTAAAGTGGCCAAGGTATTTGGATTTTAAAGCTCTGTTGTTTTTCTGGTTCTGGATGATCCTAGATAAGAGGACTTACAGTACTTTTCTTTGAAGGACTTAATATTTGGTTAGTTCCTTATACAGCTGCCTAATCAAAGGCCTTATTCTGTTTTATAATTTATAGGTTTATAAAGCATTTTTAAGACATCAAATATGAATGCATTTTGGGTCCCAGTGTAGGTGACGGAAGTGAAGGTTGAAGACAGTCAACACTTTGGAAAACCGAATCTCTTAGGAGCCATTTGAAATTGGAACTGCTCCCAGCCAACAGTAACAGCTGGATTTCACAACAGCTTAAACAACTTCCCAGCTGGATGTTGCTTCTGCTCCCATTTCTGTAGACAGAGCTAACATTATAAAAAAAGAGTGAGAAACCTGAGGGTCTGTTTACGGCATCTGCATAGTCCTTACCTCGTTATTACCGGCAAGTCATCCATTTCATGGAGCTGGAGAACTGCAGAATAGTCCCGGTTGGAAGGGATCTCCTGAAATCACCTAGTGTAAACCCCTGCTCAGGCAATTGAAATCTCTTGGTATGTTAGCTATGGGTAGAAATGGAGTCAGGTTTTTAAAGATGTTAAACTGAATGTTGAATAGAGAGTAATATTAACAGTATCTTGAATTTTGAAATGAGGAGTTGCTAATCTGCTGGATGCATCAGGCAGCTGGACCTTGACAGAGAAAGCAGGGCAGAAGGCTGCTGCAGCCCACTGCCAGGAGCCGGGGTGGTCTTTCTCTTTTGCGGCTCTGACTGTTTGTCTGTCCTGTCTCTTTAGCCTGAGGCTGTTCGGGATCAAAACTGCCTCTAGGTGTATGGGTAGTCAGCCCCTGGCCGTGAAGGCAAGTGCCGCAGGCTGGCTGGTGGCTGCGCTGCCTGTCCCAGCATCCCGTCCGATGCTGCGTGGCGCAGCAGTTGCCTTTGGCTCTCTGCCGGCCCCTGCGCGGCATGCCTGTGGCTCCCAGAAACAGACATTATTCTTTGTGCGCTCCTCTCATTGCAAAGTTTCTGAAATGAATCGAGGGGGTTTTGTCCAGCTCACCAGGGCGATGTTTTTAGAGGATAGAGGTGAAGGTATGTAGGCATGTTTTGGAGTGCAGCATGAGGACTTTTAGAGGTTTGTGGAGATGGAAGAACTTCTGGGATATAGCATTGAAGGACTAGGTATGCAGAAAAAGACAGAACTGATGTAACCTTACCCGAACTGCCTTTTGGCTGTGTTTTCTGAAGTGAACTCTCCTGCAAACTTTGCTCAGTTACCTGGAACAGCCCAAAAGATCCAGGGAGCGAGCGAAAAATGAAGCGGTGTGGGTGCTGAAGGGTCCGATGCATAAGTTCATTTTCTGGCTCTCAGTTATTCATCAGTGTGGATGTTTCCCATGAAGTCCCACCCCAGTTAGTACTGTACTGTAGTACAAATAATAAATTAATTCCTTCTTCCTAAATTAAAAATAATCTAAGTTGCTTTTTTGGTCTCAGAAAACCTGTCTTTTCTGCAGCAACATTATTGTCCACTTCTCACTCAGTGTTGCATATGACACAGCAGATAACAGTGGTCCCTGTCCTAAGGATCTTTACATTTAAATATTAGTCTTGAAGACAAGATTTGAGTTTAAATTGTGGCCTTGAAAGCCTTTGTGCCTTCTAAACCGTTTGAAAAAAACTAACACTTTACAGGATGTTTGACAGAATAAGAGTTCAACAGTATTTGTGGAAAGTGATTTTGAAATATTGGTGTTACGGCTTTTCTTCAGAAAGTACGTACAGTGTCTCCTATTTTCATTGTCTTCTGAACATAAGCTGAAATGTACACTGCTACCTACGGGGACAGTGCTGTGCTCCTACCCAGCGTGGTCATGGACTGGTTGCTGTTGCTGTGCCATAGAGCAAGCAAGGAATGCACTCGGTAGATCAATCAGATTGCTCTCTTTGGTATTGTTTACAATAATTGTTAATTAGTTTCCTAGGATAGTACCTCATTTGTGGTCAAAATAAAATGTACACCAGATGGAGAGAAAATGAATTCTGATGTAGTAATCTATTCATATACATAATTATTCCTTGTAACTCTATAATGGTGGTGGTTTTGGCTGTTTAAACTCCAGCAACAGATAGATCAAGCAGATGACATTGCTTAAACATTATTCAGGGTTTTATTGGGTAAACCATAAACAACTGATATATAATTGCTTTTTGACTAGCTTCTTCCATGTGTTGTAATATAGAAACAGATACATTCCTAAAAATGGAGAAAAAAGATCAGGTTTGAAAGGTTTGGAGGTTTTGTTGTTTTTTTTTTCCTGGAACAACTTTAAACTTAAAAAGGCTCTTATACCTCATGGAAAACATTAAGAAAGCATGAATTAGCTTATCTTTAGAAATTCTATATTTATACTCTGCCTTTGTTTTTATTCCTATGGATGATTTCATGTGGAAGCAAGATTATTTTTACTTTCTTTTATGCTAAGAATTTGATTATTCACATCATTTCTCTCTCCCCTGAAGTTACAGTTGTTTGTTATTTCTCACCCTTTTGAAATGATCATGATGTTACAAAGACAAAGCTGATTCAGGAAACATATTTGTAAATGTAAGGATATAATTAGTCAGTAATTTCAGTGGGATTCTCAATGTGCTTGAATTTCAGGATCTGCTTAGTAAGCTTCTTCAAGGGGTCCAAAGTTACTTATTTTGAAATAATTCTACTAAATCTACTACTACTATAGTAGACACTTGTAAGGCTTAAGAATAAGTAAATCAAAGTTCCCTAAACAGGTGCAGATTTTTTTCTGTAGGTTTTCTGTTTAGAATAAAGGATTGCTGGAATGCAAGCGCTTCCGTAGACTTTTGACTCCGTGATGGAGCCAATGGAGACTTTTGGCATGATTTTTTCACTTCAAACAATGAGGATGGCTGAGAGATGATGAACTTCTTTTAGACTGCTGTGCAAACTGTGAGTGGTATCTTGGTAATGCTCCAAATACTCTGACACTTTCCTGAATCTGAACATTTCAGCAAGAAGGTGGTTTAAAAGCACTTAATTCCTCTCTGATTTTGAGGTAGAATAAAAATGTAAACACAGCATACTGAGTTCATATCCTTACCACATTAAGAGGATGTTAAGAAGGCTATGGGGGGTGCCCAAATGTATGGAAATAACAAAACCAGAGCTGGTCAGGGACCTCAGTTGTGCTTTCCCTTTAAGGTCTTTAGAAAGCAATATTTTATGTGCAATCAGATTGTATTTCCAAATACAAGATCAGAATCAGACTATTTTCATAGATGCCTAGTCTAAGATAAAACATTACGCATAATATAAAAGCCAATTATTTCAAAAATTTAAAGAGACCCTAAAAATTTTAAAGACAACCTATGCAGATTTTATTTTTTACATTCAACTAATTTATGTAATCTATATAGTGCTTTTCCTTTGGGTAGGGCATAAATCAAAATCCATTTATGATGAGGAGAAAAATATATTTCTGAAGTTTACACAAGTGCAGTCACAGAGAAAATGTCCATGTGGGCACTTGCACAAACTTTGTCTATATGTAGGAAGACATCCACACATACAGGTTTATAATTTAGAAACCTCGGGAAAATATATATACTCTTATAAGAGCTCTTCTGTCCATGGAGGCAGAAGTGGTAGTTGAATATGACAAACTGGTGTCAGTACATGTAGGTGAAATTAGTCTTGTTTCTCATTTAAAATGCGTAAGTAAGCACACCAGATTTCTTTGAAGTCTGAAAAGGCACTCTCTGATTTAATCTAAGTTTCTCCCTCTCATTCTGGTAACTAGGTTTTCTGTAGAAATTATCCCAACATGCGTTTTAAAGCATGGGGGTTTTTTAAATTATTGTATCTTGGAGAAAGCTTCCCCTCTCTCCAGTGAAACCCTATTACAATTTCAGCTTTGGCAAAATTAACTCAGAGTAATTACAGTTTGAAACAACAAATCTGTGCTATATATGCCTTATTTTATGCACTGTTCTGCCTAAAGTCTAACTTACAAATATTGCAAATTTCTGAATGAAAGATTCATTTGAGGGAAGTAATTCTAAACTGGGAAAGTGCAAAACTGATCTGTGACAGAAAAAAACCCCCAGTAAATAATTGTATCAGCACATTTGAGCACACGGGACAGGTTTTAACGGGATGGAAGGGAAATGCCTGTATGGAGTATGAGAGTCAGAATGCAGAAATCTTGCATAAGAGGCAGAAAATGAACTGTAAACCAGTGGAAGAGAAGGCAAAATCAACACAAGAGCTAAAAAAGTCTAAATTTCAAAAGTAGCAACAGAAAAGGAACTACGAGGGGCAAGGGCAAAAGAAAATGGTTTGTGTCATTTGTGAAAATAAGGAACTAAACAAAAGCAACTGCTAAGCACCAGAATCAGCAAACTATCCAGTCATAGGCTCAAGTGCATTTTTATGTAACAAAGCACTCCACAGTCAATTAAGCAGTCACTGGGGTCAGGAGAATTCTTTCCATAACTGCTATGAGAATTAGTTTAATCTTTATTTTTTTAAATTCAGGAAGACGCAGGTCTTGTGTTCCCATTGTTTATGGTATTACAGAAAATTAAGAAAATGAAAAAAAAAAAAGATTTTTAAAGTTTCTATGCAAAATCTTAAATGCATATACAATGAAAAACACAGTCTTCCTGATTACCTTCCAAAATGTATTTGAAAAAATTGCATATAATCAATCGACAGTGTTCTGTTTTGGCAATACATCCTAAAAATACAGGTTTTAAAGTATTTAGGAGAGAGCACTGGCACAGAACAATCTCAGTTGTCTGTGCTTCCTCACCGTAACAGGGAGGGTGACAATTTCATAAGATTCGGAGCTGTCTAGGGCAGATATTGATTATTTTGGAAAACAACTTTGTTCTGCAACAGTTGTCCAGTAGCAATGGCGTTTTTCTCTTGCGCTGGTGAGCACATTTCAAACAAACTTTTCAAACATCTTAAAAGTGTGATTTAAATAAAGTGTGCACAATTCAGTCACGACAATGAATTAACCATTTCTTTTTAGCAGACCATGGCTGAAGGTCTTATCCTTCCTCCCCACTCCCTCCAGCAGGACGGAACGGTGTACACCGCAGCCACGCCAAGCACGTTGTTCTGTCTTCATCAGCTGTTCTCCACCTCTAGTCGGTGCCATTTTCATATTCCTAGAAAAAAGAGGCATACTGCATTGTGCGATGTAGATAATTTCCCTAGAACCCCAGGAGAGGGAACATGTTTCAAAGCCATAAGGCCTTTAATGAGACTACCTGATTTACTCCTATCTGATGTTAAATTGTCTAATCTGAGTAACAGCTGACACTTAAGAAAGCAGCAAAACGACAGCCTTTTCTTCATCAATGAAGTCATTAGCAATCATATCAGAAGAGAACAGGAGTATATCTTCATTAGCATGTGAAGCAGAGGTATAAAGACAGAATGCATTGCTCAAGATCACCTTGAAGAGATTTTTCTGCAGTAATTATAGACCAGTAATAATTAGGGCAAAAATGTCCAAATGATAGAGTCCAGGCCATGCAAGTCGGATCGTACATGGAAGTACTTTCTGACATAATCAATTGTATAAAATGTGTAAGTAACTGCATTTGGTTGGGTTGTCATCTCAATTATTCTGTATTTTTTTATGCAAATTAAAATAGACTGTGGCTTAGGAATCAGGGAATATGGATCTGTGTAGTGGGAATTTTGAATAAAATATAGGGACTTGTCTGGAGGGCATCTCTGAATGAGCAATCTCTTTTTTTAATATATTTTCATGGCTTCTTAAGGACCTGGCATGTGAGTCACTGTGTTCTGAGTTACTGTACACAGATTGGGTTGGTTTTGTTCCTGACACTTTGGAAGAAAGTGCTGGAGAGGTAGCAACAAGGTTCCTGACTCCAGAGCACTTGGCAAGTATACCAGGAGATTTAGTTTTACTTATTTCTAAACTATTGGCATTATTTTTTAATTTTTTTTTTAATAAGCAGTGGACACATGTATGGGGTAGCTTAAAATACTTTCTTTCAAACTTAAGTATTTTGTGTGTGTCTAGTTCACCAAGCAAGGATGAGACTTTTTATTGAAGCAAGCAAGATATTTCAGTACAACTATCTGTTGTGTGAGTTTTCTGAGGTTACTATTCTTTTTAGTAGTAAAGTTGTTTAGAAATATAATGTTCTTATGCCTCTATATATCTTTCAGGCTTATTTCTGGAACCAGTAAAAGTTGATGTTACAATTCAGATTATTATTAGCACAGAAGTTTTTGTCTTCCCTCTAACTTCTTAGCCATGAGAGTAGCATTGTGTACAATACAGGGGATTTTCATGTGTACTTGCTGATGATTATTAAGTCAGTTTGGCAAACAACAGTTTTGGGGAGGGAAAGCATTTAAGTCTTTTGGGGTTCATGTTTGAAAAGTAACCCCTTTTTTATTTAGTATGCACTGTGCATTCTTCATGTGAAACTTTCTGTAAAGTATGCAGACTACGAGGTAGTAGTCTAATAAAATACCTTTTCAGATATTTTAAAATAAAATGAGGAAACAGAGGACTATGTGAATTTGTTAATGCTTTTAGATTGGACTTTTAAAGAACTGTTTTAGCTGTCCCACAGGCTTCATGGAATTCGCTTGGCTGTGGCCCTGGAGTTCCATCAGTTTGCCGCCTCTGAGAGCAGCAAGATCCTAGCTATTAAATACTAAATTTTAATTATTACATTTCATAGGCTTTCCTTTTTGAATAGCCGTATTTTCTGTCATATGTTGTAAAATCTATCACCACTGTGATTCATATTATGACAGCCTACAGATCTGGATTAATGTGCTGTTTTTTAAATACACTGTTAACTTAGTTTCCTCAGTGAGGTGATTAAGTATCCATTTCAGCTGGCTGAAATTAAGCCAATGAGTAAAGTGTATGGACACTCTAAAATTGCAGGTTTTTCTAACACTTGCACGGAATCATGGGTCTCTGCAAAATACTTAGCAGCAGCACAGTGTGTTGTAAGAGTGGGTAGAAATGAGCCATTTAGAGGTTTTCACACAGTGGAAAAGGAGTGTGGTAAGATTATCATGGGATGCAAAAGAAGGGATTTTATCTGCTGAAGGGTCTGGAGGCAAGGTATTACTGAGTATTCAGACTCTCTGAAGGAGTGTCAGAACAAAAACTCACTATTGAAGGAAGGCTACGTAAATTGGGATAATCTTTGATTTAGTATCCATTCCTCTGCCATAAGATGATGTAACACTCAAGAGAAAGTGAAAAACTTTCTACATTGCCCACAGTGTTTAATGTAGTGTATGTTTTGGGGAAGAAATGGTAACCCAGAAGATGCTAGAGGAAAGTGATTCTTTCTGCAGCACTTTCGAAGGAAAAGGACAGCAATACCATGTTTCAGCATTCTTTTCCTCTTACTTGAAATTTGTTTTATTGATCTATTATATGACTATTAAAACTATTCATTTTCATGGTCCTGATGGTAGCTAAGGTTCTTCTGTTTTCAACATACTCACAGGCAGTAGGGTTACTGTGGCACAAGGGTGGCTTTCTTTTTAGTCACACATTGCTACTGCTCCACTATAGTGAATTTTGTTGCACTTACCTTTAATATACTTTTTGTGTCTGAAGGCTTGGAATCAGCTTATGTTGTCTATTGATATAAATGGCAATTACTATTTTGGTTAGCTTTGTGTGTGGTTATTTTTCTAGTAAGACTGCCTTATTTTTTGAGTCTGCTTGAAAGCGAACTGAAGCAAGGGAGTCTCACATCTGAGGAACAAATAAAGGAAGGTAACAGAGGAAACAGGATCAGCCTGTTGTCAGAGTTGAATAGCAGAAGGACAAGAGGCAATGCTCACAAGCAGTAGCAAGGGAAATTCTGTTTGAATACATAGCAGGGAAAAAATGCAGCAAGGCGGGTGAAGCACAAGAATAGTTTGTCCCCAGGACTTGTGGAACCTCCATGCTTGGAGATTTGCAAAATATTCCTGAGCAAAGTCCTGAGCAACTTGATCTGGCTTTGAAGTTATCTCTTCTCTGAGGAGGTGTTTGAATGAGATGACTTCAGAGGTCCCTCCCCTCTTCAATTATTCTATGATTCTAAGGATATCTGGAGATAAAGTTCTTCAGGAATGCTTGTTTCATGATAGTTGTTCCCAAATAATTCTCTCATGAGACAAACCGTAATCAGTGGGCACCTAAATGTTCTGTGGTTGACGAGAACATTATATTCATTCAGGTAAAAAGTAACTTGATGTATGAACCCTTTGGTGGCTTGGGAACAGTGGGTTGCGCTTTTTGAACATGGTTACATTTTAGACCTATCTGCTGTTTGTCTAACTCGCAAGGCTGTTGCACCTGAATTCCAGGACAAATGGAGGCCTATCATGGGAGGTCAGGTTTGGTTTTTCCAGCTGCACCAGTGCCTCAGTGTCCCACAGCCTTTGGTGGGCCCAGTCTCAGCACCATCATTTACAGATTGGGTCTCAGACACGAGGATGGGTACTTCTTCAAGATGTGTTTAAATGCCCAGTACCCACTGATTTGAAATGAAAGGAGATCTGGAGCGAGCAGTGGTTTTGAACCTCATTCTCTGGTGGTCAAGGCTAGAATTGAAACCAGTGAAGAGCTGCTTCTGCAGCGTGGCTGCTCTGTTCCACTGGCTGCTGCGTACCCACCAGCCCATAAGGTATGCAGGGGAAAGGGGTCACTTAAGTTTGGATCTGTTGGTTTCCAAAGTAAAGATGGTCTCCTTTCGTTGTGGGTCTTATAGCGTGGTTTGTGCACTAAATAATCAGAAAATCTGGTTTATGCATTCTGTCTTAACATTTGGATAAGTGAAATACTATGAAGAGACTAATGCTTGTGATTTAAACATTTTTTCGAAATGCATTTTTGATGTTGAGACCTTAAACAGCATCTTTCTTGCACAGATGAGCCTGTGTCAAGGCTAAAGGTTACCACAAAACATTTCTGTGTTTAATGTCAGTGTATATGTATACATATTTATGTATTCTGACTATGAAGACGTGTTCTCAAATGTACAAGTTTGTAAATATCAGTTTCCAGTCCATTCCATGACACTTACCCAGTTTAAAAAGAAAAAAAAAAAAAAAGCTTTTTTTACTAATTTGAAGGTAAATTTGAAGGTAACCTTCAAACAGCTGCTAGAAACAACCTTAAAAGGGAATGAAAAACTGAGATTTTCTTTACAGATGTTTTCCCTAAGAGATGGACACTACTGGGTTTTTTATGCTCATTTCAGATGTGTTAAAATTATTTAACATAACTGCCCAATAATTTTAAATGTTTTTTCTTCACTAGCACTTGTGTGGCAATTTATTAGCAAACAGCTGTAAGTATCTCAACAGTAATGGAGCTGAAGAGGATGGTTGCATTATCAGATTTTTTTTTTTGCCTGTTCTGCACTTGCATTTCTCATTCATTAGATGAGCTGCGAGCAGATGGTACCTGAGCATTAGGAGCTTCCATGGTTCAGTACCTTGCTAACCTATCAGCTAACCTCCTGTCTTAAATTTCTGACCAGTAAATACATTTGAAATGTAGTGAGTAAACCTTTTATTGATGCTACAGTTCTTTGATTTTTAACATGCTGTGTTATTAAACTATGTAGTTAATGTTATCCAGTTCAAAAACCGTCATGTCATGAGGCAGTATCGGATCTAGACAGTGGTCTTGGGCCCTGCAATAACCGAAGAAAAATACCAAGCGAAGCCACTCGATGTCAGTCTTGCTTCACACAGTTTTGCGCAGCACAGCATCATTAAAAGTGCTGAAAAGCCCGTTTACAGAGAAGATGTTAAAGTCGAGCCCGAGCCATTTGAGTCATGACTTCTGTGTTGCCGGGATGCTCACCTTTATCTTGTGATAATTCTGATTACTCTATGGCAAAGGAGGTGTTAGTGACACCGTAGTGGCTCCAAAAAGTCCTGTACGATGAAGGGATGGAGATTTTAGCTTGATCTGTTTTATGAACGGTGAGAATCATATCTTTTTCAATTCAGGTGCACATCTAAGTATTTGATGATGGAAATCAGGAGTACTTTTAAAGTTAGGTATTACTGAAAATAAATGCATTGCATCCAACTGTGGAAGATACATTGGTGAGCTTTGGTATTTGTGAATTATGTTTGGTTTTGATGCACCAGAATTTCAGAGGGGGAAGTTCCTTAAATTTCAGTAGTAAATAATTTGCATACTTAAATGTATGCTGCTTCTGTGGCCTTGTTTAATATTTTATGTAATACATGTGATCGATAACCTTTTTGTTTTACAAATTCTCAAAATTCAGGAATGCTTTTTTGAAGGTCTGGATTTTTGTCACTGTTTTTGTGTTGTTCCATTTGTCAGCACTCTATTATCATTCCAGTAGCTTGTATAATAATCTCATGTGCTGTGTTCTGTGATGTACAAACTGCAAAGTTTGGTCTCTTTGAACTAGTACCTATTGCCCCTTATTTTACATCTGAATTCCATTCCCATCCAGCTGTGCTTTGCCAAGCATACTTGGAATTTTTCATAGGATTTCTTCTGGAATTTTAGCCACCCTTCCTAAAGACACAAGCTTTGTGTGACCAAGACTTTTGCCTGTCTTTTTTTCTTAAGTCTTTCATCTAGTATCCTCTTAAGTCTTTAACCATAGTTATCTGTATTTGACAAAAAGATAGCAGTATCAAAACTGAGTTCATAGAAATTGTTGGTCAGGGTAGAGGACAAGGATGAACAGAGATTAGTTTCCCCATTGAAGAAAAAGTAAGGAAAGCTCAATCATTATATATTCAGAGCTCAATCATATATATATATTCCAGCAGTGGCCAGCCAGCCAGAAAGGTGCATGTAGCTTTGGATTAATGATAGCACCTACTTTCCTTTGCCCCGTGAGGGTAGAAGGCAGAACACGGGAAAGTAACTTCCATGCACTGGGTGTTCTTGGGGAGCACATGATGTACATCAGCAGGAATACAAGTTTAGTTAGTCTAAATTGGTTTAATGTTGGAACTTTGCAGATACTTATTAAGTGATCTGTCTTCCTCAGAAAACTTACAAAGAGCAAGTCACATTATTTCCATCACGGCATCTATGCCTGCCTAAGGTACAAGTAACTTCATTTAACTTCTGTGAGCATATATAAACACAACTGTTGTTCTTGAACTTTCCTGTCAGTTTATGTGAAGATTAGAAGCAGTTCTCATGCAAGAGTCCAGTGTTTTCTTAGAAAAGCTGCTCCCATATGAAGTGAGGTTTAGGGCTTCTATCTCAGAGTTTGCCAAAAATTTTTCTTTTCTGAGGTCTAGGGTGAAGTAAGGTCTCAGATTTTTATTTTTTTTTTTTAATCCTTTGAGGCCAGAGCTACAGAATTAAACTTCCTACCTCCACGTATCCACTATGTGTGTAAATATCCAATGTATGTAAATGTTAGAGGAGCTGATGAAAATACAGACTGCCCCCACAGAGGTTACCCCATTTTTATGGAATCTGTTATAAATCAGGTTTGAAAAGCCCACCAGATCTGATCTATGATGCAATAATTCTTTCCTTTTATATACTATCTGTATTCTAAATTTTGACTTATGGTAGTTATTATTTTAGCATGGTACATATGTACACTACTAGAATCATACTTTTGTGTATTTCTCAGACCCCCCCCATCTAATCACTTGAAAATAAGCTTTACTTACATAAGATCATCAAAAGAGCTAACTAAAAAATCTAACCTTACAACAGTGTGTGTGTGTGAATGCACTGACTTAAATGTATAAAAACAAAGGTTCCTCACACTTATCCTTTGGTGTTCCAGAAAACTAAGTTTTATATGCCTGTTCAAGGAAAGGAGAAGGTCTCATAGTCCCGATAGCTCAGGTACATCATGGTACAGTTTGAAGTATGACAAGTCTGCATGGTCTAGGAGTTTATAGGTTAATGAAAGCCATCTGATGGGAAAATGCTTAAACATTGTGTGTGTGAGATACGGTACGTGTTTCAGTTAGGATATTGATGTGGTTTAGGAAAGTATTTTTTGATGTTTCTTTAAGATTTAAATGTTGGACGACTGTGTAGCAAGGTATAGGCTTGCTGTTATGCATACCTGCACATTTGTTTTCCCTTAAAAATTTTGATTTGTCTGGGGGATTGTAAATTATATGTTGCATTATGTCATTGCTAACTAAGAGTACTTTCTTAATTTCAGTGTTACAGCAAGGTACAGTGTTTTTCAAGACTAGTGTCGATGTTATCAACTCCAGATTTAATGATCGTGCAATTTTTTACTCATCAAAGTAATTGCTGGAGTAAAACAAAACTTCCTTACAAGTTCCACATGAGCATGGACATGCCGAAGACTTTGCATGTGCAGTTCTGTCTGCATCTAACAGGGCTTACTTTCAAGTATTAGTTGTAAGGTGTTTGCACTCATGCATGCACACACCCATAGAAAGAAACCATCCCTTGTTATTATGAGGGACAAAAGTTTGTTGTTATAGCTAATCCTAGGAGTTCAGATACGAATCTGGGATTGATGCAAACTGTCCAGATTTACTGACTCTGCAAATATGAGGTGGGAAAATCTCAATTACAGACTTTTTCAAACAGCTTCAGCATTTTGATGCGAGAAGTTTGAAGAATGGAGAGTATGTTCCTGTGTGTTTAGTGATGGTTCTTTGGTTTCATAATGGTTTGGGTTTTTTTTGACTGTTTCAGAATAGTCAGAGCTTCTAGCAAACCCCCAAACATGGGACTACTCTCTTTTACACAAGTACCCCTTTGGGTACATTTTTGTACATACATATCTATGTGTAGAAATGTATTTTGATTTTTTTTCTTCACAGTAAATGCTATGACAGTTAGAGGTACTGAACATTTTATCAAAACTAAGCACCCCCTGACAGCTGAGTAACTCTTGCTGTAGCTAGAAGGATTCCTGTCCACTTCTGATCATTGAAAGTAAGGAAAGGACTGTGTTGTGAAACACTTGGCAGCCATAACAGCTTTGATTATGAAGTCCTTGAACTGCACTTTCAAGCTAAAAGCAAGGACACACACAAAACCCCAAACACAAACCTCACATTAAAAAAAAAAAAAAAAAGAAAGAAAGAAGGAATTGATGCTTAGAGGTTTATTCCAGTGAACAGAAGTAAGATAAACCTGTTAAACCCATCTTGTGTTTCTTCTGTTCTTTAAAAAGTGTACATGGTTAAAGGATGGGCAGGGCAAAGAAAAAGTATGCCTGGAATAGTTAAAAGTGTGGGTCTGTCTTAAGCAATATTTTTCCTGCTATTTCTTTTATTTTTCCTTTTGCACTTCTAAGGGACACAACAGTGGACACCACCTGAATGTCACTCAGTAGAATGAACTGTGGTGCATTTGCCCTTGTGCTTTTCTCCCTATTGCATTTGGAAACAAAGTCTCATTTTTCTGAAGTTGTTTTGGATGGCCAATGCTTTAGTTTTGTTTGTCTTAATCTAAACAATAAAATGCAAATTAATTTATATAAATCAAATGGAAATATTTTTAAAAAAATATTTATTTTTATTGCCTACAGCAGAACAGTGATTGAGAAGACACTTCAACCATATGACGGATCTTACAGTTTAACTTAAATTTCTTTGCAATCCAGAGATACAAAAAACTTAAAGGAAAGCCACTGTGTCCTTGCTCCATGTCGGACAAGGCATTTAAATGTCTTGGCATGTAAAGCTCTTCCATGCTCTCATCACTTTGTGTCTGAGCACTTTGTATCGTACACAAGGTGCATGATGTTATTACAAGATCAGAAGTTACTTGGTGAACTGTCTTTGTTGAGAGAGCCTTTGCTGGGTGGCCTACCAAGAGCAGAAAGGAGTAGCTCTGAAGAAGAATGATTGTCACAAGCGTTTTTGGCACTTCCCACGTGGAGCCGATGGCTTGCTTCACTGCAGCCCTTCACTGCACTTTAAGCTTGTTACGCTTTGGTCTGAGGCTTCTGTGTATGATTTCAGCAGGACTTATTGCTACCTGATGTTCTGCATTTTCTACATAAATAAGCTTTTTACTGTCATTTAGAAGACAAAACACTGATGGAGTAAAACAAGTTTGCTAGCACCAGGGTTGCTAAGGACTTCATGCCTTCTGACTGCGGCCAGAAAAGCTCCCCGCAGGAGAGGCAAAGCTGCTCTCCTGGGCTTGGCAGGGAGATGCCTGCTCCACTGGGCACTTCCCGCTCCTATTAGCATAGCCCAGCCTATATCGCACACACACACCCAGTAATACCTCATTTTGCTACTGGCCAGAGGCCAAAAGCACAAGCATTACAGGGAATATAAAGCGGGAGGTTACTGGAAAGAATCACAAACTAACGTGAGACTAGACCAAATTTTTGCAAAGAGCAGAAAATGTGATCTTTGCTATAAACAGTTCTTGCATTTCACGTAGCTGTTTATATGATTGAAGCATTTAATAAGTGTTTTTATTGAGTATAGTTAGAGAGCAGCTGCAGAGATCTTAAGTGCTTCTGTTCATTGGGTTTTTTTTTCTCTGTAGTTTTGGAACTGCAAAATCTCAGAAGAAAACTGGAGATTGACGCATATCAGGGTGATTCCTCAACTGTGCGCTCTTCTGAAAGAGCAACTGCTTTTGGGGTGTAGGAATGATGACAGGAACAAAAAAGAAAAGAAGTGCAGTCTGGAGGAAGATCCAGGCTGTTCGCTTTGAAGATATCAAAGTCTGGTGTATGAGAAGGCTGCCCATCTTGAAATGGGTGCCTGTCTACAACTGGAAGGAAAATTTGATTCCAGACACGGTTTCTGGGATGATGCTAGCCATCCAACAGGTGACTCAAGGTACAGTGAACTCATTTCAGATTCATATTTTGAAATCTGGTCATGCTGAATTGGTCTGGTCTTCTTTCTTTTTTTTCTTTCTTGTTTAATATTATCACAAAGCTTTGGTTAAAACAAAGACATGCTTATGTATCTAATGTTGATTTAATCTAATTAAAAATATAAGGAAAAATGTATAGTATTAACTGTTATGTGTTTATAGCGGATATGCACATGTGGATGGAAATGCCTTGTGTTATTGTAGCTAATTTCTGTGAGCTGGAACTTCACTATATATCCCATCCCTTTGACTATTTTTCAAAGACTTAATGTAGAAGATAAGAGACCAGTAACTCTATTCATACAGTGCATGGTTATATACAATGTTTTATCAGTTAAATGACCACCTTTTTCTCTATTTCATATGGAAAACAAAATATATCTATGTGATAATTGCATTGTAAGAGGTGCTGTTCTGGAAAAAACATTGGCATTATACTATCACCTGTGGAGCCCAGAGCGCAGCAGGAAAAACTGACAACTTTCTGTGCATAAAGGCTGCTCCTGCCAGAGACATTACACAGGGAGAGGATCTGCCTGCATCCGTGGCTTGCATACTTCGGCTTCTATGTTAGTTTAATGCTGTATTACATTACCTACCACAACTCTTTTCAAGCAGCAGTACAAACCAGGGGTGGAGCTAGACTCGATTTAGCAGCTTAAAAAAAGAAAAAGAAAAAGGAAAAACTCCCCAAAACAAAAACCTGCACAATGACCTGCAGAAACCTAAAGTCCCAGTAATAGGTATTTGTAAAGTGATTGCTACTGGGAAATAAATGCTTTTATCGGGTTTTGATGTGTCTTTGATAGTGTCACCTTCTTTTGGCAATATTTTATATTTGTCTCAGGCAAATCACAGCTTTTTATCTGCCTCAGATGGACTTTAATCCTTCCCTTATGAAATCTATATATATTATTTCCTAACAATTTTCCATATTAGCTATGCTTAACTATCATTCATGTTGTTAAATTATAAGCACTCCTTTAATTGAATTATGCTGTAGCTGGAAACAACCGATTTGTGTAAGTATTTGTTCTTTTAAAGTAATTAGGAACATCTGCATTGGCATGATTTAACTTTAAGAACCTTAATACTGTAACACTGCAAAGTATCTAATTTCACTGGTATGTGCATATACAACAATTGTAATTAAAATACTGCTAATAACAGTGTGTTGAAATTAATCAAAAATATTAAGTTAAACAGCAGTTCTGCACTGCTGGTAGTTTGAGACAGGATTTTCTTTTCAAGGTTTGTACCAAGAAGTAATTTAATGTAACAGATCAATTTAAGAAGATCCAGTGAAGACAGGAAATACTGGTTTTGTTTTCTAGATTATGTTTAAGTACTCTAGAAATAATTTTATCCTTATTTTATGCTGTTTAAAAGCAAATACATTGAAATTCTTCTGTCCTGCTGACCTGTTTTTCCTTTCTCTCTCCTCACTGCTTCTCAAGATTTCAGAATGATTTTCGGGGATGGAGAAGGAGGAGAGCTAGATACCAAAGCATTTTATCGTGTTTGTGGTGCTTTAACTTGAACGCAACGTATTTATTTAGACCCTGCTTACATTAGCTTTCTTCCTCGTGTTGTAAACCTTCCAGTTACTACTACAATCCTTTAATGCTTTCACAGAGAGGGTTATACAAGAAAATAAAATGTCCCATTTGTTATATAACACGAAGGTAATTAAAAGACCCCAAATTTTGAGAGGTCTTATTGTGTCTGTTTCCTTCCATCCACAAAAGAAACCAAGAAGTTTTGTAATGAAATGAAAGGCAGAAGTTCTAACAATGGTAGGAAAAAATTAGTAACCAGTGCTAATTGACATGCAGAGCACAGTGTCATTTGGTGTTGCAGCAACATGTTTGAATAAATTCAAGTATATGGAAATCAACTTGAGTTATGGAAGTATATGGAAAAATCTGCACTTGTATTCATATGCAACAGTTTTCTGAGTGATGAAAGATGCATACTCCAGGGTAGAGAGCAGTCCAGTAGCTTGAGAATAATTTGGAAAGACCTTCCAACTGAGCTGTGTTTTTCAGAGTTTCCTTGTGGGATTTCTTACTCATCTGGCATTGGCCATATTAAGACTATTCGGGTTGGCAACTGCTCTGATCTGGTGTAATGTGTCTGTGTTCCAACTTCTGATCTAAATTTTAGATGATATAGCTGGCTTCCATTTGTAAAGGAAGGAAGGAAATGGGAAAGTCACTGTCCTTAGTGTGTCGTAGTGAATGCAACAAAGATAATGCTCCTAACTGCTCCTCACAGAATTTTCAGAAATTGTTTCTGGTGAATTCTTATCCAATAGCAGGTTTTGGTGTCTGCCTTATAAGTGAGAAAAACAAAAGAGCAAATTAATAGAAATATCAGTAATCAATGTATGCAGATAATGTTTGTTTCCCAAAAGTCTTTTATAAAGCTATAGGATAGTTCAGAATAGCTGTTCTTATGCCATCTTTTATTTTGGATAAAGTTTTAAAGAGCTACTACCATTCATCTTCTGATTTTCAGGGTTGAAATTATTAGTCTTTAAATGTGACTTAAGCCTTCAAAATCCTGTAAGATACCTTCAAGTTAGCTACTTGAAAATTGAAACCCTTGAACTCATATATCAGTTCAGGTTTAAATGTCTTCCATCACAACATACAGAAGCTCGAAACCATGTCCTGTGGTGACAGAGTCTAGGAATGGTGTACAAGAAAGGCATGCTACCTGAGTATTCAATTGTCTTTACTTCCATGTACAGTGTGGAAGAAATGGATCTTTAGAAGGTAAGGTGTTACCTTGCCTAACACTGAGCTAAGGTAAAACCATTTGCCTCGGTGCCTAAGGTGTTATCCTTACTCTCTCACAATGTTAACCATTAAAGAATATAATAATTATCAAAGAATCCATAAGAAATTATGTAATAATTTCTGCAGAGAGTGAATCTTCTGATGCTACTTTTCAAATGCTTTTGAAACCTGTTTAAAACATGCCCAAGTCATATCTGACCATTCAGAAGGACTTCACTGATCAATAGCATTCAGTACAACAAATGGATCCAGTACTGGGGCTGGGGAGAGGAGACCGAGGAGTGTAGGGAGACGAGAAGGAAAGGCATGGTATTATCTTGATGTGCTGCTTGGCATTTGTGATGAGTCATTGCTGAAACCAAGCAGCCATTCTCCAAGTGTTTCTATAGTTGTTTCAGTGTCTGCTAAAAATGCCAAATTAATCTTAATTCACGAGTCCCCAAATTCACTGCTGAACTCTTCTGTCCTATTTATGTATTGAGATAATACTTGTATGGTCTCTGTGTATGTCCTCTAATTTTAGTCCTTTAGCTAATTCCACAGAAGATGGAGAAAGAAGTGTCAAAGATAATTAAGTTTCTACAAATATTACGAAAATGGCCAGTAGAAACAGACCCTACAAGTTCTAAAAAGTGATAATAGAAACTCATACCTTGTTAAGCATTAGATAATCTACATAGCAAAACAAAAAAAAAACCCAAACCCTTTCAAACATACCAATTGCTGGAAAGATTCAGTTGGAGCTTGCACTGTCTCAGACTGCAAAGTCAGTCAGCCATGAGTAAAAACCAGTAAATGAAACTAGGCTTCATTAGTTCCAGCTATCATTTAATATTAGTTCTAACTATAATTTAATAATACAGAGCTCAACACCTTGTTTTTCAGAAGTAGAATCCTTATTCTTACTCTGATACCTAAGGTTGAAAAATAACCTTTGAATCTAAAATGACCTTTGTCATCCGGTCTTGAAGTTTCCTATATACTTGCACAGATAGTTGAGAAATTTGAGCTTTCATGTTTTGGTAATCACTACCTAATTCATCTGTATTCTCATAAATCTGTTATTAATAGACTAGGGCAAGATGTCTCTAAATTAACAAATAAATCCTTGATTTGCTTTTTGGACTAGCACTTCATTGCTCTCTTCCTTTTCCCTTTAAAACTTATTACCCCATCAACAGTCATCACATGAAGATTTTTTGTTCCATTTCATTCTCTGTTCCCCACCCGTATGCACAAATTCAATTGCTAGTTCCATGTAGATGTCTCATAAGTGTCTAATCTGTTTTTTTTCTCTCCAAATTGAAATTGTGCTAATAAAAGAAAGGTTCTGCAGTGTAGGTACCTAGTTCTTAGCAAGCTGCTTTTACGTTCCTTACTAGTCATCGACGATCTAGTTGGTAAGAGTTAGTGAAATTTATGGTGTTCAATCTGCTTGTGGGAGGTGGTGAATGACTGCCTTTACATAACTTTTTTTTCTTTCTCTTTTGTTCACTCATTAAACTCTCTTTATCTTGACCCACGAGTTTCCTCACTTTTGCTTTTCTGATTCTCTCCCGCATCCTTTGAGGTGGAGTGAGTGGCTGGGTGGGTGCTTAGCTGCCAGCCAGGATCAACCCACCACAGGCATGATTCATCTGACTAAATCTAATAATCTACTTTGTTAAAGTTGATTGATTATATTGGTAAGATTTCCATTGAGTCTAACAGGGGACTGGCACAGGTGTAGACACTGATAATGTAGACATCAAAATTTAGGTGAGATGTGTCTCAGTCATTATATCTGCGGCATTATGGGTAATAAACTGTTCACGTTCAACATGTTTAAAGGCAGGCCTTGCTGTTTTCTTTCCTGTAACTGATCCATTGACCTGTCACAATAATAGCAGAATTATTTTGTGGCTTTTTCATGTGACCTGCTTGTACAAGAAGCATACTTCGATCAAGCTGCGTCTGAATTTTTCTCAGTTTCCTTGCATGATAATATTAAGATGCATTATGATGCAGTCGTTCCTTGTAGCTAAATCTCATAAAGCTGTCATCATGTTTTTTTCTGTAGCCTTCTGAACATGTGCTGTAGCCCCTTCATATCTCTTCAGAATGCAGCTGCTTAGCTCATTTTCACAGCCTGTGGTAACTTTTTATTGCACCAAGGAAATTATTCATCTTTACTTTCAAGGTCTTTCATAGGTGATCTTTCCTGGCATCATTTATTCATTACCAAGCTGTTGATCCATCTCTCATTAATCCATTTTGCTAGCCTTCTTCACCCAGTCTTGTCTTTTCAAACAAATAGCTCTGTGCCTTCTCTCAGGATTTAAATTATGCAATGTATGTTGGTTGGTACATCACAACTCAGTATTTGCTTTTGGATTGTTATTTAGAATGTGTTTCTTTGTTGGTTTTGTTTGTTTGTTTTGGTGTTTTTTTTCTGGGTAGAACTATGCATACTGTCCACAAAGACTGGCATCTAGAAGCTGTGTACATAATACTGCAAACAATTAGTAAGCTTCTCTGACTGTCATGGACTGTAAAAAAAGTAAGTCTGGGTTTGTCTGAAAAAGTCTATACAAATACACCCTCTGTTTTTGCAGCTGAGTTCATAGCCAGAGAAATTATCCCCCAAGTTAGTCTGCTTGAATATGTGTATTAGTGTACATAATTTATTTTTGTACATCAGTTCTCTATATAGTTAGGGGACACAAATATACCTGAAGTATTTTGGTTAGGACATTATATAATGTGGAAATTAAGTGCTCTGCTTAACACCTGAAGGTGTTACATCTTACTCTTTCTGGATGTGAATCCTAATGTAGGTACCTAACGTCAGACAATGTCAACCCTTCCCCCCAAGCTTCTTCCAGGATCTCACTTGAGGTTTTTATAATTATAATGCTCTTCTGCAAGCCATTAATGACCAGAGAGACTCCTGCTTAGAGAAATACATGACTTAATTTCTGTTTTGTCATTCACTAGGTGATGATAAAACTTGTATCCTGTACACAGGATAATGTTTTCATTATAACATCTTGGAGCTCTTTACACTGTCCAGTAATAGAAAAGTATATGGGGAGGGAAATTAGAAACACAAAAGTGCTTTGCTTGAAACACAGAAATGACTCATGCCATATCGTATTGACAGTTTATGGTGCAAAGAATACAGGTTTTAATTGTTTGCTACTAATATGAATGTTCAACATCACAACTGAGGTAGACCCTTCCAAAAAAACCCCAAACACACAAATGTTATTTTTAGCCTTAGAAAAAAAGAGGACAAAACAAAGACATGGTACTTTCTACTTAAGCATTTGTTCTAAACTGAATCCTCAGTACAAAATCAGAACTTTGTGTCAGTTTTCCTGAAGGATGCTGACTTCGCACATGTGGGAAATAGTCAAGCGCAAGGGTATGTACCTGAGATTAAACATAGAAAATGAAATACACTCATATCAAGGGCTGAGATGCATAATTATCATCTCAGAATTCTGAAAGAATAAGTAAGTGACATTGGAGATCCAGTAACAAGTACCTTTAATGATTCTAACAAACTTGGAATGATATTCTATGATTGGACTATAGAGGGTATAGTGTTGTATCCAAGTAACAAGTCTGCATTACAGATGAGGGACTGGACCAAATGCAAGCAATAGAGGTGTATTTCCCTTTAATGATAATAAAATAATATTTGTATGTATAACAATAAAGGATACCGGAGTGATTGATTCTGCTACCCCGTTCTGAAGCAAGGCTCTAGAACAGTTAGTGGATTTTGCTTCAGATTTATATATGCATTCAAAGATAACTCTGCTGATGCTCTCGGTTGGGGCTAGTTTTAATGATGTGCTGGAAAATAATTAGCCTATATGAAAAAAAAATGGGTTGTTAGGTGGGTTAGGAGCTGCAGAGAAGATTATGACCATAGGTAGTGTTGACTGTTGATCCATTATCTGAAATATAGTGTGTAACTTTGCCTCTGTTCATGGAAGATGATTTCAAACTTCAGTAGGAGAAGAAAAAGCTAGGAGAAGGATCAGAACCACAAAGATTATATTTGGGAGAAGACTTAAATGGCTTGGACAGGTTATTTAAAACCTGAGAAGGTTTTTCCTTATCAGGAAAGGCATTTAAAGTAGAAGACAGTTGCAGCACATGAACAAATGAACATAAAGTAGCATGAATATGTTTAGACTTAAAATTAGAATTAGTTCTAAAAATATTCCATTAAAATATTGGGATAAGAAGATGTATCTCCTTATCACATAATTCCATTCATAGCTGTACTAAATTACATGTTCACCTGTCATAAGAGGGAACAGAACACAGGGCACAAGGGGGTTCCTTCATAAGTTTATCTTCCTTTTCAATATCTGCTGCTGCTCAAAAAACCTGGGAAGTTTTGAACTCAGGTGTATCTATTAATAAGTTAAGACAAATGTGTGGATTTTTCAAACTAAAATACTGTCACACTATTTCTGGATTGGATTTTTATCTTGCTAAGTTCCTGGTATTTGGCTGAATTCATAAACATTATGGTATTTGTATTGAAATAAACATCTGTCCATGTCCACTCAAAAGTTGCCCATGTGGAAGCATGAAGGTATAAGATTTGGACTTTCAAATTTGTCAGATTTGGGACAATAGCAGTGTTTGTAATTTTTTTAAAAATGTTTTTTTTTGTAGTCAGCTAGTACATGGATATACTTCATATAGAATTTATATGTAGTGTTATACATTTGCTGCCTTTCCTATGACCTGTCATGAACAAGAAATGCTTTGGCTCAAGCGGGTTTTTGTGGACTGTTTTTCTGGGGGGTGGAGGGCCCTTGAGACATATTTGCTCTAAAAGTGAAATATGTAGATGGCATCTGATGAAATCAGTATTGTTATTCCTGCCAACTTCTTTTTCATTCTGCAAGCCCAATAACAACTCACTGAGGATTGGTGTGTTTTGTGTGTTTTAATTAAAGTTAATTTAATCTCGAGCTGGATTTATTGCTGAACAACTAATTCCTTAACACTGGCTGGAGACCCTGCCATTAAAAAAATGAACTATACTGCCTTCATGCATTCCAGAACTGGTGCCCAGTGTTTTGGAAGGCATGATGCCAAAAACTTATGTATTATTTTTTTTTTAGCTTTTCATGGAGGAACCCCAGCTGTGTCTTCTCAAGGGTGATGGTTGCCAGGATCTTTTTTCAGGCTTTGACCATAAATGTAGACATAAATATACTCTGAGCAGACTAACTGGAGCTAATAATTTTATTAAGGGGTAGAGCTGTCTTGTAAATATACATCTGGCATACAAATAGCATGTGTAGATGAAATTGAATAAGCACATTTGGAGACAGAGCCAGAAAAATCTCCTAGAGAATGCATTGGAGAATCCATGTAGTTCGTAAATGATTTGTGGAAGAGAGCGTCCAGCTGAACTCTGTTATAGTTCTCCCATACAAAGAATAATGATGTAAGTTGATCATGAAATGTAACATGTTAGTAAGTAAATGTAGGGCAATGTTTCCTATTTATACAACTTTCCAGCAGAGGAGAAAGGCACTGATGCTGCTGTGCATGCAATATTTCATTTCTAATGTCTATTAAAATTCTTTCGAGTTACACATGTGCTAATACAGACCTGTCTGACAGCCTGCTAGAAATGTGAATTCAGCTTCTGAACGACCTCTGAATCCTTTGGAGCCTCACATCCAGGTACACTTGTCTTAGTACGACCAGAGAAGCTGCGCAGATGTGCGATCCCTACACCTGGGGGGTGCCTGAGCACCATGGACAGAGACTGACAAACCCAGGGAATGTTGATTCCCTGAAGGAAGGAGAAGAAATGACTTCACCTATAGTCTTCCAGGTCAGAGACATCAGGAAAACTCTTAGTGCTGAGATCCTTGGCCACCAATTTGTCAAAATGGTTGCCTTTTTCATGGATTTCAAAAAGTCCAGTTCATCTGGATTAAGGCCTGTCATCAGTCATGATTGGTCTTTGTTTCTCCATAGCGTTGATGCTTCTCAAAAGACTACCTCATAGTTACCTGCTTGCCGGAAGATTCTTATGGGTTTCATTCTCTGTTTATTCTTACTGAGATGCAGAGGAATTTCCCTATAATCTACTTTCAAAATACCTCTCTAATTATATTTTGGGGATGGCCAAATTCTTCAGGTATTATGGCTGACCAGTGTATAACAGTTCATTGAATTCTCTGTATAATAGTTTATAAAATTTCTGTGGTGTTCAGATATTGTGTCAAATTCATCCTGAAGAGGTCTAAACATTTAATCTCTGATTGTCTGCCAAGAGCCATAGCTTTTTTCCAGGAGATCCGTTAAAAGAAAGGAAAATACTAGATATTTTTTTCTGTCTGTTTTTGGGTGTATCCAAGCTTTTTTATGTACAGAAGGGTTGAGCTGTCTCAAATAGGGGATTCATAAATGGGTCACACAGTCCACTTGTTTCTTCTACCATAGTACTTGTATATCCTTTCTTTCGAACATCAAGATACAAGTGTCAGCATCTGGAGATCTGCAAAGTGGCAGAATAGAACAGTGCTTTCTCATATATACCTTTGATGTAGTTGTCAGAGCTGCATTTCAGATATTGTGAATTCAGGTACTGTGACTAATACAGCTAAGATGCTGAATTGTCACCAGACTGAAGGAGGCAGTTGCATGGGAAGGAACTGCACTGAAGCACCCTTCAAAAAAGAGAGAATGGTTGCTAACTCAACATTGTGTGGTCTCTGAAAGATTCATGGTACATTTTTCAGAATCTGTCCTCCCATCTTGCTTTTACATTCTTCATTTGCCTCAGGCTTTGAATGACAGAAGAACTGAGGAATGATTGATATTTTGTCTTTAAATAAGTCAGACAGAAGGTACAATCCACATGTGTAGCCCCAGCAAATGGTGCCATTAGGAAAGAGAAATCTTGCAAGCATGAGGTGTATGTGTGTACCATTGAGAGAACTGATACTGAGCTTTCCAGTTTTTGGAGGTAAATGACATTATTTTCAAAGGATCATTTTGTGTAAATAGCTTTTAACAAGTCAATGCCAAAGAACATTCCAGAACTGTAGGTTTGTACAGGAAAATTGTTATGAAACATAATATTAAAAATGTTTTCTGTGGTTTTTTTCTTCAGTAAAAGTTAGCTATCCTGGAGTTAGAAATGAAAGCCTGAGATATGAATCATTTGTGTCTGATTTGTTGGTTCTCCGAGAAGGATCGATAGGACACTCATTAAATATGTGTTAATTTTACATTTTAGGGCACCTACAGGAAATACCTTTCTTACTACATAGTTCAGCTTTGTGAACAAAGGGAGATATTGTCTTTTTCTGAAGCATCAGAGAGTGACCACAACTGCAGATGACATTTTGAGTGGGATAAGATGTCTTAGTGTCATTTTGGGTTCCCTAAACTTGGGGTCTGACCATCTTAATATAGTCACATTTAAGAATAAAAGGTTACAATAACAAAAAGCTATTTGAATATATACACTACCAGAAAAACTTTTAAATCTATAGCTTTTCACAGTAAATAGTAAATGATACAAATTTTGAAACTCCTCAAATGAATTATAGACTTACTACTTCTCCTGCTTCTTCATTTAAATTTCTGGTTTGCGTATCATATTTCAAAAAACATGGTATAGCTTTCCTCAGACCATATGTATATATCATGAGTGTATTTCCAGATGCAGAAAACTGTTAACTTGTTGACCATACTCTGATGATTCATAGCTCTTTCTATGGAAAATATTTTTTTATTGCTATAGTTTTGGCACTAGCCTAATTAGCAGAAACTATCAACTTAAACTGAGACCTTTCTCCTGTAGTAGGATGTGGCCTTGTTTCTATTTGTATCAAGTTTGTTATTTTGCAGTTATCTGCATTTGACATTTACCAACAGTGGTGCAACATCTCTTGCTTTTCAGTGTGGTGTGCCAGAGGATTGTTATGCATCTGATCCTAGTCAGAAAGCATGGTTTCCAATGAAACTGTGTTGCACAATGTTATCTTATGAGAAGGAGACAGTTAAAACAAAGAAGCACAATATTAATGTACTGTATCTGAACTTACTGTTCGTTCTTTGTTTACATTTCTTTCCATGGAATTTATATTCTTATTTGAAAACCTTAATGTCACTGCCATGGAGATTTCTCCATTTTACCAGTGAAGATTATGTGGGATCCTTATTTTATGATGTATTTCTTTTGAGTATTATTACTGTTTGGAATGAAAAAAAATTAAAATAATGTTTCCTGTCTTTTGACTAGTTCTTGAGCATATGGAATGCTTTGTAGTGAAGTTTAATATGAAAATTAATGAAATGAGCTGAAATATACTACTGATTATATCTTTGAAAGTGTTTGAACCTTTAGAACATTATGTGCCTAATCAGAAAGCCTGAAGTCTTTAGTAATTCTGTTTTATAATGCCTCCCTGCTCTTGCACATGATTGACATGCTTCAGTAATGGGAGCAAAAAGCTAACAAACAGAGCCAGGACTAGAGTCAAAGGTTGGTAATTTTAGCTCTGTCCTGACTGCCATGACCTCACCATGAAAAGAATGAGACACCGCTTCTAGAAACTTAATACAAAAACACTGTGAAAGGGAACAAAACAAGGGCCAAATTTATGTTTAGATTATCTGCCTGTAAACAAGCGATATTTCTCAGTGACAAGTCTGTGAGCAAAGCAAAATTCCTGTTGGATGCTGGGGGTTTGCTGGGCAAGGTAACCCCTTTTCCACAGTTTGGCAGGACTCACGCCAGATTTCTGCCAGCCAGTTCTGGCCGTAAGGGTTCATTTGGGTTGTGCCTCTCTGTTCCCCTCAGCCCTGTTCACAGAGCTGAACTGAGACATTGACACAGTTTCTGTGTGCGTGGTCTAGGGCTGGGTTCAGCTTCTTGTGCTCTACCCACAACATGTACAGTTTGTGCTGGATCAAACACAGTCTGGCCATAATTATCAAATATTTTAGATTTAGAAGGTCTTAGGGAACATAAACCCAAAGTAAACACATGTAGAGAAGCGAGAAATGGCTTTTACAGCCAGATGGTGACAGAATATTTTGTGGTAGCTGAAGCCTTGTTTTCCTTGTAAATGTTGAGAGGAAAGAACAATGTATACTGTTCTTAATCCTGTATTAATTGGAAATATTGAATAGAAAAAGAGCTAGTGGTCCCTCTTCTGGAAATATTTTAGCTTGGCCTGTGGTGTATTACCATACCCTTCAGTTTTGTTTTGTACAATTTCTAACCTAACGTCCTCTTGAACTGAGCGATAAAGTTACTTAGGGTGAAAACCTATTAAAAGTGAACTGTGTAGATTTTATAAGGAAAACTTCAAGGTCAAAAATTAACACAATGCAAGCGCAAAGTTAAAGATGATATGAACATAATCTGGTTTTGGCAAAAAGGACTTGATATTTTAAAACATTTCTTTCAAAATTGTTAACCTTTCCTAGCAAAGAGGGAGTTTTTATGCTTCCCTTGTAATAACTGATAGAGTCCAAACCTTTTAAAAAAATATGCAAGGAAGAAAGCATACAAAGGAACTAACTGAGATGAGTTCTCTGTGCATTGTGTAGTTGTTCTGCAGTGTGACTAGGAGGTTTTGGAAATAGGAACGTGTTCGGATGAAAATGTTCTATATTTGTAATTCTCTGGTTAAGTGTTAGGGTATTTCCTTCATTTAATGAGTGAGGATCTTAAACATACAGAATTTTGCAGATCATCTTAACCAGAGTTTAGAGACTTCTTTCAATAGTGCTTCTAAAGTACATACCTGGCTCAACATTCAGTGCTGAATTTTGTATATTTCCCTTACAACTGTCCACTCAGAAAGGTCACTTCATTTCAGTTATCTTGTTATAATTAAAGTGTAGCTGCACTTATACTGGTTTTGCTATTTTTGGTATTTTTGGAGAGGAATATAAATTAGCCTTGAATAATGCTTTTTTGTAAAATTGGAATATCTGTGTGAGTGGAACTCTACTAGGTAGTTAATTACAAAGTTTTTGTTAGTTTTTGTTCATGAAATGGTTATAATGGAAGAGCTTTTCAGTTTTGAACAAGCCTTAAAAAGCTCTTTCTCCTTTTCTTTCTCTCTTTTTTTCCCCATGCTCACTTTTGTCTGGATAGGCTCATGCAGTTTTCTTCTGTGCTGTTTTTATTCACCTCAGGCACACCCTTCTGTGTTGCTCTTGGGTCAGAATCTTCTTTTACATCTATTGATCATGTGAACATGGATGTAGAGCTATAATTTCTTTTCAAAGACCTTCCTGGTTCATGATAATGGTGTGCTAAGAGAAAAAAGCAGAAGTGATGATCAGTAGATATGCTAATTAAAAGGCAAAAGAGCAATGAAGTCCCTTATTGTTTAAAAGAAGGCATCAATGTTTTAAAACAGACATGTTTTAAAATATCTTCTCTCCTCTCCAAGTCACAACTGATGGTGCTGCTTAGCTGAGTGCAGTGTGGATGAAGATGATCTGTGTAAGATCCATCTCGGCAAAATCTTCACCGTGATGTTTTCCTAAGAACTGGTGAAATGCGAGGCCTTGTCTGCTTCACAGGGAACTTGACACTTCTGGCCTTTTGGCATTTTATTGCCCCACCATGTGCTCTGTCACAGACTCAAATCCAGATTCAAGAAGAGAGCTCTTGAATCAAAATGTTCCAAATTGCCACTGAAAGCCTAAACCCAAAGATGCTCTTTGGCCCTTTCCATATTATTCAGACACCATACACCAGTGCTTCAAGTAAAAAATGCTTTCTGGAGCAGTCAGGAAAGTCTGGTGCGAACAGTGAATCCTACATATTTAATTTTCTTTGGAGATTTCAAATGTACACAGAAGGCAACTCCATTTCATTGATGTGAACCACCTCTGTCCCAGACCACGTGTGGTCATTCTCCCAATACACACGTGTACACACTAGCTGAGATTGGTCACTCAGGTTGAAGGTGGACTTCAGAAAGGCACCTTGTGTGTTACACAAGCCAGTCCTGTCTTCCCTACTGCACAACATGGTATTCACCAAGATTTATGGAGAAACTCTGCCAGGCAATTTCTCCTACTCTTAGTTTCTAGGAGAAAAAACTGTGAAATGACAGTAGAGGCTGCTGGTCTGAAACAGTCTGAGGAGTCTCTCTTTCTGCTGACTTGTAAGAAGTCAATGCAGACTTAGGTATCTAAAGTTGAACAGCAACCAAAGCTGCTTTGCGGGAATGTCTCTGTTAAGAGAGAATTTCTTGACATATTCTGAGACTAAGAAGAAGATGGGTGCTGTCCTCTATAGCTAAGCAATGAAGGTAACTAGTAAGTCTGTGAAGTTAAATCCTAATCAATTCAGTTCATTCTCCATCTCAACATGAAAGTCAAATACTTTCTGTTTCTGGACTGACAGCTTTACATTAAAAAAAAAAAAAATTAAGGATTAAAAAACAGAGGCACCCAAAGACAACAAACTCTGTAATATTTTTTTGTTTAAGAAATTAGAAGAAAGCAGACTGAAGGGGCTCCATCCAAACCAAAATTATAGGTTTTGAACTCTTTGTAAGAAATAACCATCTGACTGCCTGGAGCCCTGGCAGTCTCAAACCCCTCTTTGTGAGGGTGGGGGTGAAATGGTGCTACCTCCTCCTGTGAGGACAGGCTATTAAAAAAGAGTTTGGAACCACTGATGGTGACAACCTGGAAACATGGTAGGTGGTGCCGTAGATTAGATTGTATCTGTGACCCGTTTGTTTCTGCCAGTGATCAAGACTCAGAAGAAAGTGTGAGAGTTTTGATGAGAGATAATAGACGAAAAAACCTTCCACAGTTCTTCCTGGTCCTAATTGTACAGTAGTTGACTTATGCTCTAGGTTTTTGTAAATGAAGGTAGGTTTTTTCCTGCTCTTAATAAAATTGTACATGTTTCCTCATTAAAGTAAAAAAAAAAAAATGCAGAACAGTCTTATCTTCATATAGTGAAGTAATTCCATTTAACTTTCTATAGGACTGGCCTTTGCTGTTCTGTCTTCGGTCCATCCAGTTTTTGGTTTATATGGCTCTTTCTTCCCTGTCATTATTTATGCCATATTTGGAATGGGACGTCATGTTGCGACAGGTAAGTGTCTATTTGCTAAAAATATTTTCAGAAATAAGGAATTGGAAACTGAACATTTATTTGGTTTGTTATAAGATCAGTGGAAGGAAAATTATCTAAGACTAAACAGAAATAAGCTGGTTTTGTGCTTCTTTTACAACTATTTTTTGCCAGTTTAAATACTTTAAAGAGCCTCATTAAGAATATATTGGAGTTACTCCTGCCATTATAATTTAATACTGCATTGACACTTCCTTCGTAAATGTAGTTTACTAAGGGCTTTTGTATTTTAACTCTACTTTAGAAATCTGCCTCAGGCTAAGTTTTTAACAAAGGGCTCAGCCAACAAGATATATGGAAACAGGAATGAAAAAATCTCGACTGCTTCTTAAACCACAGAAAACACACATTACTTCTCACCTGTCTGGAATACAAACCCTGCCTTTCTCAGAAAAAAAGCTTTTCGTGCCTGTTACCTGCTATTGTGTTAAAGCTAGAGATTCTCCCAATGAGTTCAGTACAGCTCCTGTCCACTTGCAGAGTAATTAGGTAGGCAGCAAAAGGTGCTCCCTGCCTACTATGCTAGTAGTTACTACTTTACTCTCAGCAGAGCCAGCAGCAACTGCAAGAGTTGAATGACTTTGATCTCCTAATAGGTTGGCGAATGCTCTGTTTCTGACTCCAAAGAAACCAAATTATAGCTGGAAGTTGGAAATAATACTCATGAGGTTGAACCACAAATTCTTTGGTGTGCAGAAGTGGGCACTTGGTGGCCCCTGAAGTTTGCAGGAAGGATGAGACAGGCCCAGTAGTAAAGCACGGTAGGAAGGACCGGGTAAAGGGAAGCAGCTTCTGTGGTTGTCAGAAGATTTAAGCAGGGAGGAGGCATGTTCTCCTTGTGGAGGAAAAAAACTCGAGAAAAGAGAAAAGATGATTCTGAGTAATCACACACAAAATGAACTCTGCAGAATCTGATTGCTCATGTGTATGCACTCAAGTGTATGCAATGTTTTAGTAAGAAGTTAGCCACATACTTTGAGCACCTTTTTTCTTCAAAAATATTCAGTTAAATTATTTAAAATTGCTGATCAGCTATAAATTGTCACAGAGCAAAAGGAAGACTGAAAGTTTGTTTTCCCTAGGGGCACAGAAAGTATCTGAGCCTTTTGATGTCTGAGAAGGTTCTGTGGATGCTGTTAGTGATCTGATGCTGTAGTGAGTGATGGAATGTACTCAGCTCAAGTAAGAGAGAGAAGTGTTCAAAAACAAAAAAGTGAAAATTTAGAATTTGGAAAATAATTCTGATTCTTAAGTAGAGATAGATTAGTATACTTATTAAAACATGAAAATATATTAAAAAGCTGTTTCAAAACTGAGTAGTTTAGCAGTGTATTGTCAGCAGTTCGTTGGTGTAAGATTATTAGGAAGACAAGAATCTGTCATAGGATCACATGTTGGAAAGTAGATAAATAAGTATCTGGCTGACATAATTCTAGTAATGAAAACAGATGATAGAATGGGTAAGTACAAGCTGTTAAGTCTGTTTTATGCTTGGGAGGTAATACCGTTCAGAGAATGATTTGCTGAGTCCCACAGCTCCATAGCTGTGGATTCCTGCACAGTCCTTGGTGTGGAAACCTGGTCCTTTCACAGGTGTATATTCCAGAATTTAATCTTAAGGAAAAAAGGCAACAAAACTGTTCTTTTGCAGTCATGAAGTTTTTTTTATTTTAATAAATGTCTGTGACACATGCTGTTGATCCTTTCAGTAGAAATGTCTCATGCATTCATCCCACCAGCCTCGATTAAGGTGTTGTGGTGTGCAGGCTGAACTGGAGCTATACTGCCTGCCTCAGATCCCCAAATGCTCTGTAATTCCTCAGGTACATTGGTGATGATCTCTTCACCTACCAGCATTTTCTGTAAGATCAGCAGGGCTCTCCATATGTATACAGACTATGAAGGTGCCCTTTGTTAGCAAAGTCAGTCATGTTCATATGAAAAGGAAAATTCATCAATGGCCCAGTTCTGTCAACTTTTACTCACTTGAAATGTCTCTTCTGTGAGATAGTTGTTCTACTTTAAAAGATCACTCACCTGAGCAACTGACCCCTACACCTTTTTCTTGACTGTTTTTGGTATAATTGGCACATCCTCTGAGACAGTTTAATCTGTCATAATACCACATATAGGTCTTTGATATCAGGTAGAATTTTATGACAACTGTTATTAAATCCAGTTTTATGTAAACCTTTTTTTTTTAAAAATGAAAAAAGTAAAAAGGAGAGATCAGGTTTAAAAGAAAAAAGAGCAATCTGAAAAGCAAAATACCTACAAGTATCCTGAGTGTTGCTTGAAAAAAATGTATTATAGGCCCAGGTAAAATGTGTATCATGATTCAAAAAAGAAAATGTCATCAAAAAAACCCCTCATGGCTCAATGGGAAAATTAAGGAGACTGTCACAGGGAAGAGCTTGGCACTTGAAAACTGGAAAGCTTGGCCAAATGAAGTGAGCGGGAAAGCCATGAAATGTGGCAGGTCAAGCACATGCAGGAAGTTTAGAAGGCTAAAAGAAGGAATTTGAAGAATGCCATGGAGAGGATGATCAAACTGGTAGTTAAAGGTTCTTTAAATACATTAAAATGAGGACTCCAGGAAGGAAACTGGTGGGACACCTTTCTGACAAAGGTGTGACAAGGCCACAGGATTGTTAAGTTATCAGTGTAATTTCACTGTCAGAGGAGCTCTGGAGGGAACCTTGGGAACTGCAGACTTGTCTATAATAAAAATAAGAATACTAAAAGATATGTATAATCAAAGTCTGTTGGAGAGGAGTTAATATGACTCCTGTAAAGGAAAATCCTACCTCACTAACTTCCTAGAGTACTGTATCAGTGTCAGTAAGCACATGGAAAAAGGAAATACTTTGAATATAAGATATGAGAATATTCAAACAGCTACTGATAAGGTTCCACACCAAAGGTTACTAAAGAAGTCAAGTTGCCCTTGTAATAGGAGAAAAGTCCTTTTATTAATTATTAGCAGGTTAAAGGATAAGAAGCAAAAGGTAGGACTTACTTGATGGTCATTTTTCAGGGTGGAGGCGACCCTGGTAGGTTCCCAAGGAATTCATGCTGGGAGGTTTACTCTATGAAGGCCAAGGTGAAGGTAGAACTGTGTTCCCCAGGTCCTGCAACAGTAGAAATAAGGAGAGCTCAATGAAAATGGTGAGAGATCACTTTAAAAGACTTTCAAAGTACGGATTAAAGAAAACACTACAGCAGATGGTGAACTTCTGGAACCTGCTCCCAGAGGACATTTTGGAGGCAGAAAATACAAGCAGGTTCAAACAGAGCTTTGACAAATTCATGAATGCTAGTCCATAAACAAAATAAAAAAGGGCCAAATAAGGATGTATTTCCCTAATACAACAGCTATGGATGGTGGGGGATTATGAGGGGAATGGCCTGCAGAAAATGGCCAGGCTTGTGTGCTTTTCCTGGGTAACACCTCCAATTGCCACAGCTGGAGGCAGAGTACTGGGTGAGATGGACCATTGGTCTGACATAGTAGAGCATTTCTTATGCTCTTAGAGCTCTGCGTGAATGTGTCTGTGCCTTTTAATATTGAATTATCATCCTTATTTATCTGTGTGTCGTTAAACTTGCTTTACCTCTCTCAGCAAATAAATGTTTCTCTCATAATCTGCCTCCATTTATTAGAGTGCAGATTGTTGAGTTTTCAAACTTACACATCTGCTAACTGTAATGGGTGAGGTACTATATATAGTGTGTGAATTAATTGCCCTGGAAATTTGAATGCTGAACATTTGGGATTCTCAGACAAAAAGCTGTTTCGTCACATCCAGGATGAGTTGAAAGCATTTCTGGTAACTTGAAATCATTGTGAATTGTTGTGGTCGAACCTCTTTTGTTAACGTCTTTAAATGAATGTGGTCACAAAAAAATTTACATTTAGTTCGCCTGTACAAATAGTATTTTACATGCAGAAATGTGTGTTACTTAAAAAGATTACCTTAAAAATTGTTCTTAACATGACAGGAATGCACAAAATGGCACTTCTACTCATAATGGCCAAGTTTTGAAAAAGAGACCAGGAGTCATGAGTACAGACAGGTATAGAATTATTGGCAACTAATGTGTGGCTTTTTTTATAGGAACTTTTGCTTTAACCTCCTTAATATCTGCCAACGCAGTTGAGCGTCTTGTTCCTTCAGTCAACACTAATTTCACTACAAATAATAATTCAGGAGTTTTGGGCCTATCGGAGTTTGAAATGCAGAGGATTGGAGTTGCAGCAGCAGTTTCATTTCTAGGAGGAATCATTCAGGTTGGTGGCAAACAAATACTCCGTATGCTACTGATGCATTGCATTTGTGATAGCTATGACTTTTGTAATACTTTTTTTTTTTTTTTTTTCACTTCTCTGAGAAAAACTGACTATGGGTCTGGCCCGCTGTTCATGACTGATGAAATTAATGTCTTTTAAGAATTTGTTGCTCCTTTGTTGAGATGTAGTAATTGTCTGTATACATGCTCCTAGGGTGTTGCAATATGAAGTAAAACCACATTCATCAGCTCTAATATAATATTCAGTTGCTGTTGGTGCTCTCTTTCCTTCTCCTTCAGAAAGAAAACATGAATCAGCGCCTGGTAAGCACTGACATATTCCTGAGGTTTTCTATTGCTCTTGGCTTGAAGAGAAATACTATACAATATTCAATAATTAAAAACAGTAGGGAAAATATCTTTAAATTTTCTTTAGAGTTCACACACCCATCATTAAAGCAAAATAAATTAGTAAAACAGATGTCTTCAAATGATTCTCCAAAGCTTATTCAAATGATCAGAGGTCTTTTAAATTTCTTCTCTTTTCCTATTCTGACCACAAGCACTGAGTTCCTTTATTCGTTGCCAGTTGCTTAGGTCTTCAAATGTCTTAGGTCTTAGGTCTTCAAAAGGCTTCCCTCTTTCCTTGTAAATATTAAAACGGAACAAATGTTCCAGCACTTGACACTGCAACATCTCCTGGGTACCTGGCCTCCTGAAGGAAATCCAGACCCCTGCGCTTGGTGCTTTGGATCCCTCTACCACGCAGAGGATGAGTGAAGGAGCCCAGAATGGGGTCTCCAGTGGCCTGCATGCTTGGCAGGAACTGGGCCATATGCTTGTGTTAGTAGGAAATATCAAGAAGCGTGGTCATTTCTGTTGCATTTTTTTCATTCTTTTATTGGTTACAGAATTATGACTTGGGGTAGCAGCATAAGGGAAATCCTACAGGCAACATACAGAGTAGAGCTGATGCTGGTTGTGCCTGGCTGCTGCATGTGCTGTCCCGTTGCACCTGTGTGTGCAACACAACACTGCATCACGTGCAGGGCGCATGTTACAGCACAGAGCCCTCATGTGGGATTGCTGCGCTCACAGCCTGACAATCTCCTACGTTGTCCCCACAGAGGCCAAAATGCCTCAAGTGGGAAGTTGGTGCCTGTGTTTGATCTAACTTCAAAATCCAATGCAGAAATTTTTTACTTAGCTGCTGCAGAATCCCATTAGGTGTGTAAATCCTCTAGATGTCTTACTCCTTCATTCTGAAAAGTTTTGCTTTTTCATATGCCTTCAACCGTACCAGCTGACTTATCTCAGCCTATGTCCTGTCTAAGCCTGATTGGAATGAGAAGAACTAGAAAATCCTCTGCCTGCATCTTCAAAGCAGGTCTGATAGGGACCTGTTCCACATGCATGGGCTCCTCTCCCAGGTCAGTAATGTCACTTGCGTTAGAGTCATACTAATACAGCTGGTGCTTGTAGTGCTGCTGCTAGTCCTTTATGCAAGTTTAATGGTTAGATACCAGACTAAAATACTTATTTCCTAGAGGAGTGCCTTGAAGCTACTGGTACGCAATATGCAAGTGAAAGTCTGGATCAAGGCTGTGATTAAACTTTGCCATCTTGCCACGTGCTGTTAAGTGTGGGAATCCACGTTTCTCATCATGATTCCAGTCTCCTGGCTAGCAGTTGCAATTCCCAGATAAGGTGACAGGGCACCTCTTGCTGGTAATGGAGAGCTAAGTCAGTGACCTGCTTCTACTTATCAGATTAAACTAGAAATTAATGAATAGCCTGTAATAGATGTGGTATTCTGGGACAAGAAGAATAATGCGATGCATTTTGAGCCAACAGTTTTTTATTGAAGACATCCTGAAATACAAAAAGAAGTGGAATAGTCAGTGTAGTTGGTAGTTGGGATGGTATTTCTCTGGGAAGGGAGCAGACCTGGGTTATGGTGTCTACTATAAGACTGTTTCTTTATACTGAAAAAAAAATTAAAATGCAGTGCTCTAACCAGCCAATAATTACACAAAAATGACTGATGCTATGACTATTCCATACCTTGGGCAGCTTCCACACGAAGAATGAAAAGTTCCTCTCCAAAACAGCTGGTTCCTTCTTAGAAATAGTAGGCAAAGACCTAAACCTCCTTTGCCAGAAAAGCGATTTGATACTATTTTTCCAGTAGCCTGGCTAAGTACTGTAATCAGCAAATAATGTTAAAGAAAAAAAAGGAAAAAATGTACAAAATAGTGAGTCACGGAGGAAAGGCGAAGGGAAGAGGTGTTTTTGAGATGAACTTGGCTTCTTTGTGTTTTGTGAAGATCATAAGTGTGCATTTTTGTGTGGGGCAAGCTATGAGCAGGCTTTGTGAATCTCAGTGCCATCTAGACACAAAATAAATTAGAACTGGTTTCTGACAAGAATAGGTGGAGCTTATAAAATTTGAAATTTGGAGTGTAGCTCCTTCAATTTTTTTCAGGTAGTAAATTTTGGATTCCTAAACTGCTTTTTAAATCTAATATTTGAGGGAGTGTTCATAAAAGAGGGAATATATTTAGTTATCTTAAGAGGCATTCTGATGAAGTTAACATAGTATTAAAATAGAAAATAAGTAAACATAAAATAAAAACTGTAATTACCAAAACCTTTTAATATAATACATTCACAGAGACTATTTCATTTTTAAAAGAAGAATGGAAGGTATAATGCAGATTTTTTAATGTTTGTGTAACTGCTACTTTATAAATCATAGAATCATAAAATCATTTAGCTTGGAAAAGACCTTCAAGATCATCGAGTCCAACCGTCAACCATGCCCACTAAACCATGTCCTGAAGTGCCTTGTCTACGTGCTTTTTGAATAGCCCCAGGGATGGTGACTCCACCGCTTCCCTGGGCAGCCTGTTCCAATGCCTGACAACCCTCTCAGTAAAGAAACTTTTCCTAATGCCCAATCTAAACCTCCCCTGGCACAACTTGAGGCCATTCCCTCTCGTCCTATCTCCAGCCACCTGATAGAAGATACCAGTACCCACCTCACTACAACCCCCTTTCAGGTAGTTGCAGAGAGCGATAAGGTCTCCCCTCAGCCTCCTTTTCTCCAGACTAAACAGCCCCAGCTCCCTCAGCTGCTCCTCATAAGACTTGTGCTCCAGACCCTTCACCAGCTTGGTTGCCCTTCTCTGGACACACTCCAGCACCTCAATGTCTTTCCTGTAGTGAGGGGCCATAAAGATAAACAAGGCATGGAAAGCTAATCAAGTCAATGGAATTATTCCCTGATACTAAATACCTCGTAGGTATTGATATGGAGAGGAAATGACATAACATAACAGATGCCTATGGAAGAATTTTGTAATTAGAATTGGATGATGCCTTTATAGCATCAAAAAAATCCACAAAAAAAGCTTTTGGAATTTTTTTTCCTATTAGTTTATTATATGTGCAAGAATGCTTGCATAAATATATGTGTCTATAAAAACCCTCAACATTCTAAAATGAAATTTGACATTAAATTTGCTGACTAGGTAGAGGAAAGCTGCTTGCAGTTCAAAGTGAGAAAAAAAAAATTTATCCTAGGAAAAAAGCTTTATTCTCTTAAGGACTGTAGTGCTACAGACTTCAGTTGTGCTACTCTTCTGTGAATGAGAAATAGCTGGTTAATGCATTCCAGTCTTCTACATTTTACTGGTAAGTTTTTCAGCTACTATATTTTTAAAACTTATATATAATTAGTTGCTTATGTAGAGTAGTTGAAATAAAAAATATTTCTGGTTATCAGGAGAACAAATTTACATGGTCTATTATCAGTTTGCTTAATAATGAAGGAGCACATCTGAATATGAAGTGTGTTTTTGTAAGGCTAATATTCTTGTCTGAAGCTTTGTTTCCCTGTGGGGAAAATTATGCTGCACTATTCTGTTATGCATAGTTTTTCATGAGGTACAAACATGAGTCTTTATTATACAGTGATAAGCAGGAAAAGAGCTCATTTTTCTTTCACAGTGGAAATAACTTCTTGCAGGCTCATATTCTGTGTCTTGAAAAGTACAACTAGGCTGGATGTGAGTTCTGGTTCCCACAATTATGGTACAGCATGCTATGTGTTAGTCCAGAAAGACCACAGAAAGAAGTCTTTTTCAGGTCCTGGGGTGAAGAAAGCTCACTCCACACACCATCAGAAGCTACCAAACACTCTCAAGCCACCCACAGTGAACTTAAGAGCTGCAATTCAAAAGACCAAAAGCTCCCAATTATAATGTCTGTTGAAACAGGCCAAAAAGAGTTTTAAATTGGTGACTCAGTCAAGCTGAACTGTGCGTGTTTGACTGTTGGTCTCCAGACAGTCCATAGATGTCTTCACTTTTGCAGCCTCTGATTTTGAGATAACTGATACAACATACTAAATGAGAGGTTCACAGTCTGTACTGCCTCCTGCCAAGAGATATTCCCCGTCTTCTTAGCCCATGCAGCAAATGATCAGAAAGAGTACCACCACTTTTTGTTTGGTTTAACAGTGAAAAAAAGCTGCACCTTCCAGAATGTGGAGTTTTGAGGGATTTAAAATTCATTCTCCAAAACCGAATTCATGGAGCAGGTAACATGATAGCCTTTCAATTACTGAGGACAGAAAGTTTGAGATTAGTGATTTCCAAAGTGCCTGTTACATCATAAAAATTTTTACTGGCCATAAAGTTAGATTGACTACACAGTGAGAGTGGAATTTTAACAATAATAAACTGAGCACGTTGTCATGGGAAGAAAGTATTGAAAGTGGACAAGAACCAAAAGGGCTTGAATTAATGAACATGAGAGCTTTGGTTTTTGCAATTACTCATTTCTCTTCTCCTGGCTAAATCCCCATTCTCTTCTACTTGTCAGGGTAAAATTATGAAGAAGTAAAGACAGCTGCAAGAAAAGGTTCCCTTTGCATTATCTTTCTTCCATTCTCAACTTCAGTTTTCATTTTGTTTCTATAATTATTTATTTTTTAAATCCCACCTTCCACCACTTCTGTCTAATCCCTTGGGTTTATAATTTGTTTCCATGATCTTTTCTCCTTTACTGTGCATTAACTCAAGGCTGCTTTCCCTCACTTTCTCCTGTGGTTTTTTTCCTTTCTATGACAGCTCCTGATTTCATTCATATGAATTTAATAAAGACTGTATACCTGGTGAAAATAAAATTCATCTCAAGATAGCTACTTCTTAATGAGCCTTTTAACATAGTATGATGTATTAAAAAAACTGCACAAAGAAACTAGCCATGCACCTTTCAAACCATTTTTGTTACTGTCGTTCTCTCTCTCTGAAATATTCCTTCATCCCCTAGGAACTAAATTTTGAAAAATGAAAAATTCTGGAGACAATCCTAAAATAAGTGAAAATTTTGTTCCTTTTACAGTTTAAGAAAGCTCGGTATTAGTACAAATAATGAAAAGAGAAAACTATTTGCTTTTGACATTTTTTTGTACTTTAAGTTTTTGCTGTTCTGATGCTTCACTGTAAGTTTTTTCTGTAGTTCTTCTGCATCAAGAAGGAAGAATAATCATACAATGTACCAGAAAATAAGATGGGAAACCCGCAAAAATGAGCATCGCAACCACAGCGAAGATAGAGTAGATTACCAGAAATTTCTTTAAGAATATTGGTCTTACTACATTTTGGTTATTGCTTAGTGGGTGAAAGATTTTACGACATAATGCAATATGTGATGTAATTGTGTGCTGTCAGTCAGCTTAGTTTCAAACAGTGTTTATCCAAAAAGCAGTGGCAGCCAAGCTATATGCCTGTTGCCCAGCACAGAGGGTTAACTGGAGAGTTGATCTATACTTGTATAACTGCTAAAAATTTTAAGTATATCTGTCAAGAAAAGTCACGTGCAACCAGATTTGTAAGGCTTGTTTCAATACAACTTTTTGCCCCGTCTTGATCTAAGTAGTTTCTCTACATTACTCGTGTTGCAAGGACTGCAGGAGTTTCCCATACCAGCTTATGCTGAAAATTACACCCTCCTCCCCAGATGTTTCTGTTCTGGTTGCTTCATTGTTAGATCTTCACTGTGGAAGATATATGGGTGCACATTATATTTATTTAACTATAATGTAAATAAAGAGTAGGAGCTACATGCTGATGAAGCATTGCCTTTGTTTCTGCAAGTCCTGAGCTGCCTTCTGCAGTAAGAGATGGGGCACCAAGGGTAGGCTGCTGCTTGTTTAAATGAGTGGCTACAGAAATTGCCTACCTGAAGCCATACTCATGGTTTGGATGTATTTCACATAGCCCACGGTTATAAACAAACGATAAAAATTATGTTTGATATGTGACCTTTTAGTTACTACCTGTGAAACATCCACCTAAAATGCTGAAGATTTAAAGTAAAAAAATTAAAATTAAAAAAAAAAAAAGTAAATGAGAGTGATGCTGAAGTTGCTAAGTTCTGCAATCATGACATTTCCCTGTAATTCACCATAATAACTTTCTCTGAAATGCTAATATTAACTAATATTTCTCTGTGATATTACGTAGTTCACAGAATTCTCTCCGTGGTTTTGGTTCCACAGCTAAATAATCATCCATCTCATTCTCTGGAAACTAAGCTATTACACAGTTAGAAATTTCACATCCATACAACACAAACTGATCTTAGAAAACAAACAAAAATTCACTAGGGAAGGGAGAATTTAATTCTTATTGAACTTCCCTGCTGTGAACAAGTTTTAAATATATGAATAGGCACACTGTTAGAACAAACAGCTAAACAAAAATATCTGAAGTTAGTAATTATCAGTTTTAGGCCTGACTAACTAAATTGCTACTCACTGAGGGTATAACAGTAATTATCATTATTGGGATCCAATCTTGAATGGTAATCAATGTTCTGATTGTTCATAGTAGAGAGCTGTTCACATGCTATTACTGGGAAACAGAAAAAAAGATTCTTACAATTAATCTCTCAGATGGAAGAGGAAATTGCTCACTAGAGGTTTTTGTGGTAAATTAAAAGCCATTCACTTTGGTATTTTTGTCTCTTTTGTACTATTATACTCATACCTTACTGCATACAGGTGAGATTCATGGTGAAAAAATAAATGGTATTCAGGCGTAAAGAATGATAACATTTGGAAATTATTCTTTTAGCTTCAGAAGAAAACAAAATAAAGCAAAGGAGACACTGATATATTCCAAAAGGTTATTTAGTATGGTAAACACAAAATAATCCTCTTGGAAAATATTGTAACAAACAACTCTGTGCCAAGAGCATGTAACTTTTCAGGCAGAAGAATAGCAAATGCAGAAGACTACAGAAGTAAGAAACTGCTTTTTTTTAATCTAATGAATCTGCAGAACTCATTGTAAGGGGAGATAATTTAAATGTAACTTAATATCTTAATATGGATCAGAAAATGATTAAGTGTTATGCAAACCACAGTAGCCTCTGTAGGTATGTAACAACATTGTTCAAAGAATTGAGAGCTGTCAAATCTTGTTCTTGAGAGAAGAAGAGTGGTTACAGTCTGGAATAAGGAAAGAAAACACAGGAGGACACAAGAATACTTTGGGTATTTGTTCTGTATTCCTACGAAGTATCTACAGTAGTTATAGATTCATCTGTAGTCCAGATTCCTGGATTAGAGAAGAATATTATTCTTTCATTATATCTGTACTCCAAAATAACGTCTGTAAAAGTTGCAACAAAGCTGAAATAATCTTCAAGGTCAAATATAGCTGAGCCAAAGTCTATTTTTTTCCCCATCCAATTGTATATGGGATTATGTTTATGAAATTGGATGTTGAATTTTTTCTTCCATTTTAAAAATTTTCTGATAGTATACAGATATTCTACTTTAAGTTAGTTCAGGTATTTCCCAAGTACCTAGGAAGTAGATTTTAAAGTTCCTTAAAATCGTTTCCTTTTACTATAAGTTTATAAAGTTTGTTCATACAAAACACATAACTGTGTAAATATCCCTGTTTCTCTGTAAAGAAGATAAATATTTTTATCTCCTCCACTCTCTGAAGCAACTTCTGTTGATTCCTTATCTGAATACCCATAAAACCAGAAACCTCAATATACGAAGCTGATCTAACTAGAGGTAGTAGACTGGTGTTACTTGATGTATTTGATGTTATGATACTGCATCATGAGAGCACCAAGTGTCATGGTATATTGAACCGTATGCAGAGGGTCAGTGGGATATCAGGAGGCTGAGGGTCCGCAGGAGGGGCGAAGCAGTGGTGTGACTGCATTGGAAGGGAAAACTGATGGCGCAGCAGCCGGGGGCAGGGCAGGGCTCTGCGGGATGACGGAGCTCTCGCCATGAGACTCATCTCTCCGTAGTTTTAGCACCTAATAAATGTGGTAGGTGTTGAAATTACTAACATCGGGAATCCTGATACCGACATGTTGGCAATTGGTAAGCTGGACTAAGATACAGCCCTTTGCCTACTCAGGCTGAATAGCAGTGGAGCAGGAATGAGTCTTAGCACCACCCTCACCTTTTGGGTTGCTTTACTTCATGTTGCTGTGCTGAGCTGATGTTTTTATAGTGTTTATTGTCCTCATGTATTTGAGTGGGAGAGAATTGCATGAAGACGGTTTCTCTGAGTCTGCTTTTGTTACTGAACTAACGTTAGAGTCTGGTAAACTGGTGATGTGAGTAAGATAATGCAGGTAAACCCACAGAGTTTCAATGGGTTCCATTTTCAGCTATAGTTGTCCTTCAAAGGACTTTTGCTTTTTATTTTTATCTCATTTATCTTACAGTTTATTAAAGTTATCATTGTCCTATCACCAGGAAGCCACATGTTTTTATAATTGCTGCTACTCATGCCTTTGCCTTTTAGGTAGCGATGTTTACGCTGCAGTTGGGCAGTGCCACTTTCTTGTTAACGGAACCAGTGATAAGTGCAATGACAACAGGAGCAGCTACACATGTTGTGACTTCACAAGTGAAGTATCTGCTGGGAATGAAAATGCCGTATATATCGGGACCACTCGGATTTTTTCATGTGAGTTTAGTAAGAGAGATGGGTTATTCCATTAGCTAACATTTTCTTAAATAACTCTGCTAATGAGCTATATATAAGTGTAAGACATTTGTTATGCATGCGTGTGAATGAACAGAAGGTGTAATACCCAAACCTTCATCTTGCTAAGTCTGTTTGTAAGAACAGATTAGGAAAACTTGATGAAGAATTAGCAGGAATGGGTCTTATTTTGGAAGGATACAGTAATCTATTTAAAATATGTGTATTACAGCATCAACAATTCCATTTATTATCCTGAGCAATTACACAACTTTACGGGGAGGGTTAACTCTTTCTGGATCAGCATGTGGGAGGGATATATCCAAATATAATTCTAAACATATTTTCTTCATTTTTTGCTGAATGAAACCTAACCATCATTGTGGTAAAAGGAAAATGACCCATGATTTGTGGATCTCCTGTGCAAAAATTACCCTAGATACATTACTTATTGTTTTATGACATGATATTACTTTCCCATAAACACAGCAAGTATACAGTTTTAAGGTAATTTTTATAAAATGTGTACAGCCTTTCATACAGTATCATGGTTACTCCCTTTGGAAAGTAGATATTGTTGGCTGAAACATTAAAGGGCAAAGTTGTATAATCTTATTGCATACAAGATATGAGAATATATTCTTTATGGTAACATTCCAGCTAACCCTGAGTTTAGGTGCTGTGAGCATAACCTCTTGACAGCAGAGTTAGTAGTATGACAATAGTATCTGTCAGAATGATATTTTGCTCATAATAAAGCCTTATTCACTTGCTGAGGTGATGATATTTACATTGCACCGATAGCAATAAATGATTACCAGATGAAGTGAGGCTTCATCTAGTTAGCCAATAAATTAGGACACCTTATTTAAAAGTACTGACTATATTTTCTTGCACTGATCTGCTCTTTACTTTTTCCTATTACTTTGGGAAATTTGTTAATGTGAACTCTGTGATAAGAAGATGTTGCTTTTTAGAATGTTGTTTCATATTATTTTACAATTTTGATAGCATTTTGTATGGATAATCCATTGGTAAGTTTTTTACAGGAACAATTTATTAATGAGAATTAGGGGCATGTAATAAACACAAGTAATGTATCTTGTAGGGACATAACTAAAAGTGTCATTGCCATTTTTACGAGTTGGCCTCTGAGACTATTACAAATTATTCATGATATTAAAATATTTTTTAATTCTTTAAAAACCTTTTCATAAATACTTCTTAATATAAAATGTGACTAGCCTCTTTTTTATGGAGTTTCCATGGAGACTATACTTACATATAGGAATATTGTCATCTTGTACACATGACTGGTGTTACGTACCACAGCCAAGACATAATCAAAATATACATTATGAGCAATAATAAAGCACAGCAGTGATATGAAGAAATATTTCCATGTTGGTGTGCTGATGATATCATAAATGAGGTCATTCAAATGCTTTGAAAGAAATCTATTCCCTTATCCCTTGTATTTTTTAATGTAATCTGAAACAAGTTCTTTGCCCTTCACTTCACTTTTGAAATCAAATCTCTTTGAACATTTTCCAAAGAAAAATTTTCGTGATTTTTTTAAGGTTCTGAATTGCTCTGTAGGATTGTGTGAAAACAAATGAACAAGCAAAAAACCCTCTGTACAACTTAGAAAAATAATTTAAACCTCTCCATATTTAGAAGGGACAACTTTACCATACAAGTATTTTAAAAGGTTTCTGGTACCTATTCAGACTTATGGGTTGCTTTAAGAAAGTCCAGTATCTCAGTCAGAAGCACCAGATTTAGATTTTAACAATAATTTTTTTCTGTGGTGGTAGTTTTATATGAAAATTATACTAATTAGATATATGTTAGTGTGCACATGTAACTAGAGAGTGAAAGGCAAATTTGGCATGTCTCTGGACATATTCTTTTCTCCAAATTCTTGAAACCCAAAGACTGGTATTTTTGCTTACCTTTTTTTTCTTTCTCCACTGCAGAACACCTCCCACTCACAAAGTTGATTGCTCCGCCTCAGGCGGCCTTTGGGTTGGCAAAACAAGAATAAGAATGTTTAATAAAGTGTGATAGGAGAGTTGAAAGTAAAGCAAGCCAGTGAAATGGATTCTTTATAGCAAGTGAGATCATGATTAAATATGTAAAAATGAACTTTGCATATGGAGAACAAATCTACTACACTGGTGTTAAGCCTGTGGGATTTTTGTGTTTATACATAGTTTATGTAATTTATTAAATCTCATTTTCCCTGTACATGGTTTGTAACACTGCAATTGAGCTGCATATTGCAACATCAATTGGTATTTTGCAAACGGGAAAGGCAAGGTGAAGGTGAAGAAGAAAAATAGCGAGGGAAGACTACATGTGAGATCTAATTTTTACAAGGGACAAGAAAAGTGTCATCAAGTTTTACTTAGTATCTGAAACCAGAAAAACATATCTATATTTGCCCTTTATGCATGTGTAGGTATATTTATCCTTCCACAAGTTGCTGAGAAAATGCAGCACTGCAAAATAAACTGCAACATAACAAACCTACTTTGCAAAATGGGGTCTTTCCTGGTTGTGTTGCAAGTTTGTTGCAAAATCCTTGTGGTTGTACTGCAATTATCTGAAAAAACCCTTCATGTTCCTTCTCTCAGTCCTCTTTTTTTCGAATTTGTTCCCTATACAGTTCACAGTAGTTGCCTCTACTTTTTTCCCCACAGCGTGTTTTATTTGTCTAACAAACATCAGAATGGAACATTTTTGAAAATGCAATGAGGTTGTCTAACCTTAAACTGTATTGAGTGTTTTAACTAATACGTTCCGTTAATTCTTTTGTTTGCTTCAGCCTCTATACTCATTTTAGAACTAATCTTTTGGGTTTTCATGTATACATTAAAAAAAAAAGAACTCAGAGTATCTCATTAATACATCAGAATACACATTCTTTCTAGAATATAAACTATTAAAATGTTCATTATTACCCTATGAAGGTATGTGAAAATATAGTGGAAGTCAAAGCCATTAATTTCGCATGGGAATAGTGACATTCAGTGTCTGTACATATACATATCCAAAGTTAGAATATTGCTTTTTTTCAGTTATGTGCAAATTTGCATCGATTGGCAAGAAGTTCACTGATTCCTCATGATGTTGCCACATCATTTCCTTTAAAAACCTTTACACAAAACTAGCAGTAAAAGTAAAAACCAAGAGAACAGCTCAATTAATATTAGTGATGTATTTTTAAATTTTGTTAATTATGTAATAACACAAAAAATTGCTTCATACACTGCAATATCAAACTAAATTCTGCTATACAATTTCTAAATTATTTCAGTAAGTGCATCAACAAAATATGTGGAATACTGAATTCATAATGATGTTTGTGATGATAACATTTGTAAATATTTCTTTTGAATCAGATGCCAGTGCCTAAAGCTTGAGCTTTTGGTGCTTACATTTAGGATGACACTTCAATAGACACTGTTCATTTCAAAACAAGCCCACATCTCTCTGACTTTGACAGTTAGGAATCAATCCATTTCTTCCTTTTTCTTACCACTTCACCTTAGATCTAGCTCAGCCTTTGGTGAGTTTGTGGGCACATTTTGCAATATAGTTTTCCAGATTGCCTCCTTTTGTTCTAATTAATCACAGCTTCTGCTTGGGCACTGAGCCAAGTCCTGTGCTCTCTTGAAAATGCATTCTTGGAAAATTATGAGTACAGAGGCTAGTCCCAAGCTGCTCAAGACACAATCCACATATTGTCTGATTTTACAGTGGGACAATATGTGGTTACAAACTGTGGTTTGATTACCATTCTTCAGATATATGACATATATAGATCATATTATTTAACAACATTTAAACATTTTAAAATGTTTACCTGGGTTCTGAGAAACCTTTGTGCTGGGTTATACTGTGCATCCTTAATCAAAAGTCCAAGGGCTAAATTTCAAAGGACTGGACCAAATTTTCCTCTTTGTGAGGAAAATTACTTTTTCTTTTTCTTTTTCTGTAACTATTTTTTTTTCTGTAACACATTCTTTTTCTGTAACTATTTTTAGTTTTTAAAAATTTTTTGCCCTTATAGATTATGAAAATATTCTTAGAAAGTATGAGAGAGAAAAAAATTAGGAAGTTGTTATTTTAATTTACTCATTCTTAAAAACAAGGATCATCTCTTCAAGAAGTGACAGAATCAGAACAGTAGAAAAAAATTCTATCATCATATTGACCACCTTTCTGCTAGAACGAGGATCTTTCCTAAGATAATTTTTTCTAGTACTTTTTCCTGTCCAATATAAATATATGTGTTTAAACTCCAAACTGTCAAACCTTGTTAGCATTATACATGTATTTGAGAATAGGTTCTCTGGGGCAGAAAATTATTAATCTTTATTTTGATAAAACTACAAGTGTCACTTTTCATTTATTTTAGTGGTCGTCTTAGTCATTGCCAGAGAAAACCTTTTTTTTTTAATATTATTATTTCAAGCCTCGGTTGCTTGATTTTTTTATCCTTAATGTTGTGGTTTAAAAAGAAGTTACTTGTGATGCAGTCTAAATCTACATCCTAGATTCTAACTTCTGTTCTCTCTGTGGTTTACATTTCAGGCTACACAATAGTTCCCAGAATATAAATGCAGAATTCAAGCGACTGAGCCTACCTTGTTTCCCCCCCCCCAGCTTTAGTGAGCATGTGTATTATATCCATTTTCATGCCGCTCTGTTCCTCCAGGCAATAGACTATTGCCTGTTATTCATGAAGCCTGAAAATAACTTGTGATGGGGATCTGATTATTTCTTTGTTTATCGGAACAGAAGTTCCCTCTAATCTTCTTCACCCCTTCTGACCATTCCTGTAAACTTGTAAATTTTTTCAATACTTTCTGTTAATTTGTTATCATACTGATTTATGCCTCATTTTCTGGACACTCAAATTCAGAGTAGAGCTGAAAGTACAGTTCACTCTGTCATCTGTGCTGGTGCGAAGGCAACCGCACTCTTCTGAGTCTGTTACTTACGAGATTGTATTCATCCTCAGAGATGCCTGTTACTCATCACCATTGATCATTCTATTCCTATTCCACATTTCTACTTCACATGTTCCTTATATTCAGCACTGTATTTCCTTTCTTCATCATAGACCCAACTACATTTTTCTAACCATGTCTTCCAGCATGTTGCACCACACCCTAACCTCTGAAAAGCTGAAGGGCTCCATTTGCAGCTGCGTAGCTCTGCTCCAGTCTCCTCTTTCTCTTTTAACACTGCAGTCTGCCTCTCATGTGCAGCGGTGCAGCCCTTCCCCAACCTCCCAGAGCCTGCCGCAGCAGGACTTGGAACCTCGTGGTCCAGCATGCCCCACTCCTTGCACCTGGAATTCCTGCACCTTGCTGTGGAGGGTTTCCCCTGGAAAGCACTTGCCACTGATGTGTGAAACACCTCTTCTTCCCCTACCCTCTTTTTACCTCTTGATTTGCAGCTTTTTATTTATAATTTTTTGCTAGGGAAAGAAACAGGGCTTAGTAGGTAGTATTAGTTATTTAAATAGCCAATAAGATACGTACACAAAGCTCGACAGCTAATTAGCATGTGCAGCATCTGGACCTGATCCAAGCATGCCCATGGAGCACCATTTGTGTAATGGCCAAGAGCAACCAACAGGGAGACTGAGTGTGCCCTGCTGAAGCTATACAGTTACTCTGGAAAGGTATTCGTATGGACCCCCTCCTGCACTGGAGAGGATGTCCTGAAGAGGATGCCCGTCTAAAGAAGATTCCTGTTGCTTCTCTTCCTGTCCAGCCACTACTGCATTTTACTTTCCCTTTTCATTCTTCCTCTGTCTCCTCTTTCCCCCCTCCTTCCTGTCTTTTATAATTTGTGCTCAGAATTAACTTTTACTGTTAGAGTTGATGGATGTTATGAGCTGTGAACACTGAAAATAAATCTTTGTGTATGGAAGTTTCTCTCAACATTTTTGTACAACACTCATTTATCTCACTGGATTTAATGAGACTGGAATTTTCTTGCTTGCTTCTACCAATAGAAATTTATAAATTCATATATACAAATATTCAGTGCATTTTTTGAGTTTTCAAAAGTCCATAGTAGTAGTAAATCGGTGATTTTCTTCCTTGCAAAATCTTAAGTGTAGGCCAGTTCGTCAGACAACTCAGCTCTTGCAATATTGATTCGTCTCTCACAGATTAAGATGTCTGAAGTCGTGTAGAATATGCCATAGCATGTGACCCAAAATGATATAATTTTTGATCTGTGATTGTTATTTGCCATTCACTGTAGATTTATGCCTACATATTTGAGAATATCAGATCAGTTCAGCTGGAAGCTTTACTTCTCTCCTTGCTGAGCATAGCGGTGCTTGTTCTTGTCAAAGAACTGAATGAGAAATTTCAGAGAAACATTAAAGTTGTTCTTCCCATTGATCTACTTTTGGTAAGTACAAAATCAAATATCAGACGTTTTGCTTACAAAGCTTTCAGTGGTTCAAGTAGTCTGCTGAAGTTTACTTTGTTGTCTATAGTTACTCACAGCCACACCTGCCACTTATTAAATGGATAGCTAATTTTCATGGCTGTATGTTAAATGTAAGAACAGGAAACAGTTTGGCTAAATAATTAAGAAAGAACTGACATACGTTCCCAATTTGTATAATATTTTGCATGTGTTTACTACTTTTTACATAATCACAAGAATATGACGCCTAGAATGTTGAAGTGTAAGAAGTTTGAAATAGAAAATGAAAAATAACTGGCACATTGTAACTCCAGGCAAGTCTTGAGCTGGGTAGTTGTGGCTTAGATGTTGCTTGTTATTTATCTGCAACAAAGTTAAATAGCTATGCTATTGTTTTCTATATTTTTACTTAAAGTTTTCCTTTCACAGGGCATAGGCTAAATTGAAATTAGCTATTGCATTGTAAAACCTTGCTTTAAGGCTTAAGCTGTAGTCAAATAATCAGCACCAGGACAGAAAGTTTCTGTTTTTCTCTAGACCTCTAAAAGAAAATAAAAAAAATGAAGGGTGAGTGCTTTTCAGAGTGGGTCATCACAATTACTCTTCTTTTGCTGGAAAAAGTTATTTACAAAAGAATAATTATTCTTGGGCAAATGCTAGAAAAGGAGGTAGTGTGGTTGTGTTACCTACTCTATGCTCTGTTTCTGTGTTACCTTTTAAACAATACTGGATAAAATGTACCAGCAAGCTGAGGATTATGGACTGGAACCTGTGCCTGTTCTATTGGGATTTGTGTGTTCATCTCATAAAAAGTAAGGGAAGTGAGTTTGAACGTCCTCAGGGCCAAATTTTCCACTCCCTCAGCAACATTTATACCTGCTGGAACATAAAAATAAGAGGCAACCACATCTTCTGCTGTGTTTTGTGCTGAAGTCGACACTGCCAGTCTAGATTAGATGTGCTCAGAGAGCATCAGTGGAATTAGACCTCTCAGGAGTACCTAAATTATGAATTATTTTAAGCTGCTCACCTGAATGGCAGTGGTCTGGGGCACATGCTGCATAGAAGCAGCTTGGACACTAATTGGCAAGGTTTCTGAGGCTTTACAGAGACTTGTACAGATCCCTTTCATGAACACAGAATGCACAAACTTCACCATAGTCCTTCTTCAGCCATCTTTTCTAAATTTATTATTGTGTCCAGATCTGAGTTTCTTTTGACTCTCTTCCACATTTGCAAAAATATTCATAATAATACTTCCCTGTCTTACTGGAAAGATCTAAGGATAAATGCATGCACACTGTCAATGTGCTTAGGTAAGGCAATAATAAGGACCATCCACATTTGCAAAAATATTTGTAATAATACTGCCCTGTCTTACTGAAAAGATCTAAGGATAAATGCATGAACACTGTCATGTGCTTAGGTATGGCAATAATAAGGACCATGTGGGAAGCTAAAAACAATAGAAATGTAACATCTTTTTCTGTGTTGAATCAATAGATAATTGCTACATCCGTTGCTTGCTACTATGCTGATATGGAATACGTCTACAGGCTAGAAGTTGTGGGACATATTCCTGAAGGGTAATGTGGTTTTTATTAGCTTGTGGCTTTTAAATATGTTTACTTCTGAGAACAGCCTCTGAAGAGGTCAAAGTAGTTTTCTGAAATAAAAAATGGCAAAAATCTATTATGTCAGTTTCCAACCTCCTCAAATACTCTCTCAGAATTCAACCCCAGGTTAACAAGGTATATCTGTATAGATATCATTGTAAAAATGCAGACTTTCTTGTACATTTTCATAGTTTTTCTATTACTTTATGGAATAAAAAGTAGATACTAAGTACCTGATGATGGCTGTTGGATGTATGACAGAGGGGCAGAGCACTCGACAAGATTATTGCAACCTGCTTTTTAAGGTTTGCCTTGGGTTATTGTAGCAGAAAGGACATGCAATGAGATAAGGCTTGTAGATTACTACACTTCATTCTTCTCCGCTCGCTTATATAGTAATTTTAGGAAATGTAGTTTCTAAGGAAATGTAAAGGATTTAGATATGCTTGATCTAGAAAAGATCATTCTGACCACAGATAGTGATACATTTTTCTCCGTGACCTTGAAGAGAAGTTAAAAAAAATATTCAGTGTAATTAGCTGGAAAGAGAAATTAGATTGGGTGTCAGAGTCAATGTTCAAACTTCGTTGGCTGGTAGGGAATAACACAGCTGTTGTGTAATTTCCCTTTTGGAAATTGTAGGGTTTCCCTAAATTTCACAAAGTAGACTCTAAGTAGTCCAAGACAGCATACGTGCATGTGTGGCAGCTTGCACTCATAGAAATAAAATAAAGGAAGTCATTGAGAAAGAAAAATATTTTTAAGTATGTAGGGCATGTATGTATCTGAGGTTAAAACAGGATTAAGTATTGCCTTTTGATATGTGTTATGAACAGCTAAATTGTATTGGTGCAGCTTTAATCTGGAGCTTATTTTCTGTCTAACCTCACATGAGAAGATTCTGTAGTGTTGAAAAACACAAGCAGAAGCCTGGATCATTCCTGTGTATTTTTAAGCACTGACCTGAAATATCTAACTGCCTTGTCAGCGGAGAGTGTTAGAAACCTTCAGAATGTACTTTGGGTCTTAGGCAGCGTGATTTGTGCTCTGGAGAGGCTGAAGTCTGTGTGTGGAGTACAGAGGCAACCTGGGGTGATGCGGTACTTAACTGGGGCATTTCATTGCAGTCCCCATTAGAAGGTCTCCATTAGATGAAATAAATGTCCACACTGTCCATAACCTACAGGAATACTAAACTTTTTAAAAGGTTTAAATTAAACTTTACAGGAAAGCCGACTATAAAAAAGAAAAAAATATTCAGTAGAGTTTCTTTTATTGCATATTACAAAATTAGGGAATGGTTGATGATTTTATCTGTCAGTGGGGGAGCTAATTTATAAGGATCCCTTCACAATTTCTCAAATAGAAGTTTGCAAATGGAAGACTTCATCTGAAACTGTTTCATCTTCCTGTACAAATTCTCCCTCGCAGTTCCCAACAGACCGAGATGTTATTAATCTAAAATATTGAAAAATGTCACTTCACAAGTATTAAAAAAATTAGCTGTGCATGCAAAGATAGTTTGTCTTGTGTTTTCATGAATTGCAGGTATACTGAGGCTATGTAACAGACTTTGCAAAAAAGACTGTCTATATTTTTTGTAGGTTACCATCACCGAAAACACCACCCATGAATGTCCTGCCTGAAGTAGTCACTGAAGCTTTTGGAGTAGCACTGGTTGGTTATGTAGCATCACTAGCTCTAGCCCAAGGCTCTGCTAAAAAGTTTAAGTACACTGTGGATGACAACCAGGTAAAGCTCTTTCTCCCTACTGTCAGTTAGCCTTGCAATTGCTTCACTATTCTGGAAATGTATTCTAGATGAATGCCCAGTACGAAAAGGTGAGTTCCATACAGCATCCTGAAGCCTTCCAGTAATTACAGTAAACCCCAAATCTAGTCCAAATCAGCTCTGCAGTAGGGCCTAGTTGGTTAAGCTGCTCCTTTTGGGGAAGCACATCCTTCAGGATAATCCCATAATGCTGAATTTGGTGCAGTATTTGGGTGTTAATGCTTTTTCCAGTGCTCTAAGACAAGACAGCTTCTCCTCTAGCAGCTGAGCTCTTAAAGACCAGCTAAAATGTTAAATCAGCCACTGACTAAAGAAACAAAGCAGTTCTAAAAATAAACCAGGTACTTATAGCCCTAGGACATATCTGATGTTATAAAATGAAGTTATGCAAAGTAGAAGTCTCATTTGAAATAAAGGTTTATTGGTATAAAAGAAACAGGATGGGTTCAGAAAGTGCTGCCAAATTTACAGCCATAGGAGCTTTCTGTACAGAGTTCCACTTTACAGTAGACACACTTAAATAAAAATGGTATGTTACTTTCTGCACTACCCCACTACTGGTCATGGCAGGTGGGTAACTCCAAGCCAACTGGAAATCTGTGGAGAGAATAATTCAAGCACTGTGGTAAGAAACGCTCAATTTTAGATAACTGGCAATAGTGCTGTGTGATGAAAATGCTGCCCCTGCCTTTGTCTTAAGTGATCTGGGGTAAACGATGTAAGGTTGAATGAAGAACAGTTGGTTTTGCAGCTGAAGGTCTATTTGAACACCCTATCTAGACGGGTTGGTCTTTCTGTCGGTTTACAACTCTTACGTCATTGGAAAATATGGTGGGAATGTTCTTGTCTACTCAGGTCTCTAAAATATTTTTCAGAATGAATACATTGGGCTATGAATTTCTGTTGATGCTTCAGAGCCATGTTTTCTAGGGAGCAGAGGGAAAATGCTTTGAGCTTAATACAGGTCAGACTTCAGGGCGATATGCTGCATTGTCTCAAGGGCACTGAACGGAGCACAGCAACCTGTATGTCTTTCTGCACCTTTGGAAATCTTGTCGCTTACACAGCTTAATTACTAAGGTGTTGGAAACTATGTGTAGTTCTGCATCAAATAATGGAGCAAAAGAACAAAGCCTCTGTGAGAGCAGAGACTACAATGGCAGCGGGGCGGCGTAGCTGTATTGCATTCAGGGGCCAGGCCCAGGGCTCTGCGTGGTGGCATGTGAGTGTGCAAGGTTGTCTGGGGAGCTTTAAGGTGGTGCTGTCCTGTGCTGTGAAGGCAAACTTATGATCACGTGTTGCCCTGGATGGATACAATACCGTTTGTGTTCTAAGCACTTGTAGCAGTGCTGAAGTCTTCTCTTACATGTTGCCCTCAGCAGATGAATGAGCTCCTTGTAGTCTGGGGAAGGAGACTGGTGCTGGGTAGCCAAGTTGGGGCACTTTCACAGAAAACACTGTTCAGCTTAGGCTGCAGATACCGGGTGGCTTCTCCACTTTTTCTACTGGAGACCTTTGTTCAGACACATCTGCATTTTGACTGTGAATAAACACCAAATATATTTGTCATGAAAGATGGCATGCAGAGAGTATGGCTACCATACTTCACTTTCACTAAAGCATGCTCTAAAAGACAAAAAATTGGTGGCTGTCTTTTTCCAGGAAAGTCATAAGCCAGAAACAACCTGGACACTGTCCAGATCCCACTGCTTGAGACTCTGGCCTGTTAAAAAGCAGATGTGGATCAAGATGTAAATATTTTGGCTGAACTTCATCTTCAAAACTTAGCAATACCATTTATTCTGTGAACAAAATGCGCCTTCTGTTTTTGATGAATCTGGTTCAGGAGCTCTATCATTCAAATTAGTTCTGAGTTGTGAGAAGATACATTATGTTGGGAGATCTTTTGTCATGTACATACGTGATTTTTTTTCCCTTAAAAATATGGCCATCCTTTGTCATTGCTAATATTTACATAGGGGACTCCTTTGTTGGCAAGAAGCATTGAAATGACAGAACAATAGGAAAACAACATATTCTATTTAACAACTTTGCAGGAATTTTTGGCTCATGGCCTCAGCAACGTGATTCCTTCATTTTTCTTTTGCATACCAAGCGCTGCAGCAATGGGACGGACGGCACTTTTATACAGTACAGGAGCCAAAACACAGGTAATGGGTTAAAGTGAAGTACGTAGGAGAATTAAGGCTATGATACTGCTCACTGGAACTTCTACTGATTTATCCATTGCATTCCCCTATTCTTCCTTTTCCTCTATCCTGGGAAATGACTCTGCCCTACCATTTTTCCAATCTGCATGGAATTGCATCTGATCAGCAACTGTCTTACTAGAAAAGCTAAAGGTTCCACTTACTAATTGTTACCTGTTTCATTCATTATAAACGCTAAAGTCTGTGGCAGTAAGGAGGTTATGAGTTGAGTTTTCAGACTGTGGGAAACGACATACAAACCCTTTCAGTTTTATGTGAATTTGTCAGTACTGTAACAAAAGTGCCCTCTAATGGTGTTTAATGGATTTAGTGGTGCAGGCTAAACTGAAGTTTTAGAAAAAAATCGGATTTAATTTAGTGCTTCTATCTGATTTTCAAAATAAAATGAAAGTAACCTTAAGAGACACTTGCTAAAAAAACCCAGGTAACCTCCCAACTTCTGCCTTGTGACATGGTGTACTTGTCCTGTCGCTCTGTAGACACAGCCCACAGAGATGGCACTCAGATTTTTGAGGATTTTTGGGGCTATTTTCTACTGTTGGAAACTAAACCCACAAGTTCTTACTGCAGTAGCTCAGAAAAGAGGGAACTGCAATTGATGAAAATGCTAGTTGTGATCCAGCGAGGCTGTTACTTGTCCGAATTGTGCTCGTGAACAAGAGAGGTAGGAAACGGCTCATCTGTGACCTTGGCGTGTGATGCCGCAGCTGGGACATCCCTGGGGCAGCCCCCTCAGCACTGCCTCTCCCTCCTTCCCCTGAAACATCCTCACTGACGAAGTCCATCAGTGGCATCCTGCCATATAAATGTTGTGTCCTTTGGAGTTTGTTGCTATTGCCTTTTTGTAACCTTTGCTCTCGCCTGTGTGAAGGACGTAAATTGCAAGGAAAAACGTAATGAGGTACAACTGGCAAAGCTAAGCACAGTCTATAGGTAGTGTTTCTTCTTGACCATGTCCTGCAATTATTTGTCATGCAGATACCACAATACTAAGAAATGATACAGCGTTGTATTTCAAAACTTTACATGTTAACTACTTGCTAATTAGCCTACACAGTATTCTGAACTCAATTAATCATAATGAATAATTCATCCAATAATAATCTTTAAAAGCATTTTTATGCAAATATTTTAGCTACCACTTTGCTGTTAGCTATTTCAAATCTTTGAGTTGGATTCAATGTCATACCATGTGCCCTCATCCTCACAGACATCCTCTTCTGTTACCTGTTCACGTATTGATTGTACAATTTGCAGTCATACTGCATCATGGCTTTTCCAAGGAAGCTTTAATGTAACCTGAAGACCTATACCTGAAGACCTATATATAACCTGCAGGCATGTAGGGTATCTAAGCACTTTGACTCTGGTACATGTAGGCAAAGGCCCTGATAGAAGGTTATTCAATGTATGAACTGGAAAAAGAAACCACCATAGTTAGATTTCAAGGTAGGAAATACATGGTAAAAATAACAAGTATCTTCTTGGTTTTATCCGTTGGTTTCACAGTGTAGCAGAGCCTGCATCCAAAAATTAGTGTGGCCATGTGTTAGCACTATGAGTGTACTTTAATAAACATAAAATTGTCTTTCCTGCCTTCTCTTTGGAAAGCAGCACATCCACTTAATCTTCTACTTTTGGAGCTGTCTGGGCAGGACAAACAGATGAGAAGAACATCACTAATAAATGTTGGTCAGATCACAGGCAAAAAGAAGAGTGAGGGGTTGCTTTGACTACAGAGAGAAGTCAGTTTACTTTGGCGTACGTCATGAAAGAAATGCAAACAGCCTTTCAGGGGCTCAGAGCAGCCCTTTTTTCTCCCAATGGCTACACCTGGGATTCAGTGATGTCATTTATTCTTCAGTGATATCTTTCCTGGGAGAAAACAGAAGTGAGGGACTGTATCCTTCAAATAGAATCAACACTTTTTTTTTTTTTTTTTTGCTTTTTGGGAAGGCGGAAAGAGGGAAAAGTTCCTTGTGACTTTACCAGCAGATTTTGTGTCCCTTTTTCTGTAAACACTCTGTCTATCCTTCTTGATGGTATTTTTAAGTACACCATGGCTTTAATTTTCTACTGTTTTAACAACTTGTCTGGTTTTGTTTTTAACAACTTGTCTCTTAAAATGAAACCTAATTATTTTAGTAAAGAAACATATTATCAATATAAAAATAAAGTGAGCATCTGTCTACTTATCATCAAAAACCTTCTGTGAATCTGGACTGTATCTTAATGAGACCAGAAGTACTCTACTTTGTGAGCAGTCAGAGTGGAGTAGGAGACTGCAATTTTACTGTAGTTTTCCATCAGATTAATACCATATAATACTGTGAAGAAACATATAATTCTTAGACCATATATTTGTCTGGATTCATGTCACCTGCATTAATTATAATATTTACTATATTAAAAAAAATTGTTCCTACATTTTCTAAAGTTGAGTCCACTGATAGTAATGTGAAATCATTGGAGGTTTCTGACTCAACACAATAGTTTCCTTTTAGTGTTGATCCCAGTAAAAGAAGTTAGAAATCTTCTCTTGTGCAAAAATGACAACACAGTTCTCCATATGTAATTTTTGCTGAGTGCTATGACAGATCTGTTATTTAGTGCAACATAGGGTGCATGGCTATAAATATGTTACAGAATGACAGTGGGTGCTGTGAAACTTCTGGGATGAGATATTGCACACACACGCTCTATTTAATAACCAAGTGTGTAAGTGATGTTGTGGTCCATGTCTGTGTGCTGTCAGCAGGGTCAAGCACAGATGTTAAGATCTCTTACAATGTTTTCACTGTAGTTGGCTGAAGGTAATCACCAGAGATTAAAACTGAAATTATATGCATCTGCAATCCATAGATACATTAATAGCTAACATCTTCAACATCTCATTCTTGGCTTTATTTACAATATTTAGTAATTAGTCCCTTTCACACATTTTAATGTATTTTTTTATTAGACTGAATGATCTGCTTTTCTTATTTATTGTTTTAGGTGGCTTGCCTTATCTCTTGTGTATTAATTCTTGTGGTGATCTATGCAATTGGACCTATGCTGTACTGGCTGCCTATGGTACGGTACTTATATTCTTTTTTAAAGATTACGATGTTAAACATCTTCTAATGACTTAATTTATTTCAGGGAAAGACAGTACTACTTCTAAAGCAGCTCTATTTAATTTCAACTAGAGAGAGCAGTAAGGGCACAGCAAGTCTCAAAATCATAAAATACAGACGTGACAACACAATACACAGATTTTACACATATATAGTTGCTTATATAGGCTATCACATAAGTATATAAGAAAGCATTTCTCTTCTACTTACTTTTGGCACATAGTTTATGAAAAATATACATCCAGATTGCTGTGGATTTGCAAATTGACAAAGTGTGGTAGAAATTAATGAAGATCCACAATTTTTCTCCAGTTATGCATATGATGTATGACTTTGCTTTTCAAATAAATTTGACAAGAATGATTGTAGATAGTGATCTAAGCTTAATTACAGAAGGATTATGAGGTATTCTTATATCTCTGTCATGGAATACATCTTCTACACTAAGACTTGGTAAAGCAATGTGGTGTGTTTTCACATAAACTGTATCTAGGTTTTGGTATTACATATTAATAGTTAATTTTAACTAGAGGCATGTCAAAGATGCAAAATACAGCTCCAAAATTATCCATAATTCTGCCATGTTTGTACATGAAATTTTAACACAACTGTGTTTTAAATTTACTTTGTGCTATTGTTTACATAGTGTCACATGAAGGTTCTCACTTTTCAAACACAGATCCTTTTATAGCTAATTTTAACCATGCAAAGTAGGGACATTTGAAGAGGAGTGCACAATATGTCCTTTTTTTTACTATACTGCTTTCCTCCCTTCATTTTTTATATGGATTATATGTAAATTTTGACTGGTTGCCTGTAGGCTTGTTTTTTCCATATTTTAAAAAAAACTTTTCGTATGTTGCTTTCTTGATATTTTATTTCCTTTTACTATACTTTTTTAGTCCTCCCTACCTATGCACTGCAAGTCCATCACTTTGTACTCCATCCTTTTCGGCTCCAGATGATTTCTTCATCCATCTTCTCCCCTTCCCGATTTGGAGAGCAATAAATTATTTTGTTTGCCTCAAAGTTAATGGATTTTTTTCCTCTAGAGGCCTTCTTAAATGGTGAAGAAGAAGAACTAAAATTCTTCACTATGTAGAAGTTGAGTGCTGATTTGCTTTTGAGTCTCCCCAGACTACGGCAGAGTGCAGTTCACCTGGTGATGCATGGAGAGTCTTGGGAAGTCCTGAAGTTTCTGTCATTTTTCTCACAATTAGGTGGCCTGTCAATTGTGTTCAGGAAAAAAAATGGGTCTGATACTGTTACATTTGTGTCACAAGGACACCGGTGCTTATCCCATTTTTGAAACACTAACTTTAGTTTTTTTGATAATTTAATTATAATATTGACTGCTAAATTGAAGAAAGAGCATTTGTTTTCACTACCAATTCTGCAAATAGTTTTTGTTTCTTATTTCTTTGCAGTGCGTGCTAGCAAGCATTATTGTTGTGGGCTTGAAGGGAATGCTAATGCAGTTCCGTGACTTAAAAAAATACTGGAATGTGGATAAAATTGACTGGGTAAGTGAAACTTAATCTAAGGAGGTTTTCCTGAGACCCTTTAACAAATACCTGCTAAATAAACATTAATAGTTCTGAGGCCCTAGAAGAGGTAAGTGCAAGCCATTATTATTAGGGTTTTTGTATACTATTGGCTTATCTTCTATCTCCGAATAACAGCATCTGTAAAGTCAATTGTATTAAAAAACAGAATTTTAGCAAATGATGAAGAATCAAACCTAATTTATTGCTAAAGATGTGTATACAGACAGATCAGGTTAATCTGAGCAGATGTGTGTCTAATTTTGTATGCCTTCTCTAGCTGGTTAGCATGCTTTTGCGATTGTAGTATTATTGAAGAGATTCTGGTATCTTTGTCCTCTGGGGATATGGAATGACCGTACAGGACAAACAGAATGGGAAACACTACAGATGCAGAAAGATACATGTCCTAGGGTGCTATAGGTAAATTGCCTTAACTCTCAGAAAAAGCAGACAGATGTAAAGAGACATAGCATGAAAATCTAGTTTAATGCAAAGTCTGAATAGTCTGACATACATTTGCACAGAATTCCTAGCAAATATTAAAAATGAGTCCATGTTTAGGAAGACTCCTACGTTTCTCTTCTGAGGGAGTTTTTGAATGTATTGGCCAATTAGTGGAATTAAAACCTCTAACCACTTACATAAATACATACTGACACCCCATAAAGCTTTTGGAACTTCTGCTGTAAGGTGTTTCGGCCATATCCTCCTTCTCTGTGGTGGCAGATATAGGTTACTGGAGGTAATATTAGACTTTGTTGAACTCATCCAGTGATTTAGTATTCTACAGCAGTAATGGTAAGTCTAGACTGAATAAAACATTGTTTTTAATGGAGTACTGGATTTCAGTATGGAAAGCAGAACTGAGTAAACAGCATCAAGTTTGGCTATGTGAGATTTTTCACATTTCGTCACAGAAGATTAAAGTTATTTTTTTCATGTCATTCAGAAGAAAAGCTCTATCTTTCATGAAATCTTATGTTCCTCAAGTAGCAAAATTCTGAAAATATGTTCTACCACTTGTACTGCATTTTGTCTTCAGCTTGACCGATATTGCCAGTGACACAAATGGTGGATGATGTGGATCGAGAATTATTTTGGGGACAGTGGACTTGAGAAAATTGGTAGTTATGGGAGAGAGATATAGCTTCTCTATCAGTGCATTGAGATAATAAGTAGTTAAGTTTTCCAGCAGGGTATTCTGTAATCTCACTAGACTTGATGGGTCTTCACAGATAGACTAGCCTGATTGATTTTTTGCTTTTGTGGTTTTGGCAGAAAAGGATGGGTGAGTAGTTAGTTATTACATCTCTGACATCTGCCATTATTTCTGAGAGAGGTTGTAGAGAGTATACCATTATTCCTTAGCCTGACAGGGTAAATCATCTTGCTTTAAATAGCATAATCTAAAGCAAGGCTGTAAATGTTGATCTTACATTGCTGCCTGGTCTGAGGAGCCCCACCAAGCCCAGTGATTTGAGTAACTACACTAGTGTTGATTTTGGCCTGAAGAGATTCACCCCAGCAATTGACAGCGCATTGGAAATGTATCAGTTCCATTACCCAGGTTATCCAAAGTGTTTTGAAGATAGAAACTCTAACAAAACATTTGGAAACAATTAGCAGCTGTCCTTTCTGGAACTGATTCTTCGAAGGGTGTGTGTCATGTAGCACAGAAGTCAGGTTTGTTATGCTTATAGGGCTGGCAAATGATAGTGCATGGAAACGGAATATTATGGTGTTTGTTACCTTGTTCCTTCACACTTCTTTAAGCTTCTCATTGAACACAAACAGGTTGAGTAATATTTATTTGTTGATTTGTTCTCTATAAAACACAATCTTTTTAAATGTAAAAGGTATAGCTTGAAAGGTACAGCTTAGGAGTTGGACTCAATGATCCCCATGGGTCCATTCCATCTCAGGATATTCTGTGATTCTACGAAATCTCTCCTTACAGCCATGCATTGCTTTTTCTTGCAAATTTAATGTTCAGGAACAGCTGGATTCAAAGGAGCAGCTACGCTGACAGACCTAAGTAGCTAATACCAAATATTATCAGCTGAATATTATTGCATATATTTGTTTTGGTTTTCTTTCAACTTGTTTTTTATCAACCCTCAGTAATGTGCTTTTTTTACATCCTGCCTCTCAAATCACATTCAATTTCTTTCCAGCTAGAACCCTACTGCCCTTACTCCAGAGAGCCCTTTCCTGCCATTCACAGTGTTCATATGAACTTCAAAGGTCTCTTGCTTCAGTTGAGGTCTTCTGTCAGTCCCTACACCTTCTTGGATGACTTCAACAATTTCAGATCAATAATTGCTCTATTCTACTACATGTGTTATATATATAACTATGCATAACAGTATTTGTCCTCCCTCTGCTGTCTTCATCTTTCAATTTCTTCCAAGGTGTTGATTCCTGTGTTATCTGTGTTTTGTACATTAACCTGAGAACAATTTATTTTGAATTTTTACCTCTTTTTGGGGAACTACCAGGATGTTGATCTGGAATTTGTCTGTAAATGTATCTTACTTCTCAGATCCTTAGATAAAAAGTTGATTTCCATGTCCTTCCTGCAAGCTTAATTTCTTATGCAGGCCTACTTCTTGACTAACTTGCTTTTTTTATTCTCCAGCTTGACAGTGCACTTTGATAGTATCAATAAAAAGGCCAATGCATTTCTTGTTAGCTCACGTTTTTAAGACTGAGCATCCCAGATAAGCTGCAGCCATTTAAGCTAGGCAAAGACTACTGCCTGGTAATGGACTGCTGAAGGAAATTGTTCTTTTTGCTGTTAACAGTTGGACTTGAAAGTGACCAAAGATGGGGAAAAGTATTTCAGAAGGTGACGCTCTACATGAAAAATGAGGATAGAATAAGGATTATTTTCATGAGTTAATTATATAACAGGGATTTGGGGTATTCAACAGAGAAATACTATGGCATTTAAAGAGAAAAAAAAGTTAAAAAATTGTACAAATGACTTGGCCAGGAAATGGCCACAGCTGAGACAAAGATAAGATGTATGCCTGACTTGTAAAGCAGAAAGAATGGCAACAACTTATGGTAAAAATTACACATTTCCTGCATGGTGTCATGATGTGAAAGGCAGTTATGGATGTATGAATTGTAAGTGTATGCACAGATATTAATATGTAAGGGTGTAAAGAATGATACTAATTCAGCAATTAAAGTAGAACCAACAAGGAAGGCCTCATTTTCGACAAGTATCCTCCAAGATCTTGCCAGTGTGAGTTTCTGAGACACGGATCCACCACCTTGTCAATCTATTTGGCAAAATAGTTTGGAGGAGGCGGTCCAAGGAGGATCTTCCATGGAATTGTGGAGCTCACTGGTGCAATTTCATGTATTTTTAGAACTTTTTAACATATTGTCCTCAGGAGGGAGATGGCCTTTTAGATTTGTTCAGGTGTTCATCACACAGGGGCCCTGATTCATGAGAGGGCTCAGAGAGCTCTGAGGGCTTTGCTATATAAACAATTTTGCACAGAGTAGGAAGCCATCTTTTCTATGATAATAATTTTACATGAATGCTTCTAGCTTATGATGTCCTAGGGAGATTTTCTACCTTTCCTGCATTAGTGAATATGCTACCCTGAGTTATAGTACTTTTGCTGTAGTTAGTCTCAGTGGGGTGGGAAAGACTTTACAAATGATTAATCCATTAAAGGTATGATTGCCATATAAATTCTTTTTAAAGAATAATATTTATATCAGTCCACTTGTCGCTAAGGCAGTTTGCAAACAAATACCATCTCAACAATTGTGTGTGGAATGCTTGTGAAAAAGAGCTACCATACCACTTTACTATTAAGCAGTTCCTGCTCTATGGCTGTGGTGGTCTTCACTTCAGCACTTGAATTGTAAGCTTTGATGAAGGGTGCCCTGAGGATGTATGCACACATCAGTCATTTGTCTGCAGAAGGATGTGGGAGCATGGGCATGCTACTCAGCCTCCTTGGAGCCAGAGCCTCCTCCAGGACCTCCAGCATCTTCCCTGCCAAGGCACTCCCTGAATGAACAGGACTTTAATAGGATTATTCTTTTGGCTATGTGCTGGTAACCGCAGCATGGGCCTCTATTTGAGCAAGTCAACACAGCCTCATGTTATAGACAGTACAGAGCTAGTCAGTCAAGTCATGTCAGGGTATGATTCATGTCTTGCTCAAGTAGGCACCAGCATAATCGGGTAGGAGTTAGACGAACTGCGTCCTAAATTCCCCTCACTCTGATAACCAAACCTCCACTGATTATGGTGGGAATCTGGACAGCTCACCCAGCTGTAGACATCTGTGCTGTAGATAGTTAATGCCAAGTGAAATGAACCCTACCCATTCAGGCAATATCTGATCATCTTCTCAGTTGGCAATGAAAAGGGAAGTTTATAATCTGATTTCAAAGTGGTACAGAAACATTTAGTATCACAGTACCGTAGTATTGCATTGTTTAACCTTGGCTCAGAGAATATTCTCCCACTTCTCCTATTTATATGCTTTTTTTCTTACCAAGTTCCCACTTCAGACTCCCCTCAATGGTGGATGTGTAGACCCTATGAAATGAAAAGGTCTAGATGGAAACACACTGTCCACAGAGTTTTGGAGGCAGCTGCTATATATACACAGTCCCTGTACCTCTCAGTGCTTCTGACACTTTCTGATATATGCAGGATTCAACTTAAATCCATATCTTCTGCTTGTTTCTTTTCTCCCTCGTTAGATTTTTTTTAAAATTAATATAGTACAAGCATACTTTGAAGGTGGATTTTATTTTGACTTTTGAGAATAACACGTGCCTATAACATATTATTGCTAAGGTCTGAAAAATGATTAGATTCTATCTGTCCTGGATATATAATAACCATCTTGAAGTAAGTTGCCAAAGAAACCTTTGATATTTTTATGACTTCTTTGTTGAAACTTGCAACAGCCCATGAATTAAAAAAATGTCTATCAGATCAACATAACTTCTTTCTACAAGATTGATGCTACCCTACCTAAAAAAGTACTGACTCCAGGCCAATACAAAGCACGGAATGGGTGATTGACAAATGAGAATATGATTGTTTTGGCTCATCCTCTACAACAATGGCAGTCTCTGGTTACAGTTAAGATGTAAGATACTAGGCTGCTAAACAGGCACTCAACTAGTTTTCTCAGTACTCAGCAGTACTTAAACATTTTTGGCTTTGACTCTTTCTATGGAGACTTTGTATTGGGTTTTCATGTTTTCTGTTTTCTTCTGAGACAGAAGAATTTTGCAGGTCTTGCAGTAGTGATTTAGTTAGATGTGATGAGGTTCAGGTCTGCAGCTGAAGTGGATTGCTTGATCTCAGGTGTTGTCAAGGGTTCAGCATCATCAGGATGGGCTAATTCTTGATCCTGCCTGAATTTCAGGTTTGTAGTACTTCTGTTAGCCCTTTCATGTCCAGCGAGCTCCTTTATAAATACATATTGGATTTGTTAATCTTAGTTACTTTCTTACTGATTAATCAGAACTCAATGTTTGTTGCTCATAGAGGTATTCTTTGCAAATATATACACAATTTGTATAAGATATCATTTTAAATTATAGCTGGAGACTGAGCACTGTTTGAAAGAATGAACTACCTCTTTATCTAGCAGCTGTGCTGTTGAAGAGACTGTAAAACCTTTTGCAGTAGTTTAGAATTTTGAAGATGGGGGAGGAAAAGTTTTCTCAGTGGAGTCACGTAACACTCCGCCCTCTGTGAAGCACAAATTAGTACGGTATGACTTACATTTTTTAATTCATAAAATAATAGTTCTGAAATCTACTCAAGCAAAATTCCTGTGGTTAGGCTGAAAGTATCCTATTGTCTCTGGCTTTCCTGACCTAAGTGAAAGCATCAGAAAGGATAATTTTAACACTGATTTTGCCATTGTAATGTGATCTGTTCCTCTGCAAACATTAACAAGAAGAAATGTAATTGTTGAAACAGGCACCTGTGGAGATCAGTATATCCAGAGGAGTGAAAAGACTTTCCATTCTTCTTTAACACTTTTGATTTAAAGATTAGGTGGCAGTCTTTGCTAAGACTCCTTCAAGGAAAGAAATATGTGCTGACATTAAGTTGGTATAAGAAATCAAATAATTTGTACTTTTGTCCTTTTAATTGTAAAATCTGGGTATCTCTCAGCCACATACATAATTGTAGAATGGAAATATAAGGGATCATTTCTGTTTAGAAAATAATTAAGAAAAAATCTGAAATGTTAAAATATTTTTTTAAATATTTTAAATGCCTTTTCAGAGTGACTTTTGTTTCAGATATGCTTCTTTGTATTTTTTTAAATTGCATTTAAAATGAATCCAAAGTTTTATTAATCAAATATTGAAAGATGGGGAAGTAATCTGAAATCTCACCATTTCCCTGTGAAGCAATTCATTCCCCAATAATTTTTATTTGTTATAGAGTTAGTTTAGTCAGCTGTACTCTGATAAATGCCACTTTTAATTAACCTCTTTGCAAATTATAATTCCCACTTACAGAATTAGTGGGAGAACTCTCTGTATGTGACCTTTAAGGTACCTCACTGTGTAAAAGGAAAGGAGGATTTTAAATGTGTGCAATGAAGGTGACAAAAACTTGCAATGTGAAAAATAAAATACAGGTTTTACAAAACAACTGAGTTCATTCTGAACTATGTGTTTAGCGCAACTACATATGCTGTTTCAAGTAACTGAAAGGAACCTCCGTGAGCATTGGGATGAGTAGTGCCATGTCATATGTGTTCTCCCGTGGGGAGGCATTTTTTAAATTGTTAATTCAGTCTTCAATATTTGCCAGTTCAAAGATCCAAATGTTCACCTCTGAGAAACTTAGTTTTAAAAATCTTTATTTCTGATTCATAAAATGCACATTGTTACAAAAATTAAAACTAATCACCTCTTTCTGTTTCCCTCCTTAAAGAGCATATGGGTTAGTACCTATGTGTTTACAATATGCTTTGCTGCTAACGTGGGACTGTTGTACGGCGTTGTCTGCACTATAGTAATTGTGATTTTCCGCTTTCCCAGGTGAGAAACAATTTATTGAAATGTTCTAGCAGCACATCGTTATGTCCTCTTTCTGGCATATTGCTTCACAGTCAGGATAGATATACAGGATACTAAATTTAACAATGAAACTTCAGATTTTTAGTTGCAGAAAATTACAAGATAAGACAATTTAAAAGGAAAAGTCACACCTGTGCATTTACTGTAGGCTAAGGATCTCTAAAACATTCCATACTATGGCATTATTTTGTAATTTCTCTTAGTATTAGACATCTGTATGACTCATTAGGTGGAGTTAGCATAAGATCAACAGAAAGATCAAGAGTATAATTTTTTTCCATTAGATATTTATTTGTTCCTTAAGGAGAAGGTATGACTGACAAGCCTTAGTAACTAAGCACCTTTATAAACTCCTAGATACCATGTTGCACAGGAGTTGATAGTTGACATTTGCACTGCTAATATATATTAAACATAACTGCACAACTATTCTAATGTCTCATGAAAGGTATAAATTCTATGTATGAATCAGAAAAGCCAGGACAAAGAAACTACAGCAGACACAAATTCATATATTCTTTTATATATATTACAGTTGCTACTTTGGATCATGAGTAAAGGAAAATATCAGCTGAGGTTCACGATCATTTTGTGCTACAAAACTAATGCATAGCTCGCCATTCCTGGAAATGACTTGCTGCTTGCAGGCAGTTGTTTGCATGAACACTGAATCCCACTGGAATTAAGCACAATATAGGCAGGTCAATTTAATGTGTGTTAAAGTTAGTGGTGTTAACCATTTGTGCATAGCTCTGTTCTCATACAATAAGTTGCAGAACCAGCGTGAAGATAGCTCAAAACTGAAAGGCAATTACAAATTATGGAAGATGGTTTCTACTTGAATCAATCAGTACCTTTTTGGTAGCCTTCTGCTATTCAGCAATCTAAAATTTCTTTAAATTCTGGTAAAGGAAAGGCAAGTTTTCCTGTTGTTTGCACCCTGTGCCTGGATGTCTGAGGTTCTCAACAGCAGAAAGGGAGGGATATCTGACACAAAAGAGCATGATCCTCTGTTTTCTGATCCAACAGAGACCTCAGTCTGAACCTGCACTAATTAAAGTAAATAAGACTCTTCCCAGTGATTTCTGTGGTCTTCAGTCAGGTTGCACATGATAGTCTATTCAACCTAAAGACACTGAACAAGCTAATAGCCTTAAAATCTGTACTGCACAGATGAGGTTAGCAAGAGAACATGTAGTAAGCCATCCAGTTGTGGGCAAAAGCGTCAGCAAAAGTGAAGCAAGAAAAATACCATAGATGATTTATTGTGAAGTTTCTGTTCAGATGCCAGAGTATTGGACGTGGTACATGTTATGTATCAGAATGTATTAAAACCAGCAGCAGATACAGCCCGATTTATGCAAACAGGAGAGAACAGCTGACTTTTGCAAGCCTCATTTAGCCAACCCCAGTACCTGCAAATACTCCTTGCACATTGACGCATCTATTCGATGTTTGTATTCTGGGATTATTTCCATTGCCTAGCTTTAGGCACAGAGCTCAGATGATAGCTAACTTCATAGTCGTCTTGTTTTGCAGTTAAATGTGCTCCTGCAAATGATGTATTGAAGCAGAAGGTCCTACACTGAGCTGCCTTTTCAAGCCAACTTTCTCTTTCCCAGTGAAGTCCCCCACTTTGATAGCTACAGTGCGGTGTTCTGCTTCATCATACAAAGATGTGCTGATTTTAATAACAAATAAAACATCCTTAGTTTTTATGACCCATAGCTATTTTTTTTCCTTTCCTTACAATATAATTTTGCAGGTAAAAAGTATTAATTAAACCTTTGTACTTCTTAAGCTGTAGCTTATATATTAGCTACCTTGACTTGAGAATAGTCTTTGGCCAGCTACAAAACAGTAATGAAATTTAAAATTAAGATTTTTATTTACCAAAAATTTCCATTATTCATATTTTCAAAGTGATATAATTTTAAAATGTGCTTTTTACTCTTTAACTAGATCATTATCACAAAAAATAAGCTCTATATGCATGAAAATACATACGGATTGCATCGTCACCACTTTAAATTTCTATGCTGTAGTTTTGGGGGGTGTGTCTTCCTGTTTCTGTTCAAGACTACTAATGATTTGCCTTACAGATTTTCTCTGTGTATTGATTACAGAGCAAAGACACTGAATTTGAAAAATGTGAAAGAAGTGGAATATAAATACAAAACAGAACATAATTGTGTAAGTTATCTTTTATGTGTGTCTGTGTGTTTGTTCCACTAATTCAGTTTTGTTTGTTTTCTCTAGTTGGTTACCAGATTGTAATCAGTGAATCAATGAAACATTTTTACGATATAACCACTTGAAATCTAAAGCCAGTATGACGTAGTAAATACAAAACTAGTCTGGGCCTCAGAAATTGGAATATTTTCCTGGTTCTGCTGCTGGTCTGCAAAGTGAAGTTAGGCAAGTCCTCTTAGATCTGTCTATCTTAGTTTATTTGTTACTTTTAAGTTAGGAATTGCTCTTTGTAAAAGTTTCCTAAGTCTAAGGAAACTTCCTGGCAGCAAGGGCCATCTGCGCAGACAAGAGCTGTCTCTATATTCTTATCAGATTTCCTCATTTCCTGAAAGTTCTTTGATATTCTTATCATCCACGATCTCTTTTCTGACCCCTTTTCTTCCACCAGCCCCTTGGGATCGGACTGTCCCAGAGGACACCGTGTGAGGCTGGGGAAAGAGGGACAGCAGCATGAAGTTGTCACAGACTAACTCACGTGAAAAATGGATGGAAGAATCTCTCCCAAAGACTGTGCTTTTGAAATTTGGCTTCTTACAAACTTAAACCCACTAGTCAGAGATTTTAATTCTTTCAGTTATTTTCACTGCAATTATCATGAAGTTGCTTGTGGTCAGGTCTATGGTGAGAAAAGAAGGGAAATGACCCAGAGAGGTGAACTCCCTCCTCCGAGATGAAATGGTAGGTCAGCAGCCGAGAAGGTAGGACCACGTGTCCTTTCAGCACTGAGTCCCCTCATGAGCACGTCCTGCCTTCTCCGCTGTGGCAGTTTCTACTATGTCCTCTTTCCTTTCCTAATGCTTATGAAGGGTCTTATGTATCAGTAAGCACCATGCTCAGCAGTTATTACCTCACCATTAAGAAGCTCTCCTCTAAAGAATTTATTTTTTTCTGGCAAATGTTTTCCATCAGAGCTATCTTGGGCTCAAAATCTGGACTTGGCGCAGGGGCGTTTACTGTTTTGGCATGCTGAACAATGCTGGAATGTGAAAGGTACATGAGAATAGGGAGGACTCTGAAATGTGAATTAAAAACACTGTTGTTGAGGCTGGCCCAGCTGTCAATTATTATATCACATTTCATTCTTAAGAAAAATTTTAGAGTAACTTTGTCAGAGATGGGTAACCAAAATTTGGTTTGCCTGCTTCTTTCTGTATCAGTTCATAAAATATTTTGTACAAATCCTTATGCGTCTGTTTTTTTAAGCAAACTGCTCCCCTGCTTTTTTTCCTTAATCATTAAGATTAACGCCGTTAACCAAGTAATAACAAACTAGTGTCTGCAGACAGTGGGGAAAATAACACTTTGTTAAGAAAGCAAATTGCTCAAGAGCTTATTACACAAAACAAAGAAGGAAAATATTTTTAAGATTTAGAAAAATGCCTTTAATTGAATTTAGAGTCACTGGTTTGCAGCAGGCATTTAGGGTAATTTTTAATGTATGAATGTTAGACTGATCCAAGTTCCCCTGGTAAATAACAGCTTAGACATAAACAACAGGACCTTTAAACATGAAAATATGCAAGCTTAATGATCTACCCTGCCATTAAGGTCTGTGGATTTATAGGGTTTATTTCATCAATAGGAGAAAAGACACTTTAATATGGAAAAAATCAAGAGGTTATTTAGAAGCTTATGTGAAACACATTGCATCATAGGTGTTCACTGAACTAAACTCTTACCCAAGCATAGACAGTGCTGTACAGAGTGCACGGGGCAATTGCTGGTATCCTTCTAAGTGACAGTGGGGATAGGACACCTGAGATAATTTCCTTTCTTTCTCAGCAAGGACACAACAAAGAGGAAGTCCATTTTTCTCAGAACAGTTCTTATTAAGAAAGGAGCTAGAACCAAACCAGAGCCAGGAATAACTGAGCCAAATTTGGCACAATTGTCCTTGCCCATCCTGGACAAAAGATTATACCTAAGTCTGACATCTGCTTGATCTGGCCTTACGATCTGAGCCTTTCAAGTTTTCCACCTTGTATTTTTGGAAGCTTATTAGCTTTTTGATCATCACAGGCTTTGATCTTTGCACATTAGTCTTCCTTTTTTCTTAATTTTCATCTTCCACTTTGCCAGTCCTGGTGTGGTACCAAAGTACTTACTTGTCTCCAAACCAAGCTGAGTGTAGCATAGTTTTTATGGGAATCTGTGGGATGTCGGAGTATTCTCTATTCAAGCACATATTGCCCCCTGTTTTGCCCTTATTTTAGAACTTTCTTTTGTATAATCTTAGCCATTTTAATTGCCAGTTAGGCTTTGCCACTTGACTGACCAAGGTTTGTTGGTGATGTGATATTTACCGCAATCATATTCATAGGTAAATTGTGCAAAGTCCCTATACATAGTCTGGGGTTCATTGCCTCAGTTTTGGATGTTTAAAATGTTTCCTTGGTCTGTATGATGGTTGCTGCGGTGGTGTCTGAGAGATCGTCTGGTTCCCAGAAGTCTGAATAACAGTCTACAATAAGGAGGTAGTTTGTGTGGTTTGTGGTGAAGATTTCCATTCCTGTTTTGCTTGAAGGCTGTTGGGAAAACTGCATATCTTCAATGCAATCGCATGCTTTTTTGAACTACTTAAAAAATGGTCTGTGTCAGCTCTGCTTACTTTTGTTTGAGCGTGACCTTGTTAGATGTCTCTGACTTTTGTTAGGAAGAAGAGAGGCTTTCTGAACCTGTATTCTCTTGTGAATTCTTAGTTTTTACTTCCTGTTACCCATTGTCACAAGTAATTAATTTTTGAGAGCTGATACTCACATAAATCAGGTATTTTATTTCAGTAGGAAATGGATATTTTCTGTATCCAGACCCCTTTTTGCACTCAGTAATAGGATACTTTATTGCATACAGCACTTCTGTGGACTGAAATCCTTTTTGAGAACTTCTTGGAATCAGATGTGTTGATCTGCCCTCATGGTCTGCTGAGGCTTAATTCTACCTAACTACAAAACCAATACTTCAGCTGAGCTTGTGATTGTTGATATCCAATATACTTATATAATAGTGCCTGTTTTGTGGGAAATGTTCCCCACTGGTACGTGGAGATTTCTGAGCTTTAGCTGATGTCCTTCAGAAATCGTTCTGCTGTGTAACATCTTTTGAGCTACACAGTTTCATTGAAGGTACCTGGTGAACTGGTTGAAACTTATTCGAGGAAGTGCAGGGACGGGATTGGGGGTGGCTGATGGTACTCGTAGAGATTATTGTGTTGGTTGTAGATATGTGCTGGCAGAGTTTTAAATGTATCACTCAAGCTTGGTCTGGATCCACTAAGTACTTCCATGGAGAAATAACCTCTTGTATTAAAGTCATCTTCAGATGATCGAGATGAATATTTTCAGCGTTCCCCAAACCACCTGCAGTGTTTGCCCCAAAACCTTGTGTACTATTTCCAATACACGTGTTTGTCTAATAAAAGATATTCCCTGTCTGCAAACCTTGTCTTGCCTATGTTTGGGGATCCTAACTACTGAAACAGTGCTACTACTATTTGCCAGGTAATATTTCTTAGTATAATGCATGGTAATGAATATGATTTTTCTTTCATGCTAACTTGAATTAAGGATCATTTTCCTTATACGTCACTTATATTTCGTTTTTTACTTCAGTTGTGTGTGAAGACTGATGAAGACAGTTATCTGTTAAATCCTTCTCACAGGTTCTCAATCACATTCTCAATAGGTTGATTTACAGGAATTTTCAGGATTTTTAAAGAAATTAGTTTGGTTTTTAGTCTTCAAACCCAAGATAACCTTTTCAGCATAATGTTTATTTCATTCCACAGGAATCATTAAAACAGGTAAAGATAGTTTCAGTCAACAACCCGTTAGTCTTTCTGAATGCCAGAAAATTTCATGCTGACCTGATAAAGATAATCCAAAAGGATAGCACAAGCAGCCAGGCATGTGAAGATGTAAACAAGGTAGGATGTGCTATATGCTTCAGTAATCACGGTGACAGTGTTGAAGATCATGATTGCTTTCCTTGCATTTCTTAGAGAATGCAATCAGATACTGAAACAGATATAAAAAGATAATATTGCAAATGATTAATTTAGGATAGAATAAAGTTAATCCTTATCTTCATCAGATTCAATATGAATTCTTTTCATATTATTACTTGAAAAGAATATCTCTACTATTTCTGCATACGATCCTGTAAGAGACCTTAAAGCACTGATTCAAAACTCTTCAAAATTTCTGGCAGAACTTACATAACCTCAACTAATATAAGGTTGTGATTTTAAAAAGACAATGAGTAGCTACAAGTCTACTTGAATAAAATGTGATTTTTTTTGCTGGAGATGAGTCCATGAGAGATAGACATTTCTGTTTCTAACTATAAATAATTCCAGGAGAATTAGGAAGAAGGTACAAATTGGCTAAAGTTTTTCTCAAAGATAGTGTTTCTTTTTAATTTTCTGCACTGATTGTATTGGAAAAATAAACAGTGTACAAATTATACATAACTCAGTTTTGGAGAAAATGTCCATAAGTTCAGTATTTTTTGAGTTTATCTGCACATAACTACTGCAACTTCCTACAGCTCTCTCTAAAAGGGAGAAAAGAAATCTTATTATTTTTCTATCATTACAGTGAAGTCATTCCAATACCATACAATGCTTACTGTAGGCAATTTCATCCAGTTTAGCAAATTGGGCTGAGACAACCACAGCCATTTCTTAGATGGGTTGTTAAGACAGTGTTCAACAATGTGTGTCTTCCACCTCTGCTGCCTCTTGCCAAAGAGCTGTGCTACTCGTACCTACTTTGATGAGTGGCTTCCCCTCGTTGTTCAGAAATTCAGCTCAGAAACTGTGCTGCCTTTTTCCCTTGGTCCTGCTAGACTAACTGATTTGGATTAATATGATAACAAACTCCCAAACAGAGAGAAATTACTTAGGATTTGCATGGAATTAATTTATGAGTTAACTTAATAAGTGTAAAAGTTAATAAGTTAATTTCAAAGTTACTTAGGAGGGAGATTTTATCCTTTGTCTCTTCTGTAAGGTACCTGAAAGTACAGCTGCCTGAAATACCATGCATAAATTTTATTTTGTGGAATAAAGGTCTTTCTGTAGCACATAATGGGAGTGAAAAAAAATTGCACTTTGGATTTTTTTTTCTGTGCTCTATTTCTGGTTTTAATTCATGTTTCTACTGAGAACTTAACATTCATATTGAAATAATTATAAAAAAAATTCTCCAGATAAAGGTAATTCTTTAATAAATTTACATGTCAAAAAAGTTCTCACTAAAATATTAGTGTAGCAGATGAGATTGCAGCAAGTAGAAAATTAATCAAAAGTTAATCTTATGAAATCAGTGACTATAATTTATCTTTTCAAGAACATCTTTCCCATCTTTTGACCACTTCTTAACCAACCCCTGCTTCCCCCAAAACATCATGTTTATAATATGCTTTCAAGTGGATCCAAACATGACAGAGGTTGAGTCATCTAAAAAGAAAAGCAAAGTATCAGTTTGGTATAACTTTAGAAGAATACTGAGAGACATACTCAGCAAATACTATATATCCACCAAGCTGTACATAGAAAAAGATTTTGGAGAGAAGGAGTTAACTTTGATATTGAGAAACAGAATTCTTATGTATTGCATTGATTTTCTCTGGTTACTATGCATTGGACTAGTTTTCCTTGGTATGTTAATGTTTGTTGGTTTTATTTCAGTGTGAGCAGAACACATTGCTCTGTTCATTTTCCAATGGAAGTTGTCATGGTGAGTTTATTATCTATAAATGATATAAAAACCAAGGTGGATGTAAGTGTGCAAAATGGCTGAACACTTTTCTATTTATTTCTAGGTGAAGTCAAGTTGTCTGGAAACTAATATTTTCAGTTAGACCAAACATTCAATGAAGCATGAGTGCTAAACAGTGTTAACCTCTGTTAAACTTGGCCTAGCGAGTGCTATTTTTATTCTGTTCTTGACTGACTTTTTAAGATTTCAAAAGCAGGGAACCCATGAAAATACCTTTTCTGCAGGAGTCCCTGCATATTTCACAGGAACCACTGTGTGCTTACTGAGACAGGTAGGCAGTAAGGGGAACCACTTCCTGCGTTACTGTCTGGATTGGTCTTCAGACAAATGCCTAGAAGGCTGTTTTGCTAATCTCTGGTCTTGGGTTTTTTGCATTTACAGTGGGACTTGAATATTAGTATGCAAAAGTAAAAATAAGATTAGAGCCATGTTAGATCTTTGTGATCTTTAAAGCCACTTAGGTGAAAATCTCAGAAAATGTCAATTGAATTATCAGTGACACAATGGCCACCAATATTGTACAGTATACCAACACAGTATAGAATAAAGAAGAAAACCTAAGGGTTTGTTTTCAAATAAGGATTAAGCTGGATAATTCCACTCTTCCCACATTTTATAACACTTAAATCAAACCACAGCACATGCATTCCCATGGGAGAGCTGCAGCAACCTTTTGCAGAAGATACTTTATACAGATGACTTCATTGTAGATGGAATTAAAACACTGTGTTTATTTTAAACACTTATAAGCATTAAGGCTACAGTAGAGAATCTGATTTGGAGGCTGTTGTCTGAATGTTTACATTTATTAACTAGACTCGTGACATTTTTATGATACTACAGTGTTTAGTTTACTTGGGGGTGACAGAGTGCTTTTGCTGTAACACATAGCAACATAATGATAATGGCTACTGAAGACTATACAGCGCTATGCGGTAAAATACTAAAAGAGTCCACAGCACCCTATGTGTGAGAAGATCTTGCCAGTACATATTTCAGTATTCTTTGGATGAACTGGCTTCTCATGTTACAGAAATGACAGACAGCACAAGACCTCTTTTCTGATTGCTTAAGTCCTGACTTGAGGACTTAAATGCTGTGTTGTTCCTTGTACAAACCAGTCTATGGTGACTGTTCATGGGGGCTTTAAAATAAAAAACAGAGAGAAAAAAGAAAAATCCTTATAAAAGAAAAACAAAATGTGGTGCTTAAATTTTCAGGAAGGAGGGGAGCAGGAGGATATAAACCTTAATCCTTACGGCAGTCGTCCTGGAAAGCACGGCAACTTACATCTTTGTCAAAACGTTTCCTTCCTCCCTCTGGGGAAAACTGATTTGCCATTGGTCTGTATCAGCACCACATTAAACAGCTGCTGTTGCCCTTGCCACTGGTTCAGAGAGGGAGCGGGTCTGTAGCTACCCCCTCCATTTAGGAACCAGGCAGCCTCTACTGCAATGCAGGATGCCAGCTGGGTGGGAAGGTAGCAGGAGTAAGTGACAGGGAGAAAGACTGAGTTCTTTTGGTTTGGAGGCAGAGGAGGTGTGTAGAAATGATGACAGTGAGCAGCCTAGGAGATCTCGTAAATCCTTTCTGGGTTTCCATCATAGTAATGTCAGGCAGGAGGTTTCCTTTAAAATTCTGTATTTTTGTTTAGTATATATCTATTAATGTACGTTGGACAGTACAAAGACAGTAAATCTCTGGAGATGCAAGTCCAAAAGGCTCTGGCTCTCAGACTACTGTCAGAAAGGAATTAACACCATTATAAATCTATACCACGGGGAAATTCTAAGTCCTCTCAAAAGTTTAAAATATTTACCTCAGCACCGTCAAAACCATTTAGCTCAACCTATCTTTACATTCAGAATTCCTTCCTTTGTACTTTTTTTTTAGTTTTGTGCATTATGATAACTAACATTTGTTCACAGAGTAAAGTAAATAAGATGTGTGTTATTTTCTAGTTTTCACTTTATGAAAGCCAGGAATCATTTATCTAGATGCTAGTACAGGATGCATTTAGTACAGAGTATGCTTAATTTAAGCACAAGATGGCCTGAGGTTGAAGAATGAATAGAAGACCTTCGCAAATCTTACCAACATCTTTTCTCCAGCATCAATATGCAATAGTATATAAAAAATTAACCAAACAAAAAATAGCAGAGTAAAACCTTAGGAAAGTGAAACACTCCACTTTTTACATATTTTTCTTCCTTGTGGGTGGATATTAGTTAAGCCATAGGCAGGTGTTTAGGTGCTACAGAAATGAATGTTGTATCAGAACTTAAAAGAGAGATATATTCTCTGTGTATCCCATGTAAACTCTTCCAAACAAGCCAAGATATTATCCTGACTCATTTAGAAATTCAAATCTGAAGAAGGAATTCTTTAATTCTTCAGATACTATTTCTGTCTGTCATGGTTTAACCCCAGCCAGCAGCTAAGCACCACACAGCCACTTGCTCACTCCACCCACCCCTAGTGGGATTGGGGAGAGAATTAAAAAAAAAAAAACAGTAAAACTTGTGGGTTGAAATAATAGGACAGAAAAGGAAGGGAAAATAATAATAATAGTAATAATAATAATATACAAAACAAGTGATGCACAATACAATTGCTCACCACCCGCTGACTGATGCCCAGCAAATCCCCGAGCTGCAGTGTCCCCCAGCCAACTCCCCCAGTTTATATACTGGGCATGACGTAATATGGTATGGAATACCCCTTTGGCTCATTTGGGTCAGCTGTCCTTTCTGTGTCCCCTCCCAGTTTCTTGTGCACTCCCAGCCTCCTCTGGCAGGGCAGTATGAGAAGCTGAAAAGTCCTTGACTTAATATAAACACTGCTTAGCAACAACTAAAACATCAGTGTGTTATTAACATTATTCTCATCCTAAATCCGAAACACAGCACTATACCAGCTGCTAGAAAGACAATTAACTTTATTCCAGTTCAAACCAGGACACTGTCTAAAACATCTCACTAATAATACATTCTGTCTGTCATCACTTCATCTCATTGCTCTGAAGGTCCTTCATTTGTGCTTCTAAAATGTGTCATTTGGTTGACTGATACTCCAGTACATAATAGTAGAATTTTTATTGTGATAGTTTGGGCTTATTTCATTGAATTATCATTATTCTTACATGCATTCCTTGACTATTCTCCATTTTAATTAAAGTTTTTCATTTATCAAATGTGTAGGTGAGTCGTTGCAGTCATGTCACAGTGAGCGACGTGTTTTGATATTAGACTGCAGTGGACTGAATTTCTTTGACTACACTGGAGTCTCAGTGCTGCTTCAGGTATTCATGACATCAGACAAATTCTGTACATAGAAATACGATTACACATATGAGTTATTGGGGCCAACTACTAGTCACCTCATATATCAGTGGATAGACATGTCACTCGTGGACAAGATTAACACAGATTTGGTATTAAACTGCACTGTATTTATATATAGAATTATATTAAAAAACAATTGTAAAGATTTTGGGTGACAGTGCGAATGTAAATATCTGTATGTAACAGATCAGTTTCTGAACCTTCTATTTTTTTCCAATTTTAAAGTTATTTTAGGTCATATTTGACCCTGTCATGTCAGTTGCAGTGGAGCCAAGTGTAGATTTACCCCTTTAAAACTTCAGCTTTTAATTCTGTGATTTTATCTGTATGTACTGCTTTCTGCTAACCCAGTGGTCTTAATGATCTCCATGTTTTCTCCTGTGGGTTACATATCTAGCAGGCTGGATTCCTCAGGCATTGCAGGAGCTCCAAGAAGCTCCTGGAAGACTGAAACCAGTAACCACTGGTTACTCTGGTGAATGGAGTTAGATCCAGTTGGTGGCTGGTCACAAGTGGTGTTTCCCAGGGCTCAGTATTAGGGCCAGTTCTGTTTAATATCTTTATCAATGATCTGGATGAGGGGATTGAGTGCACCCTCAGTCAGTTTGCGGAAGACACCAAGTTGGGTGGGAGCGTTGATCTGCTCGAGGATAGGAAGGCTCTACAGAGGGATCTGGACAGGCTGGATTGATGGGCCAAGGCCAGTTGTATGAAGTTCAACAAGGCCAAGTGCCGGGTCCTGCACTTGGGTCACAGCAACCCCATGCAGCGCTACAGGCTTGGGGAAGAGTGGCTGGAAAGCTGCCTGGCAGAAAAAGACCTGGGGGTGCTGGTCGACAGCCGGCTGAATATGAGCCAGCAGTGTGCCCAGGTGGCCAAGAAGGCCAACGGCATCCTGGCCTGCATCAGAAATAGCGTGGCCAGCAGGAGCAGGGAGGTGATTGTTCCCCTGTACTGGGCACTGGTGAGGCTATACCTCAAATAGTGTGTTCAGTTTTGGGCCCCTCACTACAGGAAAGACATGGAGGTTGTGGACCGTGTCCAGAGAAGGGCAACCAAGCTGCTGAAGGGTCTAGAGCAGAAGTCTTATGGGGAGCGGCTGAGGGAACTGGGGTTGTTCAGTCTGGAGAAAAGGAGGCTGAGGGGAGACCTTATCGCTCTCTACAACTACCTGAAAGGGGTTGTAGCCAGGTGGGTACTGGTCTCTTCTGTCAAGTAACTAGTGATAGGATGAGAGGAAATGGCCTCAAGTTTTGCCAGGGGAGGTTTAGATTGGATATTAGGAAAAATTTCTTCACCAAAAGGCTTATCAAGGACTGGAACAGGCAGCCCAGGGAAGTGGTTGAGTCACCATCCCTGGAGGTATTTAAAAGATGTGTAGATGTGGTGCTTAAGGACATGGTTTAGTGGTGGACTTGGCAGTGTTAGGTTAACGGTTTGCCTTGATGATCTAAAGGTCTTTTCCAACCTAGACGATTCTATGATTCCACATAATGAGCATTTCTATACATTGGATGAATAATTATGATCGAAAGCTATTTCTTACCTTTCCATTGGGTCTGACATTTAATAATTGTGTAGTGGGTACAGATTTAAGTGGGTATGCAAGGGTTGGTTCATATAGTTTTTCTGAGTAAGATAGAAGACTAGATTTGAACTTGGGTCTCAGCCCAGGCCTTATCCTAACCATTTTCCCAGTTTACTGCAGTGATTAAGCAGTGAAGTAAGTGCTGCCTTAAAAATGTTAAATTAAAACTACATATATAGGTGGGGAGATAGTCAAAAGGAAAACTGGAAAAATAAGGTTAGTGGGAGTTACTCTTTATTACATCTCCCCTCAAAACATAGAGCATTCAATAAAGCATTAATTAAAAAAAAATAATTCTGAAACTGATTTCCAAAAGATCTTAGAGACCTCAGAACTACAAATTACGTCAAAGAAGTGTTCAACAGATTTGTGAGAGATAAGTCCATCATGGGCTGTGAAGTGCACAGGTTGGGAGTGCAGCCTCTGAGTGAATGACTGGTCCAAAACTGAGTTACTCAGAGGAAGAACACACTCAATGTGTCCTCATTTTACATTCCTTCCCGAAATATCATCACTGCTGCTAGAGTTGGATGGATTTTTATACTGAGTCAGGCTTTTTGTTTATTTTTAAAAATAGGGTATTCTGATGTGGTTCTTATTGAATCTCTTCTCTCAGACTTGTTCCACTTTACATGGATTATTTAAACATTTTTTGAAGCAGGGATTGCTTTGGCTGTTCCTCCTCTGCCAGAAAAAGGCCCAACTCTGGTTCTAGAGTTATTTTCACTATTTCTTACTTTCTAGCTTATTGAATATTTAGTCTCTGTGAAGCTGAAAATTTTCAAAGAAAGAATAAAGAACTATTTACTGCAGAAGGTAGCATGATGGTTATGGTGCTTTTCTGATAGACTGCTGGAAGTCTCAAAGTTTCCTAGGTCTGATTCCTGTCTTTGTGGGCTGGTAGGTAAGCATATGGAGAGGAGATGCAGAAACTTGCTGAAAAAGGAGAACGGGAAAAAAAACCCTAAAAAATGCAAAATTGTTAATCAAATTCAGATTTAATTCTCAGCAGAGCTGTAGAGTACTTTGAGGAGGGGGGAGGAAATTGGTGTGGGTTTATGGTGTTTGCATTATAGAAGGGCTCACTCTGGTGGCTGCTGGCAGTATAGCTTCAACAGCAGCACTGCTGTGAGCGCTTTGAATGTTCTTTTTGTGTATTTTACTCTCTGCTGGTATTTTAAACAGTTTTTTTTTACTTTCATTTCTTTGCACATATAGATTTACATGGACTGTAAAAACAGACACATTGATGTGTTGCTAGCACACTGCAAAGGCAAGTACCAGCTTACAGCAAAATTTTTAATATGACAGTTTATATATCCTCACTACCTTATCAGCGCTCATATGTTTGTTTTATTGCAGCTTCCTTGATAAAAGCAATGCAGTACGGTGGAAATCTTGAATCTGAAAACCCTGTCTTCTTTGAATCTATTTCTTCAGCAATTGATGCCATTCAAATTCACAGGGTGAGACTTGCAGCAGGGGTAGGTGAAGTCTGGAGGGCTGCTTGGATGCTCACAGCAATTTGTTTAAGTCTGAGGAAATCTTATTTACCCAGTGAATCTTTTGTGTAGAAATCTTTTATCTGTATATTCTCTACAACTGGTCTTCAGCCTCTGGACTGCAGTTACCAAGTTTTTCCTGCTAGCACTGTCTTCCCGTCACCGTCTCTCCTTTAGTAACAACTTCTCAGTCTTCTGTGCTAGATCTAGAGGCGCTGTGTTGTGGTGCATTAATCTGGGTGCATTCTCCACTGGAAAGCGTAATGTCATCTAGAAACACCAATGTAGCCTCTTGGTGGGGCAAATTAACGTGAACCCAGTTCTGCATTACTGAAACTACACTCCATTCCTCAGCCTGGGTTGCTTAAAGCTACTTCGTATAGCACTGCACTGTTCTGACCAAAACACTTCTGGATCCTTAACAAGTTTGTTTCGAGCTAATAAGCTTCCCTCCACCCTGCACTGCAGTGTGCTGTCTTGGCTCACTGGTGGAAAGAAGGTGGAGAAACTGCATGAGGTGGAAGAGAGAGCTTGAGGGAGAAGGAAGGCTTTGCTCAGAAATGAGGCTTGCAGCTTGAACATGCATTTGCTTGAACATGTATTTACTTGCTCAATAATTCTTGCATTCCTTGTTAAAAGGCTATAAACCTGGGCTTTCCTCATAAACCATGTGAGCCTGTTCCATTGTAATCCCAGTGTAACTGAGTGTGCATAACAAGTAGTGTGCTTTCCCATGATTTTATTTATGATTCCAAACATGGCCAGAGCTTGGCTCACGGACTTCTTCAAGAGACATTGAACCCATCATGGTCTGTGGGTTTGGTGTTTTTTTTTCCCTTCACTTTATATTTTACTAATTAAATTAGAGCTGCCTATGGACAAAATCAGTTTCCATTGATTTATCCAGATAAGGTGAGTTGGCAGAGTTGGTCTAGTGGATTTGACCAGAAAAACATGTTCTCTTCAGAGCTTTTCAACATTTTTCATTTTGTTGCCCTGCAAAAAATAGTTTACTGAAATGGTAACTGCAGGGCAAAAATAATGGGGATAGCTATTGTATATTTTGTCTGGGTCTGATTAGATGAATTAGGATGATTGTTGTGTTATAAATTGTCTGTATTCTTTATAGGCATTAATTAACCTTCCTAACATTCTTGTAAGGTAGTTATGTACTAGCATTCCCATTTTATGTAAATGGGACATGGACAGACCAGGACAAATGTTCAAAGTAAAAAGGGGGAGTTAGACTTCAGAAGCCCACTTTTCTAGGAACTGATCCCATGTTTCTACCAGAGCTGCGAGGCAAATCAAAACAGAATAGTGGCCTAGCAGATTAGTCCGAAAGGCTTGCACACTACCTCAAATTTTAAATGTAATTGTGAACAGTGTATGTATGCTGCTGATGCTTCTTCAGAGTATTCAAAGTATGTGATTTGGGTGTTGGGTTTTTTTTATGTGTTCCTTGTGTTTAACACCTGAAGATCAGGTGAACAGGAGTAAAAAGCCAGGGTTACTGCAATAGCAGCACCACATTGTAACTAACACTGTCTATGTACTCTTCCTGTGCCTTTTAAGATGTTGAGGTCAGTAGGAGTTTTGAGTTTTTACATAAAGGAAAAATGGTAGGATGGGATGGGACAGGAAAGGATAGGATAGGATAGGAGGAAGCAGTTGGAGATTTATGGAAAGTGATCTGTTCCGATTTACATTTCAGCTTCCCTCCACAGCAGGAAGTAGTCTTTCACTGGCAGAAAGGTAGAAGCAAGAGGACTTTGTGGTTCCTTTTAATCTCTGCTGCTGTTTGGAAATGCAAAAGTGCTCTTATCTACATCCTGCAAGGATAATGTTGTGTAATTCTCATTTTTATGTTGATAAGTTGATAAAAAACTCATCTGTTGCTTTATGCAGTTCATCCTTATCATAAACAACTTTTTGATTTACTAGTCTTTATAATGGTGGCATTTTCGAGCTAGCACTGCTTCATCTGCTAATTTTACATTATATTCTAGGAAAAAATTATAATACATTTTTTTCTGTTTCTCCCAATTTAGAATTACAGCAAGCTCAGTGAACAGAGTGAAGTGTGATGTCAACCCATTGAATATGGCTAGTTTCATCTGCTCATATTCAGAATGAACTACATCATGGTTTCTCCTTAGCTTTTTTCTCCAGGGGATCTCATAGATGGTCTTTTGTATGCCATATATATTTACTACATTCAGTAATGACAGATCTGCCATTCAGAAAAAAAATCTTTCAGCTGCCATCACTCAGAGAATGTTCATGTAATTGTTCTATAATAGTTTTATATAATATTTTTATATACATTTAGATACAAATTATTAGAAAGCAGACATGAGGTACTGACTGTGTTTACCAGTGAGGTATATTCTTTTAGATATCTTCTATTGTAACATTAGTTGTAATATGCATCTGTAGTTTTGTGTATGGAATAATGAGACATTATGAATTCTTAAAAACAATGTGTTATAATTAGTACAGTATATGCAGGAAGCCATATACCAGTGCATATTGTTTCTAATGGCTTTTCTTACCCTTTCTTCTATTCAAGACAGCCATTTGCAATAACAGCATCATATCACAGCTAACATATGCTTCCATTTTTCGTACTTGATTTTGTATGCTTTTTAATGCCTGCCAATGTCAGCGGGAGCACTGTATGTTCAGCGAAGGCAGAATACGTTGGCTAAGTGCACTGGATTGTCTCCCCCTCTAGTAGTTGTCATGAGTTATTATTATGGTTTGCTACATTTTCAAAGCCACAGGTATGCTTTAGCTCAGCTCAAAGAGGAAAAACTTGTAATTTCCAAAATTTGTTCTTGTTTCCAGCGTAGGGTAGTCTACATTTCCAGTTTGAGCTGTGATTTGTTTGGTGTTGTTGAAATCTTCAGCTGTGGCAGCTGAGAGATGGCAGTGGAGAGACACATAAGGTGTGTGCCACATTTCAGTCCCAATCCTGACATGCAGTACTCTGTGCAAGCACACAAATGGGGTGGAGGAATTCACGGCTTGAGTATTTGGCTTGCAATTATGGATTGCCACAATCACATTAGATGATGCTGTCATATCAGTATCATGTTATGTGGCAACATGTATGACTTTTTTCCTCTTGCTTTTGTTGCCATACATGAACACTAGCTGTAAAGTGTGAGTTGAGCAAAAACTAATTAAAAAAAATGAGAAAGGATGAGGAAGTAGGATTTTTTCCTCACCAACTTAAAAAAACTATGGAAGCTAAAAAGTAAATGAGCATGGCACAGCTGTAACGGCCATCTTAGTACTACAGAAAAGAGAGAGGTGCAAGGGTGCTTTGTGCAGCTGGAATGTATAGGCAAAATCTAATGCTAAGGATCCTCTTTTCAGCAGCAGTTACATATGTATGCTTGTCTGAACTCCCCTTGCTCTGTCTGCCCAAAGTGGCTGCCTGCAGAAGATGAGGTGGCTCATGGAGTGATTTTCACATCTCTGCATAGTTGTGTTAAGGCGTCGATAGGCTTTTCTTCTGGTCTTGGTGGTTCCACACTACTAGAAGACAATGGGAGAGAGCCATGGGTTTTTTTACCCTTTCAATTATAGGTAACTCTTGGAGTTATTCCCCACTTTGTCCCACAGATGACCAGAAGTGTTCTGTACATGTTCTTCTGAGACGACTGCTTTCATAATTACTATGCAAAGGGTTGATTAGTAACTGTGAGAAGCTTGTTATATGCAGGAGAAATAAGTTCTGTACATTGTCCCAAGCACATTCATTTCAGATGCTGTAGTTGATTGCAAATGACTTATTACATCCTCAGACTCAATAACAGGCTATAACATTTGATTAATAATTTCTTCAAACAGTTTTAGTAATTTATTAACACTTCAGAAACTATTTACAATGTACTTTAATTGTAGAAGCATCAATTTTATGTCACAGCTGAACGGAGATCTCAACTGCAAACTGAATAAATGAATAAATGGTATCTTTTCTACTAAGTTCAGTATTTGTTCTTTGATGGCTAAATGTTTTTTTTCTGAAAATTTACACATAAGTTGATGAATGAAATTGTTACAAATAGGGTATTTAGCAAAGATAGCATCTACCAGGAGACCTTTGAGTTTGTTCTGAATGATATTGTAAATGGAACAACACAGATACTTTTAAAATTCTTTGTAGTGTTAGCCCTTGATGAAACCCTCTGCATCTCTGCATCAAATTAACAATTGTGTAGTGCTAATCAAAATGGCTTCCAATTTCTACTGCTTTCAATAGGAATAACTTTTCCACAGGTAAATGGCCGTTTTGGGATGGCAATTTATCTCCCATTAGCTCAAAGACCTTCTTGTGACAGTGTCACTTTAAAAAGTGTTTCATCAGTGTAAGGCTTCAAATGCAAAATGTCTTAATACTGTGATTACTGCTTGATTGTCTCTCAGGGCAGAATAAGGGATGAAATACATTTCTTCTCTTAAAACATTTAATCACAACTCTAAATTTCCTAGCCTTCCAACAATGGGCTTTGGGATACTCACAATAGTCCTGTAATGTATTTTTACCTTATATAATTAGCCTAATTTTTTTCTATTTCTGAGAATATACATTGTTAATTAGATTCCCTTTCTGGCAAGTGGCAACACTTAGGATTGTTTCTCAGCAGAACAGAGTGTTCAAGGGACCCATGAAGATAGCTGCCCTTTCAATTGCTTCTAAAACACCTGTACTTAGTTTAAGCTCTGTTAGACCAGAACTGCTTTACAGAACCATGTTTAGTGGGTGAGGGAGGGTAATTTCATTTTTTACCATTGACCTAGGAGGGCAAATTGCTTCACGACTGTTGCAGGTTCCATTTCTCTACCACCACCCCTCCGAGCTACTGACATTTACTAAAACAGGTGATTGCACATTGCCTGTCTTCAAATGACCAGGATGATATGCCATCAGATCTCACGCACCCCTGACCGACCTCCAGGACATCACTGGTCACTCTACTGGTGGGCTGGGAGTTGCTTAGCATCTTGCCTGAGTTGCTCTCTGCAAATCTCTGCTGATGGTAGGTTTGCTTCACTTGCCAAATCAACTGACAAACAACTGCTGAATTCTTTGGCGAAGATTTAAGGAGACACCCTAAGCCTTCTAGATTAACTTTTGGAGTTTACTAGCAATTTCAACCCTTTCCTCAATGCTTCTTTGTATAGACTGTCCACTGGCTTCCCTCTGGCTCTCAGGAAGAATTACTATGTAAATATATAGGAGCTTAATCCAAAACATCTCAATTAGCTTCACTAGAATAGAATAGAATAAACATAGTTCAGCTGAAAGGGACCTACAACGATCATCTAGTCCAACTGCTGTTATTATAAAATAATAGGATATTATAGAATAGAATAAACCATATTTATTTTTCTGATTCAGAAGGGCAAAGTAAGCCAAACTCGCCCTGTAGCAAAGAGACTGCACAAAGTCTGTGTCTCCTTACGGTGGTACAGGTCCTGGTCTCACTATCCACACAGAGGTGAATTACAGCCAGCAAGAACAAGGGTTTTCGTTATTGTGCCCATCTGAGGCAGACATTCATCTTTGTACCTTCCAGCCTTATTCACTTGAACATCCCTAGGGAGTTTTCAGAATAATGCAAAGGTTTATTAACTGTGCTTGCATACGTAAGCTTGTGCAGTGTTGGCAATAAGGGCAGGATCCTGCAAAGTGCAGACCTCTCTCTGTTCTTACTGATTTCTGAAGGTGTGAGAGAGAGACTGCACCCTCCAGCAGAAGCCCGAGGAAGTCTCTCATTTACTAACGGGTTTCAACTAATGAAACCAATGAGTTTGCTACTCTGAATAGCAAGCAATTCTGAAACTCTAACCATTCACTTTGATTCTTATATGTGTACCTAGATGCTTAGATTTTACCTTCCTAAATTAAAAATATATGAATCACCTAGCTTATGAAAATCAATGCTTCAATTTTACACATTTCAGTGTGTTTTGCACTTCATAGGAAAACATTAATACAAGATTGTTTTCAAGAGATGGCCCAATACTTTCTGAGATGTTATATTTGCTTGATGTGTTTAGGAATTTTTAGCTATTTTAGGAATTAATTTGAAATGTTAGATAGTACGTTATGTGAATGAAGAGTTTTCCGCTAAATTTAAGATGTGCTAATCAGAGTATATTAAAATGGGGATCTGATCATATGCCTCTTACAGAATTTGTGTTTCACACATTCCAAAACAAAGTGAGCAGTGAGGAAAAAAAATAGAGCGCAAACTGATGTTAAGAAATGAATATAGTGACAATTATAAATTAGGCATAAAATATGTAATAAGGAAAAGACTGTTAACATTATATTTATGCAAATGAAATGTTTCTAATTCTCATCAGATGTCTTTCATTTTAAAGGTTATTTGCCCTGATTCTATGATTCAAGTGTCACAAGGTCTGGCTTTAGCTGCTTTGACATAATTTATTTGACAGGTCTGTGTGTCATAAATATATAATGTAACAAGGAAAGGTATCTTCACTGTTGAATGAAAACATTAATGCATCAATACTGTGTATGACTACTGTTTGACATTTACTAGTTACAAAAATAAAATATACAGTATGCCTTGAAAATATGGCACTTCTATTTTTGGAAGATACTTTCTTTGTCTACAGATAGTGTCTCATAAATAAATGAAGGAGTGCAGTTCCAGAGTGGATGCTAAATGGTGCTTTCATCATTAAGATGGATTTTTAGTAAAGATCACATAATCTGTATGTTTCCATATGTTTTACAATGCATTTAATTATTTTTTTCTTGTTTCAATTCTGGATATTAGCATATGCAACAATAAATTTGTACAGAAATAAATTGGAATATGAGACAATTTACATGTAGAAGGAGGAAAATGGCCTCATTATTTCAATACTTAGCAGGTTTGGGCGGTTTTTTTTACATTCTGTACTAACCAGTCTGTAATGAGATATACTGCCTTCTCCAACCTCAAAATGTATTAAATCTTAATAAGGAAAGAGGAGAAATTGCATTACATTCAGAAGTTTGACTTCCTCACAGTTCTTAGGGGAGTATGGCATCTGATGTTTTTACCTCTGTAAGAGATATAGAAATCTTGGGCCAATTTTTCCAATATTGCCTCTGCACATGCACAGTTGTTTGAATATGCCTTTTTTAATTGTCATTTGCATCTACAGATGGTGCACCTCATATCCAATTTGCACATACTGATAGTATTGCTTATATACAGTCTGTGGCTTACCCCAGTGGAGAAGAAATTATGGGCAAACCCTCCCAATCCCCAAATAACTGTGACAGCATTAATGGAAAATACATTGACATATCTTTAAAAATTTAGCCCTGAAAGTAGCAGCTTGATTTTTCAAGCCTGGTAATTTATGAAAGCATTTGCCTCTACCAAAATTAATGCAACCTCTACATTTTTGATTTTACAGTGGTTTGCAAAAGTATCAACAATTTGCAGTGCCATAAACTCCTAGATGCTATGCAGCAAAATATTCTTAATGATATTCTTAATGATAAAGGCTATTTTCTAGAGCTATGCTTCTCAGTGACACTCACACAATAGCAAGGAAACCGCTTTGGAGTGAGATGGCTGAGCAAGGTCATTCTTTTCATTCCCAGAATGGGTGCATAGAAGTCTAAGATGAGCTCTCACCAGGGACTTGAAAGGTAACTTGAGGAGAAACTCCTTCTGTAATGGCAATCCTCTGGCTCCATGACATTTCTGGAGAGCGTGACATGCAAAAGCAGAGAAATGGCTGTTTGGTTCATTTTTTCTAATGTGTTTTCCAGTAAGGAGGTCTTTTGTGCTGGATACATTGAGGTGATTAAGAATTAAGAAGAGAGCGGCTCATAGTGTTGCACAGGTTGTAATAAAAGTCTGTGTCGTTGCTCTGACTTGGTGACGGTAAATATTTTTTATCCCCATTGTGCTTTGATTGTGATGCTGTCACCATTTAAAAATGCAGCCAAATCTTAGGAATTCTTAAAAACTCCACAATGCTGAATTAAGCTGCACCCTGTACATTCACTTAAATCCCAAGAAGTATATCCCACTGATTGGATACATTGTCTTATATTCTATTTGAGAGACAAAATTATTTGATCCCTTAATTGTTACTTACATTTAATAGTTGTAAGTTTTTGGTGAAGGTACTTTTTGCACATTTTTTTGCTTTGTTAAGTAAATCACAGACTTTATATAAACCGAGCCATTAGGCTTTCATTTGTAGACCCAGGTCGTATAGTTAAAAATCCTTGCTGCTCATCAGTTCAGGAAATGAGGTCTCTATCAGTCCACAAGCAAAGTGGCAGAGTGTCAGAGAGTGATACATAACATCCCTTGGATGGCATCAGATTTGTACCACTTGCAGCGTCTGGGGTGATTGAACCAGTAAACTGATAGAAAAAGTAGATGATTTTAGAAACAGAGGACTGGAAATGTCCTGTTCCACCACTGAGTTGCATTTTCTGTGCAATCTGGTAACCAACCATGCTTTATAATCTCAAAGAATGATCTTTAAAGTCGTGATTGCTTGGGACATGACTTGCTATTTCAAACAGTTGAAACCTGAACAGACTATAGTGATTATAGCAACAATTCATTTGTGGTAGTCTATGGATGGAGAGATTTTTCAGAAGTGAAAAGTAGTATTACCTAAAAAGCAGTTGTACATCTCCACCCTGAAGTACTTCATACAACTCCACTTGTGATTACCTGCACTATTCCTGACTGACTTTCATACACACGTGTTCCTCATGCAACATCTTCAATCTGTAAACTGCTGGGACGGACCGTAAATCTAACTATGAGCTGGGGGGAACAAGATCCCTGTCTTTTGTTCTCCTGTATAGAAGCAGGAAGGAGCAGATGATATTTGCTAATTCAGTCCTGAGAATAAAGTAATTGCCAGATCACATTCATCCTGCATGTTCTCTGTGATAAAGGGAGAAATGCAGTGTTTTGTTAGTCCTGTAGTCTTGAGGAGGACTGTCTATTTCTATACATCATGCATCAGACACTTAACATCATGTCTGCCTCAGGATCCAGCTCATCTGTGGTATCAGTGGTCATTGTTTTGCTGTAACATCTATAGCTGATTTTCCATTCTGCCTCTATGGACCTGCTGTGTTTACATGTCTATTAGTAAAGTCCTTCTAAAATATATTTTAAAATAACATCATGAAATTTCCTGTCCAAGAGAGCTTAGTAGTCACAGTACTGGAATTGTTAGTTGATACCCCAGTATAAACTAATAATTTTAAACACTCAGCATTTTTCTTCAAGTTCCTTTTTCTGTTTGCTCTCTCTGTGACTGTTTTTAAATCTCTGGAACTTCATTCCTTTCTGTTTTAGCTTGGTTCCTATATGGTTCCTATTTGGCTATAGCCAAATTCTTAATTCAGAGTACCTCATAGAGGAAGACATGTTTTGAAAGACTGAGAGCAATCCTAACTGATAAGAAAAAAAATGCACTTTTTTGGTCTTGGAGTGCTTCCAGATTTGAAACAGGTTTGGAATATTACATTTGCAATCTGCAATTTGTGATAATTTTCATTTTATTTTCAGTAGTAAAATTGTGTTTAAATCTGCCAATCACAGCTCAGGTTCAGTGCTGGCCTAGCTCCACTGTTGCCCCCATTTCACGTGTCTCCAGTATGCCGCTTCTCTTCAGTTCCCAATCCCATGAAATAGAGAGGGGGACCTGTAGGGGACCTGTGATGCTCTGCAGACGAGGGGATGCTTGCTTTGCTCCTTCCTCCTTCCTGCCTCTCCTGTCAGGAGATAGTCTGTTCCACAGACTGCATAGCACAAGTGCTGGTGGATACAGTACTGGCCAAACTACACATGAGACGGTGCGGATGCAGAGCTGGAGACCAGGGCTAAGAGGCTGGTGGGCTGTGAGGCCATGGTGCATGGCACTGGGAGGAGAAGGGCACTGGGGTGGGCAGTGGAGTGTGGGAAGAGGGTATACGGGGGAAGAAATCTCGGGGGAATGAGGCTGTGTGATGTGCATAGATGAAAAAGCTGAAGAGCACAGGGTGCAGCTGGGACGTGAGGCTTCGTGGAGGCACTGGGTGAAGGAGAGGCAGACCATAAAAATTTGAATCAATTGCTATTGGCAGACCCTTGATCAGCATGCACGGTAATTTTCTTCAGAAGTGCAGTTTGCCTCACATGAGGATAGTTACCCCACACTGCCATTGATCCTGCTAATGTGGTTTTTAACAGCATTTCAATTACTTCATACCAATGAAAGAAGAGGGTTGGTTTTCTTTCTAGAGAAGGCCGCCTTTTTTTAGGAAAAATGCAGCTTTTAGAGGTGTTTCAACCATATAAGCATGAAGTACCTGTATAAGCAAGCTCACATTTGCCTCTTTTCACCCTCTCAGACTACACCTTTTCAGAGAGACAGGTGGTCCATAAGGAGGAACAGGCGTATCCTGAGTATTACCACCTCCATGTTATGGACAGTCATTGCAAACACTGTGCTCAAAGCACTTCCATCATTTCTCCGTCAATGTTACCACCCAGATACTTCATCAGGAACCAGGAGGGGTAGTGGCAGCTCTGTTCATGGCACGCGTCCATGAAAATTTAAGATAGGACTAGAAGTGTGTTAACCAAAAGAGAGAAAGATAAAGGGGAAATACTTTTAGTCAAAAGATTAATCTGAAGCTAGAATAATAGTTTTAGAATAACCAGTCAGTTAGGACTAGTCAACAGTTAGCTATGAATGATGTTGATAGAGAGGGGACATGGCACCCTGTGCCTTGCTGTGTGCCGCGCTCTGCCCGTGCAGGGGAGTGCTGAACCAGGAGGTGCAGTAGCGAGATGTCTTTAGTGCTCTCCGTGCACGGTCAGAGCTGCACTGGGGTACCCCCAGAGATGTGCAGGCACTACACAGAGGACTACTGCGACCCACTTAGCATGGGGCAACCAGGCATTAATGTAGCCAGAGGTATTATCGCACAGCTTCTCAGGAGAGAGACATCTGTGTGGGTTTGGACAGCTGCTGAATGCGTCTTCTACATGGTTCTCAGCTTAGAAAGGCAACATCCTGCCTGCCTGGGCTGCGTGCACCAAGGTGTGGTCTGAGAGCTTAAACTGAATACTGCCAGATCACCAAAATCTACTGTGCCCTGGTCTGGGCTTCCCAGGAGAAGAGATGACCATATTGAAGTGAATCCAGCAAAAGCCACGAAGCCTGCCATAGGAGGAGAGGCTGATAGAGCTGGGGCTGTTCAGTCTGGAGAACATAAGGCTCAGGGGGATCTTAGCTGTGTGTAAAAACACCTGATGGGGCAGTAAAGAAGACAGAGTCAGACCCTTCTCAGTGGTGCCCAGGAACAGAACAAGAGGCAATAGAAACAAACTGAGGTACAGGAGATTCCATTCAAACACGCTTTTACTGTGAGGCTGTTCAAACACTGGAGCAGGTTGTTCAGAGAGGCTGTGGAGTCTCCATCCTTGGAGATATTAAAAACCCAACTGAACATGGCCTTCGGCAACCTGCTGTAGCTGACCCTGCGCTGAGCATGGAGGTTGGACAAGAGACCTTCAGAGGTACCTTCCAACCTCAGCGACTCTCCGAGTCTGTACTCCTGGGGGACCACAACAACTTTGGCCAATTAAAGTGTGCATTTCTGCTACATGTGCTGGCTGCCACCCTGCCTCTCACCAGATCTTGTACAGAGACCTGCGTGGCAACCCGCTCCCCAATCCAGGCAAGCAGCAAAGACTGATGCAGCTGATACCACAGTCTTAAACCCTGGCTATCAGCCAGTATGGAAACAAGCACACAGGCAGATGGGGTCTAGACAGTCTTATGTGAATATTGCTCAAATATAAAACACATCCTGGGTTGTGGAAGCCATGGTGCAATAGCCCCCATTTCCCAGCCCTGAATTCATGAAGGTAGGTACTGGGGACTTTACCTTTTCAAAACACAGCTGGAAAAGGGCTTAGGCTTTCTGTGCCCTTTTACGTGTTGTTGTGGTTCAAACAACCTCTTGAGAGCTGAGATATCCAGATTTAATCACTGTTTCTGGCTGGATATTTTCAGCCATGCATTTCCTGTTCCTCCCTTGGGAAGGTGCCTTAAGTCTTCTATAATTTCTCCTTCCTATGGACATTATCCTGCTGCACAGAAAAGAGGGCAACAAGATTCACTAGGGCCAAGGGCAAAGGCAACAGAGGGCATGAGCTGGCGATCTAAGGTGAAGTTCTTGGGATCTGGTCTTTGTAATGGTGATTTAACATTATATAAATTGTCCTGGGAAGAGGGCTTGGTGCTCAGGGCCTCCCCGCTTGTATGACTTGCTCAGGCACTCAAACAAAGTCTCTCCTTTTCCAAGACTGCCCAGTTCAGGCTTAAACTCTTCTTGGTACAGATTTGGTGGAAGGTATCCTCACCCACCAGTGGGAAGTGTATTCCCCTGAAGGTAAAATGGTAGATTTGAATCTTACCAGCCTGAGAAGGAGGTTGTTTCTGGATTTCTCATCTTATACAGTAAAAACTGGGCTCTTGTATTGAAGGAGCTGCCCTAGCTTATGTCTGAAATGAGGGCCACCACCATGTTTTGTTAGCTCTCTGCTGTCAAAATGGTGGAAACACTGAAAGATTGATGGGGAGCATCTTTATATTTCTGCAAGGAGTAGGGGAAATGCCTTGCTGCTTGGCCTGGTCAGTAGTGGCACAACTCTGGTGCCACTAGAGCCACAAGTCTGAGCACCAAGTAAAAGCAAATGAGGTGTTCTAATACCACAGCACCTCCCAAAGCCAGGAGCAACTGCCAAAACTTTTGCCAGGCATTAGAGGTGCTGCCTCTGCCCGCACAGTTGTCAGAAATTATCTTTGCACAGAAATGCTATTTCCTTTAGCAAATACCAGCAAAAAGAAAGAGTGATGTTTAATTCTGTGACATGTAAAATGTGTCTGCATCAGTGGTTTCTTCCCATGGAAAACAGCAGGTAAGTTTTGGTGACAGTCAAGCTGAGGCTTTTTTTTCCCCCCTCCAGTTTCCTGGCATTTGTAAATTTAAGATAGGTCCTTAGTGTTATATTAACACAGATTTTTATGTGTCAATTAACAGATAAATTCATTATGAAAACTCATTTAGGAAAGGGCTGACACCAGACAAAGCCTTGAGGCAGCTGTGGAGTGCTGGGATGCAACATCTGCTCCATCAAATTGCACTCAGATGCTCCCATTCCTCGGCTGTTCGCCACTGCTCTGTGGTGTCTCAAGCAGCTACTTACCTCCCCGGGACATACAAGTTTGGACACAGACCCACAAAGGCCAAATGTCTCCGTTAATTCTCCCAGGCATAACCAGCTAAAGAAAGTTGTCAAGATATGCCACCCTTTGACATTGTGAAAGAAAAAAATCTGAACAAGCTACATGCCATGTTCATTTGTCATGTGAGATTTGCTTTCGTTGATTTATTTACTTGGTATTGAATTTGACATCCATCTGAAATATTGAATCTACCTTTGGAGCCCACCTATTTTCTATGTTATGAACCTCATTTGGTAATTTAGCTAATGTAAAAATACCTTCCATTACTAGCGGTGGTGCTTCTCATGACATAACAGAAACTGACTCAGAAAGCAGCATATGCTGTTATCACCCACAATAGATCAGCCACATCTCGAAGATTGGAAGCCAAAATTACCATTTGGCGTGTCTGTAAATTCAAATATACCGTCTGTCCCAAGTTGAAAATTAATGGAATTTTATCTATTTTATATATATATCAAAGGCTTTGCTTTCACTACTGCCATAAAAGATTTTTCATTTAGTATTTGTATTATAGTAACTCTCCATGGGTGTTTAATGTTGCTGAAGAGCTGCAATTTGTAAAACACATCCCCTTCTGCCTCTCTGCAGATTGTTTCCTCCACATCAAGGTTCAGTGTTTCCAGAAACACTGACCTGGGAGAAGGACCCAGAGGCTGTTTATCCATCTCCCTGTCCCAAGGCAGGACCCACTAAACCATTCCCAATAGGTATTTGTTAACAAAATAAAAGGCAATGCTAAAATATTATACATATATACATATACGCATCTCTCCATATATGTGTAGTGTATGTCAAAAATTCCTCCATATGGGCTGGCGTCATTTACCTTCAGTTTTAAAGGGCCAATAATTCAGAAAAGGACAATTACTAAGGAGGAACCTTGTCTGCACTCTTTCAGAACAGAAAACTCCCTGACAGCAGGCAGATTTACATGCATACACATGGCAGGATCAGACCTTTCACGGTAGTTCATTTCTGTACCTGTAGTTGTGGTACATTTTCAGCCAGCACACAAGCTCCTTTTGAGGGTGTGTGGTGGGGTTTTTTTGCCCAACTGAATTCACAGACTTTTTTTCAGGCAGCCTCTGCCACTCAAGTGGTTTTGATGAAGGCTTCTTTTCGACAGCTACAGTTTCTAAAAGGGACAAATTATGCGTCCAGTCTTGCAAGCCTGCCTGCAATGAACGCCTTTAGAAATCAGTGGAGCTTTCACATGGCAGATGGCTCCCTAGGATTGAGCTCTACATAATTTTGCGATATTTTAGCTGGGGATATTTTAGTGGCTTTTTCCCTATGCATGACAGCATGATTTGCTGGCTGCTAGAAAATGTCATCAGACCCTTTCTCATTCCATAGTGAAACCTTTGGATTTTTTCTGAACGAGCAAAAATGTTTTCTTTCCCTGTTGTACAGGACACTCCTATCTGATGAAAAATATTTCCAGATAAAAACAGTGACAGTAGAAGGGTAGAAGGGCAAAATAGCCATGTTATGTTTCAAAAAAGACCTAAAACCAAATGAAGGGGGGAGAGTTTTTCTAAAAGCCTTTAAACAACTGTCCTGCTGTTGAAAATACTCCTGTCCCTTAAAATCCTTGTGGAGGACTCGCTCATGATTTCATTTGTGGTGTCACCTGATTTCTCCTGCAATACAATAAATGGAAAAATGTGATAAATTCACCAAGTTGAGCCTTTTTGCATTCTCTCAAAAAGGATAATTGCTTAAGTGTAAATTCAACAGTTGCTGCAGATCAGTCCACAGCCAGCCTGCCTCCCACAAAAACAGCAAAAGAAAAAAAAAATCAGTGCAAACGTCTCTCTGCTTTGCCAGCATTTGTCTCAGTCCCAGAGAAAATTAATTCATTATCCCTGGCCAGGCCTATATCAGCATGCAGAGACTGCAATGGATTACTTTGCACTAGTTTTGTTGATAGACTTTGCAGTGTAGATGATACCTCTTGAAGTTGGTCACACAACCGGTTAGTGGTAACAAGACGTATTCTGACCAGCTACTATAGTGCTTAAATTGGACTTGCATGCCTAACAGATGTTTAAGTTCAAGATACAAGTTAGTGAGTGAAGCAAAGGTTGTCTGGCTCCCTGGGCAGTCTATAGAATGACATAGGTGCCCTTTTCAGATAGTTTACATTTCTCAGTGTGTCATTGCCTTTGAATGTATATGTAGCTATGACTTACTGGCTCTGGCTAGTAAGATTGATTCTGCCATCAATTTTTTTGATGGTAGGTGTAATTATAATCATCTATGTCTGTATTATAGACCAAAATAGGTAGTCTGAATACATCTTACTCCTCCCTAGACTTAGCAGTCTGTAACATCATGTGCAGCACACAAAAATACACAATCATCTCCTTTGTGGTTTTTTTTCATTCTGATCTTTGTGAATAATTATTCCCTTCCAATGTTTCCACTTGTTTTCATTAGGCATTCATTTTTGTTTCACCCTTCACTATGAAGGGTATTCAACAAAACTAAAATTAATGTGGCTTCCTCATTTCCTTCTTTATGCAACAGCATAATCAATGACATCAACTGATCTCTGGAGACAAGAACTGCTAGTTAACCTTCCTTGCCACTCTTGGCTGAATAGTTGCGTAGCTTTGCAGGGTGTAAGACATTGTAAATTACAGAAAAATAGTGGCTATCCTTAAAAGTATGGTGATACAATAGTGATATTAACAGCAGGATGTTCTGATTCATTGTTCACATTCATTGTTCACATAATGAACATTTCAGGATTTGCATCTGGGCTATTGAAGAGGGGTTTTTGTTCAGAAATATTCTTAACCATTGGACCAATGATACTGTGAGGCAGAAACCGGATCAGAAAGGTCTGGAGGCTTGGAGGAGTATTCAGAATCCCACCTGAGGTCTCCATGCAAATTTCATGTGCTGCCCTGCCTGGGCCTGGAAATACAAATGGGAAAAAAGCCTCCCCCAGAATAAAGTACTAGGCATGATAGGGGATCAGTCTTTCTTTTGCAGGATGATACTGCATCAAATGGACAAGAAAAAGATGTAAGAAAGGAGAATGAATAACAAAGAATTTGCTTTGGCAGTTGAGAGTCATGAATGTTTTTTGCATCTGGTAACCAGTACAGCCAGGGAGGAAGAGTGCGCATTACTGCACCAGTGACAACAAGTCAGTACGTGAAGAGTTAATAACCCCATGTTTAGAAAATTAGGGAAATGGGACCTTGAGGAAGCACTCTAAGGCATAACATGAAAAGCCATTTTCGCTAATCAAAGAGGCATTGCAAACTTGGCTGACATTTGCTTTAATGAAAGACTTTCATTGTTGTCCAGCTCCTCCACAGTGTTCAAAACTGTGTAGCTGAACTCAAAATTGTCTAGTATTTTGTGTTGAAGGACTGCACTTCTTTTGCCAACAGAGAAATCTATGGATCATGAGTTCCCATTTTCCAAACTCTGTCCAGCCAGCATGGGTGACCTCTTGCTTACATTCACAAACTTGTAGACCTAACTTAGTTCATGAGGATGAAAAGGGAATTGATCTTGTTACAGGATGAATACATCAGAATTAGAATTCTTTGCACAAACTTACTGAACCAGACCAGTAATGTCCTCTATACGTTTCTCTTCAAAATGCCCACTATTTCCTAAATACGCAAGCACTCCTCTCCATATTTTGGAGAAGCCTGGTTTTTGACATCTTAACATATTGTCATCTAAGTAGTAACTTTCACATACACATGTGCTAAGCAATACTCCAGAAAAGAGGCAGTCTCTTAGCCTCCTTTTATATTCCAAAAACTAAGTTACATATTGGACTATAACATCGAAACTGATATATCCATTAAAGATACTGTCTGCCAGGGGTCCTTAAAAAGTTTAGTTAGTGTAACTTGCATCAAAATTCAGTAGGAGAGAAAATAGGGAATATTTATTATCAGAGGTAACATTTTTTGGAATTGTCATAATTTTTATAATAATTCATTTTGTGGAGTCACATCTGGAATAAAGGCAATGGTGTTGTCTTCTTCAATCTGGGATTTGAGGGGAGCTAGTCCTTGCAGTGGCAAAAAAGGCAAAGCATTCTTGAGACACCAAGGATCAGTTCATTGGTCAGCAAAAAATAACATTGAAGAAGTGCCGGATTCATGGATTGACCCCTGAAGAAGAATTGACGTGCCTGAGATATTTCCTGCCCTGTCTAGAAGGTGAATTCTGACACTATCCAGCAGCATCGTAAAACAGAGATGGTTAAAGAGAGGATAAGTATGTCAGAACAAATAATTTATATTTTGTTCTGAAAAAAAATTATTTTCATTGTTTTAGGATGGATTGGGGAGGGGAAAGAAGCTGTTTTGATGAGCCTTGTTCCACCAGTTATATTGATTTGGTGCCTAAAACATGAAAATAAAGTGCTTTTTGTCCACCAGTGACAGAAAATATATTTAGATTTTCCATCTGAATTTTTGTAACATGGATAAACATTCTTGAAGTCTTTTAGTAAAACTTTCATATTAATTGCAAAATCCTTTTTCACATGGGAAAAAATTTTGATGGAAAATTGTCAATTTAGCCTGATGTAAATGAAAATTAAATCCTTCCATATTGGTGCAGAATAACAATGATGTAAATGAAATTATAATCTACTGGCGAAAAGCAAGTTTAATTAATGGGAAGCAAAAGCCCAGTGGCTGTTCTGCTGAAAATCCTTAACATCCTTCCAAAGGCTCAGTCTGAGTTGCATCTGATGTTTTAGCTGCTTACGAGATCCAGATTTTAATTCAGAAGATGGAGCTGTCTTGACCAAAACTTTTGCAATCTCATGTTTCTGAGTTGTTACCCATTCCAGGACATGCTAACGCAGGCAGTCTGTAAAGAGCTGAGACCTTCCAATACTTTGATTCTGTTCCACAAACATTAACTGAGCTGAGATGATTTTAATTTTATTTTCTTCATCTTCTAACCATGATTCACAGGAAAACAGTTAAGTTTCACAGGAAACCCAGTTAGTTAGTCCATGTATCTCATGGACTGTCAATATTGAAAAAAGATGAGTTTTGGTCAATATTTTGCGTCTAATTCTTACTAACATTTGAACAACAGACCTGTACAGATGCTCTACTTCATTGACAGTGAGTTGGAAGTACACACAGCTATGCTTGGCACTATTTCCAAGAATGAAATGAAAAATAAAAATGCTTTTAATCTAAGAATAGAAACAATGTCCTTTGATTGCTCTGTTTACACTAGATGCTTATAACAATAATATTGATTATACAATTCATGCATTATTATACAATTATAATTAATATTATTGATTCCATTAATTTGTTGGTATTTAAGCAGACTCCTGCTGAAAACTGTTTGCACTTGATTTGTGTTTGAAAATGTTTTTTAAAAGCTGAACTAAAACTGAATAACAAACTGTATGGGGATTTTGCTGACTAACCAGAGTTGTGACTTGCTATCTAAGAGTAGCACTGCCTGAAAATTATTTTATAGAACAGCTTCCTGATAAAAGTGCAGTTTCATTATTTTCAAAATACTTAATCTATTGATTTTGAGAAAGTGTGTCATGAAAAAAGTAAAAACAAGATTTATTGCTTCTTACTGCCTTATTCAAATGCATTGAATATTGTATTATATGTAATGAACATTTTAATATAACATAAAATCCAAACAAAATATCTAAAGAGAAAACTGGGAACTCAGAATTTTCACAATGTTAAGTTGAGGGATTTTTATGTTGTTAGAATGATGTTAGTGAGGTCAGAATAAAATAACACTGGATAGATTGCTGAAATAGATTGCTTCAATGAACATGTACTAAAATTTTCAGAAATTTTTATTCAATGAGAAATTTTGGAATTTCAGCTCACCATTTCAGTTAATTCAGAGCAGAGACAGAGGAAAATATTACTCAAAATTGAATGGCACTGCACAATAAAGGGAATTAAAAACTATGAAAAAAGAAGATGGAAAATCTTGGTCTGTGAGGTTACACTTATATGCATAAGGACTGACATTACTTATTATATTAACAGATCTGCATATGTGCATATGTTAAATGAAAACAAGGATTTTGTCATGACAGTTAAAATATTCAAGGGTTCGTCCTCTGCATTGCTTGTAGAGTACACTTATCACTTTTATGAGGACACATCATTTATACCTACTCTTCACTTGACCCGAGCCACTAAAGCAAACGGATTACCATCAGTTCAAGTCAGTTTATACAAAGACTCTTTTCACTGACAATGCGCTGCTGCAGAACAATAACCTAACAAAGGTCCCACATAAAAGTCTTTGTAGTGTATTTTTGGGATACTTTGTATAATTTTGATCTACTTCAGTATACTTTGCATACCTTCTTTGTGTTGATATTATTTGAGTTTTAACTACAGTGGACCATGTATAAAACTACAGAGGAACCAAACAGGGAATTAAAGAAAAAAAAAGAAGAATCCCTTCTATGCTTTCATTTGTGGTCAGTCACCACTGTACTCTCTCTCATTTCTTCTGAGATTTGTAGCCAAGAGCAGATCTATGGCCATCTGTTTTTAATCTACTATTCAGGATGATAGTCTGTGTATCAATGAACTCGAGCCATAGTCTATAGAGAAACTGCAAATCTTTTTTGGGATAATTTCCAGAGGATAATAATATTCACAAGAGACTTCTTTTGCCTTCCTTATCTCCAGCTACAGTTTTTCATAAAAGAATGGTATCATAGCTGCCTGTTCCAACAATTGCTTCTGTCATGATGCATTATTGCCAGCAAGCTAAACAATTGAAGTCATAAATCTTTGAGCTTTTAACTATGCTACCACTGCCCAAAGGAGATTTTGTGAGACAGCAGTGAGCTAAAGAGAGTCAAGCGACTAAATGCAAGACAGTAAAATGGGACAGACAAGCTTTCTTTCTAAAATATTGTTTGGATTTTCTTGCAAGAAGAACATAGCATAAAATGAAGTTCCTTGGCAAGTCTGAAATTAAACAGGGTGCACTTGCTTCAGTTAATGCCCAGTAGACACTAACCATACTGACATGAGTAAGTAATGCTACTGACTGTACATTACACTGAGAAAAACATTTCAGCAGGAAATAAAAACTACTGCTTGCTGCCCTGGTGCCCATTCACTTTGCATCTGCTGAGAACAAAATGCACAAATGCATATGCTAAAAAGTGCTAATGCCCCTGGCTATTGTACAGTTCACCCCATTAGCACTCCCCTACACACACACTTCTGAGCATATGCTGCGGCCACCCTACCAAAGCCAAAATACATGTGGCTTAGTAAACCCCTGAGAGGGGTCTGCAGTGCTGCTGCTTCTCCCCTCCCCTCTCCGTCCTGAAGAAAAAGTAGGGAGAGTATTTTGAACTGAAGGAGGTACAGGTTCTCCATTCCCAAACTGAATTCAATACAATACTCCCGGACAACACAGCACCCTCCCCAGAGCTGGCTGAAATCCCTTGACCCTAAAGGATGCTCATTATCACACATGCATTGCCATTCCTTGCAGAGGGGCATGAAGGCATGACAAGTCAGCCTGCCAAACTGCTCCAGATAAAAATAAATAAGCAGCAGTCCTTAACCATTAGCTCTCCCAACACGCTTTGTTATTTCTTTTGGAAATCTGTCTGAAATGAAACCAGCATAAACTCAGGAACACTTTCTGATCTGAGATGCAGGCCTTCTACCTGCATTGCATCACTGCACTTAAAAATCCTTCTTGATGTGAATACCCACCTTTTCAAATTATTGTTATATACCTGATGTAAGCTGCAGCATCCTCATGTCTCTTGAGAAAAACCTAAGCTGACCATTCTTTCCGATTCTTGCAACATTGTTTAAGTATGTTGAGATTCTTCATTTTAAATATGAAGAGCTGAATTTTCCCCTTAGGTACATAAATGCAATTCCCACTGAAATCAATTAAAGCTGTCTTGAAATCTCACAGAGTACTCTAAGCTTTATATCCATTTATATCTTCGAAGTAATTGGAGATATATCATGTGAATTGTCTAATGGAATGACAAATAGCCCCCAGTTCACTATCTGGAAGGAGAGTTTGGATACTTGATCCACAGCTTTTCACTTGCTGTAAATTTTCAGAACCACAGCTTCTCTGTACACTTCCATTTGTATAAATTATTTCAATTTCACGGTGCTAATCCTCTTTTTTGTGAGCCTTATATGGATTTCCTGCCAAGAAAGAAAGAACTATGGGGAAACAAATGTATTTTAAGTTTTAACCAAGGCTACTTTTATATAAAATATTTCTACTGTATAATATTATGGAGAACATTTTACAATAAAACAGATTTTGTAAGAAAACAGAAAGGCTATGGTATTAACCTGAGAAGTATTTGCCAAGGAAATGACTACAATGATGGAAATTCAAATCGCTGGAGAGTCGTACTTGCCCCATCCAAGTCAATAGAGTTCTTGCCACTGATTTTTGTGCTGGGTGGGATTTCACTCTGCTCAAGGGGTGGCACTTCTCTCTTGCCAGTGGAATCTTTAGAGCACCTGAGAAAAAAAATGGAATGGAAATGTCTTCCCAAATATTATTTCAAGAGAGCCTAGAAACAGATAAGCATGTTGCTGGTTCTAAAATGACTTTTTACTTCCAAGCTGTCTGTATTTTCTATTAAAAATATTAAGGAAACTAAGCTTATACAAAATATTCCAAATTAATTACAAAATATTTTGTCTGAAGCAATTTCTGAGATATTACTTTCATTGTTTTAATAGAAATGTTTTCTTGGTTTTAACAGTTTTAATTTAGATTGAGGTAAAGTTAGGTTGGGGTAGAAAATCCATTTTTAGAGACTTATCTGGCTGGGAGATATAAGTATGGGACAGAACCTGTCAGTAGCCCTTCTAGATAGCCAGTGTGAAGCATCACTGTTGAGAATGGGAGTGTGAGGAGTTGGATAACCGGGAGGTAGCACCTGGAGCCAGGGACGGCGGAAAGCAGCTTTTCTGTCTTCCTTTCATTTCTACCACAGAGCTAGTTAGCTTCAGCTTTACATAAGAAATTGCCTTCCTGACCATACTTTTAATAGAACAGCCATAAACTCTTAATTAAGAGATAATCTGAATGAAACAGAATATTTCATAGAGTAATAGTCTCCTGCTGTCAGGCAGCAAGGCGTTTACTGAAATGAGATTTATCTTCAAAGAGGAAGATATCGATCATGTGCTATTACAATAACAGTATTATTTCTTTTACCAGGTGATTGATTTTTGATTGATGGATGTCAGTACACAGGAGAGACAGTGGTTTAATGCACTTACTCAACAGCAGACCTCTGAATAGTTCAAATCATAATTGCCCCTTCTGGGGGCCAGAAAACTAGGAAAAATTTGGAAAACAGTGGATATTTCTTCCATAGAACAAATTTTCCGTTTAAAATACCATGTAATTAGGATACTTCTTAATCAATGGGTTTATAAGTACTTAATCACAATTATTTTAAATTCTTTCAATAATTTTTTTCCTAGCAATAAAACAATTTTACTAATAAAATATAATGAAGAATAAAGAATAATTTTTTACATTCATCCTCAGCATTTCATCCAAGATTCATGAAGTGTGTCTTTGAACACAGAATGCACCTGCTGCACTTACCCAGTTGTGTATTTTTGGATGTGACTTCATTTGTCCACGAATTTCCTACTGGGGTTTCCGGTGCCCCTCTCCCAGGGGTGTGAGAATCTCAATTATCTCTTAAGATCTGTGAGGAATTGTGTGTGTGTCTGTGAGGTGGGGGGAGACACTCTCCCTCCTGGTCATCACTCAGGGCACAGCACTGCCTAATCTTACTTGTGTCATGCATTTCCCCCTTAAAAACACCCACAGTTCATTCATCCTTTCTCAGCGTACATGGGAAGTATATGAAAATATACTCCTTTAAAGACCCGTGGGGAAAATAAACAGTTTTCTTTTATGCTGGCCATTTTGTGCTGAAAGCTGTAGGCAGGACATCCTTTTCAAGAAAAACGGTAAGACTCTAGCTATGGTTTCCCTTCTTTTTTTCAATTTATTTTATGTCTTGTTCCTGAGGACTTGGTATATCTCCCAAACCACTGAATCTGCCCTAAATATTGCGGTTTATTAGTTTTCCAAAGTTTTTGGCCTTTCTGCCCTGAACAAAACAATACAATGATATTGAGTAAAAGTGCTTAAGCATTTTTAACTTTTTTCCTACTTCTTTAATTAATTTACTGGGGTTTTAGCAGCTGTGGAAAAATGTTTGTTTCCTGTAGCCTGTTAGATATTATGGTGGGTTGGGAGCCTTACAGAAAAAATGAGAAATGGTACCCATCTCTATTTTCACAAGTTTATTTGGTTGACTCCAAGTCCTCCGTACTTTCAAAGAAAAATAGAAATAGATATAAATATGAATAAAGCATTTTTAAGTTGGAAAACAATATTTTCCAAAAGATGGGGTGTGGCAGGTCTGGCACCGTCTGCCAAATGTAGATCCATGCTGTGGGTACCTAATGAAACAGTCCTGCTAAACTCAGTGCTTGTATTCGCTAAACAGGGACCAAGAGAGGTAAGGGGCTTTGAAGATCTCCAGAGGCAGATTTTTTCTGGCAAGTTGAGGCATCTAATGAGCAACAGCCTCCCCTCCAGGGGCCTTAAAAGGAACCTGGGGTTTCCCATTGATTATACAGGGTATTGCTTTAGTCAGACAGACTATGCCAAAGTTGAGGTGCCCATCTTTGGTGACCCTTTTGACCAGGTATTGCATCATAGGATAATAGAATCATTTAGGTTGGACAAGACCTTCAAGATCATCGAGTCCAGCCATCATCCATGCCCACTAAACCATGTTCTGGAGTATCCCGTCTACTCGCTTTTTGAATACCTCCAGGGATGGTGACTCAACCGCTTCCCTGGGCAGGCTATTCCAATGCCTGACAACCCTCTCAGTAAAGAAATGTTTCCTAATATCCAACCGAAATCTCCCTTGCCGCAACTTGAGGCCATTTCCTCTCGCCTTGCTGTAAGGAGGGAAGGAGAAGGGACAAGGACAGGGTGCACGAACTGGAGTTTTGGGTTTCACCAGGGATTTTCTTGGCACACATCTTGCCCTCCACAGCTACTCCGGTATCGACCCCAGCGAGCGCGGGCTTGTGTGCCGCATAATAGTTGTGCTATAGGGAGATACAGAGGTGTACTGGGGTTTGGGCATGAAGTGAGGAGCTAGGACACAAGCGGACTTCCCTCCTAGTTTTAAACCTATCTTTGCTGTCTTGCTAGGTAGGACTGAGCAAGGACTGGTGTTTCGGAGCCTCAGAGCGCCGCATGTCTTACCCCCCCGCCCGGCTCACGGTAAGGATGCTGCGAGCCTGCGAGGGGGCTGGGGCAGCCGCCTGTCCCCTGCAACCCCACAGCCACCAACCCTGCCCTGCTCCTTCCGTCCCCGGCACAGGCAAAGCAGGCAGCTCTGTCCCCTCGGGGGGGGGGGGGTGGCGAAGGCGACCCCCGCCCCGCTCCCCGGCTCCCCCCGCCCGGGCAGGGGCCCTCGCCGCTCCCACCGCCTCCCGCGCTGCCGGCCGGCAGCGGCGAGGGGCGGGCGGGTGGGCTCGCCCGGCGGCTCCGCCGGCTCGGGTTGGGGGCCGGGGGGGGCCGCCGAGCTCTGCCCGGGGGCACGGAGGCTTCCCGGCGCCCGGCCGCGGCCGTCTCCCTCGGCGCCGCCGCCGCAGCCGCCGCCGCCGCCGCCGCCGCCGCCGCCGCCGCCGCCTCTCCGGGGCTCGCCCTGCGGGCGCAGCTTGTCCTTCGTTTGAATAAGACCGTCATCAAAACCGCGCGGGTGAGTCAGCTATGAAGCTGCTTAACTCCAAAATCCATACCACGGGTGATTTAGAAAGGACAATTAAAAGCCGGAGAACTGCCTCCATGTTGGGGGCTTTTCTTTTTTTTTTTTTGTGAACTTCATCAGCCCGGAGCGCTGCCTGCCAGCCGCTTTGCTAATGAAAGTCTTCATACACAAATTGAAATAGTGTTTTATAGGTGCCTCCTTTGCTTGCCCTCCTGTACCCCGGTCTGTCAGAAAATGCCTTCTCGGATATAAATCACTCTTTTATTTTATTTTATTTTGTTCTGACTGCAGATTTAGGGCTAGATGAAAAGTGGCCGTGGCATAGCCAAGAGAGAGAGAAAGGCAATGAGACAATCACCCACCGGGAGCTGCGTGGCTCTTCGCAGCTGGGTGCAAGACCAGCCCTGGCTGCGTTGGGAGCTTAACACCTTCCTCCTGGTCAAAGTAAAGCTCCAGCAGGGCTTGGGAATGTGCCCGCTCCATCACAGCTCTGCTACCGCGACAGCAAATGCTGAACGCGACCCCTCCTCAGGACCGGGACCGAGGGTGCAATCTCACCCTTGCCAGTGAAAGGCAAAGAAGATAGGACTTCTATCTGCAATTAAACTGGGCAAAATTCTGCTTTACTAGCTATTCATTCCGGAGTAACGACGAAGAGGGTGACTAAAACAAGAGAGCCACAGTAGGATTAACCGGAAGTTATTTTTTGTTCTCACGTTGTCCTCCTGGCTGCTCAAAAAAAAGCTAATATCATGCTAACGTTCCTTTTCACAGACACTGCAGGAAACTTGCCTGTTCGCATCCTGCAGTGTCTGAACGAGAACCTGGCCCGGATCGTATGTTCTGCGTCTCCATCTGTGCTGGTGGGTCAAACTGCTCTGTGAAAAGAGCTCTCCCATAGCTCCTCATATTCAGCTAAACCGCTGAGAATCTGAAGTGCCAGGAATTTGGATGGAACTCAGCTTTCCTTTTGATTGAAACAAATGCAGAAACACACAACTGAAAACCTTCCCCTCTTTCCCCAGGTGAAAGGGAGGGTGGGCTGGAACAGTAAGTGAGAAAGGCTTTGCCCTCGCTGCCGGAGCGGAGCTGGGGGGGTACGGTTCTAGAGCAGCAGGAGTGGGAGCTGCCTCTCCTGCCTGGAGTGAAACTTAGCAGACAGAAGTGCCCCAAAAGAGCGAATTCAGCCCACAACAGAGATCCCCGACTGTGCGGTGTCCAGTGTGTGGGCCTTTGTGAAGACACTTTCTCTCGCGTTTGTCTCTTTGACGGTTTGCCGTCCCAGACAGTTGCCAAGGCAGTGCTCCTTGCTGGAGAGCGTTAGTGGAGGTGCGTTTCCTTGCAGTTTCTACAGCCGTCTGGTTTTCTACTTCTCTCCCCCTTTCCGTTTCCTGTTGGCACTGCATCCTAAACTCCTAACCTCTTACACACATGCACTTTTTTTTTTCGCTTGCTGGGAGGTGCTGCACAATGACATCCATGTAGTGAGAGTTCAGTTGCTATATGTCGGAGCACTGCATATGCTAGCCAGTTTTCTCACCCACACCCCTCTCCGTGGGATTTCTCAGCACACTTGCTTCCCAGCTCCTGCACTCAACATGTGGTGCAAAGTGTAGTGGAATATCCGGGTCTGAGGGCCAGCAGTGTACGGGAGGACTCTTCCTGACTTCTATTAATATTGCTGCCGGTGAAATCTGTGGCATTTTGATTGCTTTGGAGCTCCAGTGCCGAAATGCGTTTCTCTCTGCTTACTCATATGACTCTCCTTTCAGCTTTTTGTCTTCACATGAAAGAGAGGGCAAAAAAATTCTTTTGATGTTTTTGAGAATATTGCAAGATATTCTCAAGAAAACACCATTTCATTTGCTCAGGCTCTTGTTCATACAGGCTTTCATGACTTCCAGGATTGACTATTTTAATTTGTTCCTGGTGGTGTTCCAGATTGTTTGCTAAACTGGCTGCAGATGGTTTTGAATGTTGCTGCTGCCAGAATTGTTACTAGGAATTGATCTACAGATCATATTTCTCCAGTCTCACGTTCCCTCTACCCTGGTGCCTGTTAAGCAGCATATGGCTTTAAAATTCTTTTACTGACTTATAAAGCTTGCACTGGCCCTGATTCTCTTTACCTTCCTGACCTTTTAACTCTATAGAACTTGGCTTAGGCTCACAGCTTATCTGATGTAATGTCCACTGACAGTTCAGAGCCAGCATCCAGAAACCAGGGTCGAGTGTGGCTTTGGGTTTTGCTCCTTGTCATGCTTTTCTGTAACTTCAGTGAAGTGAAGGAAGGGCGTTATTTTTTTGCTTCTATTGCCTAATATTCAAATGATTATCCCAAGCTTTACACTAAGCTTTTCTACATAGATTTACACACAGACACAGGCACACACAGAATCAACAGATAAACAGTATGCTGCTCCTTTAAAATTAAAAAGTGCAAACAAAAGCAGTTCAATTCCCAGCTGATGTACAAGAGAACTGGTCTAATAAATTCTGGAGAGCCACTTCCTGACTACACTGGGTGGAGAGGGAAAGCTCCTTGTATGTGCATGGTGTGAAAAAATGGGGAACACCACCTTCTCGTATTTGCGTGCCCTTCAAGTACTTTGATTACTGAAAGCCCAGGAGTGTCACTCTTAGCTTTCTAACACCTGTGTGTCGCCTCAGCTGAAAAGCAGGTATGCAAAACCACTACCTTGCCTGGGTATATTTTGTCACACGGTATTTGGTTCCCCCGTATCTAGCTAGACCCTGCTGCTGGTTTTCATCCCTGTCAGATGCAGAACCAAGGACAACAGAAGGGAACTGGGTTCTTTTCACCTGTAACTGGATGTGCTCATAGAGCTTTTATTAACAGTGGTACAGTGGGTGCAATTTTGTATTTACTGAAATTTTGTTGGTGACTTTTTAAGGAGTGAGGCTTAGAAGCAGCTTGGATTGCTCAGGCTGGCAAGTGCATGGAAAAGAGTTCTTGCTGTCAGTAACCTGTGAGGATTGCTCTGGGGGCTGCTGAGATGTAATCAGGGGGTGTTGTAGTTTTAGAGCCACCTTCCGGAGAAGAGTCACTCTGCAGGCCTAACCACTGGTACTTATTCTTCAAGGGTTAGTTCAGGCTGGATTCCTCTCCTCTTGCTAGCCTGGAGCCCCTCTGGAGCACTGAGATGTATGTCTCCATCTGGAAGGAATTCCAAGTGCTCCCTTCTACTCCCAACTCAGTCTGCAAGACCAGACCAGGACCCCAGCACATTCCACTCCTCTGCCTTCACCGACTGCAATGCAGTTATTTCTGAGATTATACATAAGAGTTCCTTTCATCTGAGGAGCTCTGACTTTACAGGTCTCTTTTTCTTCTTAGTCTCCCCAATCTGATTCTCTTGGTGAGCTCCTGTATCTCTGTACTTACTTCTTTTTATTCTGTCTTTCTACAGAGTATAAAGGAGAACAGAAGTTCTACTTTCCCTAGGGGAAACTATCCCAGCCTTTTTTGCTTCTTTTGCTTGTTCCAGAGTTGATCATAGTTGCACATTATAGTATTCTGTAGAAGTTAAAAAAAAAAGAAAAAAAAAAGAGGAAAAATGAGACTAGGAAAAAAAGGGGAAAAAACAAAAAAAAAGGGAAAAACAGAAGAATTTGAAAACTTATCTCCACTGCCCTTTAATCTGCCTGCATTCTGGCTGTTTTGCTTTTGTATTGTTCTGTCAAAAAAAAAAATGGGGAGGAGGGGGAAGAAAGAATGGACACATTAGCACTTCTTCAGAAAAATCCTTCTCTCAAGAGAACTGCATATTTTATGGAAAAAGAAGTCAAAGTTCAGATTACTTTTTGGACCATAGAATATATTAAGTTTATTCCTGTATGGTGAATTTGTCAAGGGAGAATTGTAGTACTCTATAAAATGTTAGAGTGGAAAGGAACTGTAGCTATAAGGCAGGAAACATAAGACATAGGACATGGAAACTCATTAAAGTTCATGACAATTTACTGCTGTGATGTTGAGGCCAAATGACTTTTGAAGTCCCCAGGTATACAAGCAGGTCAGTGATAAGTAGAAATTAGGAGTTACTTTTCTTCTGTGTGTGCACTGTAAGACTAATATGAGAACATGGCACTCAGGTCTGCAGTCAGTTTTTAAACAAGATGTTGAGCAATTGGAAAAAAAGAGTAAAGGAAAAGGAGGAAAAAGAGTAAACAAAATTATCTGAGAGCTAGAGAAGTTACTTTGCCTTCACAAACTTGAAGCTCAGTGTGTTTATTCGAGTGAAAAGATGGATATTGAAGTAACATTTAATCAAACAGATACGGCCACAACAAGAGTTATGACTGGAAGCTCTGACCAGATGAAGTCAGAAGAAAACATGAAACATACTCTGAGCAGCGAGGGCAAGTAACTGCTGCAACACAATACCGAAAAACCAGTGATATTGCCTAAACAGCCTGAATGCTTTTCTGAAAGACTTGTGTTTACTCAACACCAGTTTTACTTTAGTCACACATATCACTGAGCTCACTCAGTACGTGAAGACTGGGTAAAACATTGTACTCTGGGATGTGCAAGGAGAACAGACTAAAAGAGATGCTGGTCCATCCTGACCTTAAAGTTTAGCAACCTGGCAGATGACTTTCTGGGTCAGGCCAGGTTTCTGTCACCCCTTGCTTCACACATAAAGATGAACAACAACTCCAAGAGACTTTGTCTTTGCTTTTAAAAGGAGGAAAACAATGAATATCAATCCTTTTACAGACCTAGTTAAAATGCATTTCAGCAGATCCTTTCAATTCCTTTGACTGAAGTTAAATGCCTTAACATTTCCAAATAAAAATGTCTAATTTCGGTTTGTTGACTTGAACATTTTAATTCAGGAGTCAGAGGGAGTCTGATTCTTCGTGGGAACTGTAGTTCAAATGCAGCATTCCCATTTTTCCACTGTGGTTTGGGGTCTCCAGCTCAACTGGATCTTGTCTGATATTTCCACTTCAGGAATGTCTATGGTGTAGCTCAGACAAGGAAGCTTTTGCAAAAAAGAAGAACTGGGACATGTAGTGTCTGACCTAAACTCCTGTGAGGCATTGCTATGACTTTTGTGACCATGAGGTAAAGTCTAACTGATCTTGTCTGAAGTGTTTTAACTAACCAAAATGTTTCCCTTGGAGTCAGCATTGCCCGGTGAAGATTCAGAAACTTCAAGGAATATTATTAATATTTCCTCATGGTAAAGTTCAGTTTTGCAGAAAATGCATTTTCTGTGAGAAAGCATTCATGGAAATTTCCTGACTAGTTTTATTTAAGAACTAGAGAATCAGCTCTTAATTGAAAGGGGGAGAGTGCCAAATATTAACACCCCCAGGGACAGCAAAACTGATTAAATACGTGTCTAATGTTCTGTTTTTAATCCAAGGGAAACTGCACTGACGGCATACATGTTGTTTTAAGTTTTTTTCATTTTCCTGAAAAAGTGTCTAAGTAAAACAGCATGTTCTTTATGCTGGGGTCCCATTCCCTTGGGTTACTCTCATCGTGCTCATGGCGCATAAGTGCTACTCTTTTCTCTGAGTGAGCAGACACGCCAGCAACGGGAGGGCTAGAAGCAGTAATGAAGAAAACACTGAAGTGGTCCTTGTGTGCACCTGGCTAACTGCTAGGTCATGAGCTGAGGTGATCTAGAGACCTGAGCTTTTCTTACAAAGGCATGGTTATAGTTTCCATTGACTTCCCATGCAGTGCTCACTTTTAACCTTTTACAGTGCTGGCTGTGGCAGTGAAACAATCAGGCCATGGTGAGGCCACAAAAAGAGAATCGTCCTCAGTCAACTTGTCTCTTCCTGATGCTACAGCTGTAACAAACAGCCCCACTTGATGACTAAAATGAATGGTGTGGGATACTAAAAATGGCAGTTTTGCTGCTGAAAAATCCAGCTTTTTTTCCAGAATCACAGAATCACAGCCTTTCCTCACAGGAGAGATGCTCCAGTCCCTTAATCATCTTTGTGGCCCTTCACTTGACTCTCTCCAGCATGTCCATGTCTCTTGTGTACTGGGGAACGCAGAACTGGACACAGGACTCCAGGTGTGGCCTCACCAGTGCTGAGCAGAGGGGAAGGACCACCTCCCTTGACCTGCTGGCAATGGTTTGCCAATACAGCCCAGGACACCATTAGCCTTCTTTGCCACAAGGGCACATTGTTGGCTTATGTTCAACTTGGTGTCCATCAGCACCCCCAGGTCCTTTTCTACGATGCTGTTTTCTAGCTGGGTGGCTCCCAGCCTATAGTGGTGCATGGAGTTGTTCCTCCTCAGATGCAGGGCTTTGCACTTGCCCTTGCTGAACTTCCTGAGAACTTCCTTATAAAACTAGGTGTTACCAGATAATAATCTTTGCTGGACAGACACAAAATACATTAAAATATAGTAGATAATTTAAAGAAAATAATTCTGATCTTCCATCAAAATTTACTGCTTATGTATCCGCCAACAGCAGTATCAGAGCCATTAAAATATCTTACCTCTTGCTATACCAGATCCACCTCTTGCAGAAAATGTGCATGTCATTGATCAATGCACTCTAACAATGGTGAAAATCTAAAGATGTGGAGCTGTTGAGACTACCTTTAACACTGAAATAACATTACCAAAGCTTTCAAATCTCTGCTGCCAAGAGGAGAAAGCAAACATCTTGGTTTTTATCCCTTGACTTACTACCATTGCTGCACACGCTGAGAGGCACAATGTACCATCTCTGAAATTCAGCAAATCCACATCTCTGTAGTACAGACGTTTTAACTTACTGACAGTGATCAGATGGTCTATTGCAATACAGCCAGGTGACTTAAGGAGATATGGATCAGAGTCAAGATTGCCTCGGTAGCTCTAGCTTCTCAATGGTTTTAAATTAGTAGGATGAGTTATAGCAATGTTATTGTAATAACTGTAATATCAGCTGTCTTAGTGCTCATTAAGCTACATCAAACTGCATGATTTTTCTTGAAATATATTGCATGTTTCTATGTGTGTATGTGTGTGTGCATATACAGTTTTTTAAAATTAAATTCGTAAGATGGCCAGCTGACATAAATCTAGGTACAGTGCCACACTCTTCACTGGTTCTTATTTCCTGGAAAGGCTGATGGATAAGTGTAAATCTGGAAAATATATTTGCTTAGGTGACTCTAAGGCTGAAAACTATCTTTATAATCTGAAGTGTTAAATACCTTTTAAGAAAAAATTTTGCATCCAAAAGTCACATGTAGATGTAGGCAAAGGTTAAATCAAATCTGAACCTCTTTTACAGTACAGAAATGCAAAGCTGAGGTCACATTAAAACCACAATCTGGTTCTGTAGACAACACCAGGAGAAAAAGCAGAAATTCTGAGAAAAACTCATTCATCCATTACAACCAGGTTCTTCTCATCAGTGAGCACAAAACCAGAGAAGCAGAAAAGACCGGCAGAGCATTAGTTTGCTTTTACCACTAATTTGTGGATGACTAATTGGAGAGCAAGTAACAAATGCTCAGTGTTTATATCAAGTAATCCAGTGAAATGGTCAAAGACAAGCCAAATCATTTACAGGAGGCTTTCAGTGTGGCAAAGGGTTTCAGAGTGGCTTTGCCAATACACAGCTATGCTTTGTTGGAGACATTGCGTGTAACTGATTCTCAGCAACTGATCCTGGTCTCTGCATACAAGAATAGTGACTATGTCTGTCTGCGTAAAAGCATGAGGTTTCTGGCTGCTGCTCTCAAATGGGTAGGAACATGGAGCTGGGCACCCCACTCTCCGGGAATGCCAAATACAGCTTCTAGCAAGTAAATGCATTCAGTGTTTCTTTTCATAAAGACACCTTTAAAATATGATACAGAGCTAATACATCTTGAAGTCACTATAAATTAAAAATGGGAAAAGGAGGGAAACCTCTTGAACAGCAACTTTAGAAGAAAGATAAGAGTTCAGTGTGACATGGACAGGTAGTACACCTCTGATCTGCAATGCCGAAGGCATGCCTCAGGGAGGAAGCAGAAGAGCTGCAGTGATTGGCACTTATTTCCAGATCTGCTCCTGGATTAGATTAGGACTGCTGTATTTGTGACAAGGGTTTCCTGGCCAGAAATATGTGTGCATGCACCACGCAGATGGCCTACACATGGACTGGAAGCGCATCCCAACCTCAGCATGTCTGATGTACTGTGCATGTGCTGTGCAGCTGTGCACACACAGTCAGTCAGATGGATCCAGTACACACTGCATTTACACTGTCATCTGTACAGTCTATAAACTACCGGGGGAATCAGGCATATGGCACATGTACACAGTGTAGGATTTCTGGTTGCTTTTGGAATTACATCCTAAGATTCATCATGGGGGTAAAAAGAGGACATGCCTGGGACAACCCAGACAAATGGGGAACATTCTTTCTTACATACGATTTACCCAAAAGGTGATTTTGTAGAAGTTGGAAGATACCTGTTGTGCATTTACAGACTGGGATGCAGAGAGTATGAACAAAACCAATGCTTTGTTCATCCAGTGAAAGAAAGTAAGTGTTTAATACATGACTCCTGGACCAAGCTGAGAATGAAATCATATCAAAGCAAAAATGCACTCTTCAAGCAATGCAACATAGCTCCCAGATGCATAAACCTTTGGAGTAAAATAAAACCACATGATCCCCATTCATAAAAGGAGCCTTTGGTGGCATTTGCTCTGCCTTTGACTTGCAAACATTCAAGTGTGAAAGCTTTTGTTCATGAGGATATCTGCAGGGCTGTGAATACTCCTACACGTACACTGCTGGTATTAAAAAGCATATATGTTTGCAAACCTCTGTGTAAATAGCCATCTACTATAGTGATTATCTTGAACACTTCTCTTCATTTGGGGAGTCAGGAAGCAAGTAGTGTATGGCTTTGATGAGCAACTGCAGAGTTGGAAGAACAGAGCAGATAAGCAGTTCATATAAACTGCTATTATACAGAATTATTTGAAGAAAAGTGTGAAAATCAATTCTGCACTTTGGTAAAGTACTGTCTGGGAAAAAGAACATAATGGAGATGATACATTGCTCATAGTGATAGGTGTGCACACTTTTCAGCTGTAAGTTAAAATGCTATTGTGTACAAGGAGAGAGGCTCGAAAGCTTTACAGAAAGGAAATTCACAATAAAAATGCAGTGAGCGTTTTTGCCAATAACAGAACCTCTTGCAGAACGCTTCTTTCCCTTGTCATTTCAATTCAAGACCTAAATGTTATTCACTGACACGCAAACTAACAATGACATTTTAAAGCTTGCACAGTGCACATGCGTCCAGCTCCCCTAGGAAAAGTCAGGCAAACACCTGATGCCTGCTGGGAATTTCGCTGTGGGTGTCAGACAGCTGCTGCCCATCAGTGTTTCCAGGTGTGCTTATTCGGTTGGGAGGTCGCTCCAGCTGCAGACACAATCGTAGCAGGGACCCAAGCAGGCTGGAGAGACAGAGGACATGCTCAGATTTTGCTGCTTGGCCTGCCTTGGTTTTGCCCTGATTTAGAGCACCTGGCTTGTTGCAGGATGCAGATGTTTGCTCTGTTGCCCAAGAACCAGCACTTCATTCCCTTTATAATGAGCACTGTGACCTGGGGGAGTTACTAAATCTCTGGTTCAAAAGAGTCTAGTTTTCCTCTCTTTTTGTTTCGCAGCTGACAGTCTAGAGTTCACAAACAGATTAGTGGAAGGAGTATATAGAAATTAAAAACTTAATTTTCAAACTCCTCTGAGTCAAATCTAATTGACAATTTGAATTATAGCCTGCGCTGTTCTTTGTTTCATTTTTCTTTGGGGAAATCCCTGGTTATAGTTTTGCTTTGTCCTTTACTATGATTTTACAAGCCTATGTTTAAAAATTACTCTGAAGCAACTTCTAGAGACTGAAGCAATTTTAGGACTACTGCAGTGCTGGTGTGACACCAGGCAATATTCAAAATTGAAGAGATTATACCTTACTCAGGAGACCGGGTACCTTTTTTAAGACCATCAATTTAATTAAAAAACACAAGCACTATATTAGCAGCAAGCTTATGGATCACCATATGCCAGTCAAACATAATGAAATACATGCAAATGTTAGATGGCATATTCTTTTGTCTCTGAAATTAGCAATCTTAGTGAACACTCTCCACGCCGTGTAGGGGGATTTACTTATTTATTTGGCTTTATATTAAAAAAAAGTGCCTATCCAAGTGTGTACCTTTTGAATTATAAGAAAGGTTATAAATAATCCATTGGCAACAATGCTTTCTTTATAGCTTATGGTTTGGTGTTCGCACCTTCCATCAGGGACGTCTGCATCCTGCACAACATTGACATCGAGTCAAGGTGCCCCCTTTTCTGTAAACATGCTTTTGCCTTTGGAGGTTATTTGCATTGAAGGGGAAAAAAAGTGATGAAATTGAAGCCCTGGAGAAAATCACTTATGCTCAAGAAACACATTTCAACCTTTCTGTCTGAACAGGTTTGTTTTCTTTTTCAACTTCGTTCTTCATCATTGTCACCCATCCCTCGGCCATTTGTATTTGGGAAATCACGGGACAGGAGAACATTTGCTCTTTGTATTGCTGCTACTGTCAAGAGCTGTAGTGGAAACTGGAGAGCCATGGTGTAACAGTTCCAGTGACTATGTTCCTCTGGGAATCTTAATAAAAACAAGCTAATTTTAAGTAAGGGACAACCTCACAATTGAGAAATATGCAAATAGCACAAAATATATTGGGGACAAAAATCCAGAGTGTGAATCTGATATGAGGAAAACTGCAGAAGTAATATTTCTGATTTATATATTTAAAAAAGAAAATAGTCTTATGACAAGTTCTTAAGGATGTCGTCAGTATACGACATTAAGTTAATGTCAAGGGGAAGGAATTCTGCAGTTCTCTTCTCCTGTAGAAATATGATTTTGATACTATTGCAAGGTCTTTGTGGAGTTCTGTTGGCATCATTTTTGGTACATTATCTTAAATTGTTACAGCTCTGTCTAAAGATACTATTTCTATCAGTACAGGATCATCAGAAGTTCCATAATGATCAAAGTAATATAGTTTAAAAGGGTCTCATGTGAGGAAATTACCCTTTAAATCAATATATGAGAATAATTTTTTTTTCTTCTTCATGAATATGACTATTCTTCGCTCAGTTATTACATTTGCTAGTGCTCTCAGCTTACCCTGGAGATATACCATCATATTCTGATTAAGGTCCATTCCTTCAAATACATTCTGGTAACAGTGGTAATCAAAGTATTTCCAAATATGGTAAGTCCTAAAGGCATTTGTGAAAGAAAGCACTAGATTCTAGGCCTGATGTGACTTTGTTTTTCAAAAGCCACTTTTCACATCTGTTTTAAAATTATTATTATCTAAATTATTTTCTATTATTATTATCTATTTTAAAATAGCCCTACTCTGTTTTGGTTAGCATGAAACTAAAAATAAAATGTGACATTTATTAAATTTCTTCAATTTCCTGACACCTGTAATCTTACATATACAGAAAGCTTATTGCACTTGTAAAGTGCTGTTTGGGAGTACCTAATAAATAATTTTTCCATCACCAAAATTTAGATTTTTCTTGTTAAGTTATAAAGAAAGAGAGAAATTACATCCAAGAAAGGATAAAGACAAAATATACACTTTTCCTACAGCTGAACCACAGGATGTCACTGTTTCTCTTTCACAAGAAACAAGCTTCAGATGTGAAAGTAGACCAGATTCTTCTTAAAATTACAGAAATGCACAGAAATGACATAAAAAGCACAGAAATTAAGTCAGACGTTTCCTTTTGTATGTGTGAGTCAACCTAGGCAATGTGTTGCCTATGTAGAATAACAATTTAATATTCAATTCAGTCTCATAATGTACCAAGATTGATATATTTTTGGTACATCCCTCCAGACAGAACTGACACATATCAATATGTCCCATATTGCATAAAGAGTCAGGCAGAGCTGAATAGAGTTCAAGAGAAAGTTAATGTAAGACATTAAAACTTCTTGTAGCCTTCCCTATTTAGCACTGAATTTCTAAAATTTAGCACCCTTCACTACACAAAGCTGGATCTTGACAAACACATGCTGCTTCTTGAGATTTAATATGATCCCTCTGCAAGATCCTTGGTTGCCTTCCTATGTAGGGTGGGTTACCCATCCTAGATGCCCCAGTGGTATGCTGGAAACTAACTTAGACTTTAAGAGGTCGGTGTGCTTCAGGCAGTATTTTTCAGGAGTCTCTGAGGGCATTGCAGAATAAAGTCCTTTTCACATGGTCATCTTGATGCTTCCTTTTACACATGGAAGTCTTTCTTCATTGCAGTACATGGGGGAGCTCCCTCACTCTTTCCAAATCTCTTCCAAGGTACCTTGTTCAAAACTCCAGTAATATCAGTCTGCCAGTTCACACAAGCCAAAATGCTGTTTATTTACTTACTGTTGGCTGTTGATTCCACTTTTCTCTTTCTTGGGCTTTCTCGGGAAGTGGTCTTGTTCTTTTTGAATTTTTTCTCTATCCTAAGCACACTACTTGCACACAATAAATAATGAAGGCATTGTATTAGTGTCATAGATTTTTCTCATACTCTAAGGTCTAGTGGCATAGGTTTTAAGAAATATTGTGTGTGGGAGTCAATTGCTCCCTGGTTTTTCTGGAATGGCTTATGTGAAATGGAGGCATTCTGGCACACTTTACTCACCTCTCTGATTTCTATCCTCTTCTTCTCAAAGCTTCAGTAAAAGAGACTCTTCTATTTTCATTCCTTTTGTGGGATGACATGTGAAATATATGGAAAACGTGTAGGAAGGTTTTTCACAATCGCCAATTTCATCCCTGCAACCCACTGAAATCTCGAACTGAATCACACCCCATCTTCTACGTGTCTGAAATAATTCCCATGCTATTCTTTAAAATGGCAGCCAGAAGTCAGTGAGAGGCGGGTGCAGTGACATGAAACAGAAGAGAGTGCAGTACCTGCGGAAATCTTTTTTCTGAAGTCAAGGACTAGATCATCTGGTATCTCCCTCCTATCACCGAGGAGCTCCTAAAAATAATTATGCCTTTAATCTTCATTATAAACAATGAGGGTACTTTGCATGAATCAGTCTCACTAGTTCTCCTTCCAAAAAAGAGAGGAGCTAGCAGTTTGGGGTGAGGGATTCTGTGGTGGTTAGCAAGACATATGGTGTGCAGCATAAGGACCATACTGGATGCAACTGAAGGCAGTAGCAAAATTCCCACCCACATCAGCAGATCTGAACCTGGCCCATAAACACTTTCTTCATTTGACAAACCATAGTATAAATGACTTTCTATTTTATAAATGGACTTTAAAGAGGAATTATGAATGCCGTTGAGCTCTCCCATGCCAATGGCATGCTCGTTGCCATAGGAACTAATGTACTTGAAAGGTGGGACAAATGTATGGAGATTAAGAAGGGTTTGTAGGACAGGTACCTAAACTGAATATGTGGTGACAAGCATTTTCTAAAAAAAATTTCCACTGTTTTGGGGAATATTTAGCTGAATTAGGCAGAGGCATTCATAGGCTGGAGGATAAGGATGTGGTATTTTATCTATTGATACGAGTTGGGTGGATGACACATTTGTTCCTTCAGTTTCCTGTTTCCACAAACCGCAATGAAAACTGCCTCCAAACACTAAATCTGTGCTCCTACCAGATTGGCTTGTGCTACTCTTGCAGAGTAACTGGGGGTCTGACAGCAGTGTGGACAGACACATCTTCAATAGCCTCAGCAAGGCTAGAACATGAAGCAGCAGAAAGGAAGATGCAGTAGCACAGATAGCTGCATAAGCTACCAGCTAAACACTCTTCTTGTATGACAAAATGTAACCCATGCTCTTCACTGCAGTATTACTTGGGCTGGTTAAAACACGGCATCTCTGGTGCAGTCATACCTTTGTGTGAGGTAGTAAGTTGCCCTGTGACAGCACTTTCATTGGAGCTTTTCTCCATATACACTGTAGTCAGAATATGCAAACAAACACTCTAACAGTCCTAATTCACACCAGACAGTGGAGTTGTGGCAGTAATATTTTTTGCCTTTTCCAGACCATATGTCAAACTTTACTTTGCTCTGAATGAAAGGAGAATTTTCTCCAGAAGAAAAGATAGGGAAGATCCTATTAGATAGAAGACAGAACACTGCAGGGAGAGTGAGTGGGTTACAAAGCTCTCCAGTGTCTTCTTTTTAGCTGTATTGATTTTTTTTTCTAATTTCTATTTCATTTTAAATGAATAAAAATAATTTGTAGGCCTTAGGACCCTCAGGGATACTGAAGCCTGCAGCAAATTTAAGCATACTTACCACTTCAAAGTGAACTGGGCTTTCTCTTACAGCAGACTAGTTAGCATTTCAGGGGGAAAAATTCCAGGGTATTTCTCACCGGACATGGGAGTGGAGGAAATGTACTTGGCTTGCAGCAGAAATAAGGTGTTTTTGAAATGTTACTTTTTTATATGGGGCTGTTCCCTTTAATATCTTCTCAATCCTCTGTTGTCCAGACAGTCACAACTTCAGTCAATACTGAGCTGCAACATTCAAAATCTCTCCAGATTTGGGCAGATGGACACTCTGAGGGCTTTCAGATCCAATGAGTTCTGGTTTTGGTAATCTTAGGGATTTGTGGAAAGCTGTTCTGATTTGAAGGGACAATTATTATAGGGTTTTTTGACACGTTATGGCTGCAGTAGCAGATCCCAGTAGAGATCTGTGCCCAACTGTGCCATGTACCTCTCTGCGGGGTCAGATGATGGTAGATGTAAGGTCTTCATCAGAAAGGGAATATCTGAAGCTATGTACTTAGTGCTTTCTATGTCGTTTACATATTGTTCTGGTGGTGGAGCAAATTAGGAGCTTGGATGGAAAATCCTACATTTAACTCATAGTCCAGCTGAGAGTGATGACTAGGAAAAAGATTTCATGACGGTTTAAGTGGCAAAAATTGGAGGACCAAACCCCCTTTTGTGCAGCTGGAGCAGTGGTACCAACCCATGGAGGCCACAGGTACTTGATTGTTGCCTCCTTGGGGAGTTCTGACAGAACTTCAGAGATGGAAAATTTGTTTGGCACTGACAGCATGTCAGCAGTTCTCAGTGTCAGACACTTGGTAGCATCAGTACCTCAGGCACCTCCAGGATAAAGCCTCCAAGTCCCTCCATGACTCTACCTATAACTGAAAATTTCACTAATTTTTCCCAGCTCTTTTTTCTCCAATATCATGATTTTATTGGATCAGTAAGTGGTGTCTTGAAAAAAAACCCCAACTGATTGCTGTTTAAATCTGTCTGAACGGCTGAAAAATGCCATTTCTATTGTGCTGAACAAGATCAGTTCTAAACTGGGGACAATTAGCAACAAGAACACAGTGAACACCTTGGATCACTTCAAAACCCATGGTGAAGCCACATCAACAGTTTCTCATATTTCTCTCCCCTCGGAAGTACACAGGCTACATTTTTGAAAAGCAGAACTTCACAGGTTTCCTGAAATAAACAGAGTGCAGAAGGGAAGGGGAGAAAACGGGTGGCTGGAGACTAATGTCCTTCTTGCTTAAACTAGCAGGTCTCATTATGATTTTGCATAACTTTCAGCTAACTCTGAACAAAGTCCAGCACTCAGTGATATTGTGCTCATTTATTTTATGGGCTAGATCTCTATGGGCTCATAAAACAAGGACTGGATAATGCTTACTCTTAGATTTATTATATTTCATTTTCTAGTACAAACGTACAAGAAAATACATCTAGTACTCCAGGCTTCTTTGTCATAAATCTAAAATAAAATCAATCTAAAACCCAATTAATTTCAACCATCAGCAAAAAATATCTTTCATTCATTCTTTCAGGGCCTTCCCTGCAACAACGCCGAAGTCTTTAAAGGCAAGCACTGCACCAGGAAGATCATTAAAACGTTCTTTTTTTTTTTTTCTTTTTTTTTCTTTGACCAAGTGGAGGAAGCAGGTTCAAAGGAGAAGGCTTCCCACAGAGAACAAATTATTCTGTGAACATCTGAACTAGCAGAGTCAGAGTTCCTACTAAGCTGTGTCTTGAGATTGACTTTGGTGTCTGAGAAGGTGCTATTTTGATTGACATCTGTGGGAAAATTGTTTCTTGTTTGTTAGGGTTTTTTCCCCTTTTTTCCCCCTGTAGTGAGAGAATCATGAAGTCTCTCTTGAGAGTAGATTCCTTCATTGTTTTCACATGAGTGTCTTGTAGGGTCTCTCTCTTCTCAGCTGCTCATATTCTTTAAAGATGTTAATTACTCTTGAAACCTCTGCATCTGTGTCAAATTTGATTGAATCAATCCAGAAGGGTCAAACCCCTTTGTGTCTGTGAGGGAAGCTGGGCTTGCAAAACACCTGCAGACCCTAATGCAGGAACCCTGATTCTTTAATAATCCCCCTTTCTAAGTGATAAGGGCTGATCAGTCTGTGCTGGTCATAGCCACAGGTGTGGGATCCCCCTTGTACAACAAGCGTGGTATGACTGTGTCATAGCTTGATGAGCTATCCAGATACAAAATGAGAGGTAACTTGCAAGTAGGATCATTTTACACAGGAAGCTAAGTTTGCTGTCACTCACATTCACTCTCCTTGCCCGACGGTGGTACCAAAGCTGACTTCAAAGGTAGCTCTGTCAGGGATCCCATCACCAGTGCTTCCCTGGACTAAATGGTTTCCTTTCCCATGGGGCAAACTGCTCAGTGACTCAGTCTGTGCAAGATCCTTCTTTGTCACCTACAGATGTTGCCTTCCCTCCACACTTGTCTCAAGGCCATCTTTTCCGAAAAAACTACTGAATTCCCAAACAGCCAAGCAGAATTCTTCTTTCCACTTTCCAACCTCCCCTGCCCAAATGTCTGTTTTAGAAATCTAACAGCAAGGTTGGCCCAGAGACAGGTACCACCACCTGGCTTCCCTCATGGGGTAGCACCAGCTTATGACTGGTTGCTAGAGTCTGACAACACCTTGTGAGATCCAGCAGTTTATTTTTGTGTGGGAAACAGAAAAAAATGGAAAAGTGGCAAATAGAAGGAGGAGGTGAACTCCAGGGGGATCACCTCAGGGCTGAGCATAGCAATTCCCTGCCCTTAAAACCACATCCAGCCCAGAGTGACTTGTTCTGAAGCACTTAAATATGCAACTGAGTGGAAATTGCTGAACACAATATGTTATAACGAGTATGGGTGTTTCACTGAAGTGAAAGACATGTTGCACTCTGTTTTGTCTACTGACTAATGCCACAGTCTGAGGGACAGGCATCACATCAAACAGATGAGAACAAGAAAACTCAGTGGCAATCCCCACTCACCCCAGCTGTGCTCTCTTGGCTCCGTACTGAACATGGTGATCATAGGTTGGCAGAGCTACTGTAGAAAATGAGATCTGGAACATTTAAAAACATTTTCGAGGGAATTCTGTTTATTAAACACCACTGAGACCTTTTATATTAATTTTCAATCCTTTCAATAACTTGTTTTCCAACAGCACTAAATCACCCACCTCTTCTTCAGATCTTAATTAGGCTGTCAATTAGGTAAATCACATCTGCTTGTCCTTTTCACCACAGTTCCCCATGTACGGTAGCTCTGGATATTTTAGAGTATACATCCACATTGGCAAGGCAAGATTGGCATTGCTCCCACTGCTATTGCCACCCACCCTCTGTTTTCGCAAGGGTGCACACAGATGCAGCAGGGTTGAGGATCACTTCTGCTGCAAATGAGTTGGGTTTGAACAAGGGAGTTACTCTTGGCTGAAAACCCCTTAGTATACGCAAGTATAAACAAAATCAGCAATAAACGTGATCAGTTTGCATGACTGTGTACTTAGACTAACGATGAAATAGTTGCCTGGGCTTAAACGGCTGCCAACTGCTGTCACTCTGCATATTCCATGTTGTGTACAAGTTTTCCGTAGCATGGAGAAGCAGGCACTGTTTCAAAGAGGATGCAGGTGTGGACTCACACCTGGCACGTTAGGAGGATTTACCTCCTTCACCCTGCAGGCCCACCGTGATGCTGGCAGATGGAGCGTCGCGAACAACTCCCTCTGGCTTCTCAGTCGCATGTACCGGTGCGCAGGGTGCTGCGGACATCCCTGCAGAGCAGGCACCCGGTCCTGCCTGCAGCCCTGCTGCAACTTGCTCTTGCTGTTGTTGCAGGCTCCCAACCATCTACCTCCCTTGTTCGCAATGGGGCTGAGCCCACTCAGGGTCCTCAATCAGTTCATTAGTCTGGACCAGCCTTACATTTCACTTCGGTACCTCACAAACTCAGGTTTCCTATGTTACTGGACACAACTGAGGGAAGAGTGTTTAAGTGGGTGGAGGCTGCAAAATCTGGCTTTGAGATTATAGGTCCTGACTCCTCTCTTCTGAGCTCCTTACAGAGTCATTGCCACTAAGAAAATGTAAGTATGGAGTGGATGTAAAACACTACTACTCAAAACTCCCCCCCTCAGAAAGAAATGTACTTATTACACTTCCCACACTTGGAAATTACTCACCTAACATGAAAGGCAGTGTATAATTGGTCCTTCATAGTTAATTTGCTTGTGGAACATAATAATAGTGTGCATATTACTGAAGAAGGCAGATTTTACAAGTATTCCTTTAACAACTAAAAACAGTTGGATGAGACATTTTAAAGTTATACTATACTTTTCAAAATCCAAAAAATAGGTTTCAAATTTTAGCCTTCAAAAGTTAAAAAAATTACTATATTAAGATTGCATCTAAGACTATTTTGCTGCTATGTGTGTGCACTTTGAAGCAGACTACTTATATGAACTGAAAACTTCTCTGCTAGATCCATCTCATTTGATGAACAGGATCAGATGCTCTGGTGTACAGTTATGATGCTGTAGTGAAGGAGGGTGCCATTAGCTGGAGGATACTTGTTAAAGAATTTGGGAATCTGATTCAGTGGGTTGCAGACAAAGAAATTATTTCATCATTAGTTTAATGAAATGGAAGTTTAGAGAGCTGGATCCTAAATCTATGGCACAGGATTCCTCTGTGATGCTACACAAAGCATGTAAACCCTTGTTTTCCTCTGAAGCTCACTAACCTGTCTTCTCCTTGTCTGGACTCCCAGTGCGAGTTTCTCAAGGACAGGTTAACAGAGATGCCAAGTGCTCATGAAGGTATGGCTGGTGGATTGGAGCCATGAGAGAACATGCTATGGGCTAAAAATTTCTGAGTCATCTGAAATATCGGGACCTCATCATCTCCAGTGTTCATCCAAAGGAAGGAGCTTCGACCTGTCTGTGATTCAGTTTCTTGAGGGTTAAATAGTTGGTGCAGCAGGAATGCCACATAACTGATATTGGTAATGTCTGTGGAAGAACCAGAAAGAAGAGCTCTGTGAGAATTAAAACTGTATTCAATATCTAATTTGAATGTTGTCTGCTAAAATAGTCCTGGGAGTGCCTGGCTATGTGTTGAATGGGGAATGCTGAAGGTACTGAACAGGATCCTCCAGAGCGAAAACCATGTGGCTGCTTTGTCAGAGTGCTAAACTTGTGCAGTGGGTGTGTAGGGAGGAATGTCACACCTTCACGGGCAAGACAGACATCCTCGGTGTTCCCCTGGGCAAGATGCACACCCCAAATTCATCTGGCCCTGAGTAAGTTAGGGAATATCTAAGGCATTACCCAATTTCTCTTTCTGAGGTAAAAGAATGACACACATATAACACATGCCAATCACATCACTCCGTCATCTTCTGGAAAGCAGCAGGAGATACTGTGGTGAGTGAATGAGCTCCACTGGGAGCCGCAGTACACTAATGGTCCCAGAGTTCATGGCAGCATAATTTTGGCAATTAACTAGTCTCTCATTTTCTTCCATGTTTTCTGCCCTGTTGATTACCACCCTCCAGTCTTCCCACTTGTCTTTTGAGACGAAATGGATCACAGGAGCAAAAATCACACACAATGGCAAAGTTACCACCAGGCTATATGGCATCAAAAGTGCTTTTCCTTCCTCTCCTTTTAGTAAAAGAAACACATTCCCAGCAATCCTTACCTGTCTCATGAGGGGGCTGTGAGGATTTGGGGAGTATCCCCCTCTGGTGGGTCTGGCTGCCAGCTCAGGGCTGGCTTAGAGGCAGAGCAACCTCAGGTGGTCCATTCCTTCATCGACATGGGGAGATGCTCCCAGGCAGCCTGATCTCCTGTCCCAGCCTTGGCCATCCCTGTCCCCAGAAAGGTGCCTCCTGCCCGGGGCTGGGGCTGCCCCGGCTGCCCCATGTCCTGCCCTGCTCCTGGCTGGGGCGGTGGGACAGGGCAGGCTGCGAGGGAGCTCCCAGCCTGTGCAGCGTCCTGACAAAAGGAGAAAAAACTTTCATCAAAAATACCTTGCTCATCTTTTTTTTTTATTTTTTAAAATTAGATTTCCATTTTAGAATACCATTTTAGAAAATGTTCTGAGAGGGTGCTACCGATAGAGGTAACGTGCAATTTGGAGTTAAATGTGAGTGAGAAAATAATTTGCAATAGCATTGCCTCAGTCTCATTTTCTGCACCCATATACAAAACCAGTGCACAAACGTTGACCTTTTCTGATAAAATTCTTTTTTCCACTCTGAATCAATTCATGCTCTCCTGACCACAACTGTGTCTGCTTCAGCTCCTGTTTGCAAGGCTGGACTCCGCAAGACCATTTATTCTTCTGGTGAGGACAGAGTTCCCAAACTCAGTGGATTGCCACAAAAGTTCGTGATTGTGCAACAAGGATGAGTCAAGCCACAGCCTCTCCATGTTAAGCCTAGATGACCGCTGCTCTTTTCCTGGAGGGGGCCGCAGAGTTGCCTTATCCCCAGATCAGGTCTTCCCCGGTGCCATTTAACACAGCATTTTTAAGGAAGCACAACTAGTTTTGAAGGTTTCCACCTTCTTCCCACCAGCTTCTCATCCTCACCTGTCTGCCCCCTTGCCCTCACTTGTGCTAATGCAATGGGCTGTGGGAGAGTGATGTCAAACAAATCAGGAGAAGGATTCAGGACAAAACACAAACATACATGCACAACACTGCCCTAAAAGATTTTTCACTTTTTTTAAACTCAGACTCTTCCTGTGGGCCCCAAGCTGGGAGCATTGGCTTCAGCATAATCAGTGTCACAGCCACAGAGATGTTCTGTATTGCCATAAAATAGACTTTGCTATCCTCAACCGTTAATTGCCTTCTTGTGGTCATGTATGTGACAAGCTCCTCCAAGAATTATCACTTCCATCTAGTATTAAAAAAACTCTCCAGTAATAATGGGAAAAATCAGGGCTATACATAATATTCACATAAGTGCTACAGTCTGTGGTAATACCCTTCCTTCACTAACTAGTTATATGGCCAAGGCTTTTTCATCCCTTGCCTCAGTATTTACTGTACTTTCCAAATGCTAGAAGTTATGAGTTGCACAAAACCAAAACGTTTCTCCAGCCCAGCTGCTTGAATTCTCCAGAGGTTTTTTTCCTGGCCTTTCTCAGCTGCAGAAGGGAAGACTGCCTCTTCCTTAAATTCCCAGATGAGTCATGATAAAAATAGTGTGGCACTTGTATTCGTGCTAATGCACCTGCAGTATCATCTGTCTCCCAGCTATGAGGCTGCAAATTTCTGCACTTATCTGTGCATAAGTTAAAATGCTTATAACTCTCTGCTAGCATAAACCATGCCTGCAACTCTGCAAGATCTGCAAAAACTGTGCAGAGAGACAGGAGAAAGTGTATGTCCTGAACAGTCAGGAGTGATGGCAAATACACACAACATTATATAAGTTATTTAGATTCTCATGATTCAATTTAGATTTAAAATCGTGTGATTTAAAACTTTTTAAGCCAGCCTCCAAAATATTTTTATGCTCATATAATGTTAGTTCCACAGTAATGAATATTTTCTGTTATTCTTTTTTTTGCAACTACTTTGATCTAGATCTCATTTGCCAGTGCTAGTTCTAGTTTCATCTTATAATTTTTGTAACATTTTAAATGAATTTTCAGTCCACTGCGCCACAGTGAGACATCAAACTTGAATGTATTTATTTAAAATTAATAAATACACAATTGCTGAATTTTGTATTTGGTTTGATTCTGTCCAGTCAGTGATACCACTCAACGTTGTTCTTGTTCTCCTCCCGTCCCCACAGGGCTCAGCCGGCTGCTTGCGATTCTGTTCCAGTTCTGACAGCTCTGTGCAGCTCTCTCCCTGGGCCCATTAGCAAACTGCATAGCTTTCGTTTCTGATACACAGCTTTTGCTTCTGGTGCTACTTCTTGCTAACTTAAATGACCTGCTGGTTCTGGGACATATTCTGAGGACGTTTTCAAAACCACCGTAAGTTACTTTGGAGCCTAAACCTAATGGAAAATGAAAACGAGTTGGACAATTTTGAAAAGTCATTTCCTCCTTTATCTTCTAGGTAATCTTACTGCTTGCTTCAATGTCTCATGTTCAGTTATTGAATCTTGATGCGTGCAGCGGAAGTGGATGTGGAGACGCTTCAACTGGGGAATTTGGTAAGTGTAGACCCTGCTTACATAAACGAAGACTCAGAGGAAAAACCAACCAAAAGCAGCTTTGGGGGCACTTTAAATATATGTCACAATCTCACAATCTTCTCCAAGTTAACAAATTGCATTTTAGAGCTCTGTTTGGTAATTATTGCATTCATACTTCAGAAGTAAGACCCAGGCATTATGGTTGGTTGGAATTCATCTGAATAAATAGCAGTTTGCCACATTCTTAACAAAAACATTATTCATTAGAACTATTACGTATTAGCAGCACTGAATAACATTTGGCAATTGCTTTGGATATACATTACTAAAAGGTCCACAGACGCATACAAATTGCTCAGTGCGCTAATATAAAACAGGGGCAGTAATGAAATAGTAGAGTGAGCATTAAGCTCCAGGACTGCAGTTTTATTCTGCAAAATGTTCCTCTTGCAATTTGTAAACATCTTAGAAACTTGAATGTTTTTAAGCTTTTTAATGATTGTTAGTCATGAGACTGGATTTGTATTTGCTGCAGAACCCTCCTGCCCCTTTCCTTATGCAAAAGGCATTAGTCACAGGCTGAGTTGGTCAAATGTTTTTCAGGCATGACAACAATAACCCCTAAGGTCTTTAGAGTTTTTTTGAACACAGATTCCTGCAGGCAGTTATCATAAAAAGATGCTTTGAAGAAAGTAGCCAAATGGGTACTATGGTTAGTAGTGCTGACTGGTAGGGCAGTAGGAAGTGCATAGATATGATGGAAGCCTCTTTTGGCAGCTTCTTAAAAAGAAGTGGCATCTCTTCAAATCATGTGTGACCTGCCTCTGCCCCTGTGCATGGTTCTGGATTGTAGGAAAAGGAGAAGACACTTCTAATGAGCCAGTAAACTCTTACAAGAAGCTTATGTTTTATCTTGCTCAGAAGAGGTGTAGCCAGGAAGAAAGGAGTTTTTCTGTACAGGCAAAAATTCCTTTATCATACACAAGCATAATTTCCCCAAAATTGAAGGAGGCTCTAACAAAAGATTTTCTAGGATCTCAGTATAGTATCGGGACACTTCTGGACCTTAAATAATCTAACTGTGAACGGTGCTGTGAGATGGTTTGACTGTCCCAAAGAACAGAAAAAGCTAGACACACCTCCTCAAAGGTATTGGAAATGCTTGATTTCCATATTGTCCTGGTTTCAGCTGGGATAGAGTTAATTGTCTTCCTAGTAGCTGGTACAGTGCTATGTTTTTCAATTAGGTATGAGAAGAATGTTGATAACACTGATGTTTTCAGTTGTTGCTAAGTAGTGTTTAGCCTAAAGTCAAGGATTTTTCAGCTTCTCATGCCCAGCCAGCGAGAAGGCTGGAGGGGCACAAGAAGTTGGCACAGGACACAGCCAGGGCAGCTGACCCAAATTGGCCAACGGGGTATTCCATACCATGGGACGTCATGCCCAGGATATAAACTGGGGGGAGTGGGGGCAGGGAATCGCCGCTCGGGGACTAACTGGGTGTCAATCGGTGGGTGGTGAGCAATTGCACTGTGCATCATTTGTATATTCCAATCCTTTTATTATTACTATTGTCATTTTATTAGTGTTATCATTATCATTACTAGTTTCTTCTTTTCTGTTCTATTAAGCTGTTCTTATCTCAACCCATGAGTTTTACTTCTTTTCCTGATTTTCTCCCCCATCGCACTGAGTGGGGCGGGGCGGGGGGGAAGTGAGCGAGCAGCTGCATGGTGCTTAGTTGCTGGCTGGGGTTAAGCCACGACACATATCAGTCTAAATTACTTGCTCAAGATCTTGCAGAAAGTCTCTGAATAAGCAAGAAGCTGAATTTTGTTACCTCAAGTTCTAGTTTTATGGCTTATGACTCCAGTCCAACCACTGAAATCTGCACATAATCTATTAACCAAATAAAGGCTCCTTCCTTTATTGAAATCCAAATGGTTTCCAAAACATCTGCTTCCAGTTCTGTCGGCAATCTGGAGGATACGTTGCAGCTACTTCAAGGTAGAAATAAGGTTCAAGAGTCATAGATTTGTATACATGTTACCCATCACTGTGACAATGTATAGGAAATGAATCTGTAATGAAGCCAACTTTAAAAGTTGGAAGGAACAATATATTTTCTATGAGGGGAGAGGACTAAAGTGCTGCTTCTTGTGGTATCCATTTAAAAATGTTTTATAGGAGTTAAGACAACAACAAGCCTTAACCTGATTTCTGATTCATTGGTATGAGATGATACTTGGAGTGGAGGGAAGGACTAAAGGAGGGAATGTGAAAGTGTAACCACAGCCAATTGTTTCTTGTGTTCTGGGTGATAATGGTCTATGGGCATGGACTTGTGGAAATGTATTTGGGAGAACAAAAATGCCAAGAAAGAAATCTGAACAGAGAGTGCTTTTCCTCTGGTGTTTGTAACGGTCTTTCTAATATCTGTTAGGATGCTTTCAGGACAGCTAGGATTTCCTTGTTCTCTAAAGCAGTGTGCCACTCAGCCTTTGGTGTCCCCAGACCAGTTCAGAAGCAGTCAAGCATCAGAAAAATGGCATTTATCACAAAGACTTCCTCCTTTATATTGGAAGTTATGATTTGCTCTTACCATCAGTAAAACACATGGCAAATGAAATGTGTCCGTGTGCATTGCTATAATTCCTTGATGCAACTGTCTTGTTTGCTTGCCATCAGCATTTTAGGAGAGTGTCTAACAGAATCCAGAAATTCAGATTTCATAACCAACACTTGATTTCTGTTAGGCTTAAGAAAGATTTTTATAAGGTTGTGGTAAAGGAAGACACTTACTTAGCCTTGAGAGAAAACACATTAGTTCCATAGCAGAACAGTAATCATAAAAGGGATGGGGGTGTGATGGAGAGTTGTAATTTATTGCCTTTGAGCATCTACTGTGAACTGAAATTAGCACGTTCTTATTATGGTTTCCAGTGATGAAGTATTTAATTACTGGGAATAGCATCACCTAACTATATTTTAGAAATGGACATAAACTTGCCTTCTGTGTTTAAATTATTTGAAAAGCTTTTTGCTTTCTAGCAGCCAATTTAAATAGGAAGAAGAATCTACAGTTAAAGGCTGGCCTGCTCAGTTCTTCACAGGAAGCCAGAGGCTTCACCTGAACTTTTGCACTAGCATAATTCAGCTCTAATTCACATGTACAATATATTCACTCTATTACAGTTAGGCCATAGAATCAACAAAACAAATTTTAAATGCAGCACAAACAGAATAACCTCACTGCCTCTTGAAAAGGGGAGAGAAAGAGGGAAACTGCTTAATCAGATGAGACTGCCCTTCACTTTGAGGTGCTCTTTGGACAAGGGGTACGCAAGGCAAATATGTGACACACAGCTCAACTCTCATCCCCTATAGTCTTGGGTAAGCAGGCTGGGAGAAGCATGGGTCAGAGCTGCTTTCAATAACAGCTGGCAAAGTCATTGCTTATCTTTTCTTAGTGGGGGCTAACAGGCTACTCTGAGCAGGAGCTCATCCATCTGAGCCTCTGCTTCTGCTCATTCACCAGCACAACACACGGGAAAATGAGAGCCCTCCCTTCCTCCTCTAGGTGGGTGTAAAAGTGTGGTTGGAAAGGGGAGACCTTGGGCTACATGGGCAGTAAAAATGGCCAAAAGAGTGCATAGTTTTTCTGTCTGGTGAAGATTGATAATTATTGCTCTGGGATCCCTTTTTATTCAAGGAATAAGAAAATACCAAGGGGAAATGTTATTTATGGTATTGGATATTCTTTCTTTATTATACAACATGGTTAAAATGTTAGTATTGGAATTCATTTAACTGAAGTGTGGTCATTTAGAAAATGCTGGGAAACCTGAGGTCCCACTTAAATAGTGCTAGTTACATGCATCCATGTACAGTAAAGTTGCCAGTAGGCTTATTCATAGCATATACAGCACATCACCACTGAAAGACAGGCAACCATGTAGAGAGTATGAACAAGCCCGTCAGTGTATTTTCTCTCACTGTACTGTGAAGCTAAACAAAGAGCATTGTGCTGCATTGACTAATCCTTGAAAAGACTCTGGGTTGTATAATAAAAACTATATTTACTGAGTTTCAGGTTAACATGGGGCACCTGAAGAAAAGGATGATCACAGGCTTGCCTGTCTTTTAGCTGTAGGTAAGAGAGCAGTAAAGAGAAGGAACTATTCAGGCTTTTAGCTTGAGTATCATTGAATTTAATGAGAGATGAGTGGCTAAAATCTCATGCAACACTTTAAAGATACAGGGGTCACTCCGTCTTCTAGTCTGTTGGAATGACTGATAAACCAGCCGGGAACTATATATAGATTTTGAAACAAGTAAATAAGTCAGCGTCACAGCAACACTGGTATTTTTAGCCAAATAAATAAAAATATTAGGGGATGTGAATTATGAAAAAATAGGGCAAGTTATAACTGACAACATGACAGCTGAATTGAACTACTATGGAACAGTTTTGAATGACATGTCCATCAATTTACAAGATGACAATAAATAAAATGGCATAATTTAGCACGACAGCAGAGCTGGCCTTTAGTTAATTTTAATGTGTTTGTTTACTTGTAAATATGATATTACAAAGCACCTATCTGAAGTGCCCTTTGATATTCATTCTGGACATGAGCCGACAACATGCGCTCGCAGCCGAGAAGGCCAACCGTATCCTGGGCTGCATCAAAAGAAGCGTGGTCAGCAGGTCAGGAGAGGTGATTCTGCCCCTCTACTCCGCTCTGGTGAGACCCCACCTGGAGTACTGCATCCAGCTCTGGGGTCCCCAGCACAGGAAAGACATGGACCTGTTGGAGCTGGTCCAGAGGAGGGCCACAAAAATGATCAGAGGGATGGAACACCTCTCCTATGAGGAAAGGCTGAGAGAGTTGGGGTTGTTCAGCCTGAAGAAGAGAAGGCTCCAGGGAAACCTAATTGCAGCCTTTCAATACTTAAAGGGGGCTCATAAGAAAGATGGGGACAAACAGTTTAGCAGCCCCTGTTGCAATAGGACAAGGAGCAATGGTTTTAAACTAAAAGAGGTTAGATTCAGACTAGAAATAAGGAAGAAATTCTTTACAATCAGGGTGGTGAAACACAGGAACAGGTTGCCCAGAGAGGTGGTAGATGCCCCATCCCTGGAAACATTCAAGGTCAGGTTGGACGGGGCTCTGAGCAACCTGATCTAGTTGAAGATGTCCCTGCTCATTGCAGTGGGGTTGGACTAGATGACCTTTAAATGTCCCTTCCAACCCAAGCTATTCTATGATTCTATGATTCAACTCACAGCACACAAATAATTACAAAGCTACAGCAGGGATGAACTCAGTCCTTGGCAATAACATAACGGTGCTGAGCAACAAATAATTATAGAACAAAATGTTCTGCCCGCAGATTAGAGCTATCCAGTAATGAGAGTCTGCCCTTACCTTCTCACCTCCCATCTCCCACACTCTTCAGATGGCTATTTAACCAGCTTGGCTTTGCCTGGAAGCATTCCCAGAGGCCAAGAGACTCAAGATACTCAGTACTTGCCTTTGTAAACGAGGACAGTGTCAGCTGCTGTATTTAGGCTGGGTTTGCCTGGAGGAGAGACTTGAGGCTGGAAAGGTGAGTGAACAGACTCTAAATACATATTTCCTATGAAAATGATCTTCAGAACACACTGGTAAAGTGAATGAGGAGTTGGGAAGGTTGTTGGGCACTCTTATCTAGCAGAAACTCTTTGTTTAGTAATTTTCTTCCAGGAACATTGTTGTACATATTATTGTCACCTAGAACAGCCACCCAGTCTTGAAGTCCTGTTTGGTTGGCACAATTCACTATCCTTCACTCCAAATCATGGATTTTTATGGCCATCACTCCCTGAGGCTTTATTAGAACTTGCTTCTCCAGATGAGCCCTTGAGCAAAGGAGTGCAAGTGTTGCTGCAGCCATGACAGTCCAAGAGAAGATAAGATTTCTAAGGAGACATTTTTCTTTAGACTGTCCTGGTTGCAGCTGGGATAGAGTTAATTGTATTCCTAGTAGCTGGTACAGTGCTGTGTTTTGAGTACAGTATGAGAAGAATGTTGATAACAGTTATCATAATAATATTAGAAACTGTTTTCAGTTGTTGCTAAGTAGAGTTGGAAAGATGAGACACTTCTGGTGCACCAAAGTTGTTCTTCTCTGAAGAAAACACATTTGGCCACTTGTGTGTATTGAGCTTGACAGTTTTTACACAATGCTTCTCTGAGCCTTGTCGTTAACTACTATCCTGGTTATGCAGAAATAGCCATCAGCATCTTAGTCCTGCATTAGTGTTCATATGAGCATGTTCTTGACTATAAAAAGGGTGGTGAGGGATTCACATTTATTGTGTCTGAGTGTCTTGAATGACATTTTCTCAGTTTAGAAGCATCTCCACTTGCAAACTCAGCTTGGGATCTGAAAGTCAAGCTGTGCGTTTTCTGGCTCATACTGCTTTGCTATTAAAACTTCATTACATCAAATTCTGCTCACAATTAAACCTTTGCAAATAAATTGTCCTCTGAGTTTGCAAAGGAATAGTTAAGGAGGCAGCATTTGGTCCTGGAATTGGAAACCATTTAACAAATCTTTTGGTGATACATGAGCAGAACAGAAATCAGCTTTTTCTCTCATACCTTTGTCAATGCTAAGAAATGAAAGAAAAAAAAACTTGTAAAAATGTATTTTAGTACTAAATACATTGGATAAAAATACAGACGGAATAGATCAATTGAGTGAAAGGATGCAATTTTTTGACAGTTGCTTTTCAGAATAAAGACACATTTTAAGAAAGACACAGGTGTGTGTTGGAATAAAGAATTTTCTTTTATATATGAAGGTGAGTCAAACTGTCTTGGGACTTCATTTGCTTAACTGACAGGCAGAAAATAGGATTCTGACTAGTACTGCAGCTCCTCTAGCTTCATATGGGAGTTAAAATTGAAAGTAATAATAAACTAATGTTAATCACTCCTTTATTACAGCAGGGGAGGAGGATCAAGGGGCCTAAGTTCTTTCTTTGACTCTTTCATTGAATACTTAGCTGATCTGAAAAATATTAACTTAAATATCAGTTTGATGTTCATGGATTGGTACTACTTGGTCCTGACCCGCGGTCTCCAAGCCAGGCAGTTTTGGGTCCCAGGCTAGCAGTCCAACATAGCCAGCAAAACTGGCACGTATGCCCATACACAAACAGGGCACCTCTTCATATTACTTCGCACATAAGCACAGTGCCAAGACATAAGACTAGTGTACAGGAAGTGCAAAACAGCATTTCAAAGCACCTCCTGGTGTCTGAGAAAAACAACAGTCTCAGCCAGTCCCAACATTTTTTCCTATGGCAGCATCGCTGTTTCCTCAAGAAATGTTTTCCAGATCAAATGTGATAGCCAGGACAAATTGCTGTACCATGCAGGGCACATCTCCCTTGTTAGAAATGAAAGGACTTTGTTCTCCTGGGATCCTAGGGATTGCAAGGTGACCCACATCACTAGGGGCACTGGAGAGCACCAACAGACTGAGAAAAAGTTTCTCTTTCCATCACGGTTGTTTTCTGAGGCTGCAGCAGCAGACGCCACACATCGTGACTGCTTTCAGAACAAATCTTTCAGCCAGGCATGAGTCCTAGCATTATTCATCCCTCTCAAAACTCTTTCCCAGCACTGACAGCTAAGTCGGATATCCTGTGCCTGTGCCTCTGAACAAGCAGCAGTTGATCTATCCGGTACGGCTGTGTTGCGGCTCCTAGACAGCTGAGCATGGTAGTATTACCCACTGCAAAATATGTCAGCTCATGCATTTTTTCAAACTTGTGCAATGGTTAGGCTGACCCACATGATAATAAGATTTATAATGAAAGGGAAGAAAACAAAAACATTTCAGAGAAACACAACATAATTCTTTGTTCACTCAGCACTTATAAGCAATCTTTTTACTTATTCAGGCCTGCAAATTGGACCCTAAAATGCTCTCCAGGCATGATCTGAACTGAGACTTCAGAGGATGCTCATGTTTTGATCCCATTTCAACTCACTTGCAATCACATGTCAGCCACCTGCCTTCCTTGAGTCTCTGTTAACCCAGCTGGACTTTTTTTTTTCTTTTTTCTTTTTTTTTTTTTTTTTGTAAAATTGAGGATTTCAATGAAAACCAGATGTTCCATCTGATCCAAACTTTCCTGGATAAATAAACGCTTACTCTGTTCCGTCCACTTAGTTATAATATACCAAAGCATCTCTAATGGAAATGCTTTCACAGGCCATTTAGCAAAAATAAGGTCCCAGTTCTCCTAGAGAGACATTGATCCTGTGTGCTAATGCAGGAAACAGTGGCAAGAGTCACTCTGCCCCGGTTGGTGCCTGTCCTTCCTGTGTGCTGTGGTGAGGTCTTCTTAGATGAGAAAAGAGCTTAGCAGAAATCATGAAAGGCAGGGAAAAGCCTGGGGTGGACTCTGCATCCCACAGTTTAGTGTAAATGTGAGGAACGTGGGAGGAGATTGTGTATGGAGGTGTTTGGAAGGCAACATGAAGTAGTGAGGATCAACCATGTAAAAGAGTGGGGCCACGGCAGCAAGCAATAACAATAGGAATATTTGGAGACAATACGTGCTGAAGAACAGCATTTTCCTACCTTGTTGGCAGTCCACCCTTTCCCCCACCCCAAACACCAATTCATCAAATTGATGTAACAGAAGACAATTCTCAGTGGCAACATTTGGTACTGCTGTCGGTTGTGTTCACATCACAGACACCCTGCCCCATGGCAGCAGGGGTTTGCTGAGATATCATAGGCAACCAGTCAGGTGAAGCAATAAATGCAGGGTCCCCAGTACAGAGTTCACAAACTGGTATATTCACATGAAACCACCCTCATCTTTTCTTTCTCTAGCTCTCATAGTTGCCTCCAGCAAGGGGTGGTGATGTGCTACTTCTGGCTAGGAAGCAGGAATCAGGAATATGACAAAACAGTACTAGGGTAATTGGGGGCTGTCTCTCTGGTCTTTGACTAGTAGACAGTGTTTGGGATAGCTTCATCAGCACCTAGCCAAAATTATTTGGGTATGAATAAACAAATGCTCATAATTTTAGGAAGAAAGTGACAGTCCTTTCCTTTGTGGAAAAAAAAATAATTATTCTGGTTCCTCTCTGTTAAGAAGAGACTGTGGCTTTTATGGCCATCCCTGACCTCAATGCTCTTTAGCTGGAGATAGAGCTGACCATGGCATTTTTTTGTAGGCCTGTGAAAATATTTTTTATTCCCTTAGACTTCCAACATAAACAAATTCTGCTTAACCATGTTTGATCACTTCATACTATGCAGAACTGAGAATCTTAGAAGAGAACAGCAGGCTGTTCTAGGCATCAAATTAAAATCATTTTATATAAAAAAAGAAAGGAGGAAGACCTATAACTTTCACTGTATTTCAAGTGTAGATGACTAGAGTCCACTTGCTCTTGCTGACAGCTTTTTTATTTTTAATAGTTTAAAAGGCTTATTAAGAGGTTTTGCAGACAAACACAGAACATCTCCAGGAGTCCCCAGAAGAGCTCCACTGAGAAGCAGGGCAGTGGCCGAGCATTGTGGGTGATAGGCAGCAAGTCTGCCTGCAAAGGCAGGGCACTGCTGGCCCTGGGTGCCTGCTACTTTGCTGCTGAGGGGAGGCAGAGGCTCCCTGGACAGAGTTTTGCTGTGCTCTGAGTTCACGGGAGCTGGCAAGGGAGTTGCCTCTGGTGAGGCAGCAGCTTTTATCCCACCGCTCCCATTGACTTGCATCAACAGCAGGAGTCAGGAAGGTAGTTGGAGATGGAAATCCATGGATCTGCTCTTCAGGGAGGCCAAATAGTCCCAGTCAGCTTCAGTGGGAAGGGGCTGGATGAACCTAAAGAGATCTGAATGATGTTAGTCTTTTTTGCAGCTCTTCACATCGCTCCTTCCCCACATTTATGTTTCAGAGCCCCACATGGACCTGATATGTACCAGAGCCTGTGCTGGTAAGTATGTATTTGATCCAAGGAATGAAAGGTGGGATGACAGTTGGTTGGTGTGAGAGAGTGAAAGAGTTAATGTCTCAAACATTTTGATGGGCTTAAAGACGAACCCAGCACAGCAAGGAACCACAGGTGAAAAGCCCGTCAGCACAGACATCAGCAACAGGGCTGTGCTGGAGGGTGCGCAGCTCCCTGTTCTGATACAAAGATCAAACAATGGCCACGTCTGCAGGGAAGGAGAAGTTACTCCCCAAACAACCCCCAGGCCCAAACTGCTCATTAGCCTAATGAGTTTGAGTGCCTGCCCAAAGGAGGGGCAAGGATGACAAAAGGACACAAACTGAAGCTACAGGGGCACAAGCCCACCAGAACTGGACACCTCAACTGACTGGACCAACGCTAGACCCAGGACTGGTGAAATCTTTCTCTTTTCCTTTTTCTCTCTCTGTCTTGTTCCCTCTTTCCTTTTCCATAATCTCTACACCTCATCCCTTTAAGATATAAAGCCATTGACCAAGTCTGGGACTAAGCAAATCCAGCCACCCCTAGGCCATTCTCTGAGGAGGAGTCTAGAAAGTAAAGGGATCTGCTCTGAACCTTGTGACTCAATGGGAGGGATCTCCTTTTTCTCTGAATTGATGTATAGGGTTACCCTGGGTTACACAGTTACAGAAGTAGTCTTGTGCCAATTCCTGTTGTGAGAAACCCGCCACCTACTTTTATGCCTCCCAAGTTCAGTTTACTTCTGCCATGAATAAAATGTTTAACTGATCGTTTGGTGTTGTTTCACTTTAATTTAGCCTGAGGGAATTCCAAATTTAACAGGACTCCCTGGTCTGTCCAGTCTGGGTCGTGACAGTTGGTCATGCACAATTCTGAGTGATAGTCAAGACCTGAGCTGCCTGTGGTGGGTCACAGGAAAATTTTACAGTAGAGCATCTTGGCAAGAACAAGGTGAGGGAACAAGGGAAAAATAAGCCAGGCTGTGTATTGGGTCTCAGGGAAGAAGTCTTGGAGGCATCCAGGTGGTTGGGACCTCTTCGAGAGAGAAGAACGGTTATATCCATCCTTGGAGAGAGCTCTTCCCCTCCAACCCCTAACTTCATCTTTGTCTGCTGCCTCCAGTGGGACACAGTAAAGCTCAGGGACCAGCAGTGAGAGATGGCACAGCCTCTGCACATTGCTCTGAAGGTCTTGAGCCCTGCCAGCTGCAGCCTGTCCTCATGGGCAGTCTGGGTATCCACTCTCTTGACCTGTCCCCACTCCCAGAACTGCTCCATTAAAACAGGCATTTGCAAAACACTGTCTGCTGAAAGCACATGAATTGATCTCTCTGCACGATATGCCTTAAGGCCAATAAAAATGAGTTTTCCCATTCTGCAAAGAAGGAAATGAAATGAAAATTGTTAAGTGACTTGCTCAAGACCAAAGAGGGAGCCCATACTGGAGCTCGGAAGAGATGGTGGAAATCATGCAGTGCATTTGCCAGGATGAATCCTTTCTGAAGGACCCGCAGGTCTCATGAGGCTCTTCTGCTCAGAGAGGGACAATCCGATCACAGCTTCAGGCAAAGAGGCAGAAGTGTTTGGTGACATTTCTCTTACTACTGAGGTCTCAAACCTCTTCAGGTTGTATGAAAAATATCTGGACTTGACTTAAATACAGAGGAAGCTCTGCTTCTCACAGAACACAAAATCCAGCCCCAGACACACCCAGAGAGGCCATGAACTAAATGTGATCTTAAGGGAAAACAATGACAGTTTTTTAATCTAAGGCTTTTCTTTTACGAGATCCCAAAATGCTGGTTTAAGGTTGATAAATTGGAGATTAGAACATACACAGAGTTTTCAACAAATTATTCAGTCACAGTGTATTGAAGGATTTTTTTAAATAGAGAATTAAATGCATTTTTAGAAAATATGTAACGTCTTAGAGCCACTCTGGAGTTGGAACAAAACATGTTTTCTTTATTTAAAATGTAATTTTTATGGATGCATTAGACTTGGAGCCAGAGAAAACATTTTTAACTGCTGAAGTTTTACAGCCACTCTAGGGTTAGGAAAGAAAGCTGAAAAAATATTCTGCCTGGCAGATTTTTTTAATGCTTCATTTAAAAGTAAAATAAAAAATAAAAAATATTGTAACCCTTCCACCTGTACCATAGTTCATCCAAGTGAAAGAGACACCTTTCATTTCACCCCTCCCTGCTGCAATGAGCTCAAATTCAGGACAATTAGTCTTGCGTGAAAAGAAGAGGCCATCTCTAGGCTGAGGACCACAGCAAAAACATTGGGGCCAGTCCTTGGTCCACAACAGTAGTGAGCCTCTTTGCTTAACTGTAAGCCTCAGTTTCTTGTGTGTAAAATGGAGAGAAAATATCCGTCCTTCTACCTGATTCATTTATGTGGCTTGGGAAGCAATTTGGGCTGTCACTGTACCTTATTTGTATAATGCCTTTTGCAGAGAAACCTTCAGAGAGACCTTATTTTTGACATAATTCAAGGCAATTGATGGCAGTCTGAAAATCTGTTAAAATGTTATTGTTCATTTGCTTAATCAAGTAAATAAAAGGCATAATATCTTTATTTGTTAAAAATAAACAGTTCCCCTCTCCAAGTAAAGTGTTACCCCTAGGAAAGGACCTAAAGAAAAGTCCTAAGCAAACAGGCTCTCCCAAACATCAACATGTTGGGAAAGCACAGGGCCTGACACGGTACTTCATGCATTGCTAAGAGAGAAACACATGCCAGACTCGTGTATAACTCAGTGTCTGGTGAGTCAGAGTTAAAAGAGGCTTTCTATCCACGTTTCTATCCACATATTTTCATGTCGAAATTCTTGCACGGGGAACCTGCAGATCCGTGGGTGAGAGCAGAGCCTACTGGTGAACATACCCTATATGAAAAGGCAGAGGAACAGACATACTTTGTGTTTACATGCACAAAGGGACTAATCTACTCAAATGAATAATGGTGTGCTGTTCTCCCTTGCTCATATGAAGACTTGTCCTGAAGTACTTGGTTTTTATGTGCAGTAAATCAGAAGTCCGGCATCTGCTCCTGTGCTATGTTCAATAGAGTGTGGCTGAGGTTTGATTTCTGCATAGAGCTCTTAGAGGCACTTTCTCTGAAATGTGTTACCGAACTCGGTGGTTTTGTCTGTAGCACAGGGCAAAAGGCCATTCTTACCGTATGGTTGTATAGCCCACAAGAGCAAAGAAAATAGGGCTGAAAAAGAGCAGGAAAAGCCATCTAAACCACTCCCTTGCTTCATGGGAAGATCAATGTTATCAAATCAACACCTCACCTGACTCTATCTGAAAACAAACCAAAAAAAAATCTGTAAGGATGATCAACATTTTTCTCTTTCAACTGTAGAACTGACTTCTGAGAGGTGGTTCAGCCCATCAGCCCTCAGGATTTGAGGTCCACAGCAAGACATGAGGTAGTCCTTTCATCTTTCCCTGTTTCCATCTTGCCCTTTCTATGATGTAGACAGTGCTAATCTCCTAATCTTATCCTAGGACATATGTAGATCACTTTTAAAATCAGTAATGAAGATTTGGTTTGTTTTATCTTCAGTCCTTAGTTTGGAACTATAGACCGTGTGCTGAATTCATAGTACAGCCTTTTGTAAAGTACATGGAGATGCTTTGGCATGATGAGGTGCCAGACAACTTTGGTGTGATGTTGCTAGATGTGTAGAACTTGCCAGTCCACACACATTTGCGAAGAGGACACTTATTTTCAGACATTAGTTTATGAAGTGAAAGTTTGCCATTTTGGAAAAAAAAAAAAAAAGGAGAGGAAGCAATGGGCTATCATACACATTTTCATTCACATGCAACACATTCCTTTTGTTAATCCTAAGTGTGCCAGTGGAGTCAATTATTCCAATTTTTCTTGCACGGTCAAAAATGCCTTATTGCTACTACAGGACTTAGCCTCCAAATTTAGAGGAAAATGAAAAACACTAACAACAAGAACTTGGTTGTGGTGGGAAGGAGAGCAAGTGATGAAAAGAAAATCCTCTGACGATGTCAGTATCAAGTACCTGAATCCAGAATTACACGTCAAAGGTCAGCTCTTATCAGCTCTGAGGAATTGTTCTGCAGGGGTGGTCCAGGAGACAACTATAACTACCAAACAAATGCTCAGGATCCCCAGGAGCCAACATGATTATGGGTCCAGATAGGCCAGGGAAAGAAATGAAGCAGCTACACATATAGTTTGGGAGAGATGGATAATTTAAGGAAAGAGAGGAAGGTGAGGGTGAGGAGAGGTCCAGATGGGTAACAGTCTTTAAAATCATGGAAAAGGATGGCATCCAGAAAGGCAAGCCACTGGAAAGATGTGCTGAGAGACTGAAGACAACCAGAGCAACCAAAGGTGTATGCTTTTCTCAGCAGAATTTTTAGAGAACAGTGAGAAGAGGATGAGGTTCATTGTGAGAGCACCAAGGAAAATGGGAGACCCATGGGTTTCACTTACAGTGTGACTGCTGCCTTGACTGAAGACCTGCCGCAAAAGCTGAACCCAGGACCTAGAGGAAATGGCAGCCTGGATCATGGTGATGGCGTAAGTAGTTTTTAGGAAAAAAAATATGAAAATTTATAGGCAATAATACAGAAAAGAAGGGAAATAGAGATTTAAAAGCAGCAGCAGTGACAGGACAAGGGCAGTGTACTTTTGGGGGCTACATATGAATGTTGTCTCCTTTGCAGTTTAAGTGCCAGAACTGCTCAGCTTTTCTTCATGGTTCTCACACCTATTCTGCTCATGAGACAACACTTTAATATCACCAGATGTAACCCAGATGGTACATATTAATTTATATATGGATGCTGGAAAATACATATATACTTTCCATTTGAAGTCTTTTAAGTATGATTTTTATATTCATTTGAAAATTGTTCATTTTTATTTGAGCCATAAGGCAGCCAAAATACAGCTCCCAGGTGAATGAACATTTATCTATTCCACCCTGAATGATTCCAGGTTTCTGTGAGACTACTTTTGAAGGTGTGTGCTCATTTCATTTCAGAAATGATTCTCACTGGTTCAACAACAATATGTTACTGTCAAACGTCCATTATTATGCTGAATGGAAATGCTGGGGAGATAAATTTAGAACATCTTTCATCTCATTTTCAATATTAACAACTGTTCCATAGACTTGCCAGCAGACCCAAGTGTGTGACAAAGTAGAATGCCTTGATTTAAGCATTTAATTATTTTTCTGTGTCAAACTTGATTTAATAAGTAATGATAATTGGAGTCAGACATGATCTTTAGATAATCAAGCAATCGAGCTTGCTCATCCGACAGAGCAGGAAGAAGAAGTGGTGGTGGTGTTTGTCATAATAATCTATGCAACATAAACACCAGTATTTCTCCAGTGTTTGGAATCACTGAGAAAAGGTGATGAAAAAAAAGAAAATATACACCAACTACAGGTAGAATATCAAAACAGTATTAAAGAACAAACTATGCTTCTCAGTTTGTAGCTCCCAGTTCCTTCCTCCACCCCATTATTTGTCCTCTGCTTCCACCCCAAAGTGGACACCATTTCTGCAGTTGCATTTTCTAGGTGTAAAACTGGAATCCTAAGTGCTGTGTTTCTGCCAGATGTGGACCCTTTGCCCCAGAGAGCAACAAGGAGTATGTAAGCTCTTTAAAATATCAATAAGTAAATAAATATATTCATTTTTTAAGCACTAACCCACAGAGTAGTCTATTATTATTTCTGTTGTATAAAAATGGGTACACAGAAGTGAAGATAAACCTAAAATATGAGCTTTGTACCCTTAAGAACAACTGGAGAAGGTATTTTCAGGCCAGTCTAGTCAACCTTTGCCATAATACGCATTATGCCACGAGACTGGAGAAAACCTTTTCCTGGACCACATTTCCATCAACAGAGCAGACAGTGGGGGTGGTGCAAGGGTGGAAGGTAGTCTTCAGTGTGTGTGTCCGAAATGCTCAGTATGGGATACTTGTCTTACCTGCTCCAAACTGCTTTTCTCCCCAATTCCCTCAAACCTCTAGCCTACCACTTTCCTTCCCACCAGCCCATTCAAAGTTGTTTCAGTCTTGTCAGCTCCTCTCCCATAACCAGTCTGCATTTACCCACACTGGTTGGTTCTCTTTTCATAGCTAGTAGATGCAAATTTTCACTCTTATTTGAGGCAGTGCCAGAAAAATAAAACATATTAAAAAAACAAAAAAGCAAACCTGTGCATGTGGTTAACGTGACTGCATTAGAATAAACAATGAAATGACAAATCATTCTTCCTACTTCAGGATGGAAACCACCACCAGTTCTAGACCTTAGGCAGAAAGTTCTCCTACAGGCATATTTTTCTATCATTTTCTGGTATAAAGATGTTACGCACCTTGAACAATTTGTTGTTGGGTGCTGTCAGAGAACAGTCACTGGATTAGATGGATTTTTGGTCTGATGAGATAGGACAGTGCCTTTACTCCATCCCACCCATCTCCTAAGTAATCTCCTACTGAAATTGTATTTGGCTATTTCCCATAAGTCTGCTGCTAATGTCAGTTGTTATTCTCTGAGTTCTTTCTGGTCTGTGGCATTCAGTATTTATAGTATCCTTTTGGTAACGCCGAACTCCAGCACAATATTTCAGATATATTCATAAGGTACAGTCACATATGGAGAAAGTACCAAGGGACTTCCCAGCAGTAGACAAATTAATGACTATGATGAGGACTGTAAGGCATCCTGCAGTAGCAATGGCACACATTTTCCAGCAATCACTGCCCAGTGCTTTGGAAATAAACACTCTCATGTTATGCTGCTGCCTGTTAAATATCTTGGCATTTATCTCACAGCAGAGACCATTCGCCTGTGCCAGGGTTCTGTTCCATTGACAATGTCTCTTAATTGCCTTGTTGTTTAAATAAACAGGACAAGATAATTAAGAGATAATGACAAAGAAATAGGATGTTAGTGATAATGGGTGGTAGATCCCTCTTCCACTCTAACTTCACTATCTAGAGCTGCCCAGACTCTCTGCCTGCATTAAGTCTCACAGCAACATTTTAAGTTTTGAAAGGGGCCTTTTGTCCTTGGTGTTTGTCTGAATTAATCAGTAAAAGGGAAAAAGTCTGGAGGAAGAACTCAGGACTTGGAATCCGAGAGGATTGGGTAAGGCAAAGGTTTTGGAAATGTAGGACAGACCTGTGGCACAAAGGAAAGCGATTCTGCATGGAGAATGACCTGGAGCTGCTTGTTTGCTGCTTCGGTGGTCCTGGTAGTCCAGTACTGGCCAGCCTGAGTGGTCCTGTTTCTGCTCCTGACCAAAGGTGCATGCAGCCTCTTTAAGGGCTGGCCAGCAGGAATGCCTCCCTGCTGATGCCAGCTACCTGGGCTGCTGTTGCACACACGCCTTCTCGATGCCTCTGCTCACACTTTACCTTGCTATTTCCCCATACTTAGGGCTAATCAAAAAGGCTGCAGTCATCCTTTGAGCAATCTGTTAGGCAAAAATTAACTGAAGAGGGATATTCAGCTATTCAGAGCTAGGAACAAAACAATTTTAAAGTGTATTCATACACTTGGGACACTAATAAAATAGATCAATGGTCTTTTCCATTCATTGCCTTGTTTCCTCAACTGGGGCTAACAGATGAAGATATAAATCCCAAAAGATTTGATACATAGAAGCCTGGGAGTACTTTTTCTGACTCAGTCTACTAAGAAGCCATGAGGAGTGCAGACTGATGGATCTCATTGCTCAACTGAGATTTTTGATTTATTTTGGTACTTAACTGTGTATGTAGTTGACAGTGACCAGTTCTGCATACGATGATGCCATTGTACATTTCACGGTATCAGAACAGATTATTCTGGCAGAAACACATAGCTAAAAGCCAAGTGTATGAAATTCTGCTGAGCAAAGAGTGGTAGTGAAAGGAAAGAGAAGTTCCTTTGAACTTCTTTGAAGTTCCTGTTCTCTCTCCTGGCTTCCAGCTTGGCTGTACACTTTGCTTCAAAGACTAAAGCAGTATCATAACAGATTTGCTTCCAATTGTCTCAGTTCAAACATCTTTCCTGCTGGTTATTGATATTGATCTGACAAGCTCCATGAGAGGTTTTCAGGGCATTCTTAAAGCACTTGCGTTGGCCTCAAACTGTTCAAGCCAGCTGAATGTAAAAAACCACCACGTAGCCTTTGAGCCTGATTTTGTGTCTGTCCTAGTACAGATTACACCTTACCAAGAAAGTTTTAATACAGGGAGTAAAAAGTGAATTTTTGAGACAGAGGCGCAATGTTTGCTGCACAGTCGTGTCTGCCTATATCCCGCGTCAGGAGCCATGACAGACTTGAAGGACTGGCTACGTAGTCTTGTTAGATACTCAGACATTGAAGATGAGATCAGAAATGTACAGCAATCTTGCTGAGTGCTGGTTTCTTCAGTTATTGCATATTGCTTTACAGTCAGTCAAAGGAGGGGTTAATTTTAGAAACGAAGGAAATATGAGAAAGATTGCTTCTCATGTGGTGGGAGATCTACCAAGACACAAACACTCATCAACAATTTCAAGCCTGCTTCTGGCAACTGTGGCAATGGCTTGTGTCAGGCTGGCCTGGAGCAGGTTGAAGAATGACTGCTGGCTTTAGAATATTTTTAGTAAGACTGAAGTACTCACATGATGTTACAGAGACATTAAGAAATCCTGTAGGTCTTTTGAGCTTTGACTTTTATTTTTTTTGTTAGCCATTATCTTCAGGGTTACAGACTAAATAGGTACGTTGATGAATAGGTAGCTTTTATAAGGGCTGGGCTTCTGTTAGAAAGGTAAATTATACTGCAGCTCAGGAAAAATTTAATCGTGTAATATTTCCTTATAGCAGACTAGGAAGCTGGTTTATTGACATTGAAGAATTTGATCAAATCAGTACAACAGTTTCATGGCAGAACCAAACCTGAAACCTGCAGTCTTAAGATTCTAGGGACAAACATTGCTAGATTGTTCTTTAAAGGATAATGATTAGGATACCTATTTCAGGCACTTTGGTCAGAGAAAATGAGGATACATGGTATGTGGATTACCAGTACATATATGACACACATATGTTTGCGTGAACTGGTGTTATTTCCAAAGAGCTTTTACAAAATACAGCATTACAGTGTGCTACAATGCTGGCCACACCAGCACTGCTTTCATGCAGAAGGCCCTGATAGACAAATACCTGCTTCTGTGATTTTTTTGTAATAAGAATAGTATTTTTGTCATTTCATATTCATTTATTTGATTCCGACTTGCATTTTAAAGTCATTCATAGGCAGAGACATGGGTTCATTTTATTCATGGGAATGGGAGCTTGCTATGCCCCTATCCCCCAGGAAATCTCCTGGAATAATAGAGGCATTGAGTTTTAAAATAAGTATTGAGCATCTGATCAACTAACTATGCCACTATTAGAAAGAAACAAAGAAAAGGCAAATAAAATGGAAGCTTATTTGCATCTGATTTACATTATCCTTGTGAGCATTGATTCCATTTTTATTTCATTCCTCTTAATACTATTCAGATTGCAGACTGTAACCTTGCTGCAAATTTACAGCTGAGTTTCATTGTTCATTTAATCATCTCAGGTGTTACTGAAATAGGGAACACTGCTGCTTGAAAGATTTCCCCTGGGGTTCATGGGAGTTGCTTGTATCCTGAGGCTGGAGGAGGGGGCCTGCAGATACATTCTGGCAGTGCAGCTCTGAATTTTGATGATCATCTGTTGAAAAATCACATGGGCCATCCTGTGTCAAGACCATCATTGCTGTCTCCTCCTTTTAGTCAGCAATTTGTCTTCAAGCTTGCTACTTAGGTTATGTCTTTTTCTTCTCCATCCCTAAACCCTTGCTTCAGCTTAAATATTTGTGACAACACATGTTCACCTCTCTGTTGCTCCTCTTGTAGGCAGGAACAAACACTCAGTGTCAACACTGTGCAGATATGCTTTAACCCACCAGATTATTTCAGTGAGTTTGATGGTGAGTTATGAAATCTATGTCGTAAGCTCATAACACAAGAGGATTCTTTGATAAACATTAAGTAACTGGAATTTGCCATGCAGGTATCTTCAGCAGGGACTGTTTTTCTTCCTGTTTTCTAAAGCATTGCTTGCTCTGGTTCAGAGATCCAAAAAGTTAACAGTCTCGGGCAATAGACAGTAGTATCCATGATTTGAAATTCTGTTTTAACTAATGTTTTATGATGTTTGTTTAAAATGTACTGTATCTGCAAGCAAACCTGCCTGTAAAATTATTTACCATTGAATATTTGCTGAAAGCAAACACAAAAAGCATTATCATGTTCTAAGTTAATTTGTTTAAAAATTTAAACAGCAGTGAAAAATGTTTTGAAATCTTTCTTTAGCTGTAGTCTGTTTCTATTGACATAGACCTACAAGAAGCTCATGGCTGGGAGCTCTGATCTGATGTTTCCATTTGAATTCTTCAAATCAAGTTTTTTTCCCCATTTTTGACAGGCAAAATTGTGCTCAGATGCTTATGTGATGGCATCATAATGAACAAATGAATGAATAAATAAAAATGTAAAAATTCCCCCTCAGGCAACAAATTTGCTGATTTTAATGCTGGAAGTGAGGGTTAAGTGCTATGTGACAGAAACTCTACTAGCTGTTGCAAAAGGAGCTGCTCATTTTGATCAACAGCAAAACATTTGCCTTTGAATCTTGAGATACCAGTCCCAGTTGGAGCAGCAACCTTTCCCCTATAATTAATTTTTGCGTGCTGTAGTCCATTAGAGAAGAGAGTGACAGCCTCTGGACACAGATTACTGTCTTATGTATGGCCCAAAGGAACATTATGGTCTTAATTAAAGGTGGCTCAGTGCGTCAGCCGTTGGAATAGTTTGAGCATTTTTAATACTGTATCAGTTTCTAACCACCTTAAAAAAATTCTGGTAGCAAGCAAACTAAGTAATTTAAAGGCAGCTCATGTTCTCTGTAAGTTTTGCAGGACTGCTATTGGGAATACTTGATAATTTATGAAGGCTTACACCACCAAATTAATTACATTTTCCTGATGCCACATGTCTTTTTCATACAAGCTAGCTCTGAATTATAAGTAACAATATTGTCCTTGTTCATTCCTTCAGTATAGGAGACAGCTTACTAATAATGCTGGTAGAATTCAGTTGCTGTATTTTAGAAGTGTCATTTATTAAAGCATTGCTACAGTTAAGGTGGTGTATGCTTCTCTAATATTAACCCTGATTTCTGCTGTACATATTGCTGAATCTCTGCTCTGAGCCTTCGGTATGGATTTGATTTGGAAGCATTTTTTACACGGTTTGGAAAAAATAAGTTTGCAGGAAGTGGCCAATGCAGAGACTTGCTGTGATATGCAGGAGGTACAAAGCCACACACTCTACTGTTTTGTGTGGGAAAGAGGTTATATTACAAGCCTCTGTTCTGAGAAACAAAAACTCCTAGGGGTCCTTACCATAGATAACTCATTGTGTTCTGTTGTCAGTGGGCTTCAGGCCCTGAAATTTTGAACTGTGGTTGGGTTTTGCATAGAATATACTTCTTGGAAAGTCTGAAAAACTCTTCTAATGAGGTTGGCTTAGAAAGAATGAACATTCCCCCCCACCCTTTTTTTTTAATTAAAATAAAATCAATTTTAATAGATGGTATATAAATACAGCTAATCCCTGAACTTTCAATTAGTAAGGAGAGAAATAAATGGAACATCTATTTTCTTGAATAAGATTTTAGAATATTGAAACTTTCTTTTGTGCCTTTTCCGCTTTTTTTTTCTGATTGGTATGAAGATGATAGAAGAGAATCTAGGGCTGCTTTTGGAATCATTTTCAAGAGAGTGATTTGTGCAATGAAACATACTTTCATGATACACTATTACTTGAAATAAAAATTGGATTTGAGATAAAATGCCAGGAGGATAATTTTTTCACAGGAAATCTCACTTTCCTGCAGTTCCTTTAAATACTTTGTTTTTTGTTTGGTCTGTGAAATAAACTTGCTGTTGTGAAGTTTCAGCAGACTCAGGGGAATTCAGCAGGCTGGTACCCTTTAAACTCAGTCCTGAAAGATAAAGAAAAAGCTGCTTCCATCCAGCAAAAAGCAGAAGTAAGAAAAGAAAAAAATCACTCTGTCTGTCCTCATCCCTTTAAACAAGTCATGAATTTCAAAGCTAATTGAATTGTGTAAATAAGAGCATTCTGAGGCAATTTATTTTATTCTCCAAACAAACAAATATGCCACAGCCCCAGTCAGAATAGAAAATGAAATAAGGAAAATTAAATGCAAACAAACCCTCTTAATGTAACATTAAGGGCTAGGTCTTGGCAAACTATTAGCACTCTGAATGTATTTTGATGTTAGGCCTTTTCAGAGTGGGCCCCAAAGCAACAGATCCCAAAGGTAATTACAGTCTGGTTATTTTCGATTTTCAGTTGTCAGTGTTGCGTGGCCCCATTGCTGCAAAAACTTGTAGAAACCACAATGTTTAAGAAGTTGCATTAAACTTCATAATGTTAATAGTAGGCTTAATGTAGATCACATGAGCAAGTGTTTTCAGAACCTGGGTGTGAACGCTATTAACCATTTGAGCTATTAGAGTTATTTATACTTCAATTTTTTATCAACAAACCAACCCACCCTCTCCCAGACCAGCTTTATTTCAGTGCATATTGAAGTCAACTTTGAAAGACAAGGTGCGGTGTAGGAGAGTCATGTCTTCTTTTGGCTTTTTCTCTTAAAGGAAGTTGGCAGGTTCTTATGGGGACAGGGAGAAGTGGGAGTCCGAAGAACAGATGGTTTGAGGAATGAATCAGGAATGCTGGAAGATTTGCTGGGGTGGGAGGCCTAGAATTTGATTATCTTGGAGGTGGAGCATAGTTTGGGTTGGAAGATAAGCCAACAAGGAGAGAACAATTTAACATTGGAAAAAGTCAGTGGGATCACAAGAGTTCTGCCAGAAATGTTTTGTCAAAACCATGCAGGACTGGCGGAACCAAATACAGGGATAAATCAGGTCTGACATTAGCAGTGCTGACCATTAGTGGAAAAAGGGGTAAATGAGGGAAAGCAAAAGATGGATTAAAACAAGCCCATATTGATGGAATGAAAAGCAGGGAACAGAGAGGATGAGTTTAGTTTACTGACCCTGACAAGCTAATGTTCACCAAAAGGCCAAGTTATAGGATATCGATGGCTGACAGTGAAAGAAACTGGATCATGGTTGGATGCATGATTGCACTTCATAGTAAGTACAGATAGTGAAGGGGGGATTAGCTGACAAGTCAGTGGCAGCAATACAAAGGAGAAGTCAAATAGTGCGTGGTTCTGGAGGTACAGGAAGAGATGGAAATATATAAGAAAGCTGAGTGAAAGACATTCTTGCACCATTGCCATGGCTGGAATCCGTTGTCCCGTGGATGGTGAAAAAGAAGGCTGCACTTGCTATCTGCTGCCACTTTAACCTGAAGTGTTTGACCCACAGCAACAGGTTCTCACACCCTTTTGATCTCCTAATAGAGTCTTGCTTGGCAGAGGAAACACTAAAAAGATAGGTTCAGGCAAAGACATCCAGACCTCTGTGACAATCAGTAACTTGGAGGAGTGAAGTTGGGAGAGAGAAGGAAGTGAGAGAAGAGGGTTAGGCTAGGAATGAGGGTATGAAAGTTAGGGAAGAGAAGGTGGAAAGGACGGAGATGTTAGGACCAAGTCTAGGAGGGGAAGAGGAGCAGATGTTGCAGTGGATTCTCTATTTGCCTTGATGTGAAGAGCAGCAGTACTAGGAAATAAGAGGGAGGAAAAATCCCCTGGAGCTAACAGCGACATGACAAAAGTCTGATGAATGGGGGGAATGGAGCTGTAGGATGCGGAGGACAAAAAAGAGCAGGACAAAATTCTGCAAAATAGCATTGGGGTGAAAAGAGCCTATTTCAACACAATTATTGGGAAACACAGCCAAGAAAAAAACCCAAATGGTACCAGGAAAGCAGCACGTATAGATGTACCCTACTTGGAACATGCTGGAGGATGTCGCACCCTCTTCCTAGAGAGGAGTGAAAATGTTATTGGACAATGGCACTACAGGATCAGTGCAGGAGAAATAATCTTGGAGCTAGCAGCTTTCTAGCACTTTGACTGAACACTTCTCCTGGTGAGGTCTTCTGCTCCAGTATTTTCCTTTCTGCTGCATTATGGAGCCACACTCCATTTTTCAGCTATATCAGTGACATGAGTTATTAAAGGTCAGGCTCCAAATATTAGTGATTCTGCAGAGAAGACCATGCTGAACTAATGGTGAACTACATTTTCTGCTGCATTTATTCTTCATCTCTGAATAATGTTTGGTCATCTTCACATTATGTTAAGTACAATGAATGGTGAAGGCCTTCCAGGTAGTGACATCTGGTTGTGCTACTTTACAGTACAAAAAATGCCTCAAGGAACTAAGCCTCAAGTAGTTCAGCATCTGTTTCAGGTTGTTTCAAGAGACGGTATACTCCTTGTAAGCTTGCCCATGAAGAATTCTTACATGAGCTTTGACAGCAGCAACATTTTTCTGCTTTTTCCCCAGCATGCAGTTAGAAGTTTATTTTTTTTAAGAGTTTGTTTGTGCTCTGAAATTTAAATCTATCTGAAAATGGCTGGTAAAAACTCTGTTAATTGAACATCAACAATACTGTAAATACTTGCAAGGGCAAAGGTATATTCAACAGCCCTTCACACAGTCAGGACTTTTTAGCTGGAATGGTACTGAATGTCTTTTGTCCCCATCTCTGCTTAAAACTAAAGGAAATCCAGGTCTCTGTCAGCCCATTCAGGAGTTTGCCATCCATTCTTACCCTCTGACTTCTGATAGCACCAATGTCCTTTAATTTCTCTTTGTCACTAATAGCAAAATCTCTGTAACAGTTGCACAGCAGGCAGTAACTCTAATCAAAATCCTTCCTAGAAGACAAAGGACATTTGATTTCTGAACAAAAATGAGGTTCTCCATGTTTTGCTCTGTCTTGAGCCAATGACTCCTGAGTTTACACAGTTTACACAATCCAGATTGTTTTATTTTGAACTAATCCCGAAATCCAGCAAATTGGAAAGAACACCAGTTAAATAGCGTTGTAACTTTTTAGTGATACAAATATAAATTGACAACAAATGGCTGCCCTAGGCCAGGGCATGTTAACCGGGAACCACAAGATGGTGCTGCTATAATTGGCCTGGTTTTAGTCTAGCTTGGCTCGATAAACAAGAAAATACTGTGCGTTCTCTCCTACAGAGGCAACAAGTAATGACTCAACGTGAAGTAGTTACTCTGTTGTTCCCCAACACATTTACAGCAATGTGGAATTTGTTTTCAAAGTGTCAGGATGACAGACAGAGCTACATCCTCTTGTTGTCTCTCCTTCAGCACCTCCGATGATTGGGCAACTGTACCTTGTGGGAGCTTCTTTATAAAATATAGTTATATTGCAAGCAATTGTCCACTGTAGAATGTGTTAGGAAGAAATAATGTGAGATTCCCTGATGACGGCATATCCAGACACAGCACTGCAGCCAGATCTATGCATATCCCACGATCTGTTGCCATAACTTTAATAGGTGAAACACCCTACACTTGTAATTGTTTGAAAGGGAGACCAGAACAGTTGGGTACTTGCCAGTCACATCAGGGTGTGAATAATTCTCTCAGCTCTCTATATATTCATTGCAGTCTTCCTTAGAGCCACATAATATTTGGGATCCAGAGCTGATCCCTAAGAAAATAAACTGTCACAGACTTTGTAGAAAAAGTCTCCGAGGATTATCATAAAGGTCTTCTGATGCATCTTGCTGGGAAGCCTAGAAGATAATTACCTTTACCTGGCCCCCTACTGAGGTTATATTCCTCCACCTGCTGCCCCTGTTCCCAGGGTGCACCGACGCGTATGTGGAGATCCACATGAGCAGGGGTCTGCTGTGCTGATTTAAAAATTCCCCCTCTTCCCTCACGCCAGTTTTTCCCTGTCAGGACTGCTGTGCTACAGCAGGAGGGAGCACGTGCCCGTGCCTCGGGGCCACCAGTCCCTGCGGTCGGCACATTGAAATGCCCAGCAAAGGTGACTTTGCGCTCTGGCTGAGGGCAGCGCTTGGGGGTGTTCATTGGCACACGTTCCCTTCTGCCATCTCTGCTGCGGGGCGATAACTGCTGGCAGATGACTGTGAGCGTCTAGGAGCTTTAAAATGTCCCAGAAAATTCCCCACGGGTTTTTTGTCAGAGTCTTTGCATTGTGCCGCCCTCATTAGTTTCCCTGTATTGCTTGTCCTAGTCCAAGAGAAACTGCTGAATGAAAGGGACATCTTTTGTGGTAATAATAACATTAATCTCTGCTGGATTATGACTTCATTTATCTATCTATTAGCAAAAAATGACAGCAAAAAGGTGTATGCGGGAGCGCCTTGAATAGACCCATAATAAGAATGTCATCATTGTTACAGTGAACTCAATAAATAACCTGTTGGCTACAATGAAAGAGGAGCTTAGAATGAACTGTACTGAGAAATAGCATGGATATGCCTGTATCAACTACAAAGGAATCAGGAGGGACAAATAAAGAGAGTCAAATCTTTTCCTGGAACTAAAATGTAGTTGTTTTGAGCACACACACACACACATGCACAGTAGTAGTGCATTCTTTCTTTCTTTATTGCATTTTCACCAAGGAGTACTGCTAAAATGTTATGAGAGACAGTTCTTGAAATATTATATGATTTATCTGGAAGCAGAATGAACTCGATGTGTTGTTATACAGTCTGGGTTTGTGTGAAGATGTTCCTGTTTTAGCACACTGAAGATGGATGTTGAGTTGATACATACACACAGAGGCTTCTTCACAGCTGTTTAAACTGTGCCCTCTTGGTTTGCTCTGCAGACTTCCATGGACATTTAGATTTATGTTGCCTCCTTCATCATGCCAGTGCTCTTTGTTGGGCTTGTGATGCTGAAGGAAGTGGTTTGGCTTTGCTGGGTCTGCATGAATAGTGTTTTAGAAGAACTCCTTTAAGTGGGAACAACCTCTTTTTAAAGTCTCATATGTCATCTGAGCCTTAGAGAGACGCTGGAGTGGACATGGAGATATTAAGCAATTCGGTAATGCCTTTGTGATAAAAGAGAAGGAGGCCTTTTGGTCTCCTAGATTCCAGGGTTGCTTTTTAAATTAAATTGGTGTGGCACAGATTACTGCTGGCTACCCCACAAACAACGTACAACTCCGACAGATGACACACAAGGATTTTAAGAAGGAAGAGCAAGGATTTCCTCAAGCCTCTGTTTTGTGGTCAAAATATGTACTTCATTACCTTTAAACTCTTTGTACTAAAGTTGGGTTGACCATGCATGAGTAGCTGATGGTTTTGAAACTTCTAACAACATCTTGCTAAAAGAAAAAAATACCACTCCATTAATTGTTTTCTGTAGCAGTATATTTCTTAATGCTCTTTCCTGTAACATTTTTTCACCACAATTTATATTCAGTTTATCTAAAAGACCACTGACAACCTGCAGCACAAATAACTCAAGTCCATATGTAGTTCTACCATGTCTGTCATGAGCAGTAAAGAGGTGTTTGAGAAAAAAGGTGAATGCCAGTACCAGTGTTTTTCCCCTGTAAATGTTCAACATGAGAAGCTCAGAGCACAGCAGCTTTGCTGAGAACTCCTTGATAGGCTTTATGAAGATTTGTCCTATATTATTATTTCTGGTTGCTGCTCTGTGGGCAGTTCTGAAGAGGTCATTAACTTCTACCCCATCAGATAGGGAATGGTGCCCTTGGGTTCAGGATGAGCAGCTGGGTTTGCCTCTTTGAAAAGATGATGAAGACGAAAGAAAGCAAGATCTGGTCCTGCAGGTTAGTCTGTGGGGCAATCCCAATGGCAAGAGCACAGAGGCGGTGTAAGTCTCACAGCATTGCTCTTGGAGCCATAGGAGCCCACTCTGCCGGGTGCACAGCCTGCTGACATGCCACTGTATCCTTTCTACTGGAGCACCATCGCTCAGGATATCCTAATTTCTATTTCTTCAGTATGTCCCCTTCATAAAGTAATAATCTGTTTTCAATTTGTTATGGGTTTGTGTGGCGTGGGTTTTTTTGGTAGTGGGGGAGGGGCGCAGGGCTGGCTCCTGTGAGAAGCTGCTGGAAGCTTCCCTGGCTCCCAGTCGGACCCGCCTCTGGCCCAGGCCGAGCCCACCAGCGACGGTGGTAGCGCCTCCGGGAGAACAGATTTCAGAAGGGGAACCTGCAGTGAGTAGGGGATCGGAGTGTGAGAGGAACCCCTCTGCAGACACCGAGGTCAGTCAGGAAGGAGGGGAGGAGGAGCGGGGGAGGAGGGGATGCCCCTGCAGCCCTGGTGAGACGGCAGGCTGTCCCCCCAGCCCAGGGAGGGGAGCGGGGGAGCAGAGACCCCCGAAGGTGGCCGGCACTCCATGGGAAAACCTGTGCTGGAGCAGCCTGTGCCTGAAGATCGGCCCGCGGAAAGGACCCACGCCAGGTAAGTTCGGGAAGAACTGCAGCCCGTGGAAAGGACTCACGTTGGAGAAGTTGGTGAAGGACTGTCTCCCGTGGGAGGGACCCCACGGTGGAGCAGGGGATGGCTGAGGAGTCCTCCTCCCCCTGAGGAGGAAGGAGCGGCGGAGACAAGGTGTGGCGAGCTGACCCCAACCCCCATCCCATGTTCCTCCACACCGCTGGGGAGAGGAGGTGGAGAACAGTGAGACTTCCTAATATCCTTGTTTTGATTTGATTAGTAGTAAATTAAATTGATTTAGTTTCTTCCCCAAATTGAGCCTGTCTTTTGCCTGTGACCATAAGTGATGAGTGATCCCTCCCTGTCCTTATCTCGACCCACGAGCCTGCCTTTATATTTTCTCCTCATCCCACCGTGGCTGGGGAGGGGGAGGGGGAGTGAGTGAGCAGCTGCATGGTGCTTTGTTACCGGCTGGGCTGAAACCACGACACGAATGTGCAGGCGTAATCACTCTACACTCTGACAGCGTCAGCATCTCTTGGGTGGACGTTAAGAACATGGCTTATGGATTTTGGGCATTCCCGGGGCGGGGGCTGGTGGCAAGGTTGGTCTGTGCTTGGCAGCACAGTGCAACATGGCTGTTGGGTCAGTGAAGAAGTACCTATGCTTGGTGACCTCCCCTACCCTTCTACACCCTTCCCTGCCATATTTTTTCTGCCCCTCAGCCGGGCATCATGCATGCACTGGAATAAACATGTGAGAAGAGGAAGGTCCCTGCCAGCGAGGTGCTATTTGTGTGCTGGGGAAAATCCACTTCCAGCCTTAACCGTTGACCAAGAGCATTGTCATTTCAGAATCACGCCTTATACATTGATCTCTGGTGGGTTCAGCACCATAAACCCCCTCCTTTCTGAGTGGCTCTCACCTTTGCTTCTCCTCTGCACTTGGGCAGAGAAGGATTTCTTTCTCTTGCTGGCTAGAGGAGGCGAGGTCAGAAGGAGAAAGAGCTTGGGTGGCCGAGTTGCAGGTGGCGAAAGAGCTGGGAAGGGTCTCCAGATGGCTGACGTAAGGGTTCATAAAACGATGAGGGCCCAACCCTCATCGTTCCTTTAAAACTAAATGTTTGTATGTGTTACCAAACCATCATGTAAAACTATATAAACGTTTTCACATGTTGAACTACAGATTAGCTGTGGTGCTTATGATGATAATTAAAACCACAAACACAACATATTGTGAAAAATACCACATGCACATTTAATTATGATTCAAATTTCCAAGCGTGCAGTTAGGGAAAGGAATTAGTGGGTGCCTCTTGGAAGTTGTTCTTTATATACGCAGATCTTAGGCAATGCTGAGTATCTTGCAGGATTGGACCTCATTATTTGTAGAATTTGGAGAAGATCTTTCATTATTTCTGGAGTTATTGTTTAGATCTGGATTTTTTTAAAGTACTCTTTAAAGTGAAAGAAACTGACATATAGGGGTTTGGTGTGATTGGTATATAGTATTTCAGATCAAATACCTAGAAAAAAAACTTTAATTTTTTTACTATGTCAAACCATTAAAAAGAGTGTAAATCTGCAGGAGTGGGGGGAAGAAGAGTTTTACAAAAGTGTGTTTTCTTTTGGGCTTCTAATTATTTTTATTTAATGCTTGCAAAATCAAGACAAACATTTCTGAATGTTGCCTTAAGTATCTGCTTTTGGGGATGGTTTGCCATGTTTGTTACCTGTCCTACAAACTTTGCGGTGCAGCACTGTGTCTGCAGCTAGGTCTCAGAGCTGAGTGAGCCAGGACATTTACCTGAGGTAGTGCCATTCCACAAAGAAACACCAATTACTCTGACATGTAATAGCCACATTAGCAGCTGAAGAAAATAAAAATGGACTCTGAATAATTATTATTATATGTACATTTTTTAAATTTTTAACCAGTCTCATAAATTTTTTAGTTTGAGATGTGTTTTTGAATGTTGGTGGTAAGCTAGACTAGGAATGAGGCAAGCAGCAGTATCCTCTCCAAAGCAATCTAGAGGCCAAGACACAGAGGTCATGACTCAAACTGCAATTCAGAATGGGAGAGTTTGGTCTTTTGACTTCTCCAACCTCACTGAAGTGCCTATATTCTAACGTGATCCTGCGCTGAGCTTTCTGTTCACCTACAATTTTGGGCCTAATTCTCCCCTAAAGATGTGTCTGCACAGTGCAAAGTGGCACTGCAGGAGGGAGACTGCGACCAGCTCTGAGCAGGCAGAAGTATCTCCGTTGCACACCACTGCGACACGCACAAAAATTGTTGAGAGTGTTGGCACTGCCATAATGTTAGCACAGTGTGAATGGGGCTATTTGAGGGATCTTTACACTGTGCTGTGCTAAGCAGTAGAGATGTGCCCAAACTAGATGTGTGAAACAAGTAGTAATAAAAGCTTAATGACCCAGGGAAACCATTACAAATACTGAAGTTGGGTTTTTTCAACAATCATCAGAAGCATTCAAAATCAGCAATAATGAATAAATTTAAAAAATTTTACAAAAAGAAATAATGACTTTAAGTGTCATAGGTCATGTTTAAGATTCAAACAGGTAGAGATCCCAGGGTATTTAAAGAGGCAACCTCTTAAAAATGCTTTTTGTTTGTTTTAAAAAAGAAGCCATTTTTCTGCTATAAAACATTTTGTCAAAATTGTTGAACCTATTTTTTTATTTTGTTTTATGCAGTGTTTTCTTCTCCTTTGGGTTTCTGAAAAATTTCAAATTAATTTTTTCTCAAATCAAGTTCTCTGTAAACAATCACCAAAAATAAGCCATATTTCTTTCCATTAAAAGATTTTTTTTCCCACAAAAGGTAATATTTTAAGAAATCAACAACAGTTTTTGTGAAATATTACACTTCAGGAAAAAAAAAGCCACACAAAAAAGAAGTGATACTTCTGGAAAAAAAGACGTGATGTTAAATTCTGAGCAGCTGCAATCCAAAACAACACCTTGCAGAGTGTTGAGAAATTATAGCTACGGAGTCAGCAAAACACAGGTGTAAAGGGCTCCCTCTGTGGAGCACAACTAGCTGTGATGTTTGCTGCGTATTTGAGTTTATTTAGATGTTGTCTTGGGAAGTCTTGCTGGCAATCTTCTCCGGGAATCTGAATGCAGTGTGAGAGAAACATGACACTGGGCTGTTCAGCTTGAACCTTGCACTATGCCTGCTGTGACGCATACCATTATTATTACTATTATTTTTAGGGTTGTTTGGTTTGTTGTTTTTTTCCTCTGCATTAATGTAACCAAGATAATAACAGCAGCATATGCACAACAAAGCTGCTAACCAAGGAAGTATCAGGCTTACAGCATTTCTTTGCACCACAGTTGCTTATCAATGAAGCGTATATATAGCCTAATTAACATAACTGGAACGACTATAATTATGCTATCATTTTGTTTACTTTAGCACATTCTGTTGAGGTATATGGGTAGCAATATTTGTTATTGAAATATTCCCCCTTGCTACATTCAGGCTGTTTAATTATCCTGTTAGTCTATTTTATTTATGGTGTGATTTAGTTGCTTAAAAGTGAGGAAAGTGTTAAAGTCCACAAACTCTTGGCTTACATCTTCTTCTCTATTTTGGATCTTGGACACAATCTGATAAAGCTTTGAGTAGTCCTTACTCACGCAAGTAAGGCGGTCCTGTTATAATTAATGTCACTCTTGGCTTAAATAAGACTTTGGAGGATAGAAGCCTAAAAATAAAAATAATCAAGAACACACACAGCAAAAAGCCTTTCAGGCTTCCCATTTGACAAAGTGCAATGAAAAAGCGAAGCTGCTAGTTTGGGATAGCACTGTTAGACAAAGACAATGAAGGAAAATTATATCAAACATTTCTTTTTCCCTGGCTTAGACTGCCCTACTGAAAAGAAATTGCATCCGTTTTTGGTAAAAGCAAGATATCTCTCCTGCAAATGTTTCCAAAGAAGGTTCCTTGTGCAGGCAGGTTGATGCTTGCCTCAGCTTTTGTATAGTCCACATGGACACCTGCATCTTGATGGCTTCAGCAGTGGCATCGCAGTGCTCTCTAGGCCCACGAAAGCCTGAGCATCCTTGGTGCGTTGCAGTGTGACCACAGCTCAGGAGAGGCAACCACAGCACATTATTATCCCCCACGCCCTTGTCTTAAGACAGGAGGGGAAGGGAAGGGCATATGGGGCTTCAGTCCTTGCCAGCAGGCATTTCTGGAGGTCTGAGGTGGCAGAAATCCTTGTGATGCTCTTGCCTTAAACTTCCCTCACCCTCATGCACCCACAGCGCAGTCACATAAAGCCGTTCACCAGTTTTCCCCAACAGAAGTGGTGCACAACCAGCTCACCCAGCAGAGACCTGGATCATCTGCTCCCTTGCATTTCAGCAGGGTTAATGCCTCTCGCTTTATGATGGTGTGCAGAACATTAATAAAGCAAGTGATGTTTGTAAGCTATATGATTTCCATAATTAGGAATGTCAAGAGTATATTTTAAGGTAAGGATGTATAAATTAACAGGGGCATACTGAGAGCATTCACAGTTTACCACACCTTTGGGTGTAGTCCGGGGCCTTTCTTCACATTAAAGGAATAACAAAGGTTCTCTCAGGTCTCTTGCTGAGTTTGCTGGTTGCCTGGTAATGTCCTTTCTTTTTTTGGCTTTTGATGAAGCAAAACTGTTCATGGTAGTGTTTTCATTGGGAGAGCACCTCTTATGGGCAAGCTGTCACACTTATACTCACTTCTAATGGGGAAGAAGTTTACTTCTCAAGCTGACACATACCACAGATGAAGTGCCTTCAGCATGTGGCAGGTCAGAGGTGTTCAAGTCTTCCCAGGGATTTTCTGATGAAAACCGGATGGCCTGAAATCTTCCCTCTCCTCTCCCTACCAGCCCATTTACACAAAGTCAATATAGATGTCTAATTTAAAGACACCAAGTATAAAAGGGGGCAGAAGGAATTTACTGGGGTTTTTTTATGAAAATTGCAATCACACCACAGTCAGAAGAAGAGGAATAAATGAAGAAGCAGCATATTTCAAGCCCACTGTTAAAGAAGTCTCACAGAGGCTTTGCTGCCCGCCTGCGTTTCTTTACTACTCTTGGTCAGGCACCATATGTAAATGAACACTGCTTACATGCAAGCTCTCCCTTAGAGTTACATCAGCTACTCCTAATAAAAGCTCAATATGTGGAACTTAATCATCTACCAGATGTTTTTATTTACCAGTTCTTATTTTTTATTTAAAATTGCTCATGGGGGTTTCTAGTCACTTGGATCTAATTTAAATGAGTAGACCCAAATTCATCTCTGACAATACATCATTAAAGTGACGCAGTTTTACATAAGAGATGAATTTTATCCACAGACCATATTTTTTTAAGAATTAAATAATCTGTTACTGGAACACAACCACATATACACTCTTTCTAACCCCTGGCCATCCCCATGAATAAGAAGAATTGAGGACGTAACCTTTGGAGACAAATACACACACGTGCCTCTCTTTCCATCTCTCTCACTGCCATCCCAAGGTCTTTAGCATTGAAATGATAGCTGATTCTCCTTTTCTTATATGAGCACAAAGACAGAGAGAGGACTGCAGCTCGGAGCCAAGTATCGCAATATGCAGTGAAAGCAGTGAAAATTGTGCCTTAAGAACTGCAGGATTGAACTGTTATGGTAGGGCGTGAGACTAGTCATGATTTTTATCCATCTCCCGCTCTCTTCCTCTGACATCCTTGTCGCATTTGCTCTCTCACTGTAGCCCATTAGTTGGTAACAGGGAGCATAGGAGGGTTTTGTGGGCTGTAAAAAGCAGAGACCAAATGTTGTGACATGCCTGCCAATGACCATGGCTGGACTTGCTGATCCTTGTCTTCCACTTTCGTGCTCCTGTTTCGGACGCTACATATGCAAATGTCTTTCTGCTGCTTGCTAAATTGTCCTTGAAGTCTAACCCTTTCTATTCCCAGCTTGGCTTCTTTTAAGTACACTGTCAATCATGTTAGGGTTTTCTAGATGTGTGATGGTTTAGTAGGTTTTATACAAATAGACACTGGTTTCACTTGCTAAAAATAAATGCTTTAATTTTCCACTGTGATTTCTTAAATCCAGAAAGAGGAAGAGAAATCCCTTCTGGTTTAAGCAGCTTTCTAGTATTCTGCAGTTGTGTGTAGGAACAACAACCTCAGTGTGTGGACGCGGGGCCCTGCTGCCTCAGAGAGGTGACGTGAGACCCTCTCCCCTTGCAGGAAGAGAGTCTTGCTTTATCTGCTGAGGCTCTCGGCAATACCATGCTGTGAATCATTTTATCATCACCGTTGTCATCTGGGAAAGCAAACAGGATTTTGCCCTTTATTTTGGTATTGTTTGTGCTTGCTGGTCGAACTCTTGCCCTCCCCATCCCTTTTCCTACCATGAACACTGCTTCTGCTCCCTTTCCCCTCCCATGCAGTCCCTTTGCCTTTGCCCTTTCTTCTCCTTTTGTACAGCTCGTGTTTCCCTTGTACCGGGTTATCTCAACAGTTTATATTAAACTCCTCTGCTAACCACATGGCATTTGTGCAGCTGCACACCCCACTCAGGCTTACTCCATGCCTTCTTTGTTTACCGTAGGTGCAGGTGACAGCAGTGCGGGCTGGAGTGACCAGCTGGTGCTGTCAGGAAGAGCAATAGGTAAAGCTTTGCTTGAATGAACCTAAACTCCCGTGGTCACTAACACCTTGTCTGTGTGCCCAGCCTTCAGCCTGGTGAGACTTATTGGTTTATGCAACTGGGAAACAAGTAGCGTCTTCCTTTGAAGAAGAGTATTTTTGAAAAGTGCCAGAAGGAGGGAGGAATGAAAACCTTGTTAAAGGGAGCCTGGCACATCCCATGTGCAGCTGATGGTGCATGTGGTTTTGTGAGGATCCCTGTCCACTGCTGTGGTCCACAGAGAAGCACCAGGGCAAGGCAAGAGCAGCAAGCAAGGAAAATAACTGCAGACAACCAAAACTGCTGTGAGAACATCCACTGCCCGACACATCTTCCTAAACTGGGATTACAGCAGGGCACTGGGACTCTTGAATAAAGAGCCTCGAGGTATCTAATGACCACAAGTGGCAGAGGTTTATGGTGTACTTATACGTACACCTTCCAAACACTGCTTTTCTAATAAGACCATGTTGACCACTGCAGTGATGGAAGTATTTGTTCGTGTGCACTGGCTACCTCAAACCACTGCCTTTGCAGAGGACAGCTGCCATGTAGGGAGCTTCTTTACCTACCTTAGTCATTTCCCAGCAGACAAGAAACTAATCCTTTTTTCAGACCAAAGTGTCTCTCGTAACCCCAAACTGAGACACATCACGAAAATATCGCATTTTTATTCAAACCAGCCATTGTTTAATTGTGTTGGTTTTATCAGCAAATTGCTTTCTTTTAAAATTTCCCACATGTGACAAGTCACGTTGTAATGCATTACTTCAGGCTGTATCTTTCATGTTGCATTAGAGTGAGACAAGCTTAACAGGATTTGATGCTTGCAACCTGCTTCAAACATGGCATGTGAAAGATTTGAGAGAGATGCATCTTTCAGGGGAAACAAAGAGTTTATAAATTTCTTTTTACCTTTTATTTACATTTTCCTCTCTTTTTAGTTTCAAACTGAAGTTAAATAGTGGGACTGTTAGAGAAAGAGTTAGTCAATGCATCTATTTTTCTTACTTGTAAAAATTCTATCAACTTCCAGTTGCCAGCTTGACTTCTGCTTTATATTTTCCCAACTTTCTAACTGAAAGGAAAAGCTACCTGGTGACTATTAGAAAGAAGTTTTCTAACAAAGCAGCAATTAGATTGGAGAAAGAATGGGTATACATTCTCTTAATGGGTGCTGATAAAAGAAGAAACAATTCTACTTTTGAAAGACGAAGGTTTATATGGCTAAATCCTGCATGGTCAGCCTCTTATGTTCTAAGATATTTTTAATTCTCTGATTCAAAGGTGAACATAGCAACTCTAACATGCAAATGAACATACTTGCCTCACAACGACTGTGAGGAAAAACAAAAGAATAATAATCTGAGTTGTTAGAGTAGCTTCAAATAATTTAATTTAGCATATTTATTGTAGTGAGTTTACACTTAAACATAGTAAAAATGCATATTTTTCTTAGGAAAGTATCAAAAGAAATATTGTAACTTTTGAAGTTTTGGGTTTTTTCTCCCAGAAAACTGTTTTGTCAAGAAATGTTTTCCTGAAACATTTCTGAGCACATGCTAGTTTCTCCCATACCCTGTATACAAGTAACAGTATAAGCTTGTTTGTGCCTAGAGTCTGCCTGAAGAGTTTTCTGCTTTCCTCACTACTCATATTTTATTTTCTCTGAGACTATTCAGATGTTGTACTTACAGCAAGAGACTACAGTTAAGTATGAACATAAGCAGGTTCATGATTCACACTGGGCTAGACACTGATGTTTTTATTCCTTCTGAACCATCCTATTTTACCCCATGAGATCACAATAATTTCAATGGGATGACTTGGACTATGAACTCAGTTCATTATATGCATAGGTAACACATTCTGGTTTTATGGACTTTTTCAGTGTGAAGATCTTTATTTTAACTGCACATTTCATCTGGTATAGATGCTAATATAACTGCAGCAATGTAATTCTCCATTATTTCAGGTCTTAAAATTATGATTTTTAAAGACGTGCTCTGGACCAGCCAAGAAGCAGAATCCTAATGCAGGAACCACAGGGTAACAATATATGATTCCTGTGTACAAAATCAGAACACTTGACAAAAATGGTCTTTTCTGGTGTCAAAATCTATTAAACTATAACTTTATCATCTGTCCCAGCAACACAGATCTGATCAAGAATAACCTTAGTTGAAACGGGCATGAATTGTTTTATCTGTGTTTGCTTTTAACCTGCTTTAGACTAGAGAGAGGTTCTAAGAATCCCTTTAACTGTCCTTCCAACACCTCGGTTTACCAGCTTTTCTAATTGACTTAATAAATTACAACAATTAGGTTCTGAAGTAGCTCTCCACAGATGAAGCAAAAGGAAAGAAGAAAACCCACCCTCAAGCCCCAAACCCACTACTTAAACAGAAGACTAGCTTTAAAATGCCCCTCCTTCCATTTCTGAAGTGTTTCTTGTAACACAGCTGTTGGAAATAACAAGACGCTAACCTCAGTACAAGGGTCAGAACCCAGTGTTTCTTTGTAAACCAAAGGGTATATTTTCATCCAGGCTCCCTGAAGTTGCCCAAATGGCATGTCAAACCAAGCAGCGATGTTATGAGCAGAGGATGTGGTCTGTATCTCATGGCTGGTTGTAAGTGATTTGGGATAAATTAGAGATAATACCAATAAAAATATTTTTGCTTCCAAAATGGAAATATTTTACATGCTCTTCTGGTTTCATAAAGACTAAGTATTTGGTGCACTCCTTCACTGGTCTAAGAAGTGGTGGGGATAGAGTTAATGGTGTTTTCTAGCTCATCAGTACCAATGCCTCTGCATTTAAACAGAAAACAAAGGTAAATGTAATGCTCTTTGCCTATGGTTAGCCACTCTTGCTTCTAAGTGAGATTTTCACAAGCTGGAAGGATACTGAGTTTCACTGCCAACTATTTGATTTAGCAATACAACTCAGGTAGTAATGGCTAGCATAACCCATTGATATGCAAGAAGACAGTATGTCAAGAACTTACTGCAATGGATGCCGTGATGCTACCATATGCACTGGGTCAGACTGCAGTAACATCCAAATCCTTGAGCGATAGTTAAAGCTCTTTACAGCAAGCCAACATAAATCTAGAAAGCCAGCCAGAATCTTGTACTAAATTTTTCCAGAGCATGTGCCAGAAGGTGTCTGTTGTGCTAAGTACCTAACTAGGTATCCTGATTCGCAGTGCTGCTAAACACTTTCAGTGCCAGCTCTCTTCATACAGATAGCTGCATGAGCAGCAGTGGAAATTTCTTATTATAGGTAGATTTGCCACAAGGCCTGGAGGGGGTCTCTGAGAGCTTCCCACTTCCTTGCTGCACACTGATGAGTCCTCCTGGTTGTTGCGGGTCACCAAAAGGCACTTCCCTTTATGACCCCTAAAATACCAGCTCTTAAACAGTCTGTGCACATCTGCGGGGACACAGCTGAACAGCAGTGTGGATACAGCATGCTTCTTACGTTAGTTCCCTATTTTTCTGATTTGCCACCCTTTCAAAGCAAAATGCCTTTATGTAAGACAGTTACCTTCAAATCACCCTTAACGCAAGTCAGGTTAAGGTAAAAGGCAGACAAAAGTATAAATTCGCAACATCCAAAGCAGCCTATGAAAACAAAGGTTTATGCAAGGTATGGGCAGAATGAAAGAAAAAAACCATACAATCTGTATACATGAAGCTGAAATCAAAGTTATTTCTCACTACAGCCAGCTGAGGTGCTAAAGGTGCCTCAGTGCAAACCTCATCAGTGGTTTTGGCCTCTATCATCCCCACGGTGTCAGCTTGTGTCCCTTGGAGAGGAGCCATCCTGGGTGAAGCTACCAGCTCTAAATCGCCTCTCTGGGAGTCCTTGGCATTACCACTTACATCAGCCTTCCCACACAGGCGGCACAGGTTGTTCCTTGGAGATTCGAACTGACGGCTCCCTTCCAGCCCTCTCATGAGAGGCACGACGGAGTTTGGCTTTCAGTGAACCTTAACCAACTTTTCATTTGTGATGTATGCAAATTTTCCTTCCAAAAAGCTAATTGGAAGTTCTAATCTTTTAAGAGACAGTCACACAGTATGCAAAAACCCTTGATAATACATTTAAATAAATACATCATGGAAAACAAATAAATCCTGGTGATGATAAAAGGCTAATCCAATAAACTAATCTGATCAAAAGATCAGTCTTGTAAAATCAATTACATTTGTCTTCAAACACAAAGACATAGACAAGGTTCTTAGAAGAAATACGTTCTCTGTAGGGATTAAACCACAAATTGATTTATGAATATACTCCCCTAAGAGAAACTAGAATATAATTCCTAAAGTATCTCTATCAAGAACCAATGGGAATTTTGTCTCTTTTGTACTAGTTTAGCAACTCACTTGAAAACATGTAAACAATGTTTGGTATATAGCACGTGATTTATAGCATACACTGTTTTGTCTCAGTGCTTTCAAGGAGAACAACAGCAAGCTGTAAAACCTTCTGCTCTAGATCATTCCTTCAAAATAAATCCAGTTCAGATGCTCTGTGAGGACTGGTATTTCAAAGTGATAACTGACAATTTATAAATCACCCACTTTATTTTGCCATGAGACAGCACATCTGTAATCCATATTTATTTCCTGTTAATAACTGTGAGGGTGCTGCTGCATTGTTTGCTTCATATCATGTACGTTTCACCTTACTAACTAACATTGGAGAAGAGCAAAGAGGAGCACTTTTCCCAGCTTTTTTTTTTCCACGCTCAGGGAATATTCTAAGATGAACTGTTTCAAATAAATTCAAATAAGATATTGAACCAACAGAAGCTCAACATTTTCATGAGTTTATTAATGAAATTCACATTGGCATCATTTATGTTTCATTCTCTTTTCAGACATCCACATAAAATATGAAAGCTGAGCAACACAAAGAGGAAATACTTTATTTCATTTTAAAAACCAGTCAAAATGTTGAGTCACTTCAGGGTTGACATTGGTGACAGTGTGACTTTGCATGCCTCCAGGATTTGTAAAATTGCCAAAATAGATTTTAGGAAACTGGTGGGACTAGACAACCAGGAGGGAGATTTAACAGCAAGAAGATTGATTACAACCAACTCTGCTAAGGGATGGTTATAACGGGCCAAGGTGCATTCCCTGTCTGCCCTCAGGCTACACTGCCTGCTGAAATCTGCAAAAAATGTGTAACCAGGACTGTTCCTGTTTGCTATTGTAGCCTCCCTGCTTTGGCAAATGACTACACAAATTGCAACTGGGTTTGTCCCAAAGCCCTACCAGAAGTGAGTCAAAGACAAGGCTCCAATCATGCCACCTATGGAAGTTTCTTCTCCTACCTGTAGCCAAGTTGCTCATGGCTAGCTGTGAAGAAGACTCCTTACAAAGCATGTTTCATTGATGAGAGCACATCTTTTCCACCTTGCCCATCTTTTCTTTTTCTTTTGCCCAGTTTCATGTTCAATGCAAAGGTTTCTGTGTTAAAAGGTATCCTGTTTTGACATCTTTTAAACTTATATTAAGATTTATATTGAACCTTTAATTATCAAAGCATAATAGTCTCCATCAATAAAACCTATATAGGTAAGCTGAAAAATTAGCCTCCCAGGCAAAAAGAGATGTGGAACTGCATAGGAAATGTTGGATGCACGCACCACCTACTTTGTAATGCAGATCCTAATCACCACTAACAGCATAAAATTGGCATCCTTAAAAGTACCTTTACAACAGGGTTCCCTCTCCACTCCTGCCTAATATTGCTCATAAATCAAAAATACTGAAGATTAAATCATTGGCTTCATGTCACACTAAACATTCAAAATCATTATGCCAAAATCCTTTTGGGAAGCAGACAAGATGCGCTCAGTTCAGCTCCCTGTAGACTGTAGGTCAGTAGCACAAAGACATAGCATATAATTGGCCTCAAGTGGTAGTCTGAGCTCATAAGAGGCCAAGGACGAATTAGTCCAAATAGCCTCCTACATTAAAAAGAGACATTTCAACATGGGCACAGTTCAGATTTGCAGCTGCCTGACCTACGGATAAATACAAGGCTTTAATGCTTCCAGAAACTGAACAGTGAACAATTTGGGTGTCTGAATATGACAGGAAACATCAGCCTTTTTGATCCAGGGCATTTCTGTGAGCATTTTGGCTTCAGGATGAACTCTGAATTCTTGAATTTATATGGAAGAGTACAAAACTCAACTTTAAACTCTAGATTATAAAGGAAAATGAAGACCTAAATGAAAGCAACATGCAAATACTAACTGTGAAATGTTTCCAATAAATACCAGATATCACTTTTTAATGTTACACGACATTTTACAGTTGCAGAAAATGATCAGACATCTATTGTCAGCCAATTAGTACATTAAAATAAACGCAAATGCAAAAATCACTGACCTGATAATCGGTTTTGATATCTTGTAAATGGTATGTGTTTAATTTATTTACCAAGGAAGTTTTTAAATGACTAAGCACTCATGCTGAATAATGAGAGAATAAATCAGGAAAGAATCAGTCTATATTTGTCCTGTTTCTTATATTCTCCAACTATCTGATAGCAGCTGCAGCACGTAGCAGAAAATTAGGGTTAAGACTCTTTCATCTAGCTTGATGTGGCAAATGTGTTCCTAACATTCAGGAGACAAAGAAGTTGTCTGGGTTGGAACTTAGGTTCCCATGCACATCTGACTGTCAGTTAATATGTGGTAACACTGAGCACATTTCACACTTTGGGTAGAATAAACAAATATTTGCTTTCTGAAAAAATGTTTGCAATGCATCAACAGTAGCATTCACAATACAGTCAGGCTGGAAGGAGGGTGAAGTGGCTAAGCTATGAGCCCAGGACTCAAAAGAATCTGCTTTCACGCTTCACCCCAGGCTTTCTTGGTGATGTTGGACCAGCCATGTGGCCTCCTGTGTGCCTCAATTTCCCTTCTGTATTGCAGGGCTAATAGCATCACTCTCCATCAAAAAGGAGGACAGTCCTGTTGGTTTGTGTTTCAGCCTAGCTAGCCTGGCAGGAAGAAACAACACACTGTGCTTCTCACTCGCTGGGGTTATTTTTGAACCTTTACAAGGAGGTAAAAGAGAGATGAAAGCACCATCTGAATTATGCTTTCTGCTGCCGGAACGCAAGTAATGGTGTCTATCAGATTTAATCAAGCTGTTTGCCTGCTTTTACTCTCCTGTACTTGAAACACTGCTGCACTTTGTTTTCTTTGTAGTGTTTTGACGCAACACTTCTTCATTGGTTCAGTTTATGCTCAAAGAGATTTAGAATTGGACATAACTTTTAAGTGGTACTTTTAGTGTTTGTCTCAAGGGCCTGACTCACAGAATCTGTCACATTCCCTCAGCATGCTAACATTTCAGCTGAAGCACTGCAGTCACCGTTGTAAAGCAGTGGCCATATTTTTATATGTATTGCTTTGTAATGAGTAAATGGTTCCTGTTGAAAAGAAGCTGGTAGAGCAGGAGGTGGCAGGTTCCAGTTTTGCCTTCAGAAAGCATCGCAACTGCAGGTGGCTGGAGGCGTGAGACCAGCCAAGGACCCCTACCTAGGGCAGACCTCTTTTTCCACAGCCACATGAGTAAGGAGAGGGAACACGTATTTACCCATGCAGCACAACATGATGCTAAGCAGCAGGATGCAATTCTGGTACACTAAAATCAACAGCAAGCTCTTGGTGACTTCTGCTGCAGGAGAATTTCATCCTCAAGAATACAGCATTTCCGAGCAGCAGGAAGAGCAGGTCTTGCACGTGCCTGCTCTTTTGTGGTACCACCTCGTCATTCATACAGCGACTCTGAGTACTGGCTGTCTTCTGCAAGGTGCCTGCACTCACCAGGCTCTCTCAGCTGAAAAGGAGTGGAGATGCACACTGTTTGGATATTTTTGAAACTGGTATTTCAGCTCATTTCCACCCTTCCCCATCTTTCCTCTTCTTTTTTCCCTCTTCACACTCTTTCTCCTCTCTCTAGTATTTCTAAACCCAGCTTTGAAGTCATTGACCTTGAAAACAAAAAACAAAAGAGCAATTCACTTGCCAAATGCTAATACCTTGACAGATGCAGCATATAAACCAAGCTGTGAAGTCAAACAAACCTGTAACATCTCACATCAGAAGCCCTCTCTCTCCCTCTGTCTGGGTTTCTACACTGTATTATTTTTCCTTGATTGCATCATTCCTTTGTGAAGACCGAAACTCTTGAGACCATAACTACCCTAGTCTCTATAATAAATATATCATAGAAACAGTGTGATTTATGGGTTTTGGTAGTATTTTTAACAAGCCTGTTAGATGTCACCAGGGATTTATGACACGGACCCCTCAATCTTATAAAGACAGCCACAACAACCAAACGCACAAGAGCCTCTAACTCTTAGCAATCTCTAATGCTGTTTTGTCAATCGGGAGGATTAAGAGAGCACACACTGTATTAGTACAGGATTCACACTAAGGCTGCCCAGGAGATCCCGGGTCCCCCAAGGGCCGCAGTTGCTCAGCTCCACGCTGTGAGGACTTCTCGTGGCTATGAGGCTCACGGAGGTATTTAACCCTAGACCTATACTTTAAAAATGCAAAATTGAACCTGGAAATACTTGAACCACTGGGTCAAGCCCTTTAGCACAGACGCAGCAGTAATTTACAACAATTTCTATATGTTGGCAAACCACTAGAGGGAGGGAGAGGTCCACAGTGCCCGAGCAGCCCTTCCCCAGCCAGCTTCTCCGTCTCCTCCATCATCAAACACAGGCTAGACCTTGCCTTTTAATAGCAGGTGGGGACTTCGGTTTTGACCCTAGTCGTAGGCCAAATGAAGGTGGCAACAGTTCCCCAAGGTCTTCAGTGTTTGGCCCTCCAAAAAATGCCTAGCAGCTTTTCTTTGGCCCCCATGGCTGCTCCCACATGGATGCAATTTCTCAGCGCCAAGGCTGCGGGCCAGATGGACGTGTCCTGTGGGCTGAATGCGGCCCAGGAGCCATCAGCTACAGCACCATATGTAAGTGGTGTTTTACATACATATCAAATGTCAGGCCTCAGCTAAGTCGCAGATGAAGTATAATGCTACTACTGTAGCACAGTGCCCTTAATATCATCCTGCAATGTGGAGGAGTCCTTCCTCCAAATCATTAGCAACAGATGAGCTCTGTGCTTATTATAGGCCCCTGAGTACTTTGTAGAAAAACATACCCAGAACAACGTGTGTCTCCATTCCTCCTCAGCTGAGTTTTAGCAAAAAAATTTAATAAAGATTTATAGGTTTTCAGAGATTGTTTTGAGCTTAGCCAAGGTCTCTTTTTTTAATCAGACTTTTCCGTGGGGGGCAGGGGAGGAAGTTTTTCCAAGGTTATAGAAATTGAAGCAATATCTCAGGTATCTCCAACCTCACTCAATGTACCATCAACCCTTTAACTTATGAGAGAACAGACTTTGTTTTTACAAGTCTCATCCAGAAAAGCTTTGTGTGAGTAATAAAATGTTAGGCCCCCATAAGCTTATGCTAATACTCATGTCCCTGGGCTTTATTACATTTGGAAATCAAAAATTAATCCCATAAAATTTCCAAAAATAAAACGTGCTAAGGGCAAATAGGTGAAAGCTATCCTGTGTCATTATTCATTAATTAAGCTACTGAAGGCCGTTTGGATGATTGGAGATGGACAAATGCCAGAAGCATAGTTTCACTCCTGCAAGGAGCTTGAAATGTTGCTAAGAAATATTACAATTTGGGGTGTGATAGACATTCTAGTGTGAGTAAAGTGAAAGTCTTCCTTCCTGCTAAATTAAAATTCCAAGCATTCCGAAATGCTTTTCAGAGAAGATATGCAAGATTTCCCAGTAACCTGGATAAAGGCATTGAATTCAGGGAGGAATGGTTTGGAGTCAGCATTTAAGCCTGAAGAGAGTACTCAGCTGTTAATTACAGGGAGTAATATAGTAAGAGTTGGAGGAAAGACTAGCTTGGTAGACCTTGGAAATGATGACCCCTGTCAGCCTAGAAGAAACATCACAGGTCTGCTCATTTTTCCCACATAGGTTGTGTTCCCTCAACTACTGAGCATTCAGGTTGGTTTCCTGCAGGGTCTTTTCAGTTAGACCATACCTTTCCTGACATGCAGTGTGCAAAACAGGACACAATACTCAAGATGAGTCATCAAAAGTAGGGAGAATAACAAAAGAATTACTTCACATGTCTAGCATACTTTTTTGTGTTTGCATTTGCTCTGGCTGGGATTTGATGTCTTTTTCTTCAGACCTGCAGTCCAGCTCACATTTTTTCTCCTTTAAGCACACATCTGATTATGCCTACATGTGTTTTACTTACCCTATTAAACTGCATCCTGTTTATTCCAGGGTATTTTTTTTTTTTAATTTATCAAAGCCATTTGGAGTTTGGAGACTTTGCTATATGAACTCCTCATGTCGCCGTCTAAGTCTTTAACAAAAATATTTGTTAACTACTGTCAGACCCAGACCCCTACTGCAAAATCCTGCTTACTAGATCAGTCCAGTTGCCAAATGTTAGGGATTTCGGATTGAACTTGAATCCAAATCCCTTGGAGAGGGCATCAACAAGTGGCTGTGCTGTTCAAAGAAGGGGCAGAGTTTTCATACTCTACCAGAACAGATAGTCCAATAGTCTGTCCCTCACATCAGCTGGTTTCAAGGGAAGATTTAAGAAACTGCAGAACGGGCAGCTGTGGAACTAGGGAAGATTATGCTGTAACCAGAAAATTACAAGTGACAGTAGGACAGCACATACTGAATTTCTGCCAGACAATATTATCTGGGATTCTGAACAAGGGAGAGTGAATGAATGAAGAGCTCTTAGGGAAGATAAATCTCATACCCAGTGAGAGAGGATGGTTTTGTTTTTAAGCCCCTGCCTGCTCAGCTTTGCAGGGGATGTGACAACTGTTTCTACTACAGACTTTTCTTACGGACCTTGAACAGATCAGTTAATCTCTTTGAGCATCAAATCTCTTCCTGATTCTGAGGGATACAGGCGGTTGAAGTGTTTGAGGGGCTCCTTGATATTGTAAGTGCCCCTCACACACACACCCTGCAAGGAATCAAAGATTAATAAATGCCTTGACTGGAACATAGTTTGTGTCTGGTGAGACACCCACACAAAGTGAGAAGATATATTGCACAGCTTAGATAAGAGAAGTGAGGGAAGACAAGAGCTACCTATGATAAAAATAGATGGGTTTAAAGACAGTCAGGTGAGGAGGAAAAGGATTTTGTTGTTTTATTCAAAGCATTTGATCTTATATAAAAAGTGTATGCAAAGTGAGAGTTGGCAGTCATCACTAATGTAAATAATAGTCAAGTAAGACACTATGACACATGAGTTCCCTTAAGACCAAAGTCAAAGCAAATTTATGACCTAGATTAGGACTCTGGTGCAACTTAGGCAGCAAAGTCTGGTGCTAAGATCCTGAGAGCTCATTACACATGACTTTGGGGCTGTATAAACCCCAGGGAAGCTGAAGTTCTGCTTTGTGCTTAACCAGAGTGGCTCAAGAAGCAGCACAGCTCAGGACTTAGCCCCTGCCTGCATAGAAGTAGACACAAACAGTTGAATCTTTTGCAACGCCAAAGGTACTATCACGAAACCCAGTGTTATTATGCCTAAGGGGTTAGCGGGATTCATTGCGGCTGGAAGCAAGGATCTATCTCTCCTCAATAACTTCCTCACTATCCAGATGATCTGACATGGCACACAGAGACTCCATCTCCTGGAGTGCATGTGAACAACTCTCCCAGAATAAGACTCTTCCTTGGTGACCCTCACTGACCTCGTTGTACAGCATCTTGCCCTGCTCTCCAATCCAAGTGCTGGAGGAGAAAGTGGGCGCAGAAACAGCTGAAATGTTGCTTGACCCTAGCCAGTAGAAGGGAAAAGATGACTCCATGGGGAGCATGGAGGCAAATGTGCATGATGTGGCCAACCAGTGCAGATAAGGTCTAGGGGAGCCCATACAGAACAGCACAGAGCGGCCACTAGTATCACAGTTGTATGATATTACTAGCATCTAATAATTTGAAATTTTCTGTACTGTGAATCATGTTTCTACCATATGCTGATACCAACCATCACTATGCTTGAGGCTGAAAGGATCTATGAGCAATGAATTCCTTATGGTAAGTCTCTCTGAGGGGCTGGGTTCAGCATGATTTCTCAGTGTCAGGCATGTGCACGTGTGTGTGCACTCACATGCACATGTGTACACAAGCCATATCGAATTCTTCGCAAAACAAAGTCATAGCTTATGTTTTCTTTGGATGTGGATGAGGACAGTCTAGCATTTATGTAAGAACCCAGCAAATGTTTCATTCACAGCAGGTATGGAAGGTGCAGTGTCATTTCCTTTCTTCAGGTTCAGGTCCTTTCTTTGCTCCAGAGAGTCCAAGCTCAATCTCACTTCTGGTAGAGAATGGTTACAGGAGAATTGACGTGATGAGGTACAATAACAAAAATTACTTCCTTATGGACTTAAAAGGAAAGACTAAAATTCCTTGCTTCTTCAGAAGAAGGGGAATTGGTTCCCACTTTCACAAGACCTATTCAAGCAGTTCAAGTCTACATCTCAGCCTTGAAATACCCATGTGCCCTGCACAGCTCTGAATGCCCTTGTACAGGTCCAGGTGACTCATATTCCTCAACAGGTTTGGTGCAAAGGAGCAGAACTCCTTCATCTATATGTGCCAAATCACTGAGTTTATGAAGCCAGAAAGCGAAAGTAATTTATAAATCTAATTTAAGATCTCAGAGGAAAAATGCAAGGCAAAATGGAGACCTTATGTATCTCCTCTTCTTGTGCCTTCACTGGGTACGATATAACCTACTTTTAAGTAAAATTCATCATTTAAAATAGTGTCCCTCCTTTGTTTAAAAGAGCTTTTAAAGGAATCCATTTGTCCTGGTTTCCTTCCTGTTTTTTTTATTTCCTCCTCCCCTTTGAATACCACAGGTCTTATTTCTGACTTACAGGGATGGTCATCTGCTCTTCTCATTCTCATGTGGTCTCCCTGGATAGAAGAGAAATTATGAACCTTGCATTCCTTCACTATCTTGGTCCTCAGGGAAATAACTGTAGCCACAGATATAGAGCAGAAAAAATGAGTGAGCTGGGCTTTTCTACCATCCTTTATTTACACTTTTCATGGTTTCTTTTCTTTCAATATTGCTTATGTATTTATGTTCAGCTAGCAGCCCAGCAGGGATCAAAGTCTTTACTCTCACTAGAGGAGTTTCTTATCACAGCAAGGAAAGGGTATAACAGCCCAGATAAAAATTTTTGGAATTTGCAACACTGTTTGGAACTGCTAAAATTGTAACACCAAATAGCGTTGTCTGGATAAATCTAGAGTAATCCCATCAGTCTCAGAGCAACTCTGAATGCACAGACTTTTGGTGCCCACTAGTAGCAAAATTCCCTTTTGTAAAAAGTAGCACACCCAAAATGAAGGAGGGTATGATACAACGCTCTAGAAGTTTTGTACTTGGCACAAATAAAGCTATATAAGGGTGGGGGGGAGGGGGGGAGAATTGGTGTGCAGCAATTTTGTAGCATAAGCTGTGATAAAAATATTGGCAGAGGTTAGTAATATTTTCCTGGTTTCATGTTTCTTTACAAACTCAGATATTAGATGAGATTTAGCAGGATCTTTTTACCCAAAGGCAAATAAATTTTTGAATAAGTCATGTGAGCAACAGGGAAAACAGATCTTTTCCTGATTTTTATTTGCCAGTTCTAATTCTTTTTGATTGCCTGAGACAAGACCATGAGCCCAGAAACATGAAACTGCTAGGAAGTTAATCAAGTGAATGTGGAAGGAGAGGGGGAAGAGGAGGATGTTTTAGCCGGTTTCATGGTGTCAGTGAGCCACCAGCCAGCCCAATGTGGCTATCATGAAACATGCAGTTAGGATGCAGCAGGTGAAACAGGGAACTATTACAAGGTAACACTGCATAGGATTCAAGAAGGATGGAAAATATACAACACAGTTTCTAGAAGCTTCCTTACAATCTACTTAATTTCTATTTTACAAATAGGATTTTTCAAAAGAGCTTTTTTTTACCAAAGACCTTGGACTGATGAGCCTAGCAGAGGCTGAGCTGCAATATCATTACACTGCACAGTTTTTACAGGTAGGTAAATGCAGGGGAGAAAGAAGAGCCCATGTGCAGGGTAGGCACTATGTCTGCATAAAGAGCAGCAAGAGGACTCATCCCACTTCTCACCTTTCAGTCAGTAGCCTGGAGTTTGTGCTTTCACCTGGCATCAGAGAAAATAATTTTCAAATTTCCTCTCTGTTGGAGGGGACCTGAACCCATGTTATCTCCTTCACCAATCTGTCCTTATGCTTCTACTTGCTCCCAGTTTGGACCCATTCCAGAGAACATAAAGTACCAAAGTCTATTCTCAGGTGAGTGTTATAACCACTATGCTCTTGGGTAAATAAATTAATCATCTCTTATTCCACCTATGCATCCAGTCTGAGATCCCACAGGGTGGGATCTTATGACAAAATATCAGTTCATGGGTCCTGGAACCACAGGTTTCAGCTCAGCATCCAGTTATGTGACTATGTCTGCAGCACTCCAGTTGGTAGCTTCTGCTGCAGGAAGAAATGTGTGAAAGTGTACCTAAAAGAAAGTGTACGTCCTCCATGCACCATTCATTCACTGAACTCAGTGAATGAAAGAGTCTCAGTTAGACTCTTTGATGGAGAATTTCATTGAGGCAAAGTCTTTGATGAGGCAGTTACCTCACTTCCTACAAAATTTGATAGACACTTCGTGACTCTACCAGAAAGAGAAAACTTCTCAGCAACCACTTGTGGGGATACTGAGAGGAGTCTGCAGCCAGTTTCTTCAAGAGGAGTTGATGGATCTATGGGAGCACAACTGAGCACAGGTGTGTCTATGGGTCTGTATTATCTTAAGTTGGTTCTGCAAAGAGATGGAAGGAAAAGTGATTTGGTATCTTCAAAGGCACTCGCTTAAATCTAGTCAAGATTTCACTTAGCTTCTCTTTTTAATAAGAACCAAAATAGTAAAGGAGTTACATAGAGACAAAAATATCAGGGGCACAGTAATGGACTTCAGTGCCATGAGTACCACGGGCTAATGTGACAGACTGCAGTAAAGATGTGTATTGTGGGGAATTACTGCATCTACAAGTCATTATTTCCAGTAGAAATAACATGTAGTACCATGAGCCACTGATGTATCTCATGGGGAATTTGCAGGAGATCTCCTTTAATTAACTTGAGTCACTAGTGAATGCAAGTAAATAAATCAATGCAATCTTGATCTTCTTAAAATTGAATGGGTAGAAGGTTCCTTCATTGCCTCAGGAGTCTCTCTCATGTATTGTTTCTTGGTTATTCAGATTGATTGGGCTACTCAGTGTGGAGGTTCAAGTTTCTCTCCCCATGCCTGAAATGTCGTCAGCAAGCAGAAAAAAGGAAGACATAGGCTTCCTTGGAGTAAGCACTGGGTTTCAGTGGTTACCTGAATTAACAGTGCAGTTGCTGCAAGGTCATAACACCTCCCGTTCCTCAAAGCCTGTTCTTTTTCCCTCTCTGCATACATGAATTAACATGCCAAAGGCAAGTTAGTACCAGGATCTCCAGAAACTGTTTTAGGGAGTCAGCAAGATCTGCTAAGGCAAATGAATGAGTGTCAGAAGGAGGGTTTCTAATTGTGCTCCTGTTCCCAAGATGGGTTTTCAGTTATATTAATGGCTTTAGCTGACTATGGAGGGAGAGAGGAAAAGAGATCAGAAGGAACTTGTAGCAAGTACTGAGAGTATGTAGGCCTCTACTTGCCATTGTCTGCTTGTGACTGAGCAGGTAAATCATATTTCACACTATCGTTTGGAGTTCTCTGACTGAGCAAACACTGCGTGTTGTTGTTTAAGCCCAGCCAGCAACAAAGCACCACGAAGCCACTTGCTCGCTCACTCCTCCCCCGCGGTGGGATGAGAAGGAGAAAATATAAAGAAAAGCTCATGGGTTGAGACAAGGACAGGGAGGGATCGCACACCAGTTATGGTCACAGGCAAAAGACAGGCTCAACTTGGGGAAAAAACAAAATCAATTTAATTTACTACCAATTAAATCAAAACAAGGATACTGAGAAGTAAAACCAAATCTTAAAACACCTTCCTCCCACCCCTCTCTTCTTCCCGGGCTTAACTTCGCTCCCAAATTCTCTCCCTCCTCCCCTCCAGTGGCGCAGGGGGACAGGGAATGGGGGTTGGGGTCAGTTCATCAGACGCTGTCTCCGCCGCTCCTTCCTCCTCAGGGGGAGGAGGACTCACACTCTTGCCCGGCTCCAGCGTGGGGTCCCTCCCCACGGGAGACATTCCTTCACGAACTTCCCTGGCACGGGTCCTTTCTGCAGGCTGATCTTCAGGCACAGGCTGCTCCAGCGTGGGCTTTCCCATGGAGTCCCGGCCATCTTCGGGGGCATCCCCCTGCTCCGGCGTGGGCTCCTCTCTCCCTGGGCTGCAGGTGGGCCTCTGCTCCCCCGCTCCCCTCCATGGGCTGGGGGGACAGCCTGCCGTCTCACCAGGGCTGCAGGGGCATCCCCTCCTGCCCCGCTCCTCCTCCCCTCCTTCCTGACTGACCTCGGTGTCTGCAGAGGGGCTCCTCTCACATCCACCGTCGCTGAAGGGCTCGGCCTGGGCCAGAGGCGGGTCCAACTTGGAGCCGGGGCAGCTTCCAGCAGCTTCTCACAGGAGCCAGCCCTGCGGCCCCTTCCCTGCTACCAAAACCCCACCACACAAACCCAAAATACTGCCTGGTCCAAAGCCTACCCAAAATTTCAGGCAGAAGACTGACTGACACTTTTTCAGTCCTTTTACAACGAATGACTAAGCTGGATTTGGAGCCATTTCCATACTGGGTACAGTCAAAAGAAATGCAAGGACTGAGAAGTAATTCTATAGCTTTGTGCTTCAAAGTCACGTTCTCTGCTGAGGTCAACATTTGCTGACTAGCGACAACAAAATCATCTTATATTACATGTCAAGTGTTAGCATAGCTTAAAAGACAAACCAATTTCAAACATCAGAGAACAGAATAAAGTTTAAACCATAGGAGCAGTAATTTCTTACTCTGAAAATCAATAACATTGCACTGAGGAGAGCTGCAAAACCTCTCGTTTCTATCGCCATAAGCCAAGGCTCTGATTCCCACTCTAAGCCTTACTCAGTTTCAGCAGACTTTGATCCTCACTGGGAGGAAACAAGGATCCGACCTCTGCCTGAACTTGGGTCCTGCGGAGAAAAAGATTCCCCAGTTAGAAAAATAGAGGTTTCCGAGCTTCTTACACATCTGTTAGCTTCCCACCAGGCAGCATGTGCACGCGCCTGGGTAGCGTTCCTGAGTAGTCTCCTCTAATTAACCTCTTAGAGAAGGTTGCCAGCTAATTTGCTGACCAACCCCAAACAACTAAAAAAAAAGAGGAAAATATAAAAAAATGCCAGGCAGTGGTTTTAAGCATGATTCTTGAATTAACTTTGCCAGCTAGAGCAAACAAACAGCCCTGGCTGCTGTGCAATAACCTCATTCCTCGGTCTGCTTCTAACACTGGTCCCTGCTCACCCCCAACCTTTCTCACTGGGAAGTTTCCTGATGTGATTAAGTCGTTATTGGTTTCCTTGGGTAGCTATAATGGAAATCTCCCAAGGGGAAGGAGCTGTAAACATAGACCAAAATTCAGCTCACTGCAGCTCCTAAAAAACATACAGACAAAGCAATAACCTGAGTTGCTGTTTTGGATTTGTGCTGAAAACAGTGTTGATAACACAGGGGTGTTTTAGCTATTGCTGAGCAGTGCTTACACAGTGTCTAGGCCTCTTCTGCTTCTCACACCACCCTACCAGCAAGTAGGCTCAGGGCACACAAGGAGTTGGGGCGGAACACAGCCAGGACATCCGACTCCAACTGACCAAAGGGATATCCCACACCATATGACATTGTGCTCAGTAATAAAATGAGGTGCAGGAGGAAGGTTGGCCAGGGCTGCCATTGCTCGGGGTCTGGCTGGGCATTGCTCAGTTGGTGGTGACTAATTGGGGTTTTTCTGCATCACTTGTTTTTGGGGGGGGGGGGTGGGGTGGTTTTCTTTTTTTTGTTGTTGTCTTTTTTCTCTTTTTCTTTCTTTTTTTTTTCCCCCCCAACTATTAAGCTGTATTTATCTCAACCCATGAGTTTTTTGACTTTTACTCTTTTGATTCTCTCCCCCATCCCACTGGGTGGGGGAGCGAGCCAGTGGCTGTGTGGTGCTTAGCTGCCTACCAGGATTAAACCATGACAGCTAGGCTTGAAACCCTTCCAGGAGTCTGCTGAAATGCACACATTAGGCTGCACGAGTTTCTTGCAACTTCCATAAAGAGGTGAACCAGTATACACCATCCCATCTGGCATAATTTTTCATCTCTGATTCCTCCCAGGTCCTAAAGGCTTCCAAATGCATACCTACACTTTTTCTCACTGGACTTGCGTTTCCTTCTCTTTCTCCTGACACCTCCTCACACCCACTAGCCATAAACCTCCTGTCTTCCATCTCTATCCCCACCTGCTTACCTTCCTCTGCTTGCATTTCTTCCTCATTTCTGATCCTGTGGGCAAGTCTTAATACAGGGTCAAGGGCTGAAAGCACATGAAGTCTGCCAGTGCTCTCACCTTGCTGCAACCCCATTGCTCCCTGCGAGGTGCTCTAGTCACAGCATGACCTGCCGCGGCACAGCTGTGTGGGACACACTGGGAGGATGCCTCCCTCTTCCTCGCTCACCTCACTGACCTCAGGCTGAGTTTGGATTCTCTTTTGCCCCTGTCCTGCTTTCTTCCACTCTTCCTCACTTTCCCCTTCTTCCTAGTCACTTTGGGATCGGTTCTCTCTCACACAAAGGAAAGAGGGTAAAATACCTAAAAATAAGTACAGCCATTAAGTGGACTGGCTGTTCTTCTGCTTTGTCTCCATGTAGCGAGGCATAGCAGGGGGACATTACCAGGCACGTAGGATGGAGCGAAGGGGATGCAAAAGTGAGGGGCCCTGCCCAGCATATGGGGATTTCTCTTCCTGGGCTTGAATTCTGCTCACTATGGGGCTTTGAGTGCGTTTGAATTGGTTCATGAAGACAATTATGTGACATGGCTTGCTTGTGATGGTTAGACGTTCTTTTCACTGACCCAGTTCTTTTCATCTCTCTGTTGCTCCAGTTTGCTCTCCTGGAGAAAGGGATAGGGTAAAGGTATAACAGCTGTTTTAGGTAAGTAGATTTTTGATGTTTAACATAGCCTGACATCCTAAGTACTATCAAATTAGCTATGATTGACACTAATATGCTGGACTGCAAATTGCAGTGTCCCACAATGCTTATATATTCCTTCAGGATACCTACATCTTTTCTGTTGAAGTGGGTCAAAAAGGTGGTAGGATTGCTTAAAGCATTTGCATCTTGATGGTGACGTGAACACTGTACTGCAGGAGTAAGAAATAGCGAGGGGCTGTGTAACAGTTAAAGTCATGCATGTTAATAATAGCATATGATAAGAAAGGAGCCAGTCTAGGATGTGGAGCTGGACCACATCCACAGCACTACAGAAGAGACTTCTGTCAGAGACAGTGACTCCTCATCCTCACCATGCTTTGTTCATGACTGAAGGAGTCAAGCTCCTGCCTTAACCAGCAAGTTATTGCTAAGGACATTGCGCCTTTCTGTCTTTTGGTGGGGGGAGTTTCTCAATGTTTCTACCAGGACGTCTGCTCTGAACATCTCAGAGCAAACACAGTAGCTGGGAAGCTGAGGAGCTGCCCTTTCTTGCACAGCTAAGTGTGGAGTACAGAAAGTAATCCCCTTGATTTTCAGGACAGCAGGATGTGATATAAAGCTCCTGTCCCTAGAATGGCAATCTGGCAGGAATCACTTACTCAGCAGACAAGAAGTTTTCACTAGTCTTGTTAGATCTGGGACCTGATTACCCTTAATCTAATTGTGGATACTGGTCCATCTTTCCCCAGAGATGGCTGTTAAAATGATAGACCTGCATCTTCATAAGACAGAGTGGTTTTCATAGCTTAATGACCTTCTATCTTCCTGGGATAAGTCAGGTTATATCAGAGGAGATTGCTATCTATTGTGGTTACTTGCTTAGAGCCCGTAGACATAATCAAGGTCATTTCTCTGCCTCCTTGCTTGAGGGCAGATTTTCTTTTGTGCCCCCAAAATACTGTGTTTCAGTTATTTATAAATGTTCATCAGATCATTTGCCTGTACAAATTACAGCCTGAGTATTATCTGTGAACAGTGTATTTCCATTATTCATCCTGGTCTCCATTCCTGATTGGATGCCTGAAACTTTATGAATAGAGAGAAAAAGTGAATGATGAATAGTGAATCATGAATAATAAACAGAAGATGAGTACACTTTTTCAGACTCCTATTCCTCCATGAATATGTGCACCCCTCTATATCAGTTGCCTTCACCAACATTCATATGCAGAGAAAATAGATTGAAACAAGACTAACAAAAAAAGGGCAGGAATGCAGCTGAATCAAATCAGGAACTGTGGGGTTTTGTGCATAGTTGTGAATGCACTACTCAGCAGTTATTCAGCTCCGGCAAAATCCAACTGTTCTGGGGACAGAGTTAGCTGGAGAGGCAAGAGCAGGATTTTTCTCCACAAATCCCCCACTAACTTCTCCGGGAAGGTGGACATGTCACAGCGCTTCTGCTTTCTTCTTCTTCCTCAGCTGTAAAATAGAAATAATTATGACCTTCCTTCTTCCTGTAGCACCCTCAGACTTCTGAATAAATCATGCTAAGTGAGAAAGAAGCATTTTTAAAGACTCATCAGTAACTGGCATAAATCATGTCAGCCTTTAGATTTGTAGCCTTTTAGGTAACTTACAGGTATGTTCAATGCAGATGTTGCTTAGACATTATTCATAAATTATATTTTTCCTACAACAGATAATTGATAGTTTCTATGTGCCTGACTTGCCAAATCATGTTATACTTAAAAAAAAAAAAACACTTCATTTAAACAAAAATTTATTTTTCTTGTGCAATGTCTAAAACTTAATGATCATCACTTTCTTAAATGGCAACTATTTGCCCTTCTAAGCCTGTAAAAGTCTTCTAATTTAAACCTGTAGAAACATCTTGGCAGTGAATGTGGGCAATTACAATCATTCTTGCTCTAATTTATACAATTGCAGGAATGTATTTTTTTCTTAGCTGTGGGCTCCAGCTGTCTAAAGTTGCTGACCAGAATGGAAGCTGTGAACATACTTTTTTGAAAGGAAGAAGATTTTGTTTAGATTGTGAGATTTGTACTTCTTTTCTTCATGTTTTTTTTAAGAATGGTTCTGAATTAATTGCATGTGCATTTCTATCTTCTTTCTAATTGGGAAATCTACATAACTCTTGAAGCTTTGTATGAAAAGGCAACAGGATTTTCATCTTTAGAAGGTAAAAAATAAATCTCAAGGGTTTTACCTGTAAATGAAAAAATAAATAAGTCTGAGCCTTCCATATGTGATCTAACAGTTAGTAGCTAGTTATTATCAAGCCATTTTGAACATTTTGGAACTCGGAAAAGAGATGTTCCTAGCCTGAATAAAAACAGCCAAGCCTTTCAGGAACTGCTGGAGGGTACTCAGCCAAAAGCATCCATTAGGGGCCCAGAATCACCCCTCTAAATCAAACAGAGGAGGGACTTAGATCTGCTTGTCTCTTAGAGTGAGTGTGGCAACCTGCTTCCAAAGAGCCTTTTGCCAGCTGGGCCCCAAGATGGTTATGCTGAAACCAGCACTCTGAAAATAGTTCTGGTTTTGACTTCGGCTTTTTTAGTGACAAAAGTCAATTGCATCAAAAAATTCCCGGTATGCTTTAACCACCAATGTTGCGCAGGGTGAAATACGTTACAGCTATGCATTAAACAGACCTGTATAGGTCTGCTTTTTAACACTTTACTGAAGTGAAATGCCAGAAATTTCTGCATTTATGGGATGCCAGGATTTGAAGATTTTTCTGGAAGAGCTTTTAAAATAAAAAATGTTTTTAACAACATTTTATACTATTAAAGTACCTAAGTGTTTTTATAAGTACTGGATATACTTTCTTCAATCACAGAAATAAGTGGTGTGTCTGTTTAGATTTTAGCCCTTACTCTCTAAAAAACTATAATCAGGAAGTTCAAAGTACAAGTCTAGCCTAAAACTCAGTTAATGAAAGTTTTGTGACCATATTTTTGCCACTTTAAAAATAATAATACAGCTTTGCTGCTGTTTCCTTTGGTGCTCCAATGAACTGTAAATAAGGGTCACCCTTTTAGTGTCCTTTTGAATCAACAAATTATAAATGCATTTCATCTGTCTCAAGGTATCACAGCAAAAATTACAAGATGACCTTTAAAAATGGCTAGCAAAGCACTGTTGCTTACTTCGTTCTAGATCTCACCTCAGACAATCTCTTGTCTCTGCCACTTTCAGAGATAAATTACTACTTCCACCGTGCCTACACCTGTAATAGCAGATGCCTTTTCATCACCTGTCACTCACTTTTCTGACCCCTCCCCATTCCTGCTTTTATCTCCTTCTGCTTACACTGCAATTCTCTGTTTCTCCCAAGGAAAAATTATATATTTAATATATAAATACAAAATATACCCTGACCTTCGTTTCCTTTTCCCCTTGCCTGTCATAATGCAGGCAGTTCCTCTATGCCTTTTCCTCTTACTCCTCAGTTGTTCCAGTAATCCCGTCTCATCCCATTCCCTTCCTTAGTCTTCTCCTTAGCTTCTCAGTATGTTCTGGCTCTTTTTCCATCACCATACAAGCAGGTTTATTCTTGCTCAGCTCACACCAGCCTGCCCCTCCAGCTCCTGCCCGTTGTCTCTCTGTTCCCCTCCAAGCTCCAGCTGCAGTGCGGAGTTTCCCTTCTCCTCCCCACCAGTCTGGCTGCCTTGGACTTGAACACAAGTGAGACCATACTTTTGGAAAACTCATCCTTTTTTTGGCTTCGGTGAGGTTTTTCTTCTTTCCATTTTCTTCCTGCCTCCCTAATGGCTTGTTCAGAAAGTCCTCTGGAAGATTTTCTTGTTCTCCTCTCTGATTACTGAGGAGAGAAGAGAGGTGCTCAGTAAGGCCATATTTTTCATAATGTTTTTTATTTGATTCTTCTCAGTTTCTGCTATGTCTCCTCTGTGAACACAAGACCAGCCAGTGTGTCTGTGTCAAAAAGCTATGTCTTTCATACATGTCTTTACTCCAAATCTATTTCCTTATGTCCAATTGAAAACCTTTTCATGTCTTTTAAAATTCAACAATCAAGCCAAGTTGAACACAGCTAAAACAAACTTCTTAACCTCTCTTCCTTCTAAACTTGTTTCTCAAACTTCTCCCAACTGCTTTTCACTGGCACAATATTGCCATGATGCTCTTAAATGGATGTGATCTTCTGTTGAGATGTCTGTAGTTCCCCACTCCATGTCACACCTTGTTCTTGCAGTCTTTCCTTCTAACTTTTCTAAGATATGCTACCTACCCACCCAGATATCTGAGACTCTTGTATACATCCCATTACCCTATTTCTCTTTGAGCACACTGACATTGTCCCTGACCTTTCTCTGACTTCTCATGATAATGAACAGCTCCCAAAAGCACCCACATGGCCGCTTTAAGGTGGTTAAACCTACTTGTCTATCACCATAGTGAGACCATCACCATCTTGTTGATCAGTATGTCTGTTTGTATGGGTTATATCTGACCAGATGCAAACATCTTTAGATACAGGTGTCTGTGAAACAGCTCATTTTGACTTGCTCTTTAGTGGATAGAAAGAAACAAGGCATTGCCAAATCAGATCGATGTATTGATATATAAAAGTGCCTATTTCCCTTCACTGGTTGTAAAGGAAGCTGGGGGTTACTAGCTCAGATGCTAGTATCTACAGCTGAGATATCTGAAACTATTGAGAAGAATCCCACTTTTTTGTAGTTTTGAAGTGTTTTGTCTTAGTTTTTACATTATATGTGGTTGGGAGCAGTTCTGTATCCATACCTGCATCTGTGCAATGCCTAATGCAACAGGGTTGGAGGGCATGAATATGTTCTCATGGTGCCACTGTAATGGTTAGACTTCAAGTTATCAAGAGCATCAAAATGCTGTTCAAAAAAAGACCGATGAAAACATCTTGCAAAGGTTAGAGGAGCCACAGTGATGTATAGCAAGAATATGGAGGCATTCAGAAACAGTTAATTGATAGCTTGTGTGGCTGGTATTCACAGTGCTGCAGTCCCAGTGACTCTAAACATATGGCAGCAAGGATAATGCTGAAAAAGAACAATGGCATTTAGTCAATGGCAGGATATAGTATTTATTTATTTATTTATTTATTACTATCAGTGGTATGTAAAACTTTTCTTGCTTTCCTTTGGAGGAGGTTTTAAAATTAAGATCTAAGCCACTTGGAGAAAACATGAAGTCCTCAGACTTCCATAACTATGGGTAAACTTTAGTGAGAATTTTGCCTGTGTTTTGCTGCATGATTGCCTTTTAGCAATAAGTGAAATTCTAGGGCTTGTGCTAATTCTTTTCACTTCTTCTCATGTCTTTGATTTTGCAGACCACAGTGACCTTGTTTGGGAAATAGATGACTTAACAGAGATATGAATAAGATATATAAAATTACGAGTAGTATGGTGATGGTGAATGAAGAAGGTCTATTCAGTATTTCCCATAATATTCTTATTCTTTTAAAAGACCATCAAGTGAAATTGCCAGGAAGCAGATTTAAAGCAAATAAAATAATTTTCCCTACATGTTGCAGGGTTAGCCTGTGGAATTTATTACCAGATTGGAACAAAAATACCTGACATGCACACACACAATACAGTTTTCTCATGGAAAGCTTGTTGTTTAGTTCAACATACAAATCCAGAGTTGCAGTAGTATTATTCTGCTTATGCATATCAAATGTGACTTTTGTCTCACTTAATTCTTGGTATGTATGTGTTAGATGGAAAAGTAGGAAACCAGGGAAGAAGGCTACTGGTTTACCTTTCTTGGCTCCTTCACTCTGGGTTAAATGGAACCTCTGGAGCAAGGAGGAGACTTTTGCTTCCTGTAGAACAACCAAATACTGCCCAAGCAGGAAGATTTTGAAATGCAATATGGGATAGACAAAATAAGCCCAGACTGGGAAACCACTCTAAAGATCAGGGAGCTAACACACAGGCAGTTTTCAAAGGTGATGGAAAGAAAGAGACTTTTCCAAAGGACCCACAGAAAATTTTCTAGAATTTGTTGTAACTTGGAAACTCACATAAAAACTGCTGGATTAAGGGAAAGACTGGAGGAAAAGACTTGGCATGCAAGGAACAAGGGGCAGGGCAGAGAGAGTTGGTTCCAAATCCATTTGTTTTAATTCAGTTTTAGCCAGCACATCTGGATTTTTGTCTGTTTAAAAAATGTGTGCTCTAAGAGATCTTCACTTTTCAGATACAAATTCCTTTTGGTGCTTTTTTAGTGTTCCTTAAAGGAAACGATATTAGCAGATGTACCTCAGAGTTTTGGCTTTTGGGATCATGTCACAGCCCTGTCACAGAAAGTATCTAGTTTCTATAGCCAATGGAGACTAACAACCACCATTAGAAAGTGGCTCATACCTAACTTAGGGCAAGGCAAGTGACCCTCCGGAGGCAGCTGTTTCTCCAGTGACTAAACTAGGAGCCTGATGTTTAGACTAGGCACTTGACTTTCAGATGTCTGTATTTATGGAAGAAAAAAATCTTGCCTTGGGTCTTTCCTCCCCCCTTGGAAAGCGTTGATATTCCAACCACCCAAAATGTACCCATACGAGTAAGCTGGTGGATCTAATACTGTATGTGCTGACCAGTGTAGTGTGCAGATCATACGCAAGCTGTCAGCTCACCAATAACAGCAATAACCCTCGCAAGAGTCACATCTCTAAAGAAACACTATGGTTTGGTTTAAAATGCCCTGTCTGTATTCAGCTCCATAACAAAGCTCAGTTCAATTTTTTATTTTAGTCACTCTTCCAAAAGTGGCATTGGCTCTTCTGACAGGAGAGAGCACTTCATCATCTCTAAGAGCATCATTTGACAATAGGCTAACAGGCTCAGAATGTGATGTGAAGTTGTGAAACAATTGCTTTGATGACTTTCCTCAGCTTGGTTACAAGAAACCTTGCTTGACAATTTATTTTGAACATCTGGCCTACTATTATTGAGCATCTATTTATAAAGCTGGCCTCAACAAAACTCTCATAGAAGTGTCTGTCTTCAATCAGTCTGTGTGTGTCTTGTGGCAACAGAATATTTTACAGACATTAGTTCCTAATTGTCCAGGGTTTTCTTATACAAATCAGCATTCCTTTCTGGAGCTACTTTATTTATATATGTTTTTTATTAACAGAGCTGTTTCTGCATACAACATAAATGAAAACAACTCTATTAGAGAAGCTGTGAGTCATTGCCATCATTTTATTAAATAAATTATTTCAAGATCTCAGACAGGGCATGAAAAGGCTTTAACAAACAGCTAGCAATTCCTTAAAATACATACAAAACACTTTTTTTTTTCAGCATTTGTGTTCATTTTAAAATCTTCTGGTTTTAGCAAAGGTAGAGAAGCAATTGTGAACACATTTGGAGATGCTATAGGATATAAGGGGGGAGAGGAGAAAGAGAAAGCATGATTCTCATTTAAGAACAAAGATACAGCATGGAAAGGTTTGATCTACTACTGTTATTACATGGGTACATCACATATTAAGTGAAGGCGTATTGGGGAGCGATGACAGTTCCGTGTCTATCATGTATTTTACTCATCATACATTTCTGCATTCACAAAGATCCTCCTATTACTTTTCTAGAGATCATTGAAGTTTGATGTTGTAGAGTCAGAAAGATGCCTCTCTTTAGGAGCATTTTCTTGCTCTTCCACATATGACAAAATTCTTTGTCCCCTCATCTTCATTCAGCACTGGATGGATATCTGTATTTCACTGAATCCATGCAATACATTTTGTCCTTGAACCAACTAGAGTATTTAAACTAGAAAAAGGGGGTTTGTTAATGGGAAAGAACTTAGAAAGAGATTCTTGTCCTACTGAAGTCAAGGAAAATCTTGCCTTTGATATAAGCAGAATCAGATTTTTTCCCTAAGGTCTGACTACAAGTTTAACTGAGTCATTTTGAATTTGTTTGAGCATTATATTCTTCTCTTGGTGATAGATGCTGTGACTAGGAGAAAGACAAAAGAGGGGATTACTTTTTTATATTTTAATCTGCTTGTGCCTTTCATTATTGTAAGTATGAATTTCATTAAATGTCGTTGCCTGACCAACCTAGTGGCCTTCTATGATGGAGTGACTACTTCAGTGGACAAGGGAAGGGCTACAGATGTCATCTATCTAGAATTCTGTAAGGCCTCTGACAGAGTCCCCCACAACATTCTTCTCTCTAAATTAAAGAGATATGCATTTGATGGATGGACTGTTCAGTGGATGAGGAATTGGTTGGATGGCTGCATCCAGAGGGTACTGGTCAACAGCTCCATGTTCAGATGGAGATCAGTGATGAGTGGTGTCCTCAGGGGTCCCTATTGGGACCAGTACTGTTTAATATCTTCATCAGTGACATAGACAGTGGGATTGAGTGCACCCTCAGCAATTTTGCAGATGACACCAAGCTGAGTGACATGGTTGACACACCTGAGGGATGAGATGCCATCCAGAGGGACCTGTACAAGCTCAAGAGCTGGGCCCATGTGAACCTCATGAGGTTCAACAAGACCAAGTGCCAGGTCCTGCACCTGAGTCGGGGCTAACTCTGTTATCAATACTGGCTGAGGGATGAAGGGATTGAGAGCAGCCCTGCGGAGAAGGACTTGGGAGTACTGGTGGAAGAAAAACTGGACATGACCCAGCAATGTGCACTCATGGCCCAGAAAGCCAGCTGTATCCTGGGCTGCATCAAAAGAAGTGTGGCCAGCAGGTCAGGAGAGGTGATTCTGCCCCTCTACTCTGCTCTGGTGAGATCCCACCTGGAGTACTGCATGCAGCTCTGGAGCCCTCAGCACAGGAAAGACATGGACCTGTTGGAGCTGTTCCAGAGGAGGGCCACAAAAATGATCAGAGGGATGGAACACCTCTCCTATGAGGAAAGGCTGAGAGAGTTGAGGTTGTTCAGCCTGAAGAAGAGAAGGCTCCAGGGAAACCTAATTGCAGCCTTTCAGTACTAAAAGGGGGCTTATAAGAAAGATAGGGACAGACATTTTAGCAGGCCTTGTTGCAACAGGACAAGGGGCAATGGTTTTAAACTAAAAGAGGTTGGATTCAGACTACATACAAGGAAGAAATTTTTTTACAATGAGGGTGGTGAAATATGGGAACAGGTTGCCCAGAGAGGTGGTAGATGCCCCAATCCCTGGAAACATTCAAGGTCAGGTTGGATGAGACTCTGAGCAACCTGATCTAGTTGAAGATGTCCCTGCTCATTGCAGGGTGTTGGAGTAGATGACTTTTAAAGGTCCCTTCCAACCCAAACTATGATTTTATGATTCTGTGTGACATAAAATTATACATATATTTGTAATCATTTGGGTACCTCTATTTTGGATGATCCCTGGAAATGCCTTAAAACTGAGAACACTAAGGGATTCATAGGAGATGCAGCAGACCCTGCACTCAAGAAAACGTGAGTAACTTTTTTCACGTGCTTTAACAATTTTTAAGTTAGGAATTACTTTTAGAGTAGGAATTACTTTCACTTTCATTAGCCTGTCATCTTTTATATATATACATAAAGAAATGAAAGCTCCAGATGCTGCTCCTATAGGAGCAAAACTCTACTATTGGTATAATGTAGCTTTAAGACGCTGGACTGCCTGGAAAGCTTTTGGTAGCAGAGTGGAGTGTTTCTGCATGAAACTCATTGTCTGCAAGTGGGTGTCTATAATTATGCTGCCTATTGCTCTGTCCATCATTAGTCCCATAAGGAACAAGTAACAGAAATTGAAGGAGCATATTTCGGTATTCCACCTCCAGGTGTGTAAGAGCTGATCAAGGCCGAGGGACATCGGCACTAAAAGCTATAAATTCTACTGGAACCTGGGCCACTTCCCATCATTCTGGCTTTCTCACATTAATAATCACTGCAATTGAAACCACAGGAGCTCAGGTGTGTACTGTCACTCTCCTTCTGATCATCCCCACACATTGACCTGTCCTGGACTCTCACTGGGGCCTTGAGTGGTGACAGGCAGAAAGCTGTGATTTATACAGCACTCTTGTAATTAGAGCAGAGCTCACAAGTGCTGCTAGAGTTTGGGCTATGTCAGTGTTTCCAGTAGAAATCCTTGTGTTTAACGGTTTATAAATGTGGCCATTAAATGTCACTCCAGGCTGCAATTTGGCATGCAAGTTGTCAGTGCCAGGGGGAATCTTGCAATAAAATGCAAAATCTGTTTAGTGCTTTTGAAGTAATTTGGGTATGTACTCATGTGCATGCACACAAGCATCTCCACCCATCACCACAAGCCTGAACAGGAGGTGCATAACATAAGTTACATATGTTGTTCAACGCATATGTTTCAAAAAGGCAGCTCCCTTCTCCTGGCTATTGCTCACACCAAGGACAAAAGCAGAAATCCTCTCCTCTGGGTAGCTTTCAGGGGCTGGCTAGTGCCCTCCACCCATCACCACCAGGAGAAACGTCACCTGCTTTACTCTGAAAGAGCTGGACTGGGGGCCCCCCTTTCTTTCTGACAACCACTCAGCCTTCTTTAGGCATGCTCTGAGCTCTGGCAGAGACCTGGAAAGACATCATGGGGTCTGGAGCACGCTGAGCTGAGCTCCTCGCCCTCAGCTGACCTGGTCTCAACAGCACCGGTCTCAGCTGGCTCTTCCTGGTCTACACCGTGTGTTTCTCTCATTCCTGGGCTAGAGCCATGCTCAGCCCCAGTCCCACAGTCCTCCTCCCTGGTCACATCTGAGACTGTGCAGGGACTGGGGCTGCCAGAGGAGTTTCTGTCACAGTGTGGCTGGTTGTGACTAAGGGCAAAGTACCTAATCTCCCCATTGCTAAGGTTGTCTTTCACTCAACGGGGGGATGAATGCATGCCTTCCTCTCAGGGCTGCTGAAATACCAGTGATGAGTACCACAGATGTGCCTGTAAATAACTGCCTAGGATCTAAGAGCATGCCCATGAATGAAAAATCATTCATTGAATATTTCCAGAAAGTGAACTGAAAGAATAAGGAAGGAGGAAGCAAATTCATGGCTTTGAATTACACTACTTTTTCATAACATTTGCTGTGTTCCTAGTACATCACATGTTACAAACCCACCTGAAAGTCACAAGCGCAGAATAATAAATGATGCGTATGCAGCATTTGAGAGTAGTAACCTCCAGACATTAAGCAGCTTGCATACTAATAACATTTAGAAAACTTGCTTCCTTCCATAAGCTTTCCTCCCTAAGCAGAAGGAAAATATCCAGTCAGTGTAGCCATAAAGGAAAGAGCGCAGGAGCCAATAGATCACAAAATATGAGGTATGAAGAAGTGCCCATTTCAATCAAACAGTCAGCGTGAGCATTCTTATTTATGATGTGTTATAAAAAGTTTATTGCCTGTTTTACAACGCTAGCTGCCCAAAGTTTGATTTAACCAGAAAACAAACCAGTAACACGCAATGCCACCAGCCCTAGCTTTTCATGTCCTGGAAGTCATGTCAGCTTAGCCCAGACTTTTTCCAAGCTATTTGTTAGTGAACATGAATCCTTCAGGTACTTGGGAGAAAGTCTGCACCGCGACTTGTAAATCTTTCAGGAGCTGAGGAGAAAATGTTCACCCTGAACATCTACCAGTGATCAGAAACACCACTTGTGTTACTGTTAACTGGATACATCCCTATTTTTATTGCCCCATCTTGGAACCCATAATCTAAACTGCTGGGTAATTTTTAAGTCATCACTGATGTGTTTTGCCATTTGAAGCACTGGTGTCTCACCTGAGCCAGCGTGGGAGCTCAGTTGGCCTTGCTGGCATGGGGAAGGTTGTCTCCTTCACTGGGACAGACCAGGCATTGCTGGGGGGTTTTCCTTTCTCTGCCCCTCCCCTTGCCTCCTGCTGTCAATAGAAATATTCCTAAAGAAGGGAAGGAGGAGGAAAACAGACTTCTCCTCCTCCCATAGGAATGCTGAGGAGTGAACTTGCTTTCCCTGTCCTTCTTCACCTTTTGCAGTTGTCTTGGCACAGCGAGAGGCCGGCGGGGGTTTGCCACCTGCCTTCCCTCCCCGGTGCAGTGGGGTTTCCCAAGTGGTGGCTTTGGTCCGCTGTGGTTCTCCTGCACTGATGTGAGGCACATTGCCCCCCATTTGGGTCAGAGTGTGCAGGTGGGAGGCTTCACTGACCTCCTGGTGTGATTGTCCTGATCTGGCATGAAATGAGTAAAGGGCACTTTTTACACTGGGAAATTAAAGCTAATTTTTTTAAATGAGTGTCTTGTGACTTGGGCAGTGGGCTGAAAGAAAACAGGAGTAAGAACAGTACCATTGCACTGACAGATTTAGAGACCTCTCATGTGTCTCTGTTTTGTTTCCTCAAAGGGGACAGACAAGAGGACATGTCAGTAAGTTGAAGGCAGTCAGGTTTGTTATATTGACTATGCTGGATTAGGCCATGTAGCTCCTAAATTCCTTCAAATGCACAGTTGGGGGGGGGAGCAGGGGGAAGGCTAAGGAGGCAGCTAGTACTCTCAGTTAATTAAATTTAACTAACTTCCTTCAGCTACTTAAAATTCCACATAAGCCTTCGCTATGCGTATGTGTCCTGATCAGCCTTCTGATCGTAGGCACATGGTCCTCCCATGCACGACGATGCAGCACGTCCTGTCTCGCAGACATCAGAGCTTCACACTGATCTTAGAGGATGACACCAGTCAATGATGCATCAGAGATGGAGTGCTCCCTGCATTTCATCTACGTTACCCTGGATTCAAAACTCCTGCTGAGCCAGGGACACAGCAGCAAAACAAACATGTGCAATCAAACAGCAGTCAGTGTAGAAGCCCTGGCCAGCAACTGGCTGTCCTGAGTTCCAGGAAAACTTACCAGGAGATTAACTACTGCAGAAGCATCAGCACATAAAAGTACCTTTTATACGCTCATTATTTGCAATAGCAATGTCTTATGCTATTAAGCTGTTTGTTTACCAAACATCAAATGCTCCTGGCTGCAGAAAAGCCATGCTAACATATTGTGTATAGATTTTAAGCCAAGGTGCCTTATGGTACTGAACTGCTAAATTATATGAGCTTTCTGCATTCAGTGGTGTTACATGACCATACAAGATCTCAAACTTTGGTCCTGTATCTTCTAGTGAATGGATTTATGTTCAATGTCAAAGAAAAAAAAAAAAGAACGTAATGAAAAAATATAATGCAGCCCATTTATTGCTGTGTTCTTTCCCTTGTTTTTCAAATTCATCAGAAACGAAGAGCTGTGAAAAGAATGAGCCTGATCTTGAAAATAGAATAGGATTATGCTTAACTTCACCTGCTTGGTAGATGAAGGTTTTACCACTCTGAAAATCTTTTGGACTGCTAGGAGGGAAATGATGGGAAAATATAAAGCCTTTTTGGAATAAACAAGAATGTAAATCATTCTGAGTTCAGACAGTGCTCAGCTCAAGAATGCATCAGCTTCAGAAAAGATTAATAAACCAATATTTCTTTCTTGTGCTCTTCTTTGGAGAAAACAGCTGGCTTTGATTAAATAAATGAAGATCAAAAGAACAGAGATAAAAACATATTGAATACCTGATCCAGGGTAGGTATAACTGGTTAAAAGAGAAAGTTACCTCCTCTATGTCTGTAGTTGTGGGAAGGATATTTTTTTTAAAGTATATAGCATTCTTTATAGTGATTCTGTATGGTAGGGATCCAAAGTGCCAATGTTTCCTCTCTTGTAACTGACTTAACTGATCTAGAAAGACCATCTGGGTATAATAGAAATTACAATTGCATAAGGTGAATAATGCTATAAATTAATCTAATGGCAGAGTACCAGTTGCACACCTAGCTATCCTGTCTATATTGTTGCATGTCAAATCAGCCTAGGGAACTGTAGAGCCAAATAATAGCCTTTGTCTTGCCAATGTGTTTTAAACCCTAAGAATGAAAAATGGGGTGGAGCTACAGGACAAGAAATACAGCTTATTGTTGAAGCTGTGGTCAATGAGGTTTGAAACACAAGCAGAGACACAGTAGGTGAGGAGTAGGACAGAAAGATTGACTTTAACAAGCCACAAAATTTTATGATGACGGAAACTCAGCCTCAGAAAAGCCAGGCAATTCCCTTGTAGTATGTTTGGGAAGTTTATTTTTATTTAATACAGGTATTCCTAAGATGCAGTCTTACATGGTGATGAAAGAGTGCCTGTTCATCCTTATATTAATTATGGTCTGAATGCATTTTAGATTATTTTTCATGAACAGCTGTTGACATTTTTTTATCTCAGTAACCTCACTCATTTGCAGGTACTATTGCTGGTAGCTTCTCTTTGCCACCCTAATTTTGGATAACAAGCCTTAACAGGAGACATGCTGTTCTCTGGATGAGACAAAATGTTCTCACAACTTAAACAGATATTTCCATTGTAAGCTTAGCTCACGTGATCAGGGTTGAATAAGCTACTGAAGTACATTATGCCATCCACTTGTGACTCACCTGCCACATTTTGTTTTTAAAATAACGTGGAATAAATTAGGGAGCAAATGAAATAGAATAGAAATCTCAGGTTTTGAGCTGCAGGGAGAAAAAAAGAAGCAGCCTGAAGCACATCACTTTTTTATCTTCAGTTTCAGTTAGTTCTCCATTTCCTAGGTCTAAAACGAATCCTGTAAACTTTTCTGTGCTTCTGCAGTTCAAGTACAGGGATAGTTCCAGTAAATTAAAAAGAACTAGTTATATGATTGACTTTAAGCACAAGGTTAAATATTAATAAGGTGAGGGCCTCTGTAAGGATCATCTGTAAGGAAGGATGGCATTGCTACAAAAGGCTTGTGAGTTTGAGAAAATTTTCTGTTAAAGGAAGACCTGAAATAAATTTTTGAAGCAGTTGCAGTTATCTGTTCTCTAACAGGAAATATGGGAACTGTATTGGATAGCTGATTTACTTCAGAAAAACATGGAAAATATAATCTGTGGTGATGGAAGGTCTGTAAGATTATCATATGATTAATTTTTGCCAGATCCAGTCTTATCCCCAAACCCAAAACTTCCTCAGAACTCAGACACTCAGATTCACCAATATACCTAAAAATCTACTTTAAAAACCTAGTAGATCATACCCACTATAAGAGGGGAAAACTGTGTGACTCTAGACCTCATGCTGTAATGTCTAGCTCAAAAACTTCACAAATACAAAGTGGGTGGAACCATGGGATCGGGAATACAGTTAAAGGGAAGGGATGAGGTCTTGGGGTTCACTGCGCGCCATTGCAGGCAGGGTTGAGTTAATGCATGTAGGTTGCACAAGAAGAAATGGCTTTTTTCTAATCTGCATTGCCTCAAGACCACAGGAGTCCTAATTATGGTCCAATATCCCATTGGATTAGAAAATTTAGGGGAAAAAAATTAATCTCAGGCTTTGGGACAAATTCTGAAAATCTAGTGTGTTTCTGACGCAGCACAGCAATAGCTGAGCTGACTCTAACCGGCCTCCTTTGGAGAATGGGGGGATTTTAGGCAGCTCTGAGTTTGGTGAGGGATGATTCACCCACTTGTAACATGTCTTTAAACCAAACCAATTTTTAAAACTAAGCAAAGAAGCACTAATATAAATATTAGATGAACCCTATTAAAGACACCACCAGAATGTGGCTGATTCTGCCCTGCAATTTTAATTTAAATTGGAGATCAGTTTTCATTTAAGTTAATGATGAAGTCTTTTTTAACTTTAATGGATGGGGAACCATTTTTAAAAAACATAATTGGACATAATATACTCGGTTAACATTTTAAATAGGCTTGGTTTCTTCTGTGTGATCAATATTAGGAAATGAACAGTTGTCATTTGCAATATTACCAACAGAGTTGTGTAATCTGGCATAAGAGTTGTGATTTGTTTGTGTTCATATTGTATCTCATATGGTTTCAATTTATGGTTGTATAATTAAAATCCAAGGATTTTTTTTTTCTGCAAAAAGAAAAGAATAACAATTTACATTTAAAAGTTATCACTGGTTACAGCAGCAGTTGCCCAGATGAAATAAAGTTTAGGGTTAACAGAGATTGACAAATTCAGTTTAAACTTCAGATTAGCTTTAAGAACGAGGTCCTGGAGGAGCAAAACACAGCAGTGGCCACTGTATGTTTGTGTGTAAGGGATTTGTAATGTTAGCTTCTGATTGCCATGATTTTTAATATCCAAAGGTTTGCCTCCTTTATAGTTAGCCGTAGGAATTTGGGGCCAAAATAAACAGGCACAATATAAGGACACTCATGGGAAAACATCCTCAGAGATACCCTAGCTTATGTGAGAAGCTTCCGAATTCCTTCAGCAGCTTACAGCACAGGTGGTATAAATCCACTGTTGTTCTTCCTCTTGTGCAGTGCTTCCTGAAGGATAAGACAGAATTGTTTCCATACACAGTAAATCAGTATGCCTGCAAGTATAGGAAAGATTTTACAAAATCATCCTAAACTTCATAGATGAAATGTGTTATCTAACACAGAGGTTAATGTGTGGTTATTTCTCTGTGTACAAAACTTCCTTCAATCCCTGGAATGATCTTCAGAGATCTCCATTTGGAAATTAACCTGTGTTGACCTGTCTGAACCTGTGTGAGCCCATCCTGAGGTGGTACAGCTACAGACCAAGAGTAATATTTGTCTCCCAGTAGCTTTTGCATTTTTTTTGCCAGACCTCAAAACATCTATTGATTGGTGTGAGTGGTATGGATTTAACAGGAGGCAGGCACTGAGTGACATTAGCAGCCAACAAATCTCCAGTGGGTACATTCAAATTCATGGTATTACAGGGTGTTGGGGAAAAGGGTGTCTGAGGAGTATTTCTAGTAGGAAGCTCCTTCCATTTGCTTTAGTCCATTTTTCCAAGCAATGGCGCACTTCAGAGACTAGTGAATATGGGCTTTTTTGAAGAGTTTTTTATCAAGAACTGTACATTGTGACCGGACTATAGATGTCAAAAGTACATTAGGTGTTGGGTGTAAAGGGAGTACAAGAGTAGGTAGCCCTATGAAGGCTGAATCAGACATTATGTCTTTGATTATGTTGTGCTTATCATGGCACATGGACTAGGTAAATCCAAAAATCTCATCAGAAAAAATCAGGGACAATCAGTAGAGATTTGCTATGGTTAGTGCTCTGTGAGGAAAGATCTTTATTAACTGACCCAAAGATTGCAGACAGTTGTCCATCTGCCTCTAGCACAAGTTAGATAATGTTGTGGCCAGTTGTAGGAACGTAAATGTTCTGCATGTTGGCCCATTCCTCCTGTCACAACTTCCTTGGGTGATTGCTTGCTGGGGTCTTAGTTTTCTGTTAATGATTGTATGGAATAAGCTGGTACACCAAGTCAGGAGAAGTGCCACATACATTTTTCGTTTCCCATTCCACTTCCTCCAAGCTGTCTTGATACACAGGTGGCCGTTGAAGAGCCCTTTGTGGTCACTGGGCAATGTGCTACACCATTTCAGTGATTACCACTGCTCAGCTACTGCTGCAGTGTCCTTAAGTGATTGCTATAATAAGACAATGCTTCATGTGCATCGTGACCAATGTTGGGAAATACTGTCATGTGGCTTGGTGAGGCCCATGCTGCCTCTTGACTGTTTGCACCCAGTCCTTGCTGGACCAGCATGTCGCCAAGGCCAGGGAAGGTCTGCTCATGGGTCAGGTTGTCCTTCAGCCCCAGCTATGTCCCAGCATAGAGATAATGCTATCTCACCTGACTGAGTACAAAAAAACGTGCCTTGCTAATGCTGTCATTGCAGTGGATTTTGACATAATTAATCCTAAGGGATTTTGGGGGGCTGGGTGGTGGTGTTTTGGGGGTTTTATGTTTGTTTGTTTGTTTGTGGGGTGGTTGGTTGGTTGGTTGGTTGGGGTATTTTTGGTGTTTGGGGTTTTTTTTTTTGTGGAAACAAATACATTTGGATGTGCATTTGTTCCTTCCTATACAGCCTTCTCTGAAGACACTGGGTGGGATGGACTCATTCTTCCCATTCCTGAGTACTCTTTTGAAGGATTATTCAGGACTGTGTCTTGTCACCTTCAAACACAGTGCGTGTCTCCTGGAGATGTGCCAGAGAAGCTAAGAAGAGTGCTGCATCACAGGGATGTTTAAAACCAGAGAACTTGACAGCATGTAGATCCAGACATGGACACAGGGCCCAGACAGAGCAGCCTGGCAACTTTCCGGCGGTTATCAGTGAAATAGTGAGACACATAAGTCTATCACAAATCCAAAACACATTATGCTCAGAAGAATCCTTGATTTCATACAGTTGGTATAAAATAAAACAGTACACTGCAGCACAGGCTGGCTTATACAGCATGCATGAACGGCGCTCCCTGAAGGGTCTGTGATGGGTAGTGATCATGCAGGTTGGGACAAGATTAATAAAACAAGAAGAAAGGTAATAAAAATTATTTTCTTGAACTATTAGAATTAGTCTCTGTGTTATGAGTGTAAAGATTAATGTGGTCTCCTGTTCAAAAAGGACAGCCTATTTATTCAGTCTTATGCTTCAGATTTAGAGCAATGTTCTCACAGCAAGGTGATATCACAAAGCTCCTATTGGAAACTCTCAGGCAGCACCTCTGAAAATCTCCCCAGTTCACAAAAATGTTACATTGACAGCTAAGATTGCCTGAAAGTCCCTCCCCAGTCACAGATGCTGTGTGCACTTTTTCAAACCTGGACCTTCAATTCATGGTCATTAAATAACCTGAAAATTTCAAATCCAGATAAAATTCTACCTCCTTCCTGACAAATCTTTTCAGTGGAAGAGTCCCATTAAAAAGACTTTCTATTTTAGAGACTTTCTGTTTAGCCACCAAAAAAATAAAAATCCTAAAAAAGGTCTAAAAACAATCTGTCACTTTATGTAATTCTTCATAAGGCACAACGGCCTCCAGTAAACATGAGATTTTTTTACACAGTGATTTCAGTAGCCACAGTGTTTGAGGGAAGCTGGGTTACGTGTGCGTTTGCCTGGATAATGAAGGAGGCAGAGGCAAGAGTCCCTACAAAATCCTGGTGTAGCAACAGAGCAAAACGAATGAGAAGACAGGACTGAGAAAAAAATGTGTTAGGTCTGCTAAGATTTCTTCACGAGCTCAGCAGGTGCCACTCAGGTCAGCTTTTCAAACACCAAACCAAATGTTCAACTTTCCTTTGTCCCAAAGTGGATTTCTACAGAAATATGCCAGAAACTTTTTCTGATGCGTGAGTAAAATGGTACTATAATGAAAGATTTTTTGCTTTCTTTAGACACTTTACCTTTTCTAAAACTCCCCATTCCTAATTGCATTTTGAGACATATCAGGCAGCAAAATTTTAAGCCACCTAAACAGTAACAACTTTTAGGGTTTTTCTTCTGTGTTCTTAATCGAAAATCTGTACAGTAACAGTAAAAAGACAAATGCACTATAAAAGTGAGTGCATGTGATATGTTTAGAGCAGTCAGGTAATCTTATTTAAAAATATCAGATGACTTAGCTAAGGTTGTAGTTTTTTTAATATATCCTGAGAGGTTCTAGTAGTATCCTTTATTAACCAAGTTGTATCATATGTGAATGTGTGTCATTTTTGGAACTGACACCAGACTAAGAAACCATAGTTATCTGTCTCTTTGTATTCTCTCTTTTTCTTCTAGCCCAGCAACTTTCCTCCATTCCTTGGGGTCTTTCCTGTACTCCAAATATACTGTAAAACATGCCAAATGATTCAGATGACTCCTAGACTAACTCCTCTAAACCCCAGTATGCAAATGGATTGGATTGTCACTGTTGAAAAATCTAGCTTTAATAGCCGCTGTTTAGTATTTTCATTTTTTCATATTGTCACTGGAACATAAGTAACTTCACCGTCAGCATATGATATGACTACTTCTTTAAGTAACTACAGGACAGAAGCATGTCCAATGTGCTTCAATGTTGGGATTTTCCCCACTTCCAACAGCTTTTGAGCATTTCTTCTGATCCTAATATATTTAAAATTCTCCTTTGTATCATCTTATCACCTGACCCTAGACAACTGCTTATGTTCTTTTTTCTCCCTTATCTGTCTTCTATTATTCATAGCTTCTAATTTACATTAATCACTATGAACATCCTCTCTTTTTCTGAACTGTTTTATATTATTCTGTAATTAATTCTTGGGTTTTTTACGTTCCCCCTAAATCAGGTTTGTTGGGTTTTGTGTTTTTTCCCCCTGTAGTTCTCTTCTCAAATTGCAAGATTTTGAGCACACAATATTTTAAAACCAGTTTCCAATTCTCATTTGCAGTTTTTTGTTTAATTCTTTTATTCCAGCTGATCTGAGTCATCTGCTTTTGAGACACCAGTAACTTGGAAGCAAGTACTGCCATACAGAGTTTTTCTCTTCTTCATTTGTCCATTTTGCCTAAACAGGTTACAACCAATTATTTTAACATCTCTGTTACGTGGATTTTCCTATAGAAATACCACTGAAATGGATTTTCCTTTTCTAAACGAGAAGTTCTGCACTGATGCAAGGGCAGCTGATACTCTCCTTTTCTTCACTGAGCAAAAGGGTTGGGTCTACCATTCACAGCAGCCAATTCACTGCCAAAGTCTGTTGCTGAATCAAAGCTCCCTGGAAATACAGTCAGAGCAAGAAATTGTGGTTAGCTCCAGAGCTGTCCAGGTGGAAATTCACCGTCACCAAATTGATCCCCTTCCCATTTGGCATGTGGAAGCACAGATCAATTTCTTAAACCCAGATGCCAGCTCAACCTGGTACAAACAAATTTCAGCAGCAGCAGGAAAGCTGACTCTAAATTAAACTTTCTGAATCATTAGAAATATTTGAATATGCTCCTGCCAATGTCAGATTTTCAGTTCTTATTCCTGCAAGTGTAGCAACTACCTTCAACAGCCAGCTGTAACTACTAGTAGGTTTAAATTATCTGTATGAGGGTCTGCATACCTACTGGAAAGTGCTTAAGGACTTGGAAATCAAGGGCAGATGAAAATTACAGCCATGGTAATATGTGAGTGCCTCCAAAGTGTTTAGAAATAGCTGTTCCTATCTATTCCTTTCTTGTGGACTGTATAAAATAAACAACTTGATTAGCTTTAGTTTGACTGTGTGAAGGATATATTTATTATTGAAAAAGTACTTCTTCTGAAGAAAGGAATTTTAACTTTAATTTAGAAAGGTCATTTTAAATGGTCATTATTGTTGTACTGAATTCACTAGGGACTAGTGTTTGGGAGATATTCACATGCAGCTATGGTAAGTGTTTCAAAAGACACTAGCACAACAGAAATTTGGATATTGATAGCTGAACATTGAACATTTATCATCCAAATGACAAAAATAACTCCTGCTTCCCACTCAGGCAATTTATTCTAAGCTGGCAAAAAGCTCCACAGACCATCCCCCATCCTGGCTCCGGGGTCTGCTCCACTGCACCCTCCAGCTCCCATTCTCTCCTCCCTTGCACTTTGAGCCAGGCACATACTTCTCTTACTTTTCTTTATTTGGTCTGTAGCTGGTTTTTTTTCTTAGCCACTGAAATTTCTAACCAGCTGCACAGCACTTGCCAGAAAAAGTTTGCTGTTTGAATTTATTTTCCTCCATCTCATAAAGGAATATTGTAGTATTCCTCTTCTTAAATTGGAAATGGCATTTCTTTCTTTTGTTTATCCTAATGTCCCCTCCATATTTGTATCGGTTTCTAAAAATTTACTTTTGCTTTTAAAAGGGAACTCATCGAGTGACATTTTGTCATGCAACTGTGCACTGATCATCAATGTCTAATTAAAACCTGTCATTGAAAGGTGATGTCCTTCCTGAGGAATGAATTTACTTTAGCAGTGAAAGTCTAGAGGGGCAGTTCTCTCCCTGTCACAGATCGACTTAAAAGACCAGGGAGACATGCAGGAAGACAACTAACAGTTCTGTGCATATTTATGGACTTGTTGTGCATGTGGTAAGTACTCTCCTGACAGCTAGTGTTAAATCCAATCAATCATCACTTAAATACATCACTGTGTATATTCACCTCACTCCTTCATTAGCATTCATTAGCAATTAATCAACACAGCAGTAGTCTCTGGAAAGTTCAACAATCCATAAGGTACATTTACATTAAAGATGAGCAAGTGAACATTTGTTCCACTTCAGCTAAGTCTTGTGTATTGTCATTTCTTCAAGGAGTGAAAGACATCGATCAAGCAAATGATTGATTGATTGATAGATATAGCATGCCATCTATTTCCTCTGAAGAGCATTTTTCTTCAAACCAGAGGACAGTAGTTTTACTCAGAAAAAACTTTCAGTCTCCAGTTTCACAGTATATGTTTTACCATACTGGCTAAAAACGTATTTCTGCCTTAAATCCACTGACTGTTCAGCTAAACTGTGTTGCTGCATCTCTCAGTTTGTAAAATAAGACCATGTCCTAGGGTACAGGTCTAGAGACATACCCTTTTAGCATCAGACATGAAATTAGATATGTTTTGCTGAATCACTTCTTCAGCCAAAGCAATTAATTAGTAGTATTTCCAAGGCAAAGTGGAAGAAAAAAAAGTATATTAAGGGGTATAAAAAATACAATGTTACTTTTTTGTTCTATTACATTTCAGAAATAATAAATCTTAGCACTTTCAGAGACCTTTACAACCCTGTGGAAAATTAAGTAAACTAAGTTTAACTGAAGTAGTTGTTCAGCTCCGCTTATGACATAAATATATACTGATAATGATATCTTTAGTGTTTATCTTAAGTACTCTTCAGACTTTATAGCAGTGAAATGATATAATCAGGTTTTAATTTGATTGTCTGTTTTCTTTTGTGATAAAAAATATGTATTATGAAACAAGGATTTTCTAGCCTCAGATGCACAAATTAATGGAAAAGAGAATTTACCACCTTATACTCAATGAAATTGAAATATTTGTTTTAATAAAAATATGAAGTTGTTGAGACCCTAAGTAGACATGTATTTCTTTTGTAACTCTTTTGCTTTCATGGAGCTGCATTTAGCTGCTATTACTGTGTTGTTAACATGATGAAATATCCAGTATCTAATATACATGCAGTGCTATGTGAATATTGAAAGCTTTATTTTTGATGCACTGATTATGGATTTGGGTTGCTACTTTATCTGCTTCAGTATATCTCCTTGTTTGTTTCATGATTTCTTTTTAATTAACTTCACATGCAAATGCTCTCTCTTTCCTAGCTATGACTTGATACATCTTTGGATGGAAATGACTTGGTGTATGACACTGACCTCGCTGTGACATACATCAGAATTACTAAGCCATTTCGTAGTACAACTCAGCTCTAATTCTCTCTGTGGCAGCTCTCTTCCTTCTATACTTTGTTTGTTTGTTTGTTTGTTTGTTTGTTTTAACATGCATCCTTGTTTCATTAAATATCTTTTCTTTGTTGTACCAATATTTCAAGGCAGAAGTTTGCTAAGGTTGGAATAACCTCATAGAGAAATACTGTGAATATGCTTAAATAGTGATTTATATGTCTTACATGTGTAGTGCAGGGGCAGGATTTGTTTTCCATATTGCAGAAACAGAGATGCACAGTCATTCTGTTTAATGAAAGATTTTGATGTTCTGTTTCACTGTTATTTGAAATTAATATTAGCCTGGTTTAAAGTGTTCATCTCATTGGTGGGACTATTTAGACCCATAGACTCTGAAAGCTCACATCAGGGAAAAACCATGTGTTATGGGAAATCTGGTAGGTCAAACCTGGTGCCTGGATACCTGCAGAACCCTGTTGGAAATAAAGCCTTCTCTACAAAAATATGTTGATGTGAACAGTCAAAATTCTTCAGCATTTAAACACAATAAAATATTAAGTATAATTACTGCAAGGATTTTTAACTATAGCTAAGACTACTCACCCCCATCCTTCCTCTCTGCTTGATGAGCTTCTCAGAGATGGCTTGGCTGGATTCACAGAGGTAGAAGTACCAGCAAAGTTTACTAGAGAGATAGTAAAAACAGCAGTGTGGATTCCATTATGGGTTTATCTGCCCACTCCTACATTACGTCCTTATCAAAAGGCTCTGACCTAGCACAAAGATAAGCATTGCTCCTCTCTTTCCCCAGGCAGCCTGTCTTCTGAGCAGGAAAGACGACATTTTACCTTTACATTCACAAAATGGTTCTTTAAACTTCATTTTCCGTATGACTTTAATTCAAATTTTTCTCCCATTTAAAAACAATCCCCCAAACGCACACATTTTATTTTACACATAAGCACTGAAATTTGTTAAATTAAATCTTTATTTTGCAGAGGGAAACCCAGCAGTGATTTTTACTTTTTAAACTCCTTTTCTATTTCTAGGAAACTTCAATGAACCATTTTATGGTACGATGATAGCGCAATGGGAAGAACTTGTATTCAAGATGATTAGACAACCACTAACATAAGGCATTACTGAATTTCTCAACCCTACAGGCAACAGAAATGGCAGAGCAGATTTTAGGGAAATTTTACACATTAGTACATAAACAGTCTGTCAAGAAATCGCACCCTTCAGATGTCTGCCTCTGACAGTCTTCAAGACATTAAAAAAATCATAAATGTGATTTGCAATAGAGACATTTACTAGCCTTAATATACAGAGACTGTCATCACTAGGCAAATCCAGGAATGTCAAGTGAAGATTATTAGACTCTGAAATGCCGGTACAGCAGAATGGCACGTGTGGATGTATGTTACCCAAAAGATTGTGAACTTCTCTAGTCGGTGATTTGTTTGATCTTTAGCCCACAACCCCTTGTAGTGTGGCCCTACACACTTTGACAATGTGTAGACATAACTGTAAAAAGGAAAAGCAGGGGTCTATGCAAAGGGTCTGTAAAATAACAAAAAAATGGAGCTTTGTGGAATTTACCATGAATTATTAAAAGGAAGGAAACACTAGCAAGGAGAAGAAACAGAACTGAAAGGAGGACTAAGGGAAGGAGAGAAACAGGACCAAAATAAAAGATCTGAAGATGAATGAAGAATCTAGACCACACTTGGAAAGAAACCAGGGAGTTTAGCTTCACTGCATGCTTTGACTGATATGTGACTCTTTTTGTATTCAGGTCAGTATGTCCAGGCAGTAGCTACCAAAAGGTGTGCAGAGGTTTCAGTGAGCTGACAGTCTCAGTCCAAACATCTGTAGACAGATATTTAAATTACAAGGGTTCCAGGGTGAAACAAGAAACACCATGGAGAAGGAGCCTAAATCACATACCCAGATGTAGAGATGCTCTCTCTCTTGGCTGTGCAGTTGCACTAGTTGCCTTGAAATCAGCATATCTGTGGCTGACTGTCAGGTCTCAGGAGCCAGTGTTATCAAACTGGTACCTTTCAGGTCATTACAGTCGATAATTCTTTTTTAAGTATCAAAAAGAAAAGAAAACAAAGTGAGATGATTAAAAAGCCAATTAGCAGATCAAAGTATGAGAAGCCAAGTCCTGGAGGGGAAAAAGAATGCATGTATGATAATTTAGGCTGTAAGGAAAATAATTAGAACAGGGTAGTGATAATGGGATAAGCTGGGGATCAAAAACTGTAGAGTGGATTGGAAAAAAAGAAGAAGAAAATTAAGGGAAATTTTAATGACTCTTTGCATAAAACAATTAACCATACAAACATTAGAACAAAAACTTGTGTAGAAACCACCCTGACCTCTTCGCAAGGAGAACAGTGGTCCATGATTCTTAAAAAAACATTGTTTTAACTCTTCTTTCCTGAGAAGTATTTCAGTCTCTCTGATGCAAATAGCTTTTGGGATGGGGAGATGGGTGTGGAAGACACAAGTGAAGCAGCCAATAGAGATTAAAGACATAAAGGCAGAATTTCCCATCTCATCCCTCCTCCTTATCTTTTTCAGAATTTTACCTCCCTTTTTCAGCAAAAGCCTCAGAGTTTTGGTGTTAAACTTTGAGTTCTAATTCACTTTCTAAACTTTGTTTCTCTTGACTTCCTTCCAAATTCTTTCTTCCTCTCCAGTTCTCATAGCTCTAGCTTTCTCTGATGAGGTTTGATCTTGGCCAAAATTTTCGCTGGCCTTTTCTCCCCGTGTTGTGAGCACACACACCCCTCCCCTGGCCCCGTGCCTGCCTGAACTCCTGATCTTATCCCTGCTGTTGTCCATTTGATCTAAATATGCTATTCAGGGACTTTCTGCAGATGGGGCAAGAATGAGGGGAAACAGAAAACTTTCTTTTTTTGTGAGGTTTCCAAAAAAGACCACCCTTGAGCTTTGGCTCCAAATGCCTCACAGCATTGTGACTCCACAGATTCCTGTGTTCTCCTTCACAAAGTCTTGTGAGCCTTTAAACAGAAAGGCCCCTAACAGTTTGCTCCCCACGGCTCTGTCAAAGCAACAACATGCTTACATAAATATTGTTCGGCTCTAACCCTTTCCATGTGGCTTATACCACAGGAAGTTCACTTTCTTCTAAAGAGCCTGAACATGAGTGGGGGTAAGGATGAGTCTCAGTCTGTGAAGTACGAACTACCCTTTTAGAGACAGCTGGGACTCAAGAAAGAATGAAGGGTTTGCAATTTAACAAGTAGGAACAGGAAGGAACAGAGCTGTGGAGAAAGAGAAATAAACCAGAAGCATAAGTAGAAGAATAAACACCTCCTTTCCATTACCTAAGGAGCTTCCTAAATAATTTCAGCAAAGGAGTATTACAGTCAGAGAACAAAGAACATGGTCATTAATGCCAGCACTGTATCTTGTCAACAATATAGAAAAAAAAGGATCTTCTCTGAAGAGCAAGTGGTAAAGATCAAAAAACATCCAACAGGAGATTCCCCTGAATGAATAACATTGAACAATACCTCTCTTGAGTGTTCACCCAACGCTTCAGTGATAAATAGAGATAAAAGGTGAAGAACTATACCTCTGTGACCTTAAGAAGCTCTGGGTAGCAACTCCCTATTTCCTTGCAAGTAGAGAACACAAAGAAGAGGAATTGGGAAGTAATACTCCCAATTTTGTTTAGAGTATGTTTTACCTCCCTGATTGGTAACTCACTTCAGGGAATGGAAAGCTGCAGTTGGACCAGAAGAAGGAGATAAATACCTAGTTTCCTCTCAAATTCCTCCTGCCCTCTTGATGCACAGTAGCTGTGCTTGAAAAGATTGTGTCACTGACCCATATCTTTCTTTTCTCTCTGGAGACAACTCTCTTGTCAGCTCTTCTCCTTGTGGAGAGGAGAAGAGACATATTTCTGATTGCTAGCATGGCAGAAAAGAAAAGAAAAGAAAAGAAAAAAGAAAAGAAAGAAAAGAAAAGAAAAGAAAAGAAAAGAAAAGAAAAGAAAAGAAAAGAAAAGAAAAGAAAAGAAAAGAAAATTATCATGTCTAGTCTCTTTCACAACCTTCCCATTTACTCTAGTTTAAAAACCACTGTAATGCTCTTAAATAGTGATTAATGACAATTCTGAGTTGGTCAATTGCTATGATGAGTCTGGAACATAACAGCAAATGACCTAACAAACATTAGAGATGGGAGCTTCAAAAGTGGAAAGTGGAAGGAGAAGGAAGGAGGGAGACAGTCTGTGTCTGCCTGACTGATGGGTTCAACAGCCTTTGGCCCAAGAAGAGTTGGTGCCAGTCAGCTATTCCAGGGACGTGAAAGCCCAGCTCCCCTTTTCAGAGGAAAAATACAATATATACTGGTAACATGATTGCTACACTCATAACACTCTCCACCATTCTCTAAATTCACACCTTTGTTGGAAGCATACAGTAGGATGCTTCAGGGGTTTGTGTTGCTGTGTTTAAGTATTTCTGTAGAAGATACATATTTTCAGATCTTGGAGACCTAAGTCTTGTTTTCCACTCCAAGAAACTTCAGACATTCTGCCATTATATGACATGATTCTAGTTCATGTGCCTCAGTAGATTTGCTTAACATACAATAGGGTTGTTCATAAGACTTAACAATATTTTTGTTCTTTTCCAAGTAGTTTGGATTTATCTCCATTTTAGCCATCTTTAAACTGGACATTTAGTCTAACCCACTTATCTAGACCTGTGTTATAATGAGAGGAGAGAGCAAGGCATGTCCAAGTGTGATTCATCCTGCCTATCTTATATAGCTGTCTTACCAAAAATTGTTGTTGTATGGAACATCAGGTACTTTGTAGTTGTATCCTATAGTAACGCTGTTTCTGGGGAATGGAAAAAAAAAAAGTGGAAACGGCAGTTTTCTGCTTCACGTGAACAACTCCTTGCCAGGGTTTGGCATGGATCTCTACTTTTCTTGGGCAAATTTACATGTGGAACACCAGTCCCTGGTCTTTGACCTTTTCTTTGCTCTGTTTTTTGACAAGTGACCAAATCTCAATATTGTTCTCTGTGGTACTTATAATTTTGCTTTTTGTTTTTTCCTCTTTATCTTTACCTCTGCTTTCTCTTGATCTAAATTTTTATTTTATATTAACATGAGCTTCTATTGTATTCTAGAAACTTTTTCAACTATAGTTAGTATCCCATGTGTTTCCGGCCTTTTAAAAAAATATTTTATTTCCTGAAATAATTACCACCTTTGTTTCACTTTTACATTGTTTTAGGTACATTTTACTCCATCGTCCTGGGAATGTTACTCTACAGTGGAGTTTTGCCCCTCTGAGATCAACATGACCAGAATTTCTCTAGCTTTCTCAGTATGGTCCATTAAGAGAAAATTGGGATCTTCCTCTCACAGCCGCACTTAATCAAAAATAGCTTCCTTTTGGCAATTTGCAGTGCTAACTTTCTTGAAGTTTTTCTTTTGAAAAATCTTAAAATCCACTAATAATGCATGAAAACTACCCCATTTTTCCAGAAAATTCTGATGGTTTGACTCGTCCCCTCCATAGGATTTTATTTTCTGCATGCAAATTCTGCAAGCCTGAGTCATTCCCTCTGAGAACTCTTAGAGAAAACGGGTTGGGGTGGATGTCAACCCCTCATCAATTTTATTTGTCTAACACAGCAGTTTGCATGCGTTAACTAAAAAGCTGAGAACTCGAGCACTCGGAAAACAGGAGATACAGAGTTAAGCTGAAAGCCCAAATTTGAGATTTTTGCCTGCTGTGAGTGGGCTTTATTTGATTACTTTGTTTGTTTGTGCATTTATTTTTGGAGAATGATGAGCTGTCCATTGTTCTACTTCATTATGAAAACTGAACTATTGTTGAGGAGCCCTAGAGTGTGGGATGGGCTCTTACTTGGTTTCCTAAAAGAAAACAAAATTAATTAAACTATAACTCTTTCTCCTTGGTTTATGGCTTAAAAGATAGTGTCTTTTTTATTGTTGTGCATTCTCTAGTAATTATTACCACTTGTAGTATACTGCAGACTAGAAACCCTGCCTTTGATAGTTCAGTTCATATCCCTCAGTTATTATATCTCTCTATTGTAGCTAGGCTGTGATCTAAGTGCCTTTGGCATAACTCACAAACACATCACAAACAATACCTTAAAAGTGGAACACTATAATTCAGCTTTGCTTAACAGCTGCAGGACACGCATTATCATTTTGCTTCATTTTGCAGCCCTAGATGCATTAGGCTGTGCTAAAATCCACATTGCTCAAATGAACCCAGCTCACCAACTGGTCTGAGTCAGCCTGTATGTCTGATTACCGCATTGGAAGACCCTGTGGAAACTGTGTTAGAGGCTAAGAAAAAGTGTTCATTTTTCTTTATGGGGCCTGATGGTGTAGAAGATGATTGATTTTCCCAGGACCTTTCAGGCTGTGGTACTGGAAATCACAGCTGCCAGGGCTGGCCCTGGCTCTGCCCACCAGTATGGTTCAGCTAAATGCACTGCTGTTTTCTCTCTGTGTTTTCTGAAGTCCTTAATGTTAACCTGACTTAGGTTTTCACCTAAATTTCAGCTAATACTGTTTTTCTGTGCAGTTATTCTTTGTTCTCATGTCTTGTAGAGAAACATATTGAAAACAACTCCTTATGCAAAGCCCTTAAATTCATACTTGAAAATCTGATTGAGCAGATTTAGCACCAAAAGGCAAAACCTGCCTGCACTTAGAAGTGCATAAGTCTAAATTTAATCTCAAAAGTAAGGAATTGCCAACTGCGTTTTGTACAACTTGAAGCTATGTTCAGACCATCTTGGGACCCAGGAAAATGACAACGCAATGTAGAATGGGCTTCTCAAATGTGAAGACCACTTAGTCATAGAGATTAGTTCTCTTTATTCTGCCCACTGCCAACAGCATGGAAAAAAAGAAAAAGTTTTGCGATCAAAGAACAGCTGGAAGAGAGAGACACTCTTTCAAAAATAGATTTTAAAAAGAACTGCCTTTCAAAAATAGATTTGTAACAACTTCAAGATATAAGTACATAAATAATTAGCCAAATAATTTTCAATGATAATGTTAAAACTGCATGTGGATTTGAAGGTAATTGCAGGTGAAAGTGGAATAGTCTGATTCAATGCAGCCAAACCCCCAGAGAGACACAAAACTTTAAAATGTTTGATTCAGGCCCTGTACTCACTATGAAATGACTAAAATTTATGTGAGGTCAAATTCACTGCTTCTATATCTAATATTCCCCCCGTGAGCTGTAATATAGAATTGCATGCAACTGCTCATATACGGAAACACATGCCACTTTTTTGTAAACTCAGTGCTTAGGAAAGAATTAATGTATTTATTATTTAAAAAGTTAAAGCAAGACTGTTAATATTTTTCTCTGAAATATGTTAAATTTTACTGTTATTAAAATGTCTTTGTACATGGAAGATTTTTTGAAGAATTGCTATTACACTACCATATTTTGATTATTAAACTCCTAGTTTAATATGACATTTTCCTTATTTTTTACCAGATGATAAATACCTGTTGCATTTCTTTGTTTTTCTTCAGTATATTGCTTTTGTCTTCCCAGTCTTGTGCAGTGTAATAACAATTTTGATTTCAGATATGAAATAGATGCTTAAAATTTCATGTAAGATTTGCTTACACTTTTCAAATTGCTCTTAAAAGGATTAGTAGTTGCAAGATAGCATAAGAAACAAATTATTACATATAAGCATGTTAATAGATTCTTATTTGGGACATATCTTTATAAAATGGGAGATTCAGGAAAAAAATCTCAGTAGACTTATTCTAGCAAGATCATATTTAACAAAGCTACATAAATGGTTTAATTGTTCTGGTCAAGATAACAGATCATGGATTACCTGGGAAGGCCCCAAACCTATCTTTGAAATGCAAAATTAAATGAGTTTTTAAAAACCAAAAATCCATCTAAGGATGGCTATACCTTAATTTTCCTCTGACCAGAGAGCATGGACACCACCCCTGACTTAGCAGATGGGGTTTCATAATAATTTTTAATGGAACTTCACTTTTTGATGGGAGAGGATGATATTTCCTCAATCCTGGGCTGTCACTGAAAAATGTCCATGGATGCTTTGTGAAACTTTTTCATAATGTGTTTTGATGGGGGCAGTCTTTAATGGTTTGGGTGTCTGCAGTTATTTCTTAATGTACTTATGTTTCAGTTAACTCATACTGTTAAATTTATGGGAGCTGCAGTGGATCCCTCATAGCCAAAGACTGGCAACTTCTGGTCAGGCTTGTACATGGCATTGTACATAGAAGAATATTTTGTATTTCACTGAAATAAGGTTATAATTATATTGGAGAGTTTGTTTCATGAAGATGTTTAATTCGCTGAAGACTTCAGTGCCCTTTTTCTTTTTTTATCCTGGAAAAGGGATTCTGAAATGTCTGATTTTTTTCTTAAATTGCTTGATGTTATGCCATACCCTTCTGTGTAGTTAGTAGTGATCTTTGTATTTCTAAGAAATTTCTCAGCACAATTAATTTGTTTTACTCTATGGCCTTTTTTACAAGTTATAGCAAGTTGATTGCTGAAAAATCAGTTCTAAATTATACCTGATACATGCCATTTAGTCTTCCAGTCTTCTGATATTTTTGTTTTATTATCAAAACACTACCTGTTTCATCTGGTCTCATTCTAATGATCTTAGGTAAAGACGAAGCTAAGCCCCCTCCTTGTACTGAAATGTATTTGCATTTAGAAAAGACTTTCATGGCCTTTCTGCTAATTTTATGGGTTGCTTCTCTAAGAATAGAACTGAGACGTTTTTATTGATGCTTTCATTTTTTTCCCTCTGAAAAATTGATTTTAATGTGGAGTCCTACTTAAAAATCAATGACACAACCTGACTCAGGGTTTGACACTGAAAATCTATATACAATTCTCAGTGGACATGAGTTTCATGAGCTTAGAATCTGAAGACACATTATACAAAAGGCAAAAATTCTCCCCTGGAGTAAAATGTCAACTAAGTTATAGTACATCTTAACAAAACAGCCTAATTGGCACTCTTCCAATCCAGAAGGTGCTTATGTCCAGGTAAAATATATATACATTTAGAAGTGTGTGTTTGGAAATAATACCTATCAAATCTGCCAAAAGTTAGGTTATGAGTGACTTCTATACTTGTTTACACTTTAGACTCAATTTATCTGTGACATGTCACTCCCTAGCATTGTCTCATGGTGATACTAGAAATATTTGGAAGTGCACAAAAAAGACTGATAAGCTACAATTAATTAAAAACAGGATTTAATTAAGAATATAGAGAAGATTGAATAGGTGGCCTGATATGGAAATGTCGAGAAGACAGGTTTTCAGTTCTCTGGGTTCCTGGATCCATCTTCAGATAGGAGTAGCTGGGGTAGGAAAGAAAGGGGAAAAGGGAAAAGGCCTAACAAGGATTATGATGAACTTTTTCAGTTTATGGAAAATATAATGTGATGTCTCTGAAAATTCCTTTCCATTTTACACTTCTATATCTTCCCCTGAGCCCTGCACAAGACCAATGACATTTAAATGACATTTAAAGCTATCTCAGTGATATTTAAAAGCAAAACAAAAAAAGAAATTCAAAAGCAATGAAAGCTAATATTTTTCTATACCTTGTGTGTATTTGGCTTCAAGGAACTGTTGCCTAAGTTTTGCAAAAAAAAAGTTTTATGCCAAAAATATAGCTGCTCTGAAACAGGGATTGGCTCTTGGGATGCACTGTAAAATTTTTCTTACATCTTGGAGCAGATACTACGCCTTGCTTGTCAGAGTTTAAATCAGTGTCGTGGTTTTTACACTTTCTTTGAGGTATCTTCTTTAAGGCCATCACCAGAATAAATTATTTGACTAGAACAATTTTGGATCTTATCCACTGTGGTCAGGCTTTCTTAAGTAAGAAACCTCACAGGTCTGTGAGTAGTACTGGTCTCTCATTAAATCATCAACAAAAAGTACTGTTCAAAGAGAATACTAAGAAAATTGTTTTCTGAATATCAAGAATTGAATATACTAATGTAGACTGAGTATATGAGGCAAGAGTTTGAACAGACAGCTGCCCTCTAGATGACATAGATCACCGAGAAAACAGATACCTTTCCATAATTAACAAACATCAAAACTTAAGTTAGTCCCCTATGATAAAACAAGCTTCTATATTGCTTCTTTGAGGTTCTGCATTTTTTTTGAGAAAGCTTTCAAAGGCAAGACACTAGCCAGATTAGGAGGGTCCAATACTTCCAAGGCTCCCATGGTTTATTGTGAAAACAACTGCATTGCTAGGGAGACAACATTAATGAACAGAAAGAGAAACATCCAGCTAATACCATCTATACCCAATGCAGAGAACGGAAAGTCCGGGTTCTTGTGTCCTCTCCCTGAACCAAGCTGCTGGCCAGATCACTTCAGGATGACTTTTACAATTTGCTCTTTTTATAAATTAGGGATACTTTTATTTTCTTCCTTTGACAAGCATTTTGAGATTGAATCAAATTATGCTTCTGAAGTGATTTGTAATATTCAACTGAAAGTTAGAACATGGAAATGCATGATGTGTTTAAGCAGAAGGTGATAAATAGATATTGAGTCAAAATAGCACCCTCCTAATATTTTATTGTTATTATTTATATCAGTATTTTGAAAATGTTATTTAAAATATTTATGGAATACAGGAAATGTAATTCTCCAGACAAAAAAAAGAAGACAGTGAAAAGTTAGAATGAATGACAGAGCCATGATGACAAATGAGGAAAAATGCAACTAGTTACAGAAAAGCATCATTTATGAGCTAGCAGAAGACTGAATCACTGTAGTGCGTATAAATATGGTACAACAATGATTTTGATGACTCTTTATCACAACTCTGTGATATGAAGGATGAAATAAAATAAAAAAGGACATGGGGCCAAAGATAAGTCAGTTTACATTATGGTATTAATGAAGAATAAGGAACAGCATGGAAACAGACAAATCTTGCAGGATAGGAAAATGACAACTTTGGGCTCACCTTTAATAACCTGAAAGATTTATCACTCCCCTTGCCTGCTGAAGCTGTAGGCAATTTTTCTGTTGTCTGTCTGGTACCTCGAGTTATTATACAAACAAAAGGCAGCAGATATGCAACAAAGATGGAACTGAGGAGGAGACCGAAGAGAAAATACCCCCCAGATGACCACTGTGACTATGTTAGTTCAAATATGCCAGTTCTCATGTTTGTGGCAGCCCTTTACTCAAAGCTTATTTGGACTTGTCTAAAATAGGCACATGGATTTTCAAACATTGATAATTGGTATGTTCCCTCAACGGAAGCTCGTTCTCAAGAGGGAGTCTGTTAACATTTTTCTGATGAGTAGTGAACAGTGCATTCCTTGTTACTGTACAACGCAGCACCAATTTTCATGAGTTTCAGCAGTGATTTTGGATGATGGTTGGGACTAAGGCTGGATGTGCAGACACAAATCACTGTCATGGGAGCATTCCTCCAAAGTCTGTCTATTGGAGGGTCTTCCTTTTATTCCTCTCATGATCTTTTTTTCCATTTCCTTGTGATGATCACCTGAATGTGATCAGAAGACAGCTGTCATGCAGGACAATATTTACTCAAAATGGGAATACTATTTCTTCCCAATGTCTTCTGCCATGTCAACTGATACAGGCTTGGCAGCTCTCCACCACCTTTCTCAGCACAGCTTTTCACTCTGTTTATTCATCAGAAAAAGATTCAGATTTTTTCCCAAATTTCTGTTTCCTGATAGTTTAATCTACCTCCTTTCTAAATGTTGTTTTTTTTTTTTTATTCCAAGGTTCCAAATTCATGCCTTGTGGAGGCTTTTCGGCCAGCCAAGTGCATGGCAGACATCACCAGGTCCAGAATAGGCACTCAATTGCACCATTCAGGTCACCTTGCTTAACTGCGAACTTCCTAGAAATGTGTGCTCACCTATGGACCCTGTGCTTACAGTTCCAGCCATCTTCTGTCACGGATTTTTTCTTTTTGCTTTGGAGCTAGATCTGCTGTCTATGCCAACATATGAGTGCATACACAATGTCTATAGATGTCCAGTCACCAGATGCTCAAAATTAGTCTTCAAACTCCAGTCTAAAATTTCTGAGGTACATTCACAGATAGGATAAGAAGAAAAAAGTAGAACACATAAAGTGCTGAATCCACAGCAACTGCCACACATTACTACAGATTTGGAAGACACCGCACGTTGGCATAAAATAACAGGGTCCCAAATCCCTGGTCTAATCATCCAGAGGTTTAGCCAGCATAATGCTGAGTAAATGGGATAACATGTGATCAGAGGACCATCAATAGTATCTATCACTTGGTATAAATATCAATGGAAACAAAAACTTTTGCAAAAGCACACTTCTGGATGGATTGGTGTGTCCCGATCAGGGTGGAAGATCCTTATCTCCCCAAGACTGTATAGTACTGAGGCTCCTTTTACCACTTCTGAATTGGGAAGTTCTTCAACTACTTGAAGACAGGGTTAGGGAGAATGTGAAGACAGACAGGCTGCCCAGGGAGTCTGTGAAATCTCTGTTACTGGAGAACTTAAAAATAAGACTGGACAAGGCCCTGGGCAACCAGATCCAGCTGTGGTGCTGGCCCTGCTATGAGCAGGAGGTAGGACATGGTGACGTCCAGAGGTGTCCACAGGTCTCTGTCCCACTGTAAGACCAACACCCACCTTTTGAATACTAGCAACCAGCTGCTCCCATTACTGCCTCTGTGTTCAGCTGTGGTAGTCCTACAAATGCAGTGGCACTGCTTCGTGTCATATTAGCAGGGTCCCACCCTGTCTTCTTGCAGAGATCAATCACCAACCCTTCCACCCAATGCAAGAGACAGAGAAGCATGAATTTGTGCAGAAATCCAGTGCCAGAACAGAAAACCACACCGAACCACTATTTTTGTCTCCCACTGGAAACAAATCCGAGCTGTTCTGCTGAATTCGTTTTTGATGGGAACTCAAACTGAGCTGGAACAATTTTGGCCCCAGCGAAATGGAGAAACATCTGGTTCCAGTCCCTGACTGCAGGGCTGAAGAGACCTAAAGACTTCCAGAACAGTTAGAAACAAGAGGTTATTAAATGGATCCTTTCTGATATGTTTCCTCAGTAATGCATGCATGGATGAAGAGACGTTTGTGGGGGTCATTACAAGCATAATTTGATTGACTGTCTGTGATTGCTGTAGCCCACAAAAAAATCTTTTCTCACTTAAAAAAACCCTCCTGCTACTTTTTGAAAATCTCCCTTTGCACTCCTTACCTACTGCAATTTACGTTTTCACAGACAGCATAGAGGTGCTCCTTTTCGATGTATCCTTTCATTCACATCCACCCCTCCCCTTGCTCTGTGGCCCCCTTTTCTAAAACTGCAAGTAGAATCATTTCCTTTATTCTAAGATAAAATGATTTATAATCAATTAATAAGCATTGCTGAGGCTTTTGTTTGCCTGAAGCATCATTTCCTATTCAGTTTTTGCATCTGAACTATTCAGCATTGCCTTTTGGTTCTCTCTGAAAATACTCTTGAGAAGCCATGCTTATCAGCCAAGAAGCATCCAACAGCAAAGCATGTGCATTTATAAAAAGACTATCACTTTTGTGCTAACTTTGATTGCCAGTTTCTACACTTAAAATGAAAATGAAGCTGGTGCTAAAGCCACACTGTTAGATATCTGAATTCATTACACTGAATTATATGAATTTCCTTTCTTTCCTTCAATTCCCTCAAGTGGCATAGATTAATTTATAGAGTGTATGTGTTTTTAACATCTGCAAAGTTCTCATGTGGATTGATGTACTGAGAATAAAACTTAAAGCAGCCATTACGAGGGTAGTGCAAACATTATTCCTCTTAATGATTTTTGCACACCTGTATTTTTGAATGTCATTTTGGGAAGTGGGAGTGGAATAGGGGTAATTAGAGAAGTTACTTTACTGACACAGTAGGAGATGTATAATTGCAAGGCCACAAAGCATAAAAAGTCATGTTGAATGTGAGGACTGATTTTCCAAAGAGATTTGTGTGGAGCCATTTTGAATCCACAAAATGTGCCCTCCACAATAAATGACTCAGAATACTTGTTCCTCTGAGCACCTGATTTACATTAGCAATCAGTTACTTAGAGGCACAAGCACTGTGGTTTGTGTTCAAAAGTTGGTTTTGTACACAGATTTTCCTCATTAAAATGGGAGTTACTTGTTTTGAAATTTTTGTCCTGAAATGCCTATAACCAAAATCCAGTGGTTTTGAAAACATATTTCATACACCCCACTCTGGTCACTCCATCATTTCTTGGTGTCTTTAAACAAACTAGGAGTAAGATAATAGTTTATTCCTTTCATCCTTTGATCACCTGTCAAAATGACAGCAACACCAACCTGTGTAATGATTTCTGGCTATCACTGACTTAACCAGAAGCAAGCACCATGTTCTGTAGATCACGTTGCAATTTAACTTCACATTCTTCAAATTCCCCAATCTATTTTTCAGATGGTTAAAATTAGAGAGAAAGAGCTTGTTCTCCATAGAAGATGTTTCTGTAGAGTTCAAAGAGAATTTAAAAAATTGGTAGTGAATCACAAAATAATTCAGGTTGGAAGGGACGTCTGGAGGTCAGCTTGTCCCATCTCCTTCTCAAAGCAGGGCTGACATCAAAGTTGGGTCAGGTTGCTTGGGACATTGTCCGGTCAAGTTTTGAAAATCTCCAAGGACCTATCCACCGCCTCTCTGGGCAGCCTGTCCCCTTGCTTAACAACTATTGTTATGGAAATATTTTTTTAATATCCAGATGGCAATTTCCCTGCCAAAAAGTGCAACTGTTGCTTGTTGCCTTTTGCTGTGGACCCCTGAGAAAAGCCTGACTTCATCTTCTCTGTAAACACCCATTAGGTAGTGGAAGATGATAATTAGATCCATCCTTTGCCTTGTCTTCCCTAGACCAAACAAATCCTCAGTCTCTCCTCATACCCCGTGTGGTCCAGCCCCCAGCCATCTTAGTGACACTCTACTTGACTCTCTTCAGCTTATTGATGTTTCTTGTACTAAGAGGTTCAAAACTGGACACAGTGCTTCTTGCAACTGCTGAACATAGGGGAATGATCATTCCTCTTGACCTTCTGGCATCAGAAAGGTCTACTAATGGAGCCCACGACATGGTAAGACTCCACTGCCTCAAGGGCTCATTGCTGACATATTCAACCTGTTGCTCACCAAGACCAGCACATCTTTCTCTGCAGAGCTGTTGCCTAACCATGCAACCCCCAACATGGAGTGTTGCATGGGGTTATTCCATCCCAGGAGGACAACTTTGCCTTTGGTTTTGTTGAAGCTGGGTTCCTCATCACCCACTGCCTCAGCGTATTGTTAACTCTTGCCCAGTTTGAGGTCATCCACAAACTTGATAGATGTCACCCAAGGCACTGAAAAAGGTGTTGGAACAATATCAGCCCAGTATCAAATCCCATTGCAAGTGTCTGCATGTTAGGCTCTTAACTGTTGGCACAGATACTCTTGCCCCACTTTTTCAGGTGGATCCTGTCTCTTCCCAGCAATCTTTGTTCCTTGAAGAGGGTCTGTTGGAAAGACAAACCAAAGCCCTGCCTGTGACACCAGTAGCACAGCCAGGTGCTCATCCATAGGTTGCCTTTGCTCCTGCCCAAGTATTTCCCTTTGACTGACATGATTGTTTGGGTCCTTGTTCCTGCCCCCTTCACTCCTCTAGAGACCTGTAGTCAACAAGAGTGTCTCCCTTGCCAGTATTCCTTAGTTCTGGATCCCTTAGGTCTGCAATTTTGATCTTACTGAACGATCAGACACTCCAGCTCATATCGGATTTTGACAATGACAGTAAAAGACACATCATCTGTAATTTTTCTCCCATTAATGACGGTATTTTTAACACACTCAGATGCTGTCTTAAGAGAAACCGGTTAGTGTAGTATTTGCTTCTAGCTATGCAGCTCAATAAGGTGCAAAATGCATATTATTTTATTAAGGTTCAGACGTCTTTTCTGTTAGTTCTGACTACTGTGTATTTTACCCATAGTTCAATAACATTAGTAGTACCTTACATAAGTAATTAGATAGAAGAATGTTTCATTATAACTATAAAATGAGCAAATTCCTTTTCACGATCAGAAATCTCACATGAAAAAGAAATCTCTGGGTTGTAGGGTAGACTGCTTTGTTTAAAACCAGACAAGAACTGACTGCTCTGCTGGGTACAGCACTGAGCATACTGAAAGGACCAGACGTGCACTGACATAAGAAAAGGACCTTTGCTGATACGCACATTTCTCTTCCTTACTGTGAGATTATCTGTGGACAGATTAGGCCCCCTCGGATGCACTCCACCTCTGAATTCCCAAAGTCATAAAACAGGCATTTAGTTTTGAGAAAGGTACTTTAGTTTGCATACCACTAAATTTGCCAAGGGCTGCAAATATTGCTTACAGTCCTGCTCTTTCCGAAAGAGTAAAGAACAAACTATCAGTGAAGTTTGCTGAGACTCATCCGGGCTGCGGTGGCTTGGGAGAGTTCCTCGCCGAATCTCCCCGTCCTCCCTGCGATGCCGGACGCAGAGGGGCCCTGTCCTGCAGGTGGTCATTTGATGTCCCGTGATGTGGTCTACCTCCTCACCCCAGGCACACAGGTGGGCTGAAGCCTGAGGCGGTCAGCTGGTGCAGGGGTCACACCAGCTATGAAATGGCGCCTGCTGCGCAACGCTGCGGGCAGCCTCTCTGTGCTCTCTGCCTTGCTTCCTGCTCAGGGTGTTTCACAGAGAAAACTGCTTTTTTCTGAAATACAATGGAAATTTTTGTGGGGAAATGTTCTATTTTTAACCAGACTTAGTCCTTCCTTACCAACTCATTAGAGGGACCCTCAGCCACCTACACCTATGCCAAGGCAGATTAAAAGGGTACGATTCTAATCTAAGAGCACTTTTTCAATTACTTTCTGTAGCTGTAAATGACAGTCGGACTACAGCGTGTTCCTCTCAAGAGATCTGATTTAAATTACATTCATATATCATGTATCAGCTCTTCAGTATAGCTTGAGATTTAAAAACTACATCAGCAATCATGTCGTTTAACCAAATCAAATTATCTTCCCTAGATTTGGAGCAAGAGACAGTTTTAAACTCATGCAAAATGAAAAAACAAAACAAAACAAAAAAACCCAGACTGTAAATTTGGCTTTCTGTGCTTAAAATAAATTCCCTATACAACTTCAATAAATAAATACTATGCAGCTAACAATCTGAATGGGTATACAAGAAGCTATGCTCCCATATTGCACTCAGGAGCTTAATTTATCTCATAATTCAGAACCTAGGCCTTTATAATGAGTTTTGGGAGGCTCATTTAGACTGTTTCCTCACAAACATTTTTTGCTCTTTCAAAGTCACCTGGGCTTCCCTTTTTCTCTGTTCTATCTTGACTTAATATACCATAATAATTCCGTTCTCAATCTTTCAAGTAACACTATGTATCAAATCATTATCTGAGAGTCTTCATGCTGCCTTTAAAAATATTCATCCTTCCCATCTGTTACTAAGTGCTTTAATCACTTTCTTTCCTTGTTGTGGCTACTGCAACCCTGCTAGTGTGTTTCATGCTGTGTGGATATGGTTGGGCGTGGGGTAATTTGATGATGAGTGGCAACTGATGGAATTACTTCTGCTACTTCTTTTAAAAATACAAGGAATGAAACAATAGAAAACTTGTATACAGATATTGATCCTGTGTGTGGATATACCTAGGCTGAGATAGGTTGCTTGGGGACCATAAGGGATCTTGCCACAAATGCAGTGAACAGGGGATAACTGGAACTCGGCAGGCTGAATTTTTCTGTGCAGTCACATCACACTGCTCTGAAACCACAGAAAACTTATTTAAGTCTGTGTAGGACCTGTTTTCTATGCTGTACTGGGATGTAGGTGCCCTTGAACCATGCAAAAATTGCACTGACAAAAGCTTAGCCATGCTGCCTTTGGCTTGATCCTCGCAGAGACTCTAAAAAAACTCTACTTAAAAATCTCTACTAAAATTGAAAAAATATACATTTATGGCCAATGGATCCTAATACTAGGGATGGCTCCCCAGCACTTGTCTATACCTTCAGACAGCAGAATGAAGACAGCTTATCTGGGGAGTCCATCACATTATCTAGCCACCACCTTCTGTTTCAGCAGAAAGTGCTGTATGACAGACGCTACAGCTTTGAACAGGCTATGCTACTTTGGGGTAAGCCAGGTGTCATAGCTGAGTGGAGGACAATACAGAGGCTGCTCTTCAAGAAAATGTGTTCCTCCTAAAGCACACAGACCAAAGTGCCTTTCTCCCCTCATTGTAAGGATCCCACAGTCCCCATTGCAGACATGCTACCCTCAAATGTTATCCCACATTACTGCTATGTGTCATTTCACCGTAGATGGGTGGAAGAGGGAGGACAAAAAAGCTAAACCACTAGGTTTTGGCACAGGGAGTGAAACCCTGGTTTCTCTGTCCCTCTCCCTTTCACACAAGTGGCTAACTAACAGACCTAGAAATATCACACCTCTTCCTTTTGCTTTTTTCCCAGCCCACTGAACTGAACTTTACTCCCTGCAAAGTAGAATAACTACAGAGGAGGGATGGTGTGTGCTGCCATCTACCACTGAACAGCATCAGTGATGCTCGTGCTGGGGCTGACCTCTCTCCTATGGGCTCTCCGCTGAAGCCTTGGACAAATGGGAAAAAAAGGGATACCCCTTCCACCGAGGTAGCTGAGACCCAAATCTGCTGAGCATACCTCAAAGATGACTCATTTCTAAATCCAGTGGAGGCAAACAGGGAGGGAGATGTGTGGCTACTCAGTACCATCGAGGGTCAAGGGCTCTAACTTCTCTTGGGGCACCTTCAGACAAATTCAATGACAAACCAGAGACTTTATAGAGGCTCTAGTCTTCCCAGGAAGGACCAGAAGCTGGGCAAAGGGTTTGAGGACCACATTTTTATCCTATTTAGGGGGTTAAATGTGATAAGAGCACCATGACCTTCACAGATCTAACTCCAGGTGTTTCTGGACCGGGCATGAACCAGCAGTGATTCTATGCAAAGAAATTAATTTTAAAAAGGGAAAACTATCCTGTAAGTTCCTACAGTTAAAAGAAGTTTTCTCTTCTCTGCCATAATAAAAGCTTTCATTATGCCATAACAACATGGAACAGTTTCAGCGGGAGGAATTGAGACCTCATGTATCATGGATGGTACTTAACAAATCTGAACCAGTGCTCTTAGGTAGCTGCTCTTAAGCAGAAGCTGTTTAATATAGTCTTTGGGGTTTTTTTTACAGAGAAATCTGCAACGAAGAACAGATACTAAAAAGCAGTGATTCATTCAAGGTAGACCAGGGATACACATCTTTCGTGTTTCCTCATCTACACTGCTTTATGGGCTACACATTTTCTGCCTTTCTCTTTCCACGTTCGGTCTCCCACCATCTACATGCCACTGTAGGCAATGTGCCAGATTGGCACTTAAAACATGAAAAATCAGAAAAGGGGAAAGAGAGACACAAATAAAAGGTAGGCCTGCAGCACTCGCATCTCTGTGTCCTTTCCTGACAAGCAGCACTTCCATTTGTGTTGGGGTGCCAGTTCTATCAAACTTCTGTCTTGTATCAATTTTTAGCAGCATGGATAATTTATTGCATCTGGGATGATAGAAAACCAGCTTTATACATCATTCAGCTTGCAAAAGATGTGTAGCTTCAGTTCCTTAATGGTGTCATTTTGGCTGAATGCTATTAACAGATTACCCCTGCCTAGGGCAGTGGAGCATGTGCAGCAGAAAGATAACCTTGTGTTCGTAATTTAATATTAACTGTTTTCTCCATAGTACCTCTTTCCAGTACATTAACAACAAACCAATATGGCCTTGTCCCCTGCGGTCGTATTCTTCAGCAAAAAATGGATTACATGATAGCAAGTTCCTGAAGATTTCCAATGAAGTATTACAAATCACTCAACGCCTGCTCTGCAGAAATGAAAAATAAACAGGCTTAGATTCAATCAAATTTAATTCCTCCAATTTAGCTTTACCGCACTTCAAAGGGTGCTCTTATTAATGTCTTGGTGAAAAAATGTAACAGTAATTTTTCCCCCTTCTTATACTGAAAGCCTCCAGTTGTGTTCAACATAGAGTGAGATCAAGAAAATGTTTTTTTTTCGTGAATACTCTGACACAGTTTGATATAAAAGTGTAAGCCATTTACAGAAAACTCTTTATGGAATTTTTATCCTATTCCATTCCCGGGAGCTAAATTTATATCCTGCATTAGCTATCATAGCACTAGAGTATTAGTCTTCTTGCAAGCAGTTCAGGGCAGTCTGAGGGCCCTATCACTCTCTACCACTCACATACACAGGCATTATGGGTTTATCTCATCTTCTGCAGCAAGTGCTAGGCCCAATTCATTCCTTTAGGCTACTTTACTAATAACCTATTCCTTATCAGGGCCTCTCCACCTCAGCTTGTGATCAAAGACCCAATTAATGGAATGGAGAAAGGTGAAGCATTCAAATAATGGAGACAGCTGTTTTTCTCTGTTAGAGAAAATCCATTTGTATTGTTATCGCAAGCTCCAAGTTCTGCAGCTCCTGTTTAATTCAGTCTCCCTCTATTTCTGCTGATGATAAAAAAGTCACAATGAACTCAGAAGAGAATGGCAGAAATATCACCGTGTTTCAACTCAGCCTGGGTGTTATCAACTTGAAAGTGAAAATACAAGCAGATAAGGAGAGGAAATGTCCAACAAAGACCATATCAAATTTTCAAAAAATGTACTTTCATGCTGCATTCTTTAGTCACCTCTCTGAATGTTTTCCAGATTCTGATATACACTCCCTATGTTGGCTGCCTGAATCAGAGGAGCAGAGGGTGATAATATCAGGGGTTCCACCTCAATTGAAAAGTAATTAAAGAGGGAGAGTAATCATAATTGGCTGGCATGAACATTGCCAGTGAACTGCAGCTTCTTCTGAGCCTCAGTGTCCGGGAGCCTGCAGCTAAGCTGGGTGTTTACATCGCCACCGCCAGTGGATGAGGTTAGTTTCTTTATCTGATAGCAAAGGGGTTGCGCCATGCTCAAGCCTGGTGTGAACCTTCTCCTTAGTAGGCTCCTAGGTGTAAATCTGCCCAGACTATTGCAAAGGAAATCCTACCCACTCTACGTGACAGCAGTTCATTTCATAAACATGTAAAGGCCACACTCTCTTCCTCACCCCTTTGTAATCATGTTGTCACACTGTCACATACAGGAATAAACATAGGCAGAACACCGTGATTACACTTAAGTGAACCACGTAAGACTTGCAGGTTTAAAGTACAATGGTGAAAACCAGTTATGCATTCCTAAAAATGATGCTATACAAAAGGAAGAAGGAGGATGCATCTACACTCCATGTGTGTGAGTGTGCCAGTGTGCAAGGCAAAACCCTGCTCCATTTCACAGAAGTTGCTTTTCTTATACGCAAAGCAAGTGTTATTTAGAGATTGCGAGACTATTCACACACTGGAGGATGGTTTGGGGTTTTTTTGACTGCTTGGGAAGCCTTTGGATCTGGTGCTTCAGGAGTAAGGACTGAAAAATCCCGCATATCAATTCTCTGCTGAGTGTGGACAATGAGCACAATAAACAGGCACAAAGCTACAGTGTATGCGATGAGTTAAGACAGCAAAGCCTTTCCCAGGCTGATTGTTCACAGGGGATCACAGAATCTGTGTTAGGCTGAATAAGGAGAAATGCATTATGCATTTGCATGTATGATGAACATTTAAAAGAGGACTGTGTGGAAACAAAGAATAATTCATAATAAACATGGAGTGGCGAAGATTTCAGACCCAGCTGTAGTTTTTGAATCTTCACAGATACCAAACATTAACATTTTAACATAGAAGTTTCACATTTGATATTGAGTAGGCCAGCTGAATAATATTATTTGTTTGTTTGTACATCAGGAGTTTCCTCATCCTCCCACCCTCTTATTAAGCCCATATCCAACAAATAAAGAAAATAAAAAGCTTCACTCAAAACAATATCATGCGCAAAATCTACGACTATCAATAATTTCCCATTGGAATAGTAAAACGTATGGATTCAAACATAATTTTATGTATGTCTGTGAAATGGAAAACACAAAGAATGATGAAAACCAGCATTAGGGTCTTTCATCAGCAATAAATTCATAATTCTGCTCCACCTGTAGACGTCGCTGATATAATGTACCAAAAGGGAATGCAGCTGTGAACTCTTTTTTTCCATACTTCAGCAGTCTCTGTACAATGAAACCAGTCTTGAGGAATTATTCAAGGGTCTGAGAAAAATCTTAATGAAGGTGTACTTCTAATAAAGGCAAACCAGAATCATATTTAATATGTATTGGGCAACCTTAGTGTGGTCTTGTAAGATGTGAAGTGACTTAAGGGTGGTCTCTTGCATTGGTCTCTCTAGATAATAAAACACCAATGACAACCCATGGTGCTGAATGGCACAATTGTAAGTGGAAATTACACAACCTGCCTGTAGATTCCACCCCAGCTCCCTGAAATTAAATAAGCAATAAGCCTGGTAAAGAGACAATCCCAACAAAAAAAGTTGAGGGGAGCAAAAGACCTGAATAATTTTCCAATAGCCAAATATACTGGATTCTGATTTCAGTGAGGGGGGTGAGGGGCATGATCTTATTCTTACTAAAGATTAGAAGAAAAGTGAATAAATGCTCCTCCGCTCTCAGATACAACACTGTACCTGTGGGCTTCTGAAAGAATATATCTCATGACAGTATATGAGCTTCCAGGGTCAAATTTTCTCTCTGCCTTGAATATCTACAAATATTTGTGTATTCTTAATACATTTTTTCTACTTTGGTCAAAGGATTATAGTATCTAGCCAATTTCTTTAAAGAGCTCTTAACAGAGAATAATTAAATTTTATGCTAGCTAGTGAATTTTCATGTACCCATCTTTACTCTGTGAAGCATGGTCGTTTTTTCTCTATGCTGCTATGACATAGCATGACAGTGAATTGTGGCTCGGGCAGTGAGATGGCTTGCCCAGTTTAGGAGGACGTCCAATCTCCTCCTCTGGCATTGCTTACACAGGTAGGCTGAAGGATTGCTACACTCAGATGTACCAGATAAATAAATGTTCTCTCTCTTCCAAGGGAGTCTGGAAATAATGCAGCTGAGTTAATGGGGTTACACTAATATACAACTAATAGCAAGAAAAGACGTAAGCCTGGGGTTACGTTCTCAGATTGGGCAGCCTATCAGCCGAAGTAAAAACCTTCATGAAACCTTCTGATGGGAATTTATTTTCCAAATGCCCATTTGCAATTTTATAGCAGTAACTTTGGCTGGCTTCTGCTCCCATTTCCATTCCTGCAGCTGCAGCAGCCTCTATGTATTTACAGCAGAGAGCACAATGTGACCTTTGTCTTTTCAAGAATTTGGCCAAGAAGGTTGTGCAGCTGCAAACGGATCCAGGTGCTGGGGCCAGCAGCCAGGAGCGGCTTGGACATGGAGGGAAGGGGCAACCTTCACACCTGGTCAGCTGAGCTCCCAGGGTCTCTGCGGCAAAGCAGACATTCACTGCCACCAGCCTGCCACCTTCTTCCGACCTCCGTGCTCCAGCACTCTCTGAACTCGGGGCTTTTTTTTTCTAGAATTGCCCTTCTCTTTAATTTTAAGTATTACTTTCAGTGATTTTTATGGGGAGAGTTAAGACATGAAGAGCTAGAGCAGAGCTTATGTTGAAGAATATTTTCCTGTAGCTTTGATGTTATAAGCTGCTGTTGTTCTCAAATCCAACTTAACTGTACTATTAGGAGAATACCAGTCTGCAAACTGTGAAACACAGTAGCTGCCACAATAAAATCCCAACATTTGATAAACATTGCAACTTATCATTGGCTTGCCGATACCACTGTATTTGCTCTTCTGCAAGCAGAAAATTATTCAGGTGTCTGATACTGTACTTGGATAAGACTCTGAACTTTCAAACCCCCTTGTAATTGAACAAATGAAATTAAATCCCCAAATCCATCTATGAAAAAATAGAATATCCATAATTTATGAACTTCTTTATGAACTTATGAACCATGCTCAAACACAGCTTTTTCTTTAGATTTCAAGAAGATATAACCAAAAAGCCAAGACTGAACAAAAAGGTTCTGTTATTGGTAAGTTATAGGCGTATTGAGACTCTTTAATAGGAACTTTGGGACTACCGTAAGAATTATAGGGGTGGGCCTGATAAATGAAGAGTGTTCAGGAGTTTACAGCTGGATTCTTTCCCCTTTCTTTGCACTGCTGCTTACACCTAGTCCATGAGGAATAAAAGGCAGATTAAAAAAAATAAATAAGAGCTTAAAATATCAAGTCTTGGAATAATATTTAGTTCTGTTCTAGCTCTTCATAGCTTAATTCCCTACTTTAAAAATGTTGAAAGTCTTTACAATTGAATAGGCATTTGTGAAGATTTTGGTATTTGGGTGCTCATCTGCTAGGTTTTATAATAAAATATCATCTGTCTTTCTTGACCTCACATAAAGACTCCCTCCTGAAAGGCAGAAATCATCCTGGGGGAGGCAAGTGGTCTTAGTCTCTATTTACCCAGTTACAGTGGAAGGCTGGATGGTCTCACACCCTTCTCCATTAAGACCTTTGCCAAGATCTTTAGAAACGCTATACTTCCTCCAGTGCCACCATCCTCCTTTTGCTGCAGTCATAGTCTAAGAGCTGGCTTGACCCTTAAGAACCTGGTTTTGTGCTTTTTCATTGGGCTCAAGGTGACAGAAGCCTTAGAGGTTCTTCCTTCCTGTCCACTATGTCATGACAGACAAACGAGGTTAAACAGGAGCAAGACTTTGCTAGTCCAAGTGCTGCTTTCATACTCTTCCTTCCCTGTAAGGGATTGAAAAGGAGTCTAAGGACAGGAGAGGGCTATACCTGAGACAAGAGCTATACAGTGGGAATTCTGTAGCCTTTATCAAACACCTGGCATGCAAAATTGATACTGTTTCAGTCTGGTGCTTAAATCCATCCCTATGCCTGTCTTCATTCATCAGCACCTCCTCATCAAGAAGTTTTATGAAATATTCCATTTTTTCCTTCTTTGAGTAATCTTTTTGACTTGTGCTTTTAATATTTAATAATTACCCACACATGATTTAACCCTGCTACAAATGAGATTTCAAGTCAGCATCTGCTCTAACTTCATGTTACTCAGAGACTTCAAGTTACTGATGACATACATATGTGACTTGTTTTGCCAAGTCTGCATACCCCACCAGCACGGCTTCAGAAGTAACTTCCACTCCCTCCCTCCTCTCTCCCTCTCAAAGGCGTTTGTTCACAAGGTACTCAGTTAGTCCCTTCCCTCATTTTTTTCTTCTTCAGGCATCAAAAATAGCTTTTTTATTTGATAAGAACTTTTATATCCAGCCAGGCAGTTTTGAGATGGATTATGGTTTTTATTTACCATTTATTTATTATTACTATTGTCTGAAAACCTGAAGATAAGACGGATGCCTCATTCACACAAAATACTGGATAAAATTCTGATCCCATTGAAATCACTGGGGGTCTCTGCACTGACCTCAGTTAGGACAGGGTTTCCTCAGCATCTTTGTCACAGACTGTACAATGCTGGGTCCCGGTTTTCCAAAAATAACCTTGTTTGTTTCCCTGTTTTGTCTTAATCAAAGCAAGCTATTAAAACAACTCACCAGGAAGCCCCCAGTCACAGGGACAATCAAAGGTGAATTTATATTAACTGGTAAGAGGAATTTCCCTGATGTTGCCCATTCACCGCACCCGAAGGACAAGCCTTAGATGAATCAGCCCCTCCCATGCTTTGTTCGACTGGTGATACGGGCCATAAAATCAATAAACCAAGACAAATTGAAAAAGAAAATCCTCTTTTCCATCTTCTTCCATGGAAAGGAAAAGCAGACTTGAGAACAAAAATTGTTATCGCTCTCCGGTCATCCAAAAATATCTCCCAAAACACAAGACGTGTCAAGTGGTTAATACCTTTTGAACTTTCCTTTGAGCTTTCCTCTGCGGCTAGGGCCCTCTGAGTCTGTAACGTAGCAGCTGACAGTGATTAAGTTTCTGTATGCACACACAGTTCAAACTGCACTTAGAAAAGCCACATTTGGTCATTGTTTACTTAAGTTTGCAGCAACAAATACAGATGCGTGGATTTGAATGTACACCTGGCATTAATCAGCTGCTGCTGCTGCTATTTCACAGCTGCCTCCGAGCCAGGCAAAATGCTGGAGTTGAAATATGATTTCAGAATAACCAGAAATCTTGAAGGGACCCACACAGAGGAGGGCGACTTCCCTAACAACATTTGCTTCCAGCTTGTTTCAGCCTTCAGAGATTTTTTTGTGTTAAATCCCTCCTTATATAAAGAGACCTGCAGTTTTTCAGCTGAAATGTGTGTGTATATACATATGTATGTATGTGTATATACACGTTTTAAGAATCTGCACAGACACTGCCTAAAACTGGAGAGGACCCACGCTTGCTACAACCAGGGGCCAAGGAGACCCGGAGAGGGAGGATCAGTAATACTGCAGTGGTGCCCACCTTTTCTAACCCATTTTGGGAGATTTCTGGTACTGGAAGTGCAATACTGACTTCATCAATCAGCTCCACGTTTAACAGACCTGAGAAATAAAGAAAAAAGAAGTTCAAATTCTTAACAAAATCCCATTTGATTTAATTTAATCTCATTTCTTCCTATTGCTGCCGGACACGGAGGGCAACAGATTTGGATGCTGGGAGGGTGGGGGCCGCTAGCAGAGCCAGCCCCAGCTGCTGTGGGGAGACAAGCCGGCACCCCGGCAGCCCCGCGCCCGCTATCCATCACGTACCCCTGCGGCACCGCGGCAAGCGCGAACACAGAGGGCTGCCACCGAAGTGGGTCGCTTGTTGCAGACGCGTGCTACCTGGGCTCCCAGCATCTTCGCAGCCTGCCCGCTGCTGCCAGATGGAGTTTAGGAGGTTTGGCTTTCAGCTGCAAGCCCCAGTGGGGATTTCCACCTTTGCAACGTCTTTCTCTCTCAGCCATGAAATATTCCAGCGCTGAGTTCAGCAGAAGCACTCAGGCTGAGAAGGTCCTTCCTCCAGGACAGACCCTTCCTCCTAGAAAATTCTCTTCCTCAGGTATAAAGTAGCCAGTTTGTTTGTTTTTTAAGTTTTCAAAGGTGTTGTAACACCAGGCGTGTCTGAGAGGGCAGTGCTGAAGATTCAGGCTCATTAAGAGGCAGCAGTTGTTGATCATCAGCTGCATGAGGTATGGTAGGATATAAGGGGAGGGAAAACAGGCATTCTTCAGTGACAGTTTTTGCTAACGAGGCCTGACATATGTATTTATCTGTTCTCTGGTTAGATGGTAAACAATGTGTGAGTTCTGATGAATTTAGAATATTTCTGACAATAGCTAGGAAATGAAAACTGAATTTAAAAAGACAGTAAAAGCAAGAAACACAATGCAGTTCCTGAAGGTCTTCAGTCTGAGGTTGAAGAGGATAAATTCAAGTCAAGCCAGTCATATATATCTTACTTAGTGAGCATACTTACCTCATCCAAGAGTAAGGGATATTTACTCAGTTCTCTTCATCTAGATTATAATCTGGATAGAGTGTATCTTCTGGGTACATAAAGATAGATGTTACTTCTTTGCCTTTCATTTTATGATCATTCTATACTTCCATCTATTTTTGTGTGCTAGAAAAACTTACAACTTTCGGAAATGAGAGCAATATATCAATTACTGCATAGATAATTTAACACAAGTGAAAATCCCCCATCATTCTTTGCCTCTCCAAGAGCACCTACACTGCAGGCACCAAACGGACTGTGGCGTAGAGTAGATAAATGCAAGATTGCTGCCAGCTAGTAAGTGTAGCACCAAGCTGTGTGAGGAGCCATAGGATGTTGCCAGCCCTGAGCTCTGCACATGGCCACAGCCAGAGTGTCATTTAAAGCCCTTTCACATAGGTCTATGTGACACTGGAGGTACTCTTACCCCAGTTGAACTCACTAGCTTTGGACCCAGGTGACTGGGACCCTGGCTGGGGAAGGGAAGCCGGGATCAATGAGCAAGGTCTTCTCACTGAAAATTTATCCGTGCACAGTAACTGTGGGACGGACAGGGCAAATGCACTTGGCAGGTCCCCAACCTAGATGAGCAGCTCCTGGTATGCTGGGGGGGGCAGGGGGCTCAGCCCCACTGCTGGAAGACACTGGAGACTGCAGGTACTGGTGCGGCCACCAGCCTGGCCACCCCAGCAGCCTTGCCTGCCTCCATCACGCCAGGGTTTAGCCATCCTTTGCCACTCGTGCCTGGCTCAAGGAGGGCAGGTGAGCTCATTAAAACACAGCCTCTCAGCAGTCTGACCCCTCTGGAGTTGCTGCCCAGGCACTGCATCCTCCAGGGTGGGCATCTTCCCTGAGGAAGGAGACACATTTGACAGTGGAGTCACTATTTACCCTCTTTAGTGTCTTTTTCCCTCTTTGTCTTCCAATTCAGGATAAACTCTCCAACCAAAAGGAGGCAGAAACTTCAGTGTAACAGCAACAGTGAATTAATAGACAATACTGGATGGCTGTGAATATACCCATTTAGTACAGAGAATCTTGCATGTTTTTAGATAGCAGATAAATGAGCCATTTCTGTGCCATTTTCCAATTACTGGCAAGAAGAGAAATATATTTTTGACACTGTCCCGCATGACATCCTTTTGTCTAAATTGGAGAGACATGGACTTGACGGACCACTCAGTGGATAAGGAATTGGCTGGATGGTTGCACTCAAAAAGTTGCGGTCAACAGCGCAATGTCCAAGTGGAGAGCAGTGACAAGTGGCGTTCCTCAGGGGCTGGTGTTGAGACCAGCACTGTTTAATATCTTTGTTGGGGACATGGACAGTGAGATCGAGTGCACCCTCAGCAAGTTTGCTGATGACACCAAGCTGTGTTGTGCGGTCAACATGCTGGAGAGAAGGGATGCCATCCAGGAGGACCTTAGTCTTGAGAGGTGGGCCCGTGGAAACATCATGAAGTTCATCAAGGCCAAGTGCAAGGTCCTGCACATGGGTCAGGGCAATCCCGAGCACAAATACAGGCTGGGTGATGAGTGGGTTGAGAGCAGCCCTGCAGAGAAGGACTTGACGGTGTTGGTTGACAAGAAGCTCAACATGACTTGGCAATGTGCGTTTGCAGCCCAGAAAGCCAATGGTATCCTGGGCTGCATCAAGAGAAGCGTGACCAGCAGATTGAGGGAGGTGATTCTGCCCCTCTACTCTGCTCTCATGAGACCTCACCTGGAGTACTGTGTCCAGCTCTAGGGCCCCAACATAAGAAGGACATGGACCTGTTGGAGTGAGTCTAGAGGAGGGCCATGAAGATGATCAGAGGGCTGGAGAACCTCTCCTATGAAGACAGGCTGAGACAGTTTGGGTTGTTCAGCCTGGAGAAGAGAAGGCTCTGGGGAGACCTTATAGCAGCCTTCCAGTACCCAAAGGGGGCCTACAAGAAAGCTGGAGCAGAACTTTTTACAAGGGAGTATAGTGATAGGGCAAGGGGTAATGGTTTTAAACTGAGATAGGGTAGATTTAGATTAGATGTAAGGAAGCAGTTCTTCATTGTGAGCGTGGTGAGGCACTGGAACAGGTTGCCCAGAGAGGCTGTGGCCGGCCCATCCCTGGAAGTGTTCAAGGCCACATTGAACTGGGCTTTGAGCAACCTGGTCTAGTGGAAGGTGTCCCTGCCCATAGCAGAGGGGGTTGCAACTAGGTGATCTTTAAGGTCCCTTCCAACCCAAACCTTTCTATGATTCTAATATACAACAGATGTGGCTATTTTTGTTCACAAAGACCTTTCTTCTGCGGGGTCTTTTCTGCATCAGTGGGTGTGGGATTTTGCATTGTCTCAAAAAAATCCTTTAAATCAAAACCCAAAGTATTTAATTTCTCTACTAGGGATGGGTTTATTTTTAAATGACCCTTTTCTTACCAAGACACCTTCTTCCCTGCTTCATGGAGATGGAGGGCATCCCTCAGAAAGAGGCCGAATTTCTGTTTGAGGGTCGGTGAAATATTCATGCTTTACAGCTGAGATAAGCCTTTCTCCTTCTGCATATCTTTATAAATTATTATCTGTGCTCATCCATGTGTTGAAATGCTAGCTGGGATTTAAAGCTTGTTCAACATGTTAAGGCCCGATTGCAGTTCATTGATACAACAGTCTATTCATGATTAGTATTTTTGACATTGAAATTTACAGACAAACCAGATTAATAATTTCACAATTCTTTGTAAGCACTAGATGAACTAAATGTTCATCTTAGTTATGTGGATACCTATTGATCTAGGCATCTCTTTATTTTTATTCATATCGGAAATTTATCTCAATATTCAGATATTTTACTATAATGGAAACAAAGTTTGAAAAAAGAGATCATTTTAAAGCATGGGGCTTAAAAGAGTTTATCAGTTACACATAAATCATGGAACAAGTTTTAGTCTCATGTTGAAAAAAATAGGATGGAAAAGACAGCAGAAGAAAAATTAATCATCTCAGTTAACTTCAGATATCTGGAATGTAGGTTCCTCCATCTGAGCTAGTCATACCAAAAGCCCTTTATAGTCAATGGAGGAAAAGTAGGCCTTTTGAATTTAGTAAATCTTCTGACATTTACTAATCTGTCTTAGAAATGCATGTTTGTCTCTCCTGGCCATAAAAGTCTAGACGACCAGCTCAAATACAGGCATTTCCACTGCAAACATCTCCTTTTGGCCAGAGGAATGTTACCCGCAGAGTTTACACTAGTTAGTGGTCTAAAACGGTTCAGAGTATAATGGATAAGAAAGCATCTCTGCCTTCCCTGACCATTTAGCTCTCTGTGCAGAAGCAAACGTATTAACAATAGTTTTATTGCTCTTCATGTTTTCATGAGTGACCTTTCCTAGTATAACTGTTAACATGCACTTGGAGTACAATATACCTTTGCCATCATTTTGAACTTTTTCTTAATGCTTAATGTTTATGCTTCATCTAAAGAATTTCAGGCTTGTAAGAGGGTCAAGTTCTTGGCTAGGGTCAGTGAATGCAGTGCATTTTTAAATGCACATACTCTGATCAGTTCACTTAAGAGCTTCAGTACATCATTTTGCAATCACATATCTCAGAAATAATTTATACAATCAATTAAAGAGCATTATCAAGGGATGATTTGACAACTGTTGCCATGCCAACCAATGAAGCAGAAAGCTCCTCAGCGTTTAAAGGCTGCACCTGGTGATAGATATAGCAGATTTTGAGGACTCAGACAGAATCGCAGATGTCCAAAGGTGTGGAGGGAACATGATTTAAAGCTTGATGTTTTTCCATTTTTACTGGCGAAAGGGTGTTGATGGCATGTTGTTCACTTTCTCATTAAAATTCTGTCATTTTTCACAAAGTGTTCTGCATTCAGGGCTGAAAATTGAAGTGAGAATGCACTTTACAGACTGATAAAATATGATAGCAAAATGGATGATGTTCATTTGCAGGCTGAATTAATTAAAAAAAAAAAGAGTTTGTGTCAGTGCATTTATGAAAAGCCCGTTAATCAAACACAACTTTACCAGACTTAATGGACACATCTTAAACACTCTTGCATTAATATTTAAAATTCCAGTTAGCAAATGGCTCCTAGTGCATTGAGCTAAAAAGTAATTAGAATAGGTCATTGCAAGAATAAAACAGTACAAGCTGAAAGTACATTTTCTGTTGGCAACAACAGGTTAGGCATTGGCTGCTCAGTCTTGACATTTGTGTTTACATGTTTACCTATACAGTAGCTCCACTCTTAATAAGGGAATGAGTTCTGCAAAAGAAAAATTTCCTTTTGTCCTCCTATGCCATCTTACACATTCTTATAGCTACAGGAATTAGGGTTAAAACTGCTGGTCCATGTTAGCTTGGAGGCTGGAGCACCCCCTCTTTCAGACTTCCATTATTATGGTTATACCTGTGAATCTCAGCATAGCAGTTTCAGGTGTGCAGCAGGTTACTGCAGCTCACATTACTGTAGCTTCTCTGAGACAATTTCTTATGATGAACTTGTTGTGGTCTTGAAACACTGGGGCACTTGTCTTGGTTGGGGTCCCTTGTAATGCATATAAAATCATTTGCGTGTAGAGACACCAAGGAATGGTTTCTCATGTGAATGGAAAACTGGCACAATAGCAAATTCTCACTGCAAATTACTTCCCATAGAAAGTCCAGAATTATCACTGTGAACTATTTCTGGGATGTTCCTCTTGACCCTAATCCAATGAAAACTGTTCGAGAAATTTTCTGTGACATAGGTAGACCTATTTCATTGAATAGTTTTGTTATATGAACTGCTGAAGCTTGCCTTAAAATCTATTATATTCAACTGACTTGATCAAGGAAATAATTGGCTCCATAATTTCTTGGTCTTTTTCTACTATTCTCCCACTGACAAAATCTTGTATTCTTTCTATTTCTCCACTCAGTAAAGACATCAGTTTTGCAAAGTTAGCATGCTGCTTGCAAATCCAAACAGGTAAAAATGAGAGATGAAGAAGAACATTCACCCAAATATAAAAATGTAGAAAGAAGTGTGGAAGAGAGCTCCTGGGTCCCAAGTTGTCTCCTGCTGTCGTAGACACTTGCATCACAGCATCCTGCTCCATTTGACAGGGCTGTGGCTGCCCTGCTCTCAGGCTATTTAAGAACCAAATTCCCTTTATGACTTTAAGCAACTTCTAATTTCCCATCTTAATTTATTCATGGTCATGTTGTGAGGTAGGCTATTACATGCATTTGCATGGCCCATCTCCTGCCATCATTGAACCATTCCCTATGGTATTCTTTGAACTTAAAAACTGATGATGAAAACATATAACTTGGTGGAATACACCTGTAGGTTATTCACTTGGAAACAATACCTGACCTGGTATCAGGGGCTGCAACCGTTATGACAATGAGAATTATCCCTTTCTTCTAGATCTAGTGTTTTTGTAGGTGATTACTTGGCAGACTCCTAACCATTTTACAAAAGGTGGAAATTGCTATCATTGGCTAAAGAGAAGACCCGACAACATAACAAACATGAGCTGTTTCTTATGCTGTCTTGCTGATTTGGAGAACTTGTGGCACACCATCACAGGATACCATTTTATATTCTCTGCATAAAGAGGTTATTGCTAAATGAGAGTGCCATTGTGTGCTGCATCTTTTGGCATTGCAACGATGACAATCTTGGTCATGTCAGGAGACTGCTGTCATGGCCTGCTGTCTCCCCAAATGTCATGACAAGGTCTGAAGACAAACAGCAGGATCGATGACCCAATCATATTTTATTTTTCCTCTGATAGATCTATCTTGTGTATAAGTGCAAAGCTATTTCACATACGAAAACAGACTATCAAGAAGCAAGTGCAGTGTTTCTTTGTCATGTTCACAGTAGGAGAAATTACGAGGTTGTGACTCTTACCCAAGCTTGTGTCATAACAATATCTCAGTTCTTCTTGCAGCCAAATGACCTCAGGGCTCAGGATAGGTGAAGAAATACATTTAGGTTGATTTGAGAATATTTTAAACAGAAGTTATGAATAAATATTAGATCCTGAGACCATTCATTGTTCTGGGCCTAATTCTGGCTCCTGATTGTGTGAATTATACAACTGCCTACTTGCCTAGGCCACTCCATTGGCTTCTGCAGTGCTGCTTTTCATGCTGTACCAGAACAAGTCCTGGCACTTCAGAGACCCCAAGAAAGTTTTTGTTCATGTTTTAATGCATTCTGTGAGGTCTCAGATCCTTACTGGCCTTCAACAGGATGGACAGCCCATGGTAATATTAACAGATGTGCTATCTTGCTGCAGTTTGTAGATACAAATTCAAGAAATGCACCAAAGGGCTGGCCCAGCCATAAGTGGGTACCCAGTAATTTGGGATGTGGATGCAGTACTAGTCATGTTTTTCCTCTCTGTGGGATTAACTACAGCTGCTTGTTTGTCTTACTCCAATGGAGCATCCTCTGTGCAGGGACAGAAGGATGGAGGTATAAAGGCAAAACTGAGTTTTTTCCAGGAATAATCTTACAGTTGTCTCCCATCTACAAGGTCCCAAACCTGCCCCTTAGGTTTAGGCTTCAGTCCCAGGCCTTCCCCAGGGCTACTCTAACATCAGGGGAAGGCTCAAAGAGAAAGTTTCCACATGGTCTTTGGGCAGCAGAGCCTCATTTTTCCCTTTCTCTTTTTTTTGGGGGGGGGGGGGGAATACCCCAAACATCTCACTCAGTAATTCAGCTGCTGTGAGATCTCCTTGGATATTCATTATTTCTGGCTTTGTATTAGGATTTGAGCCTTAAAAGCAGGTTCCCAGTTTCCCCAGGCCATGCAGGTCTGCACATGGAGGTTGGATGCCCTCCTCCCAGTGCAAGTGGCATATTCCCCCACGACCTCTGCAGCCTGCCGAGCCCCCAGGGGCCTTGAGACAGCCTTACCAGCACCAGAGTGTGCCTTATCTGACTGCCTGTTGTGTACAAGAAGTAAAGCAGCTGGTATATTTTAGCATGATTAACTTTGCTAGAAATGATTTCCAGTCTTCAAAGTTTGGTCTTTGGAGCTGTTACAGGCTTTGTACAAGCCTTTTCCGTGTGTTAAGCAGAGGAGCTGCCTCAGCCAGCTCTCTGGGGTGTAGTGGCTCACTCAGGGTTGGAAGTATGTATAGGTATCTATTCATCCACTTTCAGTCTATATCCTCTCTTTAAATGGTCCTTACTGGCTTTTTTCCAGAGCTTACCCATTTTTTAAAATATACCGTTATTTATCCTTGTTTTCAACTCCATATTTGCATCTCAAATTAACAGTCACTTAAAAATTTCAGAGCACTCCTGCCCTATGACAGCAGTCTAAGCAGTGTGCTGCAGTCTCATTTTTTGTGCTTTCCTAATCCATCCCACAGAAACATGGCTTCTCTGCTGCATGGTGGCATGGCTTCAGCACAAGAGTTGGAAAAATTCCTCTTCAGCAGCCTAAGGCTTAATGTTTATGTGCTCTCCTCTCCGAGAGACAGTGTTGAGTTTGTCCTCACACAGGGCGAGGAAGGAAATGAAGTCATGTCTCCCCTGTCACAGATGACTGTCCTACCTCCTCAGTTATTCTAGAAAGGCAAAGCACCACAAAGCCAGTGCGCCATGGTCTTTAAAGTATAGCCAGGGTGTCTCCCAGGATTTTTACAGCATGAATTTGTTGGCGAACATGAGGCGTGCTGCAAGAACACCTAGTTCCCTACTTGCCCCTTCCTTAGTGCCTTGCTCCTGACTGGTTTGAGGGGTCAGTGAGGCAGCTAGCTGCTCTGACTTGACGGTCAGAAAATAACCCGCATGCAGAATGCCAAGCCCCTATAGAGTATCTGTGTCTACAGGATCAGCTAGCAGCCCAGCACCACAGTTTCTGGGTCCCAACTTCACATTTTGGGCCTTCAAGTTGTACGTATGTCCTGCTTTACTGGCTTACCTCCCCTACTGGCCCAAACCATGAGTGCCACTTGCTGGCAGAAATAGGCTTGGAGTCATCTAAAAAACATTTGCATGCTTTTTGGTTTCAGGAGAATTGGGGAAACTAAACATCACATTTTCGTCGTAAATCAGTACTTGGGTTTAAAAGAAGCATTGACTTCCAGGATAGTTTTCTGAAGATCTTTCAGCTCATCTGTCTTGTTTTTGCATTACGGTAGAGGAAATGCATCCACATGCTCACATCTCAAATCAGAGATAGTAACAGCTTATGCCATTCCAAGTCTGTCAGCATATCTGGCCATACACCATATTATTCCTTCCTCTTTTTATAAACTGCACCCCCCAAAAAAAATTTTTGTATAGCGCTCAGTTTCAAAAGGGTAACACTGTGTTTCCCCAGAATGATTATTCAAGACACATAAAATACTTTGGAGAAACTAATCTAACAAACAGTGTTGTCTTGAGATGTACGTACAGAGTCTACTGTTATTTATATTATGTCACAAATTAAGCCAAGTGAAATAATAGTCGTTAACCAAAGACTTTTACTTGCGCAACCTAGCATAATATGCATAACAGCAAATACCAAAAAAAGTTCCTATCTTGGGCTGGTTTTGTATTTAAAAGCATGCATATGAAAGGAATCAATTAACATGCTTATATCTCATCAGTTTCTGATAATTAATATGAGCTCTAAGGGCTTTATGGATTGCTGGTTTGATAATTCACTAGCAGCTGAAGTAATAGAGGTTATGACGGAAAGATGGCCTCATTGCTGCCTTGCAGAGTGCACTAAATGATTGAACCCAAAGAATAATAGGGATGGAAATTGCTGTGTTCATTCATGGATAATATATGACAGGAGTAAGGCAAGCAGCAAGTTAGCAGATGACTCAGCCAAGCATCTATGACTGAACAAAGTGTGATTCTAACCTTCTGTCATTGAAAATATATTTAATGGAAACATTATCATTCTGATATATTGCTTGCTAAGATAAGACATGTTTATAGTACAGTTTCCCTGTGATGCTACTATAGGACTAGATTTTGGCACACTTGCTCTTGCTGAATTGTACTTCATCCCCAAATAAATCTACTCCTCCTGGAGCAAGAGACTATTCAAAAAGAGCAAGTGAGCCAGAAGCTGGTCCAAAGTTGGATGGAGCCAAATATCACCAGATAAATATAAAGGGGCCTATTAATTTTTAATACGCAGGAGGAAGATCTCTATAAACACTGAGGACCACATGTAAGGTTCTTCGCTTGTTACAACTTTTTCAGCCTAAAACTAGAGCACTGGACACCATAATTTATTTCTTTAATTAACAAATATGAACGGCCACATGCCTCAGATGCAGATCAAAGAAGCGGGATGCTGAAGGCATGGATTAAAGTTAGCTGCCTTTTCCCTGCATCTGGGAGAGCTCAGTTTGTAACATTTTTATTGATAGGAGCACTCAGGTGTTCAGCAGTGGAACAGAGCACAAAGTCTGGAGTGTTGTATTAAAGTGAAACTTGCTGAAGGGAGGGGAAGGAGGATAAAAATGAAGCAAGATAATCTCTAGAGCACATTATACATGTATGCTGGTCAGGGATGGCTTGCAGCAACTCTGCAGTACTGTGCAGCAGTACCCTGCCAACAGAATTCATGCTGAAAACATATGTTCTTCTGCTCAAACCAGCTTTCACTACATCTGGAAACCAAGAGTCAGAGGGGGAGGGGAAAAAATAAGGCAGCAGCATATGTAATTCTCTTCTAAGAGAAACCATTCATTTGTTCATGAAAGAAATCTTTCTCCTTGTATCACCAGCAGAAATTCTCACAAAGTTCTGGAATGGATATTTAAAAGCTGGGCTAGGAAAGCAAATAAAAGGTAGGGGAAGGGAATGTAGGTAATGGCAGACATTTATGACTTTTTTTTCTGAAGTAAAGTCACGTCTTGATATCAAGAGCAATCTTATTTAGCAAAAAGTGGAAAACTTGGCAAAAACATTGTTTAAAATGACTGCAAGACTTGTAAAAACCCCAAAATAGCTCTGTTTTGCTGTCAAAAGCCTGGGAAACACAAAACAGATGTTTCACCCAGCGTCACTTACTCAGCCAGATCTCTCCTTGCTATGCAGGCAGCTGTACCACATGTCTTTTCTAAGAGAGAACAGTGCTTTCCTTTGGCACTTCTGCATCATTCTCACTGACCAGCCGGACATTGTCGTCAAATGAAGACACATTCTGTAATCCTTCCCACTACCTAAGTCCACAGAATCTCCCCGGGACTGAGTAGCTCTGTGCTTTGAAAAATACAAGCACTAGGTACAAATTTTGGCAAGCCTTGGTTCCTCAGGCAATCGACGGGGCCACTGAAGTCAGAAAGCACTACTCACTGTAATGGGTGGTGGCAGCAGAGCTCTTGGTTTGCACCCTGAACAATGCACACATTATTAGAGCTAATGGCAGCTACGTGTACACGTAATAATATAGCCTTGAGACTGGAGCTTGGGAATGCCACAAGAGCAGATTGTTTTATTTTTGTTCATGGGAGCAAGCATGGTGAGCAACAGGAAAATCACTTTAGCAGAGGCTGAACTCTCCCTGCTGGGTTGCTTAAGGAGGGAGGGGTGAGATCCAGGACTTCTGTCTCCAACTGACATTTTGGGGAATTTTAAGAAATTATGTTGACCTCTGGATCCTCCATTTAGCTTCTCCTCACCCTGGAGGCACGCGATGCCTCTAGCTCAGTGTTTTGGGATGTTCAGCTCACTGGCTGGGTGATAGGGACACAAATCTGCGTAGACAGGGGCAGATGTTTCACCCTGGATTCATCCCCTCCTCTCCTGAGTCCTCTAACAAGCAGCTATTGGTGGTGGGGTTCCTCATCCCTATCCTCCACGTGAAAGAGCTGGTTTAAGCATTTTGTTCTTGGCAAGTTATGTCTGTGAATCCTCAGTGCTCTTCAGCATCTGGGATTTAGCATCCACTCTCTCTGGGGATGCTTCCTTGGAAAAAACGTGTGGTTACTTCATGTAGGCAGATCGCTGCCTTGCACCTGGACATCTGTGGGTATTGTTCCCGGACATGAAGCTTGGTCTGGGGAGGGAAGTCTCAGAATCTGACCCTAAAAATCTACAGACTGCAATACGAACTGAGGCTGTGGCTCTAGCCTGAGGTTACTGTTTTAATGTTGCATTTCCATCATGAAGCTTCCTTTGCTGGATAACTGATGGCTGCATTTCATTTGACCAAGTATAACATTATTATTTTGAAACTGAGATGGAAGTCTTAATGTATAATAAAGGAAAAGGTACTGTCACCACAACAAAGAGGCTGATTATCTAAAATTATCTGAATATTAATATAATTTATAAATCATTCTGGAAAGACATGCATGGGAAAGAGAGAAGCTATTGCCTTACATAACTTCATAACTTACCCTTGGCTCCTAAATTGACTGTGAGGCAGAGGGACTTATACTTCTGGCAGTCTCTTAAAATGATTAAAGAAGAAAAGAAGGAGGTTTGCCACCTTGCAGTGGAAGGGGAGGCCTCTAGAGCGGATCAGATTAACTAGACACTCTTATAAGCTTTTATTAACAGAACCACACTATGCAATATTTGGGAATAGTGAGGGATTTTAACTATACAAAAGGGAAATAATATAGCGAAACCCAGACTGTTCAGCCACTCCTTGGAAGACAATTTTTGATAAGGAAGATGAAACCGTAAAATCTTTTTCTAGTTTTGATCCTAACCAATAGAGAAGGAACAGTTGAGAATATAAAAGTAAAAAAGCAATTTGTGTGAGAGTGAACAAGAAATGACAAAGTTTATGATCTTCATAAAGAGAATTTAAAAAATGAAGTGCAAGAAGGCAAACTTCAGTAACTGTGAAGGATTGATAGGCAAAGTCACGTAGAAGGCACTTTAAGGAAAAGATGAAACAAGCTGGCAGCTTCTCAAAGAATCAGAGGAAGAAATCAGCTATAGAAAGATACAAATTTAGCAAAATCATGAGCTCTTCAGTGATCTCAAACTCAAGAGGAAATGTAGGAAGTAAGCAGGTGAGATTACTGAAGGTGTATATAAACGAATAACTCAAGCATGTAAGAACAGAGGCATCAAGGATGAGAAGAAATCACTCTACAAGTACATTTCTAGTAAGGAAGAGACTGGTGGAGAGGGAAACATTACAGACAAAGGTCGAAGTGTTTAATGCTTTTTTTTTTCATCCGTCGTCCCTATAGCAGTGATCAGGTGGTTAACATCATTAATTCCAAGGACAAAAGACCATAATAGGAAAAGAACAAGCCAGAGAGGAATTAGGTAGGCTCGCATTTTCAATTGGCTGAGCTTCCTCGCCTGACACAAGGATATCTCTGGCTTGTCAGCAGTTATCACTGAGGCCTTGTGGGGAGAAGCTGGGGTACCAGGAGTCTGGAAGAGGTCAGGGGAAAGGAAGGGGCAATAAAAAAACAGAGAAAGCAGTGTCAGAGGATCACAGAGCCATCAGCTTACATGCAGTCTCTGGAAAATTCTTCGCAAATAAGCAAACGAACTTCTTGGGAGCAACTGGAAGGTGAAAAGGTTAGCATCCAGCTTGGATCTACCAAGTACATATCATTTGAAATAAGGGGATAAGCAGTGGATAGCAGCTATCTTTGCTTTAATCAGGTTTTGACAGCTCACAATCCCATAAGCAAGCACTATAGCCTATAGGCTGTTTGCAAGCTGTTCTGCTACCTGTACCCACAGTGCAGTTGGCAAAAGTTTGCTCTCAAAGTGAAAGGATGCTTTGGACAGGATGATGCGGGATGCTAGAGCCATTTTTGCCCAATGATATCACTAACTGTGGATGATGGGAAAGGAGAGGTGCTAGATAAATTAGCAGATGATACTGCTGGGAGGAGCTGCAAGTACCTTGCAGGATCACATTAGAATTCAAAGTGCCCTTGAGGAAACAGTGAAATGGCCTGGAAAACACACAGGATGAATTTCCTCGGTGAAAATGCAAGGTGCTACACTTTGACAGGATTGATCACAAATCTGAGGTTGGTAAGAACAAAATTAAGTTGCGAATCTGTGTCATGAAAAAGGCAAACATTGTGCAGGGTGTATAAAAAACAGTGTCACAGAGAGACACTTGGAGAAATACTATCTATTTGTTCCTCAGCATAGATATGGCTGTAATTCGAGACATATGTGGACAAATTTGAGAATGTCCAAAGGAAAGCAATAAGAGGTCTAAAAAAGCATGACCTTGGAGGAAATAGTGAAGGAAGTACCTTGGTGTGGTCTCAAGAAAAATAGATGGGGGGAGGGGATGGTAACAGCCTTTTAGTACATAAAGGCTGCTGTGAAGAGGAAAGGCATAACGTGCCCTCTGCATCTACAGGGGATAGGTCAAGAAGCGGTGGAGTTCAACTGCCGCAAAGGAAGTGTATAAAAATTTTCTGAGGCATTAGGGAAAACTTTCTAATGGTACAATTAGGGAAGCACTAGAATAGATTGCCTGGGGAAGTCGTGGAGTCTCCATCACTGGCGGTCTCAACAATTTAGGCTAACATCTGTCAGGAACAACACACATAACCAAACTGGCTGGGGGCCAGGGAACTGACTACATGATCTCCTGAAGTCCCTTCCAGACCTGTTTTCCTCTGGTTCTAATCATTCAAGAGCCTCCCTCCCTTACAATGCTATGTACTTTTGGTTTGAACCATTTGACATGCTGTGTGATTACTATCCTGATTTCTTTGCAGTCCTATATATTAAACTCTGTGCTTGCAGATAATTCCTGGCTTATCTGAAAAAGAAGTAACGTTAAACTTAGAGTTCCTCCAGCATACATTAGAGTTGCACCTGCAGTCATCTTGTATCTCCGTGTTTTCGGAAGTTTAAATTTAGGCACTCTTTAGGACAGCCCCAAATCCTAAACCCAGTGGTATAAGAGAGGAGAGTGGCTGGTACTTAAACCATATGAAGGAGCAAGAAGCAGAGCGACAGGTTGGCAAGCTGCTGTGCATCACATGGGAGAAGAGGCAGGCTGAGCTCTTACGACCTTCCTCCCCCTCTCCTGAAAGACAGAAATCTATCTCTGATTTCCTCCTCACAAGGAGGAACGGGAGGATCGAGACACAGACCCATCCTCCTTCCCTAGCCCACCTCGAAGCCAATGCTCAGAGCTGCCAGTCAGAGCTGGCAGTGGTTAGCTGGCAGTGACCCGAGCACAGCCTGAGTCACTGCCAGGTAACCACTGCCTGCTCTGCAAGGTCACTGAGATCTTCAGGGATGGATCTGTATCCTCCTTGGTTCCCCAGACCTGGGAAAACAGTACCGAGAGGATCTGTCAAACCGAAAATGGGAAGAGGTTAAGAAGGATTCTTTGTATTGACCCCTTGATTTGTATGATCCCACATTTGGATTACTAGGCTTTCCCAGTATCCCCATGAGACATACCAAACAGCAACGACATTCACAGAAATAATCTGCTTTTAAAGTGCTTAGAAAATACCTGACCTTTAAACAGAAAAGAGAGGTGTTATGTGGACCATTTACATTAATGTGATATTTTCAGCTGAGATGGAAGTACTCTGCAGCGTGGATTGGGTCAAAAACCTATCTATCTCCATCAGTATTCCTCTCCTGTGATGTGGAGCAAGCATGCCAGTTCTCAGCTCTTCCCCAGAAACCTCAGCACTGGGCTTGACTTGTGCTCCAGCTGGTTTTGGCTGGTGGCACTGACAGCCCTGCAGTCAGAGACAGCAGAGAGAAGGACTTTGGATGTGTCATCCAAATAGCTGATTTTCAAGCTTGCATGTAAAGGGAGGAAGGCGATATGCACACATATATGTGAAGGAAGTATAGATCAGACATCTATGGAGAGCTGGGGGCTCTGCAAAGACCATAAACCCAGGGGGAAAGAGAATGGGTGGCTGATAGTGACTCCCCCACAACTGTTGTTAAACTGATCACCTCTCCTCGGATTTTACTTTTCCACTAAGTGTCTGTCCTCCTTTCATGCCAGCTGACCCAGTCTGCTCTCATGGTATTCTCATGGTAGGTCCAAACTCCTCACTCTTTGTTCCTTATTTGTCTTTCCCCTAATGGCCTCTGCTCACAGCAAACATTCACAGTTGACAGCTCACTGAAGGAAAAACTTGAGCTTTCTGAATTTCGTTCTGTCCTCAGAACACAAAACTCCAAAAACTCCAAAATAACTCCGACTGCCTCCTAAGGCACAAACTCTTGGTTGAGAGAGACTGTGATAAATTAGGTTTACATGCAAGAAGAAGTTGCTGTTCATGGTTGGCTCTGAGCTGGTTTGGAGGTCAGTGGCGTATGACTCCTACTCCAGAAGAGCTTTAATTTGTTTAATAGATGAGTGAGCCAATCTTTCAATATCTCCATCCTTGGAGATATTCAAAAGCTGGCTGGACACTGTCCTGGGCAACTGGGTCTAGGTGGCCCTGCTTAAGCAGGGGGGGTTAGACCAGATGACCTCCAGAGGTCCCTGCCAACCTCAGCCAGTCTGTGATTCTGTGCGATTCTGTTACTCCTTTAATTCCTGAGCCTGCGTTGCCTGAAATAGACAGTTTCTTTCTTGACTAGTGTTTCGTCGCTCTCCAACATTGTGCATTAGACAGGGCAAATAACAGTTGACTGCAAACCCCAGTAAAATCATGCAGCCCCCAAACCAGGTTTGCTTGGTTCTCCCATAGATGTTGCTACATTGAACCACTCGTTCGAATCTCCCCAAACGCTGAACCCTAGCCCTGCTCCACACCCCTGTTGAAGCACACCCAATTTCAGGATAAGCAAACTTGCTTTAGGAAATTTAGAGTATTTAGACCAGCAGACCTTCAAACTGCAGAGGGTTTTCAGACTCGGTAACAGTGGAGCTGCCAGTCGTGCTACCATCCCACATATGCAGCTATGCATTACAAAGTCAAGGGCAGTCACACAGAAAATGGTGTCTGCGCCTTACTTGAAACCTGCTGTTCTCCTGGTGGCATCAATGCTGTTATTTAGGTCACTTTTTAAAAAGGACAAATTAGGCCTCAGGGCAGAATTAGATCCTTTGACTCAGTAGCCAGATTCTGTTCTCATTCTGGAGTAAATAGATGGCGATGGCTTTAGTTTGTTGAAGATAACAGAGATACACTCACAGCACTTCAGTGCATTACAATGGAAAGCAGGATTTGATCTTTTAATAGAAAAAATAATCAAAAGTCTTCACGCTGTTTCCTCAACCTTCATTAGCAGAAAAAAACATGAGTAAGAGTAATAATTTCTTTTTTTTTCTCATTTTCACTGAAAATAATGTCTGCTTCCAAAGCTCTCTAACAGCTTACATTGATTCCTCAGTAAAGGAAGACTTTCATTTGTACTGAGGTCTTTTTGGTACCATTACAAGGAATCTACTGCAGAATTCAGTCTAATAGCACAAAATGCTGCCAGTGGCAAAACTTCCCCAGGGAGAGGAGCTTATTAGAAACTTGACCAGCCAATATACAACTGAAGTTATGCCAAATTCTATCTATATAATACCAGTTAGTTGTAGGATACAAACACAGCTACCTCTTTTTCCCTGCTTTTGTTGTTTTCTTCATCTCTGTGGTTTAATTGCAGTTTTAAGGAGCTTTATGTCCCTTTCTTTTTCTTGGTGCGTTCAGTTGTATAGCTTTACTTGCCAGAAAAAAAAATATATCACACCCCATGTGGCTGACATCATTGTCCTGCTCCTGTCACAGAAGGTCTGTGTAACTTTGTGTTCCTCAAAATACTGTCAGGAAATTCTGCAATAAACATTAGCCATGGGGGGAGGTTTTCAAACAGTATGTCTTGAAGGTGATTTTTCTTTAACAGCTCTTGCATGAGCTCAAGGCAAATCCTAATGATGCTGGTAAAAAAACCTACCCAGCAAGTATGAAGCCCTTGTGGATTGGTGGACTATTTAGATACATGGCTAATATGAGACCCTCCGGTGAGAGCAGCCCATTTCCATGGGTTGACCGTACCCTCCGTCCCCTTGCCCAGCGCCTGCCTGATGTCTCTCCCTTTTCTCCTCCACCTCCAATTTGTCTGGGGTCACCAGTGGCACCAACTGCCTCTTCACCAGCAAATGTGAGCAATATGAACAACTTCTTTCATAGCTTAGGTACTGCTCAAGAGCATGGCTTGTTTTCCCAGACAAGCAAGAAAGTACCTTTTCCCTTAGGTTTCGCTGTTATATCTATGGAAAAGAAAGTCAGCTGTCTGACCAGATTTTGTGGCTGTGCTCCTTCCCTTGCCCAAGAGCAACGGTGTGAGATTTTGGAGCTATCTATCTTCTTCTCAGTTGATACCTGCAGGCATGCCCTTCCACCCATACAGCAGTAAAGAGCATTATTTGTTACAAAGTATAAGTTAATGGCACTACCTAAGACAGCTAACCAGTCCAATAAAACACTTCTGATTTTTTGTTAGTGAATAGCAGGTCACCAAACCTTGACTCCACTTGTAGGGAAAAGTTGGTTTTGTTGAGTCTCCTTTGAGCAATGGCTTTAAGCAACAGCAACAGTAAGCAACAGCTCACATCCCATCTTTTCAAAATAAAATGGGTTGTGATGTTGAGATGACCCCCTGATTTCAAAAGGGCAGTTATTTTATATGCTTAAAGGAGTTTAAAAACATAGATATTTAAGACAGAACCAAAAAGTTCTGAAATTATTAAAATGAAACTTTTTTATAAGGGTGGCCAGAAATTTGGTTCGGCCAATTGGTTTGCAGTAAACATTTGAGATTTTTAAATATTTGTGGCTTGGGTTCTAATGGGGCAAAAAGCTTATAGACGACATATGCATGAAGATGAAAGAGAAAATGAACAAGATGTTGGTATGTGCTTGTTTCAGTATTTGCTGTTATCCCAGTGTGAATTGAGGAGCAGAATGGGATAACTTATCCTTAGAGGCAGGTATAAGAGACATATGAAAACCCTATTGATTTTCAGTATGCATTGTGTCCATCACTCACAAAGTCCTTTCTTTTTAAGGACGGCATACATTTTACTGCAAGAGCTTCCTTCAGTGGACTCCAGTTAGATACCTCCTCTTAATCACTCTAGGTTATTTACAGCAGGATTTTTTCTTAACCTCGGAATGAAGGAATTTACTTGCCTTTAGGAAATGTACCCTGGAACACTTTGATTTTTCACAGTAACAACCCTTTTTTTCACTCAGTCTGGATCTGTGTCCTATGAGTGGGCTCTAGCAAGTCTGAGAGCAGATAGCTGCTTTTCTAACATGTCAGCAGCATATGTACATGTCAATCCACGTTACACAGGAAATAAGCTAACATCATCATTTTAGCGAGGAGTTCCTGTAATTTTTGGTTTCCGTATTAACAGGAAAAATAAGACTCCTTGGGAAGTTTATAGCCTGAAGAGTGACAAATACTTACAATGCACACAGACATGGTTCCCAGATAGTCTCTACTGCAGTACAGCTCTCCAGCCCACATGGCTTGCATCAGGCGAAGTAGGCTGGGGGCTAGCGCTTGGTACGAGGAGGGAGAAGTGACTGGTAAAAAAAGGGATGAAAGCCTTCCCGAGCAGTCTGCTGAGTGGAAACCTCTGCCTTCTACCGAGGAAGAGTTTCCAAGTGGATGTCATCCAAGAAAGATTTGCTTCCCCGGCGAGGTCTGTACCCCGGTTTCAAGGCACGAGCGGTGCCCATGCCTGCTAACAGCTGTCCCTTCGCCTGGCTCCATCTGCAAGCCCTCTGGAGCCTACTCCTCCGCTCCTGCTGCGCTCGGCAGCTCCTCGCTCGCTTCGGCATGGCAGGGCGGACGGCGGCGCCTCGTCCCACCTACTCACAAGCTCGTCTAAAACATATCCGCGCGGCACCATCCTGCCGCCTGTTCGCAGTGCCAGAGGTTGCTCGCCGCCTTCAGCCACCGCTGGGCAGCAAGGCGCTACCAAAGTAAGGTGGAGGAGGTCAACTGGTACAGGGATGGCTCTGCCAGCCGTGCGCGTGAGCGCACCGCACTCCCAGGCAGTGCTTTACAGAAGCAAGGACCCGTTCCTCTGAATACTTTTACGCTATTCCTGTCAAATCAGAAGTTTCTTCCAAAAATAATGGGCCAGTGACATTTTGTCTCGAACGCATGAAAACTGGAAGTCAGCTGCTAGGAAGAAACCCTGTTGCCTTCCACCGATGGCCAAAATGAAGACAGATCAGTGTAAACAGAGGTAGCCCATCTGACAACTCCTCTTACATGAGGTCGTACAGGGTAAGATGCGCAGCTGAAATGTACTCTGAGCGACCTAGATGGGGTTTCAGCACATGATTACGTTGGTTTAGCTGTTCACAGAGAGGGAAGAGCAGCAAGCAGCCGCCTTTATGCAAATGCCAAGGTATACCTGACGTCTTCATGTCTCTGTTTCTGGGGGGCCCTGAGGTTTTTCAGGAGGGCTTTCGTGGAGGTCTGTCATCATATGAAATTATCACAAGTCTAGTTCATGTAGAGGAGGATTCTGCTGAAAGAGTCAGTGATTTTCTCCCTCACTGTTCCCTGGGACTGGCTGGCTGCTCCCAGAGCTGTAATGAAGGTGTTTATCTCCAGGTGTTGAATGGCAACTGAGGACATACTATATATTCTCTGGCTTATATTAAAACACATATGTATTGTCAGTTCATATTTATGTATTTCATAACATAAGTGCATGTGTTTCATTGCAGTGTGAAGTGTAATTTTAAGATATTAAGGATGTGGAAGTGCACCCAGCATGAGACATGACCCTGCAGGCATGCCACAACAGCATACAACTTCATGACCTAAGACTGGGAGACCCGCAGGTACAGGTGAGCAGGAGTGAGGGGACACGTGTCCCCATCAGGAGAAAGGCACCATCACACCCTGGACCTGACAGGGGAAACACTGCCAAGGCCTCCATTCCTGCAGAGTCTTCATTTACTGTCCTTTTCCTGCATTTCAAAGAGTAATTGTGTTTACAAAATAACAGCTTTTTCTTTCTCTCTGTTTTTCTCCAAAACTTCTTAGCTGCGCTCTGTTTCTGGCTCACATTTTAAATGTGCTTTGGCAGCAAGAAGAGCCTCAGCTTCTTTAATTTATTACCTCTGTTTATGGAATATGGATATTGGGCCAACTTTACTTCTTACACTAAGTGAATCAGTGCAAATGCAATCACTTTTGGACATCCACTGTATAAAATAAGCATATTTAGATGATCAAATAAGTGTTCCCATATGCATGTTGGCTGGTATTTCATGCTGGTATAGCGTCTTGTTTTTCTTATGTGGTGTCCTTTGTCTTTTTTCCTTCCCTTTTTGACCGTGTTTGGTCAGTCACTCAGGAAAAAAAAAATTGCTCGTACCTTAAAAGAAATACTGTCTATTCAGCATATGGCATTTATAGATCTTCGGAAATTCTTTTGGGAGGCGTGCTTCAGATTAGCGGTCTTTCTCCTTCGGGGATGGTTTTAATTTGTTAGCACTTTAGATCTGTAGTCTTGAGGTAGCTCCTTTTTCAGTCAATAAAATGGTTAGTGAAATGAGGGTAAAATATTATAATTGTGTTCTTCAAATCAGATTTTTATGTGGGGTTTTTTCCTCCTGGTATGTAAATCTGTCATTCAGAGAGGATTTTTTCCTGTTTTCTTCTAATCTTTGGTACATGTGCCAAGAATGATGATTTTAACCATGAATTACCACAGTGACTCAAAGCCAAACTGCTGGGAGGCCGCTACCCTGGGATGAAAAGGCAGCCAAAAGCAGCCTGGCTTTGACTCCAGAGTTTCCGACCGAAGTCTGCCACCCTGTCTACGGCTCTCACCTCTGCTCACAGCACATCCCCTCCTTGGTACCACATGCACAAGCCCAGGCTCAAAGCGCCAAGCCACCCGCAAGGAAAGCCAGCCAGATTAGTAAAGACAAAGACGTACTTGAACTGCGCCGGCTGCCGGCTTCCCGCAAAGCAACAGCTCTTGTCGTAGCCAACGCAGCTCATCCATTTCTCCACCTTTGCTCCTCACTGGTGTATGGCCAAAGCCCTCAGCTGTGATGCTTTGTGAAAGGATGTACCAATGCCACACAAACCCGGGCCAACAGCAGCCAGCCATGGCAACACCGTTGCGGAAACAGCTGAAGAAGGAGCCAACAAAAGGCCTCTAATCTACCATGGCTACACATTAAAGTCTTTGTCCAACAGAACCTCTTGAAAACAGCATCGTCTGTATGGAGCAAATGAGAAGGGCGATGCAGGGTGACACTGTGGTTTACTGCAGTGACCAGGAAAGCAGGTGCCTTCAGGCCCTTGGGACTCATCCAGTCCATCCCGGTCCCAAGGCAGAATCAGTTATTATCGAGTCAGTCGGGCAGACGTTTTTATAGCCTGACCCTAACATCCCTCTTGTCACAGGGATTTCACACCCTCCCAGCTAGTCTTTTCTGGGGCTCCAACATCCTTCCCAGGAAAAAGCTTTTCCCAACATCTAACCTAAAGCATTGCTATAACTGCAGCCCATCATTTCCTTTCCCCTTGCCCATGGACACGGAGAACAGATTATTCTCTTTGTTCTGCAGCAGCTTTGCACATGCTACAACCATGTTTTCCCACCAGTTTTCCCCTCCCTCACACTGAAATATGTGAGCATTGCCAGTGGTTGCCTTCCTTAGCCCATTTAGTATGGACTTGACCTCTATGTGAAGACCAGTCTACACAGTCAGTTCATTAACAGTGACACAATATGCAACTTGTGGGACAAACCATAACAATAGTACGGAAGACATGGATAACCAAAGAGGCCAGTGAAAGGCAGTCTTAGGTGTGCACCATGCCAGAACTACTCCTGTCATAGTCTTTGTGCCTATGTGTGGGCCTGAATAGTTTGGGCATGGGTTTTTTGGTTATACAAATGGTGAATTCATTTCTGTCACTCTAAAAGATTTGCAAATGGATATGCACTTTTTTCTCTTCTCTAAAATATTCATGTAAATAAAACTGAGAATAATATTTTGCATCAAGCAGTAGATTCAGTGGTAAAGTGCTTTGTAACTTGACCACTGTGATTTAGAAATGAACAAATTACTTAGCAAGTGTCCAGGCTCCAATGGGAATGGGTGTTAGAAAACCAGCTGCAGAGGAACCACCGAGGAGGAAGATGCTTATCCCTATCAGCACCTCCCCACAGGTAATCAGGAATGCATCCCAGGGCTGGGGCTTGTGATTCAGGTGTCCCAGTTACTGCTCGGAGTATCTGGGCCTATTGCAAGAGGATGAATTGCAAGATATCTAATGTTTCACATGAGCAAAGTCAAAAGCACCATGCTGAGTAAATTATAAACATGCCTAAAAACACAATAATGAACAAAAGCAAACACACAAACTCAAACAGCTTCCTTTCTCTTGAAAACTTATACTGATCACGAGCTCCTTACAAAAGTGAAGTTATGATTTTGTCCAAGAAAAAAGGCTTCTGTTTGAAGTTAAAACAATTATTAGCTTTACTATTAAAAAAAAAAAAAAGAAAAGAAAAAAGAACTGGAGAGAGGTGCAATTGAATAGCATTTCATAACATATAGAAAGTTTCCCCATTACACTTGACAGGAACAGAATAGGCTGGAATCAAAGGGGTATGTTAACAACTCAGCATATCTCCCCCTTTGGAACTAGTATTAGTCTATCATATCACTAAAAAATAATAAATCTTTGTAAAAGGCAGCAGTTGCTTTCATAGTCCAGCAGCAAACCCTGTCTGGTACTACTGGAAGAGTAAAAAAGGCAACATACTCTAAATTACATTGTTAAAACACCTACAGCCTAGTTCATTTTCATATGCTATCCATATGTAAGCCCTTAGCAATAGACAGCCACTTAAAAACTCTCTTGTTCTCTGTGTGTGTGTGTGAGAAAGAGAGCGCGAGAGAAGGTGAACATGGAGCCCTGTATTTTTATTCTGACATTTTCAAGTGGAAAATATTGCAAAAACTAACTGGTGTGAAAATAATGAAACTGGATAAATAAATGAATAAATATAATAGCAAGTTTTCACATATAAAAATTCCTGAAAAGTTTTTAGTTTTATCAACCCCCTTCCACACCCACCAGAGCATATGGCCCTCTGTTTGTGCAAATCAGCAGTCTTTGCTTAAAGTGGATGTTTCTATTAACACTGTGACTAATTACTGAAAACAAACATGTGTAAGTATGATCTCTGCTAACTGCCTCTGTCAACCCATCTTTTTCTTCCTGTTATTCATTCGAAGGGATTAAGATTCCTCACAAAAGTACAGTAGGCCTCCGTTTAGCCCGTTAACTGGCATGAATAAACAAAGCTCATCAACCACAATTGACGTCAGGCTTCAAGAAATGTTTTTTACATTAGTTTAAAAAAAAAAAAATCATAAAAAGTGAAAAAGTTTTAGAGAATGTTAAAACACCAAATGTAAAGAGCTTTAACACTGGACATAAAGGGTTGCTTTGGGAGCGAGTATTGAGAGCACAGCTATACAAACTGCAGCGCATGAGCTCAGATGGGTGGCAGACATTTTGCGCTGAGGGTAACCAGCGTTGTCTCAGTATGCAAGTCTGGACATACGTGCACGCAGAAGGGGCATCCAGAGAAACTTTAATGTCAGTCTTTCTTGTGGTTTTCTCCCATACAGAAATAAAAACAAAAAAAGACTCAAAGCATCCATTTGGTCTTTGTAAGATACAAAGATGAAAAGATGCAAGCAGATTTTTCTTCCAAGTGTCCTACAAAAGCCGGATTTATCTGCTGCCATGACGGCATCACAGAGTGGGGGACAGCAGCCCGCATGGCTCCTTGTCTTGTTGCCTACTTGGGAGCAGAGGAGAGAGGAGACCCAGGCTTCTTTGGAGCACGTGTGGCTCTTGTCAGAGTAAAAAGAGGAAAAAATAACCATCTTTATGGCACAGCTTGAATGTGCGTGCTCTTCACAGCCCCCGTTTCTGGGTTGGCTGTGGCCCTGGAGAAGCTGTTGGGTTCTGAGCTGCTGTGGCCAGTGGTGAAACCAGGTCTCAGTACAGTTCTTTCTCATATACTCACCGACTGCCCCTGAGAGGAACCAGCTCTACAGGAGGGAGACAGAAGTAGTAACCGCCTTTACACAGCCATGTTCCCTGCCCGTCTAACTCAAGAGCTGTGGGATGGGGTCTCGGTGCATTTTTTACCTCAAGTTGTACATAATGTAAAAACAAATTGCATGCTAGAAAACTGCACAAGTCTACAACTGCTGATTTTTCCGAGCGCATAGTACGGTTGGGAGCCAATTCCCTGTCATTTCTCATCTCTTGCACTTTACATGGGGTGTTTCCTTTATAAAACAACTTGCCTTTGGGTTTAATGATTTCTAAGGAAACATAACTCTGTCACTGCACTCTGGTGTTTAATTCCTCCTTTGTCATTAGTGTCTGCCCGGTGCAGCCCAGGGACGCCAGTGTGCTCACTGAACTGTGCATGCACTTTGTGTACTCTTGGGCTTATGCCCATGCCTGGAAGCTGGTGTTTGATCTAGACTGAACAAGATGGCCTTAGTCTTCAAAGCCAGCGTGTTTACATTCCTCTGCTCTATCCAGCCTCTTTTTTTCGAGTGCCCCCAAGATAGGTGTCTTGCTGTTAGAATAAGTACTTACCTTGTGCATTGTGCTTTCCTCTGGTGGCCTCAGCATGCTTTTGTAGAGGTGGAAGCACTGTTAACTCCATTTTATGCATGGAAAAATGGCAGCACAGTGCTCAGACCTGCAGGGCAAAGCAGGGGCAGAAACAGCCAGGAAAAAACCACAGGTCTCCTCTCACCCAGCCCACTGTAGCCCAGCCTGGTTCAGGCCCACCTAGCGAACCATAGCACCTTGGCTTTCCTTCCAGCCACCCTTGCCTCAGCGGTTCCTCCTCTCTCTCCCAAACCCAGCCTCATGGGGCAGTGAGCTGGGGGAGGCAGAAAGTCTGGACAGCACAGCACAGGATACGCAGAAATATAGTCCTTACCTATTCACTTTAGTGCAACGTGGGATGAAGCAACCAGGGCAGAGCTGCTGTCTCGCCTGCTCTGTGCGTGTCACCGGAGGAGAGCTAGCTCAGACGGGAAGGTCCTGTGAACAAGACTGGTGAAGAGAAGATGTAGGAAGGGGGTGGGAGGAAAACCCTTCTGAGAACAGGAGGTGAACGGGTTCAGTGCTCAGCTGGCTCTGTCTCCCGTCACACGACACTGCTTTGGCTGTACGAAGGGAACAGCAAAATCCACTGCCGGTGGTGACCCACTCAGAAATGGCCTCTCTCTGCCTGGGGTGGCCGCTGCACGGCAGGGACACGGGCTCTGGCTGGGTGCAATGGGGGAGAGCACGCTCTGGCTCTTCTCGAGCTCAGTAGTGGTACTGACCTTGCGTGCTAAGAGTACAGCCATGTAAAGGAAACCCCAGTGATTCAGTGGTTGCTGTTTGTTCCTACTGCTGTGCCAAATACACATGAGGAAATTCAGCTCCAAACATGGTGCATACATCACATGAATCAACAGTCCGAGAGCTGGAATAACCAACGGAGAAACCTAAGGGAGCTACAGGAACAGGAAAGCAGCTGCAGCAAGATGTACAAAACTCAAAGCTTGAGTTTACCATTCAGCTCCTCTTTGGTCGGCTTGTAAGCATGACCTAACCCTCCTGGGTATGCCTTGGAGAAGGGGAGATGAAGCAGCAAACAGGTAACTTCCTGGCTCAAATCTCACCAGGTTTCCTTCCCTTCTGGCAGACATTTTAAATTTGCCACCACTTCTCCAAAGATCCCAAAATAAGAAGCAAAGCACACTGGTTTTGGCTGATGCATCTCACACTGCAGCAGAAAAAAAGCAATTACAGGTGCTGATGCTGCACCGTCAGTTTGCTCTGTTAACACTGGATCAGGCACTTTTGAACTATGGGTTGGGGAAAAAAAAAGAGTAAAAATGGTAAAAAGCCTACATCTTACCTGCCCCACAGCTCACAAAGTCAGGCACTGCAGTGAACAGAAGAAAAAGTCAATCCAAGGGCAGAACCTCTCAATCTTCATAGTTAGCATTTCCCAATGCATGGCGTAAGCCGTCAGTATTTTCCATTACCTGAAGCCTGGGGTTTGAAAACTGACAACTCTGCGCTCAAATTCCGTTTCCACTCTAAATGCCATTTAATGGCAGTATAACTGGAAGGGTCACAAACCAGCTCTCACTTGGCAATGGACCCTTCTAGAGTCAAGGCCATGGCCCCTGCTGAGACACAGAAGAGCTCCCCATTTCAGCGCGGCCGTTCACAAACACTTGAGAATGGCTCTTTCTTAGAGAAACTCTACACACCAAAATGCTTTCAAGAGTACAGATTGTACCGATGATCAGCAAAATGAATTGGATTACTAGGAGGCAGGTAAGAGCCTTAAAAGAAGGCTTAGTTCAGTGCTGGAGTTCCGACATTAAAAAAAATAAAAACTCATTTCATGTGTCTTCACAATGCATTTATTTATGCCACTGTGCCTCCTCTTTACCTTACACCAACTTGCAAAATGAACAAAAAATACCTCCTCTGTTTAACAAGGTGAAGAGCTGATGCTCTGTATCACTCTTAGGGACATTTGGCTTTTATCTACGATTCTGCTGCAAACCCAAACTGAAATAAGACCCTTCTAATATGTGTGGATCCATTAAATAGGCTTAATAATGCACACGCTTCCTCTCCTCTTTTGGGGGGTGCAAGGGGTGGGGAGTGATGGTAATTCTATTCTCAAATCCCAATTTAAATATCTTAGACGTCAAGGTCATTATTTAACGTCTTAAAAAATACTATGCGTCTACAACAAGAAGCAAGAGAGTTACAAGAGTCCAGGGAGGATGGTTTACACTGGCAAGACACTGATGTTTGAGTGCAATCAGCAAAATCTGTGCACTCACACGAAGTTCCTGGGAGCAGACCATGGTAGAGCTAGGGCCAAATACTGCATATAAATGGAAATCACGTTGATGGTGTTCTCCTCCTGCTAGGGTGGCCTTAATTTCGTAACAATCATGCTATAGATGGATTTACTTCTGGAGATAGCATGGTTAATTAAGCCCTGCATGTACCAGAGAGTACCCTTGGGAACTGCACTGGACAAAGGCTGTAAAAGTTACTGCTCAGTCTACACCACCGGGAAGGTGCTTCACTTTCTTAGTGAGTATTCCCATTAAGTTAAAAATAGAAATAGATGCCTCGGATGATTCTGTGCAAAAGCTCAAGTGCAGAGGAACCATTAAAACCAGATATGGCTTATGACAGCCATTAATCTACGCATTAGTTTGACTTTGAAGGCAAAGCACATCTCTGATGCAAGTTCTTAAGTATCAGCATTTGGGGGGGGGTTCTTAAGAGGTCTCCCCCTGCCACAAATAAGAAACAGATCTGAGTTAGCTGGATGTGGCCACAATCTAAAACTCAGCGAGATCCCCTCAAGAACCTGACACCAAGGCTGTCCTGTCTCATTCAGAAGCTAGAAAAAATGAGATCACACGATCCTGTGATCCAAGGCAGCACTTCCAGTGACACTTTCCGGCGCTGAGGCTAGTGATTCACAAAGTACCATTCACAGAGGGAACATCAGGAATGAAGTTCCACGGAGAAGGTAGGAATACAGATTTTTAACATTTTTATTACACAGTAAAGAATACAACAATACCTGAATCATACTTTAAAAGATTCACAGGTTGACAGACCATACATTACAGTCCAACTAAAGAAAAAAAGGATAAACAAGAAACCACAGTTCAGACATAGTAGACTTAAAAGCTCAAGAGTATGCTGACAAAAGCACAATGCCTAGACCCCACCCCCCCTCAGTGTTAGTCTACCATTAACTTGTGGTACATGTCTGAATTCAGTATTGCACAACAACTTTTCTTTTTTTTTTTTTTTTTTTTTCACAATAATGTCGCGGAACCCAAAAAATAAAAATAAGAAAGTACTTCAAATCTGCATTTCAACAGTCTCCAATTTTTTTATTTTTTTTATTTTTTAATTTTTTTAGTTTCTGTTCCTTGAGGAATTCGGACAACATGGAGTCACTTTCTTCCCCTAAACGTATTCCAGACATAGGCATGCTTTGCATAAGTAAACCAGCCTTGTAATTTTTAAATCCCCAAGACATGCACCTACACAAAATTAAAAAAAAAAAAAATAAAAAAAATAAAAAGAGAGACAGGCGGCCCCTGTCACACACAGTCTCATGACAGAGAAAGAGATAAAGAGGAGAGTAAAAGAGACAGAGAGAGAAGAGATAGAGGACGCCCTATTCCTATTAATGACCGCCATTCAGTTATAGTCCAATGAAGTTAACTTT